>NC_137790.1:62665239-63315239 GCF_963383645.1 Muscardinus avellanarius | reverse complement strand
CCCGTGATTCTCCTGTCTCGGCCTCTCAAGTACTAGGATTACAGTACTGACTGGCACAATTCACTCTTTTAAATTCTAGAATATTTTCATAACCCTAAAGAAAAACCATGTATTACCATATTCACCTCTCACTTCCTTCTTTCCTAGTCCCTGGAAACCACTAAACTAATTTCTTCTCTATGGATTTGCCTATTCTGGATATTTTATATTCATGAAATAATATAATAGATGCCCTTTTGTATCTTGCTTATTTCTCTTAGCATAATGTTTTCTAGGTTCCCATCCATGTTGTAGCATGTCGGTACTCCATTCATTTTTATTGCTAAATAATATTCCATTGCATAAGTATACCACATTTTATTTATCCATTCTTCAGTTGATGGACATTTGGGTTATTTCTACTTGGGCTATAACACATGCTGCTGCTATGAACATCTGCATAAAAGTTTTTGCATGAATATGTTTTGGGTTCTTTTGGGTATATACCCATAAGTGAAATTGCTGGGAGACATGGTAACTCTACTTCAGCCTTTTGAGAAATGACTAAAATATTTTATTTTTGCATTCCAGTAAGTTGTACAATCAGCTTAAGAGTTCCAGTTCTTTTACACCCTCTTAACACTTGTTACTGTCTTTTGTATTATAGCAATTCTAGTGGATGTGGAGCTGTATCTTGTGGGCCACATGGTATTTTAACGGTTACTGCAGCTATCTGGCTCTTCTAGGAAGCTATAAGCTTCATCTTTGGCATCCCTAGTGCCTGACAGAATGAATACCTTAGAAAAAGTCTCACTTTTGAGGTTGTAATTCAAACACCAGCATTATACAGCGTGTATTTTTAGAGCATGTTTTAGTCTGGCCAAAACCTATAGCAGTCAGAACCAAGGCATACCCGAGAAAAGGGATGAAATAGTCCAGCTTCATCTTTAGCTCGGCTGCTTCCCTTTTATTCCCTCAGGATGCCACATCCTTTGCCCTTCTGACATGCTGAGTGCCAGAGGGCAGTGCCCTCAATTTCTTTCCCCCCCACTTTGATGTAAGGTAAAGATTCTTAAATGTTAGCAATTCAAATCCCTCAAGCCAACCCCCCAGACTTCTAATGCAGCAGGTCAGTAACAGAACTTAAAACGATGTGTTTTTTTCTTTTTGTGGTTTTGGGGATTGAATCTAAGGGCATTCTACTTCTCAGCTACACCCCTAGCCCTATTTTATCTTTTATTTTGAAACAGGGCCTCACTAAATTGCTGATGGTCTCACTGAGTTGTTGAGGTTGGCCTTGAGCTTGAAATCCTTTAGTTTTAGCCTCCCAAGTATTGGGATTATAGGTATGACCCATTGAGCCCAGGTAAAGCTATGCAGTTTTACAAGCACACTGGGGGATCCTGATGTACTTGGTTTGGGGGTCTAACTTCGGGAAGTGCTGTTCTAAAGAAATGATCTGATGGATGATCCCATTGTCAGTAACTCTTCAAAATGCCTGTTACTATGAGACACACATCTATGAGATCAATGTACGACGCATCTGGAAGCTGGTATTTGCTGGGCTGAAGTGGGGCCGTCAGAACAGATGTATCATTACCATGTTTATCCTCACTCTGTTCATCTCTCTGTCCTGATTTTATTCCTGGTCTGGCTCTTGTAATCCACTTACTTTTTATTATTTGATAATGATTTTACTAGTCATACTCAAAACAAACTTGGAGATACTGGCATAATAAATTGTAAAAAAAATTTAGAGGAGATAGAAGACACTGGGCAGTTTTTCAACATGAACAGATAACACATTACCCCCAGGAAATGTTTGAAATTTGTTTTGCTTTTCCAGAAGCTAATGTGCAGCTGAGAAAATTGGATTACATTTTGCAGCACTGAAGTAAGCTGTGTAAAGGCAAGACTAAGTGAAGGATAGGGTATTGACCATGCTCAATGGATTCTCACACCTCGTAATAGAGCCTTCTTATGAAGACTTTTATTAAGACTTTTAAGACCTTTCCTCCTGTTGCTCCTTCCTTCTTGTTGTCATGACAACATGAGTAGTTTCACTACATAGATCTTGTTTCTTTCTATGTTTACTACAAGCAGGGAATTGCTATTATAGCTACAAAAGAATTATCTAAGTATTTCCATCCATGATATTATATAGATCACAATTATGAAAGATCTTACAGCTTCAAGGGACTCCCTTTTTAATTTTTTAGAATATATCATTAGGGAAAATAAAAAATATATGTAAATTTCTGTTGCATAAAGACAATGAAATTGAGTTTATTTCAAACTCTAGTTTATTTTTGCTAAAGTAATCAGACTGCTGTGTTTTAGTTGGGACATCAGATTAAGACTCAGAGATTATTGGTTTCCATTATTAAGCACACCAATATTTGCCCATACAGTCTTATAAAATAGACTCCACCAGTAAAACAGGTACAAAAGTACTCGCTAATGGTTCTTTCGACCAATGTGTCACTGTTTTGGTCACTCTGTTGTGTTTGCTGAGTGTATGTATGGATGTTTAGGTCCTTCCATCTTCCCGCCCTTCCGTTCTTCCACAATCATCCATGATTCACTGGGGGTTAACCCTGATGCAGGAACTGTGGGAGAAGTTGGGATTTGCCAAATGCAATCTTGCCCTACAGGCTTGCGGTCCAGTCAGAGAGGCAAATGGAAGATCCACTGACAAGAGCACAACGTGATATGTCTTAGGCAATGATGTGAGCAGGTGCTGTGCACACACGGAGGAGAGAGTGTCTACCCCTACTGGGGAGTCAGAGAAAACCACACAGAAGCTGGCCGGTCACTTCCGACATTAATGAAGTGGCGTTCTTCCACACGTGTTCTGCCACTGCCTGCTTGGTGTAGGAGGCCACGGCTCACAGTGCTAGGGAAGCTTCTTTCTGGGCAGGTGCTCAGGGTTATCATCTATCCAACCCTCCCATTTATAGACGAGGAGCCCGAGTCATGGAGATGATGTGACTTCTCCAAAGATACTCAGTTACAGAAGAATCATGACCAGAACCAAGCTTCCTGTATCCCAGTCTCCGCACAGTGCTGCCTCAGTGCATGCTGTCATCACTATTATAGACCCATAGCTTCACTGAACATCACTGAATCTTCTTTTATTATTCTACTAGGAAATCAAGATGCTAATATTAGCACCATAAGTGAACAGAAGAGAAAAGCCACAGACCAGGACATGTTGTTTGTACATTTATAGCAGAGTATCAGTATCTTAAATATATTAAAAAAAAAACTCTTAAAACTCCTAAAAAAAAAAAAAAGCAACAACCAACAGGAACAGGGGTTAAGAATGTAACCGTGAGTAAGGATGGGAAAACTGACTAAAGAACATGTGGAAGGATATTCAGCAGTCTATCCTCATCAGAAAGGCAAAGCCTCCCAAGTGTGAAATGGCTGCGCTTGCAATGATGTGGAGTAAAATAAGAATGCTCACATATTGCCAGCAAAATGTAATTTGGTACAACCATTTCAGAGAGCAGGTTGGCAAGATCTATGAAAGTTAAAGATGAGTTTGCATTACACTTCAGCATTTACATCCCTAAGTTTATACACAAGATGAACGCTTACATATGCACAAGGAATTGTAAACAAAAATTTTCACTGCAGGCATTAGTTGCAATAATAAAATTTGAAACAGCCTAAATGGCAATAAAAATTATGCGTCAATAAATTATATTTATACCTGGGCATGGTGGCGCACACTTGTAATCTCAGCATTCGGGAGGCTGAGACTGGGTGATCACAGTTTGTGGATAGCCTCAGCTACTTAGTGAGGTCCTCTGAAACTTAGTGAGACCCATTTCAAAATAAAGAATAAAATATAGGGCAGGGATATGGCTTGGAGTTTGAATGCCCCTGGTTCCATCCCCAGACCTGCAAAAAATTATATTTATGCAATGAAATACTATACTATAGTGTTTAAAAGGTATATTCATGCAAAAAATTATATTCATGCATTGAAATACTATACTATGGTGGTTAAAAGTGAATTAACTAGCCAACTGTGGTGTGTGTGGCTGTAATCCCAGTTCTTGGGAGGTTGAGACAGGGGGATTGCAGGTTTGTGGTTGGCTTCAGGAACTTAGTGAAGCCTTCTGCAACTTAGTGAGACCCTGTTTAAAAAATAAAAAAATAAGACAGAGGTGTAAATTGGAGGTAGAATGCCTCTGGGTTCAATCCCCGGTATCCTCCCCCGCCAAAGTGAATAGACTGGAATATGGATCAGTGTGGATAAATCTCAAGAAGATAACTTGAGGAAAATGCATGTTTCTGAATGATATATACTGCATGGTCTCACTTATGTAAATGTTGAGAACTAGTAAAATAATATTATATTATTTTTACCTATCCATCTTTAGTAAAGTATAAATACATGAAAATAATAAGTACTGCCGGATATGGTGGCGCATGCCTGTAATCCCAGCACTTGGGAGACTGAGACAGGAGGATCGCGCAGGTTCAAAGCCAGCCTCAGCTACTTAGTGAGGCTCTCAGCAACTTAGTGAGACCCTGTTTCCAAATAAAGTATAAAATAGGTCTGGGAGTATAGCCGGGAGGTAGAAAGCCCCTGTGTTCCACCCTCAGTAGGACACACACACAGAAAAAGAAAATAATAAGTACTAAATGTAAGACCATAGATTTCAAGAACTTTGAAGGATCTGACACTTTACCCCACTTGCCACTGTTCCATCAATACTGGGAGAAAAGTCTCCTGGGTTGAAGACAAAGAACTTTATCACTCTTGTTACTGACAAACAGCATTAGTATCACTTCTGCTTGCCAAGAACCAGAGATAGGAACAGGCCCATCTACAGATGCCTACATCCATGCAGTGGTTGCATTGCAGGAGAGGAAGCCCGAGACTCAGGAACACAAATATTGTATAATGGGCAGCAAACTTGCCTGCTCTTTGCTCCAGAGGAAGACATTATCTATTTTCTGAAGCTCTTTTCTATGCAAATATCCTTTAAACAGAAGTGTAGATAAAAACATTCAGTCAATAGTTTCCTGTAATCTGTGCAAAAACCAAGAGATCTATGAACGATTGTCTCCCTAAAATTGTTATTTTGGGGAATGAAGGAAAAAGATCAGAGTGAAGGTAAACAGAGGCCTAATTGTCTTCTTATGTCTTAATCTGAGTTGGGCACATAGGTGTTTGTTACATTATTTTCTATGATTGTTTATTTATGGAAACTATTTCACAACAATAATAAAGAAACCATGATGTGCCAGCCTTTGTGTTTGCTCACTGCTGGGCAATAACTCTCATTTTATACAGGCTTCTTTTTGTTAAATGATGTGGCAAACACCCTCGCTGCTCTCCTGGCTTATTTGCTACAGTCTATGTTCTCTAGTGTATGGCCCGCTTACTTTAACTTCACGGATTACAGACTCAATAATCTCTCTCTCTCATGCAGATGAAAACTATATTTCAGGATGTGGTGCAGAAGAAACACTGGGAGCTGCCTCACTATTCACCTCACCCACTGGCTCATCCACCTGACTCATTTCTCTACTGCTCTACCAGGTACAAGAAACCTGGTCAAAAGACCCACAGGAAACTGCTACCGTATTGAACAGTAATGTGATAATCTGGATTCTCTTTTGTTCCATTTCAATCCTAGGGTGATTATAACAAAGTACCACATATTTGAGGCTTAAAACAGAAGGTCAGCCCATGTACCTGTAATCCTAGTACTAAGGAAGCCGAGACAGGAGGATCACAGGTTTAAAGCCTAAGCGTGGTAACTTAGCAAGACTCTGTTTGGAAATAAAAAATATAAAGGGCTGGAAGTAGACCACCTCTGGGTTCAATATCCACTACACACACACACACACACACACACACACACACACACACACACACAAAACAAGCAAACAAACAACAAACAAAAAAAACCCAGAAATTTATTCTTTCATGTTTTTGGAGACTAGACAATTAAAGTCAAGGGGTCATCAGAGCCCTGTTCCCCCTGAGACTTGGGCTACAATCATTCCCACAACTTCCTAGTTTCTGTGGTGATGGCAGTCCTCGCTATTCCTGGACCTGCAGATGTCTCAGCCTTTTCTCTGCCTCTGTTATCACATGGCGTTCTCCCTATGTGTCTTGTTCTCCATCCTTGTCTCCCAGTGTCTAGAATTACCACTTCTTCGTCTTATTTTTTTCTTTTTTTGTGGTACTGGGAATTAAATCCAGGGGGAGTTCTACCTCTGAGTTACATCCCCAGCCATTTTTTAACTTTTAATTTTGAAACAGGGTCTTGATAAGTTGCTGAGGCTGTTCTCTAACCTGTGATTCTCCTGTCTCACCCTGTCTCACCCTTCCAAATACTGAAACTACATATCCTGCCAAAATTCTCACTTCTTGTAAGGATTTCAGCCATATTGGATTGGGCCCACCCTAATGACTTCATCTTACCTTGATCATATCTGTGAAGACCCTACTTTTTTGTTGTTGTTACTGGGGATTAAGCCAAGGGGCATTCTACCTCTAAGCTACACTCCTGGAAGATGGTGACCAAGAAAAGCAGCTTTTATGAGTCCTGCTAACACTTGATCTCAATTGCCACAAAATCAGTGCTTTTCATAGCCAGAAAACACTATCAGCAGAGAAATAAAATATGTAAACACAAGGGACAGAGAAAAGAAGTCTAGAAGAACAACTAGAGACCAGAAAAGAAACCAGCCCGCAGTGCAGCGGCAGAGCCGTGCCAGGACCATCTTGCCTCACAGCACCAGGCTCCAGAGAGGAAAGGTAAACAAGGAGCTGAAGTGAGCAGCTGCAGATCATTGGGGTGGAATTCAGCAGTTCTTTCAGCACAAAGAATGCCTGAAACTCCCAGTGGCCAAGCTCATCACACCTTCCAGGGACTCAGAACGAAGTTCAAAACCAGAAAAGAAATATGCCAGCCTCACCGCCGAGTGCATGGCAGCGGCGCCATACTGCCAACAGCGGTGGCAAGTTCACCATGTTCACAACAGCTCCAGATCAGTGAGCACAATAACTGTAAGTGAAATTGCGGCCCCTAAAGGAAAATCCCAGCACTACACCTCCAGGGACTTGCACAGCTTTGATAATCTCCCTGGGTCTGAGATTTTTTTATTTTTGTCTGAGATTTTGCAGTCCAACCTAGTGAAGGAGTAGTGGTGGCAGAGATACCACACCCTAGTCACAGCTCCCCATGGGAAAACACCCAGCCCAGCACCCCTATGGTCTCGTGCAGCCTCGATTAACTCCCTGGGTCTGAGACTTTGTGAAACAACCCAGTAAAGGAGTAGTGGTGGCCGAGATTACCACAAACTTGAGATCCAGAGCACCCTAAATGAAGTTGTGGTGACCCGGGGAAGAACCCAGAGGAGGCACAAACTTCTGAAATCATGGGAAAGAGGAACCACAATAGTGCAATGAGTGCCCACAACCCCATAATATCAGAACCTGATAACACAGAAATTCAGAGATCTCTAGAAGATCAAATCAGGAATATAATTGTAGAAATAATACAGGACCTTCAAAAAGAATTTAGAGAGAGTCTAAAAGAAATAAAGGATGCAATCATTGAAGTAAAGGCATCAATTCAAACTATAAACAATCGATTAGACCACATGGAGAATAGAATCTCGTACCTAGAAGATGATCACTCCAAAAACGAACGCATAATTTATAACTTAGAAAAAAAATCAGACAGCAGGAATCTGACATTGAAGAAATATGGGCCCATTTAAAGAGAGCTAACCTAAGAATAATTGGAATAGAGGAGGGAAAAGAAGGTGAAACCCAAGGGATCAACAATCTCTTCAAAGAAATAATAGCAGAAAAATTCCCAAACATAAAGCAAGAGGTCGATACACAGGTCCAGAAAACTTATAGAACTCCCTTTAGACAGGATCGGAGAAGAGGATCCCCATGCCACATAATTGTCAAAATGACCAATGTGGAAGCCAAGCAGAGAATCTTAAAGGCAACAAAAACAAAAGGCCAAGTGACATTCAGAGGCAAACCAATTAGAATCACTCCAGACTTCCCAAACCAAGTCATGAAAGCCAGAAGGGCTTGGAATAACATATCCCAAACTCTGAAACAATTTCCAGCCAAAAATGTCCTACCCAGCAAAACTATCTATCAAATTAGATGGGGAAATAAGAAGCTTCCATGACAAACAGAAACTGAAGGAATTTATGTCTTCAAAACCAGCGCTAGAGAAAATACTCAAAGAGATGAACTACAAAGAAGAAATAGGTAATACACACCAGAACCAAAGAAACAAGATTTTCCATCCAGCAGACAACTAAGCAAAGAAGAATAAACAGTATTTCAAACAGAAATAAAATCTTAACATGTTAGGAATTAAAAGTTATCTCTTAATAATCACACTGAATGTAAATGGCTTCAATTCCCCAATAAAAAGACATTAAGTGGCAAAATGGATTAAAAACCAGAAACCATCCATCTGCTGCTTACAATAAACATACTTTACAAATAAAGATAGTAACAAACTCAAGGTAAAGGTCTGGAGCAAGGTAATTCATGTTAAGTAGCCATCCTAACAAATGTGAAGTAGTATTTCACTATAGTTTTTATTTGTATTTCCTTAATGATTAGTTATATTATGATAATGACAAATGATATTCATGTGTTTATTGGTCATATAAAATCTTTGGAGGTGGGTGTGGTGGCGCATGCTTGTAATCCCCACACTTGGGAGGCGGAGACAGGAGGATCGCGTAGGTTCGAAGCCAGCAACACTGGCTTAAGAGACCCTGTTTCCAAATAAAAAAGTATAAAAACTAGGTCTGGTAGTGTAGTCTGGAGGTAGAAGGGCTTCCAGGAACCCTAGTACCACCCCCCCAAAAAAAAATCTTTGGAGATTTATTATCTATTTTAGTCTTTTACTTATTGTATTATTTGCTTTTATTGTTGCTAATTTTTAGGATTTCTATTTGGAATATTAATATACTTTTAGATATAGCATTTGGCAATATTTTATCTCATTCTGTCAGTAACTTTAACTTTTAACTCTGTTTACATTGTCTTTGGATGTACAATGTTTTTTATTTTTTATGAAGTGTGTTTATTCTTTTGTTGCCTGTGCCTTTGGAATCATATTCAAGAAATCACTGCCAATTTCAATGTTGTGAAGTTTTATGACCCAGGTTTTCTTCTAAAAGTCTATAGTCTTAAGATTTACATTTAGGTCTTTTCTCTATTTTGAGTTAATATTTGTATATGGTGTTAGGTAAGGGTCCAATTTTATTCTTTTTCATGTAATTATTATTTTTTAACAATATTTAGTGAGAAGATTATTATTTCCTTCACCAAATGTTCTTGGAAACTTTGTCAAAAATAACTGGACCATATATGGAAGAATTTATTTCTAGGCTTTTTATTTTACTCTACTGGTTTATATATCTGCCTTTATAGCAGTACTACACTGTTTCAATTATTGTAGTTTTATAAGGTTCGAAATCAGAAAATGTACATCTTCTAGCTGTATTCTTTTTTGAGATTGTTTTGGGTATTTAGAATTCATATTTCATGTTAGGATTGATTTTTTCTGAAAAAAAAAATGTATGATAGTTTCACCTTAAAAAAATATCCTCTGGTAAGAAAGAAAGCAAAAAGAAATACTGAAATGTTATCTCTAAGTGATCAGAAGTTTGATATCAGACAAATGAATCTGTTATGTGAGATTATCATTGTTAATTTTGGATAAATTGCTATAATATTTTTAAAAAATTAATTTAAAAAAGGCTACATTCCCAGTCCATTTTTTAAATCTTTATTTTGAAACAGGGTCTCATTAAGTTGCAGAGGACCTTACTAAGTAGTTGAGGCTGACTGTGAACCTGAGATCCTCCTGTCTCAGGCTCCCAAGTACAAGACCCGATTTCTAAATAAGGTCACATTCACAGGTTTCAGGGGTTTGAACCTCAATATACATATTATACATACATATATATATATATATATATATATATATATATATATATATATATATATATGCGCAATTCACATTAGGCTTATAGAATTTTTAAGCAAAAAATATTCTTAAAAAACATTAACTTTCCCTCACAGCTTATCTCCAACTTAGAATTGCTTGCTGTTGAAGTGAACTAAAGCAGAGGCCATGCCTGAAGAATCGTTGAGCAGACAAAGCCACATAGACCACATTAATGATCTTAGAGGTGCTTGATTTGCAAACATGGGCACAACTTAACTCGAGTTATTTCCTGTAAATGCCTATATTAAAGAAAAATGAAGCAAAAGACTTGGTTGGTAGTCAGAAGCTACCAACCAATTTACATAAGTAGCAATATGACTAACTTAGATTCCAACAGGATAGATCTGATAAGACACTTATATAACTGTAACCAATCAAAAAAAATTTTTTTTGCTTTACTTTCATGTTTACCCTATCAAAACCTTTTCTTCATAGCAGGCATGATGGTGCATGTCTGTAATCCCAGGACTTGGGAGGCTGACAGGAGGATCACAGGTTCAAGGCTAGCCTTAGTAACTTAGTGAGATTCTCAGCAAGTTAGCAAAACTCTGTTTCAAAATAAAAAAAATAAGCCTGAAGTGTAGCTTGGAGGTAGGATGTACCTGGGTTCAATCCCTAGTAACACACACACACACACACACACACACACACACACACACACCAAATAAAAACAAAAACACATACACAATATATGCCTCCCCTCTGAGTTCCTCTGGCTGAGCCCTCAAACCACTTTTTGATTGGAACCTCCCATTGCCCAAGTGATGAATTGCCATCTGCTCAAATAAACATTTTGAGCTTTTTTGTTGTGGTGGTGGTACTGGGGATGGAGGCCAGGGGCATTTACCTTCCAGCTACAGCCCCAGCCATATGTTTTTTTAAATTTTATTTTGAAATAAGGTCTCACTAAGTTGCAGATAGACTCACTAAGTAATTGAGGCTGTCCACGAACTGAAATCCTCCTGTCTCAGGCTCCCAAGTACTGGGATTACAAGCATGTGCCACCACGGCCAGTTGCTTTGAATTTTTTATTTTGCCCCAGTCTACCTTTTAATGCTGCTGATATCCCCTTGTGATTCTGTCTGTGTGTCAGAGAATTCTGTGTGTCAGATTCTGTGTGGACTGAGAGAAGGCAGGACTGCTGGGACAGTTTAAATGTGACTAGAAAATGAAGACAGCTGCCCCTGAGCAAGGCGGCCTCATGTCCTGGATTCCTTTCTCAGTAGAGGCCGGAATGTCCTATGGAATAAAGTGTTTCATCCTAAGCTTTTCATAACACTGCAGGGAGCTGAGCTGCCTCAATCACAGGTCATACTTTTCCCTCTTTAAATATAAACATTAGAACAATTCCTGTAGTTAGTAGTGTGGCTGTCCTTCCTCCCTCTTCAGCCTCAGAAAACCATCTTCTGTAACTATAACATTACAGTTAACTCCTTTAACTGTAATGAAGAAAGATATATAGACCTGGTTTCCATCTGACAGTAAGATCTACTACCTGGGTGACTTTGGACAAATCATTTAAATTCTCTGGGCTGGCTGGGCGTGGTGGTACATGCCTGTAATCCCTGTACTTAGGAGGCTGAGACTGAAGGATTAGAGGTTTGCGGCCAGCATCAGCAACTTAACAAGGTCCCTCGTCAACTCCTGAGACCCTGTTTCAAAATAAAATAAAAAAGAGCCGGGGGTTGTAGACCAGAGGTAGAATGTCCTTGGAGTCACACACACGCACACACACACACACACACACACACACACACACACACACACACTGGGCCTCAGTTTCCTCAAGCATAGAGTGGGGTAGTGACATCCATATTGTTTGCTTCCCTGGTCAGTATCATCAATCAAATGGCAGACGATGTGGCATTTGTGACAGGCAGAGCACCAAGCAGTGGTCTCACAGTGCCTGGGGTGGGGACAGTACATTTCCACTCCCACCCATTCATCAATCGATGTTATTGACTATCTGTTGCCCCTGTTTGGAGACACACTTATAAGGCCCATCACCCTTGGTAACAGAGAGGCTATAGGTCCATCTCACATAGGATATTCGTTTCCTTTTACAGCCTGACTTCCAGAAACAGCTCAGTCATCTCACTGAAAAGAGCAGCTTGCCCCTCGGGAACTATTCATTCCTTGTGTTTTCAGATTCTCAACATTTTGTATTCAGAGTATTTCTCTAAGAAGAGTGCTTTATACACCTCATCTCACCAATTTCATTATGCCCCAAATTACCTAGACACAAACACACTTTTATAAACCATACCTTTTGGTTTATGACCTAACTTTTATCTTAAAAATTTCAAGAAAAACATAGGAAAAGAAAAACATAGGAAATCACGGAAGAGATTTATAATCATTGGCAGCCAGGCCTGCAGAACGGTGCATAGGCTCTGGCTACTTTAAGACAAACCATGTTTGTTCAATTAATATGCGGCTACTTATCGTGTGCTAGGCATTGTTCTGGACCCAGGAGATGCCACTCAACATTGTAGACATAGTCACTCTCCACCTGGCAATCAGAGGATGCCAATTAAGCCATTTCCTGAGCATTCACGTTTCTGTGCAAGAGCATGACACAGTCTTTGGGGAAAATGTTTTTCCAAAGGATGAGTAAAAACTAACCAGGAAAAGGGAAGAAGAGCAGAGCAAGAAAAAAAAAAAAAGTCCAAATAAAGGGAATAACACAGTGGACATAGGGAAGAGGGAGAAGAGAGGGTCTGGTGTTCACCTTGTCATGGAAGGGGCTCTACCTTCAGCAAAGACACATAAAACGGGGAGTTCTTCCAAACACATAGGAATAGGGTTCAGGTCTTGGGTGGTCAACACATGACAAATCTCTGTATTTGAGACCTCTCCTCTTTGCATCAATATCAATATCTCCTCATTTTCCTCCTCATTCCCCTCCTTCCTCCTTACCCTCCTCATCCTCCTCGTCCTCCTTCCTCACTAGGGATTGAACTCAGGAATATTCTACCTCTGAGTCACATCCCTAGCCCGATTTTATTTCTTAAATTTTAAAAAAGGGCCTCACGAGGTTGCTGAGAGTTTTGCTAAGTTGCTGAGGCTGACCTTGAACCTGTAATCTTTCTATCTCAGTCTCCCAAGTATGGGAGCTTACAGGCCCAGCTCAAGACTATCTTATAGAAGAACAGTTGTTCCGTAGAGTGCACTTTGGGAAATGCTGTCCTAGATATCTTCTACCAGAGCTGATCTCAAGATCAGTATGTCCAGAAGACACTAAACTATTGTGGGCCACCTTTGCCTCACAGCTGCAACACGTGCCCAGCTTCCCTTCTGCCAGGGTTTCTCAGTGTTTTCCTGGTTTCTCAGTCCCACCAGCCTCTCTCTGGCTTTTGGAGTCTCCAGGCTCCTTTCCTGGGAGGCAGCCAGTAGCCTGTGCTGCTGGTTCACCATCTTGTCAGGTATCTGAGTCCTTTTCTCTCTGTGTGATTCTGTCTTCTCTTTATCTTCCCTGTCTCTTTTTCTTTCTTTCTCAATCTTTTCCTGTGAAGGGATTACAGAGGTAAAAAAAAAAAAAAAAATTGTTTTACGGTTTGAGGCCAGACCCAAGGATGTACTCACTTGATTTTATTTACATGTTGACCAATTGTGCTACAGGAAAGTTCCCTCTAGAGCAATTTTGAGGTTTACTTAATTAATGTCCTGAAGACTGAAAGGCACTAGAAAATTATTGTTATGGTTTGAAGAGTTATGATCTGATGTTTACCAGCTCTTTGCTTCTGTATAGAATTTATTGCTACACTGATACCATTTATAACTTTAAAAATGTGTTTATCAGGGTATATCTAAAGGAAACTGCTTTTCTAAACAAGATAAAATTGATCATCTGCTAACAGCTTTCTCTTCAAAGTCTTCAAAGACAACTTCTTAAGACCAGCAAAAGCTGGGCGTGGTGGCGTACACTTGTAATCCCTGTGCTTGGGAGGCTGAGACAGGAGGATCACACAGGTTGGAAGCCAGCCTCAGTTACTTATGCTCTCAGCAACTTAGTGATACCCTGTTTCCAAATAAAGTATAAAATAGGTCTGGGAGTATAGCCTGGAGGTAGAAAGCCTCTGGGTTCCACCCCCAGTACCACCACCAAAAAAAAAAAAAAAAAAAAAGACCAGCAGAAGGTACCGTAGGGGGAGCCATGGTTAAGAAAGCAAATCATTGCTTTTTTGTTTTGTTTTGTTTTGTTTTGTTTTGTTTTGTTTTGTTTGTTTGTGGTACTGGGGATGGAACTCAGGGGGATTCTACCTTTGAGCTACACCTCTAGCCCTATTTTTTTATTCTTTATTTTGAAACAAGTTCTCACTGAGTTGCAAAGGGCCTCCTCACTAAGTACCTGAGGTTGTCTGAGAACCACAATTCTCCTGTCTCAGTCTCCCAAATGCTGGGATTACAAGCGTGCATCACCACACTGGCTTAACAAACCATTTTTAGCTATGGAGTGACAATGTGACCGATGTGATACATCCTCCTTGAATTCTCTGATGATCAGGTGAGATTTTTCATTTTAGGTATAGTGACCGAAGACTAGGGAATTCTATTTTTCCTCCCTGCCATATCTTGATCCCGGCCTATGTTTGGGCCCACATAGCTTTTTTTCCAATAAATTTCCTAGCTTAAGTGTACCTCACAGGGATTTTGGTGGGGTTGATTTTAGGGATACACAGCATTAAAAGCTGTTGCACATTTTGGAGGACCCTCTCCCACTCCACCCCATTGTGTAAGCCTTGTCGGGAGATGGCAAGGCTGCTTGTGGATCCCAAAGGGGCAGGTGTCTGACCCATACTGAAAGGGTTCACTAGTCCTCCAAAAAGAGACCACCAGGGTGTATGCTGTACCAGTATTGGGAAAGATTTCCAATTTTGAAAATGTATCTTTGGTAGCAAAGAAAGCCAGGAGTGTCAGGGAGAAGGGTCATTTTACATTTCTAAAGAAAAGTAAAGAAAGCCAGGAGCCAGAGAAAAGGGTTCTTTACATTTCTAAAGAGAGACAAACTGCCTCAAGGATGGGAGGAAATCCCAGATCATGGATAAGCAACTTAATACATTTTGGGAGTACAACAAAAGGTGTGGGGTCTGTGTCAAGACAGAGCTGCCCCCCCTCATCAAAGGGGGCAGATCTGGCTGGGCTAGAGATAGGGAAACATATCTACATATCAAAGGACCTGCTGCAGAGTTGGTTGGGGATATGAACACTCAGCATTCGGGGTCTTTTGGTGAATTCACTCGAGTCACCCCCCCATGCGAATGGCATGGGGCTGTAACTGTCTTCTGTATTTTTGTCTTTTTAATAAACTTCTTTAAATCTTTAGCAAGGGTCCGAGCTATGCATACCTATCTTTAGCTCAGGACAAGAACCTGCCGATTTTCTGTTTGTGTGGTTGTGTTGGGGGAATTATTTCTCCCCTCACACACTGCAACATATTTCACTGTAACATATGCAATCACAAGAGCTTTACTTTGGGCAATCCAGCATGCTGGGGTCCATCAGCACCCTGAGCGGAGATGAGACCCCAAAATGGTGGCTCGCAGGCCTTTTAAGCAGGGAGTAGGGGGAAAGGTAGGGAATTTACTAAGTCCTAGAAGTGGGGTGTCGTAATGTTTTCATTGATTGGTGAAGTTTGAGGTCTGGCATTAACATACCTGCCTCAGTCAGGTCACTTGTAGGCCTAGTCCTCCTGAAGTGAAATCTGAGCTTGTCATGGCATCTGGGTGGATGGAACCCACGTGGTTCTTCAATACTT
Organism: Muscardinus avellanarius; assembly: GCF_963383645.1. Lineage (NCBI taxonomy): Eukaryota > Metazoa > Chordata > Mammalia > Rodentia > Gliridae > Muscardinus > Muscardinus avellanarius. The sequence continues at coordinate 63,299,468 of NC_137790.1, read as the reverse complement.
GTATAGTTAGAGGCACACACTTGGTACTTTCAATCGTAAGTGGCACAAAGATGAAGGGAGAGTTTAGAATTCACTGGTAATGGTGACCCAATGCCATTATTTAATGGCAGAGGAGGCAGGGGTACCAGGGTGAGCACTCCACTAAGCCATTCCCACCGTTCTACTGGTGCTATAATTTCTTACAGTTTAGCCTCTCTTGGTCCTCAAATGTTGTCTGAGCCTGGTAACTCAGGGTTGTGACCTGATATTCACGCATAAATTATTTTCCTACTTTGTGAGCCATCTGGTTTCTGTTGCTTGTGCCTGAGCCCACATCCTCTTTCTTTCTCTGTCTGTTTTCTTCACACCCAGTTGTCTATAGAGTTCCCCAAGCATTTTGCACATCTAGACTTCATCAATGATTGTCTTTACCCTTTGCCCTGGTTTTTATATTCTTCTGTTATACAGATAAACATTGTCCCTCCTCTCTCTCTCTCTCTCTCTCTCTCCCTCCCTCCCTCCCTCCCTCCCTCCCTCCCTCCCTCCCTCCCAGAAATGTACCATTTTTTCCTGGAAAAGGTAGGATGAAAAAGAAGGAAGAAAAATACTGCATTCTTTTAGCAGACAGGGGAGAGGAATAAAGTAAAACTGAGGGCATTCCCATGTTAACTTTTTAGTCCACAATATACCCTCCAGTTAGGAGGCTAACTGAAATAGTTGTGAGTCACTCTGTTCACAATAGGGCAGTTGATCTAGAAGGACAAAAAGAGTTGGCCAGTCCTGTTTGTCCAGGCTTATCTTCATGGTTGCTTAGTGGAGACCCAGAAAAACCAGTTCTCAGGAGAACAAAGCCCTAAAGTAATAGCTATCTGCATGGACTTCCAAGCCACCAGGGCCTGCATGAAAGTCAAGCCCTAAAGGGATAAAGTCTGGATCTCTGGGACCCATAGGAGTTAGCAGAAGATCACCCATGGTTGGAGCTGGAGGTGGTTCTTTGAAACACAGAAGAAAATCTGCCAACATCACAGTTTGATTTAGTGTTTGCTCTGCTTGCTGAGATACATAGATCAAAGGACGCCCAGATAATTCATGGTGGGGGGACCAATAATCAAAAATCTCTTGTTTCTCTGTTCAGTAACCATGAGGGAGTCAGCCATGAGTCTTACATTGCCTGGTCATTGCCAGGCTATGAAAGTAGAACTACATTATTTTAAAGTTATTTTTATTGTTATTGCTAATCATAACAGATGTACTCTTGTGGGAGGGAGAGTGAATGAGTAGAAATATCCTCAGGAAGCTGAGTTACATTTCTGGATTTGCTTCAAACTAGTTACATGAGTTTGGGATAATTAATTTATTTCCTGGCTTATGTTTTTCTTTCCTGTTAAGTGAGAAGACTTAACAGGTCCTTCGAGCTTAAGATTAAGACACAATTACCTTTTGCTCATGGTTTCAGAGGATATTTTACGTGTTTCTTGTAGTGACAGAAAAAAAAGAAAAAAGTTTCAGATGCAACCCAATTACATTTCTGTAGTTAAGCAGACCTAACAAAGACAGCCACATTGACTTGAGTGAAAAAAATAATGGTGCATGAAATATTTACTGACATGACAAATTAACACGTATTTTTCATTCTCTACCACTGGTACTGTTAAAATTCCCCAGCAAAACCTCCATCATTGGGAGACCAGCTCTCTAGTAACTGAGACTACTCATCATGCTATGAATCAGAAAGTAAGCAAGGATCCTTGCCTTCTGGGATAGCAAAGTCTCAAACAACTAGAGGAGATCACACCTAGAGAACAGAGAAAACTCTGATGGGCGGGACACAGTCACAAAATATTTGAAAGTCAAAAACAATGACAGATGCATAGAAACATAAGAAGGACAGAATAAAAGAGAGATAAAAGAATGGTAGAGATTAGAGGCTTTGGCAGCCAAAGAAAAGGGAAAGGTGACCAGAACCCTGAGCACCAGGTATGAAGCTGTGTTAGAAGTTTTGGTCCAGGGCAGGCTGAAAATGCAACATGCACACAGTCTCAAAACCCTAAAAATACAGGGAGGTCTTTTTGAAAAAATTTTCAGTACTGGGGATTGAATCCAGAAACATTCAACCTCTGAGCTACTCCCAGCCTTATTTATTTTTATTTTTTATTTTTTGTGGGTCTGGGCATGGAACCCAGGTGCATTTGACCTCCAAGCTACACCCCAACCCTATTTTTTTAATTCTTTATTTTGAAACAGTGTCTCACTAAGTTGCAGAGGGCCTCACTAAGTAGCTGAGGCTGTCCTGAACCTGCTATCTTCCTGTCTCAGCCTACCAAGTACTGGGATTACAAGTGTACACCACCATGCCTGGTTCTAGGTGACTTTTAATTTAGCGACAACTTTTTAGATGCAACACCAAAAGTGTGATTCTCTAAAAAAAAAAGTTGATAAATGGTTTTTCATTAAAACTATAAATTTTTGCTCCATGTAAGGAATTATTAAGCAAAAGAAAAAACAGGCCACAGAAAGGGAGAAAATATTGCAAAATATATAACTGATAAAGTTTGGTATCAAAAAATTTACAAAATAAACTCTTAAAGCAACAAGTAGGAATTGAAGAAGAACTCAATGTAAAGATAGTCAAAAGATCGAAACAGATAATTCACGAAAGAAAACATACATACAGATGGAGAACAGGCATGCAAAAAAGATGCTCAACAGCATATGTCATTAAGAAATTACAAATTAAAACGGGATAACCTATTAGAAGGACTAATGTGGAAAACACCACCAACAAGAAGCACTAATGGGATGTGGAGCAACAGGAACGCTCACTCATTGTTGGTAAAAATGCAAAATGATATGGTCACTTTCGAAGAAAATCTGACAGCTCTTACCATCTGATCCAGCAACTACACTCCCAGTTACTTATCAAAATGAGTTGAAAACTTATTTCTACATGATAACCTGTACACAAATATTTACGAGAGTTTTATTCATTACCAAAAATGGAGAACAACCTTTCAGGTTCAATGGCAGCCTTAGCAACTTAACAAGACCCTCAGCAACTTAGCCAGACCCTGTTTCCAAATAAAAAATAAAATAGGGCTGGGAGTGTAGCTCAACGGTAGAATTCCCCTGGGTTCAGTTGAGAGAGAAAGAGAGAGAAGGAGAGAGAGAGAGGGAGAGAGAGAGAGAGAGAGAGGGAGAGAGAGAGAGGAAGAGAGAGGGAAAGAGAGAGAGGGAGGGAGAGAGAGAGAGTGAGAGGACAGAATGAAGGTCTGAGTGATCTTGCATCTGCTGCTTTTGAGTGTTTGAGTTAAAAGAGTCAATTTGCTGAAATAGCATACTCTGGTGTGACATGTTCTGAATTCCTTTGCAAATATATTGTACCAGTATTGGGAATGGCCTAGAAAAATTTGAGAAAGCTCTGATTGTTAATAAATATATTTCAAAAATCATTTTGTAGAAAAGGGCAGACCTGGGGAAGGACTTGGTTTCTGCCAAGAAGCAGGCAACTATTATAATGGAAATTAATGTAGCTAAAGGTAATTAACAAGCAGAAAGAGAAGGGGAGCTAGGACTTCCTCATTCCAAAGGCAGGTTTACATAATAATGAGATAAACTAGTTAGGATGGGAGGAGGGGGTTGACTTTTGGGAAAGGAGAAACCTGGGCTTAAACTAAGAGTTTGGCAGGAAAGTAAGGGGAGGGACTTTACAGGGACTTTTACTACGTCAGAATTATGTGGAAAAAGATGGAGAATTTCATGTATAAAAACTCTGTTCTGTGTTTTGTATTTTGGTAAAATCCTTCAAAACACCCGTCCCCATGCCACTCCTGAATGGCATGGGGGCTGTAACTGTCTTCTGTATTTCTATCTTTTTAATAAACCCCTTTAAATCTTCAGCAAGAGTCTGGGCTATTGAATCTTTATCCTTAGCTCAGGACAAGAACCTGCAGTTTTTGTGTTTGAGGGGAATTGTTTCCAGGAGTCTAACAACAGTCCCTGGGGACTGTTCCCCTAAATGGTAACCCTCACCCCCAAACAGTAACATTTATCTTTCCCCATAACATCTTTAACCGTAACATATATAACATTCTTCACAAAGTAAAACCACAGAGAGTTTTAAAAATCAGTGGGTTCAACAGAAAAAAGGAGAGGTGAATTGGTGGAACAACACATTGCTTGATATCAATATAAACTTTAATTTTGCTACTATTTTCAGAAATAATATGTTTTATTAAAGAATTTAGAATCCAACCAAAACAAAGGCAAACTTCACCTTTACATAATTACATGTTGACACTCCTGCCAACCTTGAGGTCAGCTGTAGAATACTGGGTCCAAAAGAAAGTTCCTTAAAAGTTCTGTTTGAGAACTAGCTCCTTAAAAGCTTTTCAGTGGTCCAAACAGAGAGGAAATTCCCCAGTTCTTGGGAGCTCTGATAGGGAAGTGGATCACTATAGTTTTCTTATAAAAAAGAAAGTCTTATATTCAACTTTCTTACCATATGTTTTCAATTTAAGACATCTTTAATGTACCAGTATTGGGAAGAGGCTTCAAAATTTATTAATGTACCAATATTGGGAAATATTTCAAATTTAAAAAATATATCTTTGGTGTTAAAAGAAGCCAGGAGCTTCAAGGAAAAGGTGAAAATTTCCAGGCACCAAGGGTGATAAGCTAGAGAATAGGAGCTGAGGGCCTCTTTTTATTATTATTATTATTATTATTATTATTTAACATTTCTAAAGAGAGGCAAACTTCCTCAAGGATGTGGGGAAACCCCAGACTCCAGACAAGCAACTTAATTCATTTTGGAGTATAACAAAAGGTGTGGGGGTCTGTGCCGGAGACAGAGATGCTCCCACTGCCCCAGATGGGGGCGGATCTGGTTGGGTTAGAGATAGGGCAGGATATCTACTTAGCAAACTGTGCGACCTGCCACAGATCTGATTGGGCTGGCTATAAGAATATGTTGTATCCAGGAATCCTCGATGACTCCATCCCATATCTTCCTGCTATGTCACTTTGAGGCATAGTGCTTTACTCTAAGCTCTATCTTTCCCTCTTTCTAATGGGGCCATAAGAGCTACGACCCGCGTTTTTATTTTCGTAATAATAAACTCCTTTAAATCTTCAGCAAGAGTCCGGGCTATTGCATATCTATCCTTAGATCAGGACAAGAACCTGTGGTCTTATGGAAATAGTTTCCAGGAGCCTAACAAAAGTCCTTGGGGACACTTTCCCAAACCATAACAGTCCAAACCGTATCATCCTAAACTACAGCATTCAAGAGAGTTTTGCTCCTTTCATACAACCCATTGAAAAATCCCCTGTTGGATCTTGTACAAATTGGTATCTTCCTGTCCTCCTTCCTAGTGGCAAAACCAAATTCCTTATCTATTATTGTCACTTCAAATACGTTGAGAGATAAGGGGGAATGAGAATTCAAAGTAAGGAATTACTTCAGCAAACAAGTTTCAATGATATGATTATTAAGAGCACTTAACATATAATTTATATTTGCTATATAACACTGAACTTTGCTTTTTCTTCCCTAGAAATAGAACACTCTTCTTTTGCCTTACTAAGGACCAAATGCCTTCTGCCTCCCACATACAGAGGCAAGTGCTTTACAATAAAGCCAAAACCCTACACCGCTGGAACGTCAGCTTTAACATGTAAATCAACTGTTTCTCCTTTATAAGTGGGTTTATATTCATCATCAGAAAGTTGTTATATATGAAATCCAAAGGATCTTTGTGTGTGTGTGTGTGTGTGTGTGTGTGTGTGTGTGTGTGTGATTGGGGATGAACCCAGGGGCCTTCTACCTCTGGGCTACACTCCCAGACCTATTTTATATTTTATTTGGCAACAGGGTCTCACTAAGTTGCTGAGAGCCTCACTAATAGCTGAGGCTGGCTTTGAACCTGTGCAATACTCCTGTCTCAGCCTCCCAAGTACTGGGATTAAAAGCATGTGCCACCATGCCTGGCTGAAATCCAAAGGATCTTAAACCTAGGATTTTAGAGAATACAATGCTGTTCATATTGCTGATTTTAGTTTTTAAACAAAATACAAGTCTTTAGTGTTTTTTTTTGTTGGTGTGGGTTTTTTTTTTTTTTTTTCTTTTTTGGCAGCATAGTCAACTTACATGGTAAGAAAACCTCAGTTTTCATTTTTTCAATATATCCAATAAAAGAAACAGGGGAAAAATTAATGATTATAAATATGTTTTTTGGTGTTGTTTTTAGCAAAATAGAAGACTATGATAGTATCATCTGGCGGCTCCATGATATATTCAGTATTTTCCCTTGAAAATAATCAGAAAGGAGATGGAGGCCCCAATTCAAACAGCTCATTTTAGAGGATATGCCTTTCAATCTTTTTTTTGGTGGTACTGGGGTTCCTGGAATCCTTTCTACCTCTGGGCTACACTCCCAGACCTATTTTTATATTTTTTATTTGGAAACAGGGTCTCTTACGCCAGCAAGGCTGACTTCGAACCTGCGCGATCCTCCTGTCTCCACCTCCCAGGTGCGGGGATTACAAGCGTTCACCACCACACCTGGCTCCTTTCAATCTTTAACGCACCATCTTGATGTGTTGACAAGGAACTTGTGTAGCTCCAGAGTTCAACAATTCAGGAAGAGCTGGCTAACACGGTCTGCAGTGCCACATGTTCTAGCAGTAAAGAGATATCTTCCAGTAGCAAAGAGGTTTCAAGATATCATAAACATCTTCAAGTCCCTTGGTCTACATTTTTAGATTAAAGTCGACAGTGAGAAATGACATAGAAGAAAAAGTAACCGGTGGAAAGCCAAAGGCTAAAAACCATTGCCTATGGTATCAGCTGCTTAAAATACCCTCTCAGAGGGACCATCACAGCAGTAAAAATAAAACAAAGGATAACAAAAAAACAAACAAACAAAAAGAAAACAGAACCAACACCATGGCGAGCTCATTGACGTGGCACTCAGTAGGAATAAGAGCAAGAAAAAAAAAAAGGACTTGGAATACAAGTTCAGCACGTGTGCAGCTGTGGCAAGAGAAAGAAGAGAAAGAGGGGAAAAGCAAAAGCCAAGCCAAGCCAAGCAAACCACTTCCAAGCTGTGAAGAGCCTTGCAGGAAACACGTCCAATGGGGGAGGGGCCAAAAAATAGGTTTTAAGGAACAGGAAAGTTTTCATTTGCTTGATTTTATAAACAAAGAGTTAGAAAAAGATTTTTTGGTAAGAAGTTTATCCTATTCGTCTACAGTTAACAGCATCTAATATGCGATGGGAAGATAGCAGAACACTGAATCTGTCACAGGAGGGGGTCCCAGGAGGTCTTAAGAGAAAGAGACCTCAACCTGGAACCACTCAGGTTCTTGACATAGATCACAGGAAGAATTGCAGGACAGGTCAGTAAGCATGGCGCAGTAAAGATTTATTCAAGGATAGTAAAGGAATTCATACTTGTAGTGTGGGTGGCCCTTGCCTCTCAGAGAAGAGTTGATGTACCCAGGTTTGAGCTCTCTGACTATATATATGAGTTTCAGGGTTGGGATGTGGGATCCTCTGCAGACGAGCCCCTGTTAGATTTTGCTGATCCAGAAAAGGTATACAAACTTTCTTGAAGGTCAAGTCTCATAATGACAGAGTTCCATGGGGACCAATCTATACTTGGAGGTCAGAATGTTCCTCTTTGTTCAGTCTAGCCATTAATCACTCACGGTTGCATTGTGTAAATTCCTCATGTGGGTGACATTTTAATTAATATGTCTAATCTCCTATAAGTATACATTGAATGTTCTGTTTATCTTTAATCAAAGAAACAGTTCAATATAACTTGTCATGTTGTCAGAGGTTTCCATTTACTAAGGGTCTCTCCCCTGGGGCCAATTTTAATTTACCTATCTCAAATCTTAATTCTTGAATACAGACTAAAAAAAAAAAAAAGCCACAAATGCAATCCTCTTATCTTGTCAGTGGGAAGAATAAAGCTCAGAAATAGGATTTACTGAAGGTCCACAGGTAACGAGGGGTGACAGCACATGTATCCTGGTCCCCTTTCCCTATACATCCCAAGCGCCGCTCTGCCTCCTGGTTGTAATTGTCATTGCCTGCCTAATAGTAGAACATTTTCACTATGAAATATTTAGAAAATTCATAAAGAATACAGAAAGAGCATGCAAATCCAGCCAGAGTTATTGCTAAGTTTATCATATTTTAGAAACCACTAGTGAAATTATAACAAACTCCATAGTCTGTGACTCAAACAGATAAAAAATTGGACCTGAACTTATACACTCAGAAATTCTTATCTCAGCTATCGCTGATATAATTTGCTTTACTATTCTGGTTTTCAGTTTCTCATGAAAAAAAATGTGCATGTCTCTAATTGCAAATTCAAAACTGAGGGTTACTCTAGATATACTTGGGGATCTAACAGGTGAGCTAGATGATGGGTCTCAAGAATGACATAGATGACAAATGTGATCTTTTTTTTTAAATAATTTCTTAAAAACCATTGAAATATCTCTATTTTGTTAGTAATAAGGAGAGAGAAGAAAGCTACTTTTTGGGTTAGGATGTGAAAAAAAATTATCTTTTGGTACTAGGGATTGAACTCAGTGGCATTCTATCTCTGAGCTACACTCTCAACCTTACTTTACTTTTTATTTTGAAAAAGTACTTTACTATTTATTTTATTTGCTAAGTTGTTGAGGCTGTCCTCAAACCTGTGATCCTTCTGTTGCAGGCCCCCAAGAACCAGGACCCACCATGCATGGCTTGAGGTTCTTAATATACCCACCAAACACATGGAGTTTGATGTTAAGGGAAAAAGAGTCTACAATATTTAGAATGCTAAGTTATTTGTAACAAAATTCTTATGGAAATAAAAGCAATGAGTAGTTGGATTGATAAGAATCTATGAGTCCATATGGACATAAAATACATAAATAAGTACCCGGGCATGGTGGTGCACGCTTGTAATCCCAGCATTTGGGAGGCTGAGACAGGAGGATCACAGTTCATGGCCAACCTCAGCTACTTAGTGAGGCCCTTTGCAACTCAGTGAGACCCTGTTCCAAAATAAAGAATAAAAGGGCTGGGGGTATAGCTTGGAGGTAGAATGCACTGGGGTTCCATCCCTAGTACCACAAAAATAAATAAATAAATAAATTATATAGAAGAAAAAACCTCTTTCTTGTAGTAGAATGCCAATCAACAAATATAGAAAAAAGAATATTTTAGAAAAACACTACTAGAAAACCATTACAATAGTTTCTGATTCAATTAATAGACAATGGATGGTAAAACTAGCAGTAGCAAATTTGAAGCATAGAATATTTACATATCTCAGGTATTGTTTCACAAATTACTTTTTAATTATGAAAGAAAAATAGTAATTTTACAGTAGAGAAATAGGAGAGAAATTGTCTGAACCAAAATAACAAATGTTAACCATATTGGTAATAGAAAAGCCCTTAGGGTACCTCATTGGATGCACTAAGGATGCAACATTAATTTTGTGGGTGTTTCTGCCAAAAATGCATATTACAATTTATGTAATTTGAATATAATCTGCATATTAAATATCAGCATTATATTAATGCTAAATTTCTGATTTGGTAATTGTGTAAATGGCAATACAAGAAAATATATAAAAATCTGTTTATAGGAAGTACACATTGAGGTCTTTAGGGCCTAAGAAACACCTTGTCAATAATTTACTCTCAAGCCCTTCAGGAAAAAAGTAATATGCTTATCAGGAGAGAGAATGATAAAGCAAATCTGAAAAAATATTAGCAATTGGGCAATCCTGTTCTAACTTTTCTGGAAGTTCAAAGTCAATTAAAAACTTAAGGTACAGAAAAAGAAGCAATGAGTAGAGAATTTTGGAAAGATGGTGTTAAATGGAAAGGTTATACTACTGGGGAAAATTGACCTACTAGATTTAGTCTGATAAAACAATTGGATTTTAAAGAAAAAGAAAAGTCTTTCAGGATTATAGGCAGCAAAAAATGTAATTTTATTATCACTTTTGCCAGAAGACAAAGAAGTAACAAATTTAAAACTCACAGAAAATGTTCTATCTTTGAAAGATTTTGTATTCTTGGATTTTATATCCAGTTTAGCAGAACTCAAGTACAAAGGCTACAGACAAACTGTTAAGAAATTGATTGGGCCAGGCATGGTGGTGCACACTTGTAATTCCCGCGCTTGGGAGGCTGAGACAGGAGGATTGCGAAGGTTCAAAGCCAGCCTCAGCTACTTAGTGAGGCTTTCAGCAACTTAGTGAGACCCTGTTTCAAAATATAAATATAAAATAGGGCTGGGAGTATAGACCGGAGGTAGAAAGCCTCTGGATTCCACCCCCAGTACCACAAAAAAAAAAAAAAAAAAGAAATTGATTGGACTCTGGGAATTCTGTTTCCATGACCTCTTTGTGAGTTATGTCTTGGAGAGTAAGATGTGGACAATCATGGTGAACAGAGGAGATGAACAGAAGGACTAGCCCAGAACTTTGGATGTATCTGAAGACTAAATGCTGAGGAAGACAGCACAGGAGAATGAACAGAGTACATGAGAAGTAGAATGAGCTTCATTGGCTTCTTTTAGGGATTAAATAGGTGTTTAGATTCTGAGGTGGAAGAAAGAGAGGGAGATGTCAGCTAATGTCAGTATCACTCATCATTGAGAACTAATAGACAATAGGCAAAAATAGAGGATGCTAAGGGCATTATATAAGAGTATTAGTGAACTTCCGGGAAGATGGCGACCGAGAAAAGCGGGGCTTAAGAGTCCCGCTAACAAACAATCTCCATTACCACAAAAAGAGCGCCTTTCATAGCCAGAAAACACCATCAACAGAAAAACAAAAAAACCACCAGGCTCCAAAGAGAAAGCGGACTGAGAACAGAGCTCAGGGCCACAGAGGAGACACACGCGCCCGAGGACGCGGCAGCAGCGCCATACTGCCGGAGGCACCGGCGAACTCAGCGGACGGCTACAGCAAGCCGAGGTGAGCCGATGCGGAACAGCCAGGCGGGATCTTTCGGCGCAGACAGCATTTAAAGCTCCCAGTGGCTGAGCTAAGCACACGCTGCAGGGATTCAGAGTGGAAATCAAAACCAGAGAAGAAAAAATACGCCAGCCTCATGGCCGAGGGCGTGGCAGAGGCGCCATATTGCCACCGGCGGCAGCAGCAGCAGTGAATTCACCGAGTCCAGTACAGCTACATCTACGTACTCAAGAACAGTGAGTCAAATTGCGGGCCACAGAGGAGAAATCCCAATATTGTGCCTCCTGGGACTTGACCCAGTGAGGGAGTGGTGGTGGCAGAGATATCACACCATAGGAGAGCGTGCAACCTGGCACCCCTCATAGTTTAAAGCAGCCTCTATCGACTCCCTGGGTCGGAGACTCTGTGATACAACCCAGTAAAGGAGTAGTAGGGTCTGAGATAATACAGACTCGAGATCCAGAGCACCTTAAGTGAAGCCATAGTGACCCAAGGGAAGAACCCAGAGAAGGCACAAACCTCCGAAATCATGGGAAAGAGGAATAACACTGAAGTAATGAATGTGCACAACCCCACAACATCAGAACCTGATAAAACAGAAAATCAGAGATTTCTAGAAGATCAAATCAGGAAAATAACTGTAGAAATAATAGAGGTGCTTCGAAAAGAACTCAGAGAGAGCCAAAAAGAGATAAAGGATGCAATTAATGAAGTAAAGGCCTCAATTCAAAGCACAAACAACCGATTAGACCACATGGAGAACAGAATCTCGCTCTTAGAAGATGAGCAATCCAAAAATGAATGCATAGTTTCTAATCTAGAAAAAGATATCCAACAGCAGGAATCTGACATTGAAGAAATATGGGCCCATCTTAAGAGAGCTAACCTAAGAATAATTGGAATAGAGGAGGGAAAAGAAAGTGATACCAAAGGGATCAACAATCTCTTCAAGGAAGTAATAGCAGAAAATTTTCCAAATATAGAGCAAGAGGTTGATACACAGATCCAGGAAACTTATAGAACTCCCTTTAGACAGGATCCGAGAAGAGGATCCCCACGCCATATAATTGTCAAAATGACCAATGTGGAAGCCAAGCAGAGAATCTTAAAGGCAACAAAAACAAAGGGCCAAGTGACATTCAGAGGCAAACCAATTAGAATCACTCCAGACTTCCCAAACCAAGTCATGAGAGCCAGAAGGGCTTGGAGTAACATATTCCAAACTCTGAAAGAAAACAACTTCCAGCCAAAAATTTCCTATCCAGCAAAACTTTCTATCAAATTAGATGGAGAAATAAGAAGCTTCCATGACAAACAGAAACTGAAGGAATTTATGTCTTCAAAACCAGCGCTAGAGAAAATACTCAAAGAGATTAACTACAAAGAAGAAATAGGTAACACACACCAGAACCAGAGAAACAAGAGTTTCCATCCAACAGACAACTAAGATTGGTTATCTGTGGAGATTCATTATTTATGTTAGTCTTTTACCTATCTCTAAATTGTATTGTTTGCCTTTATTGTTGTTAATTTTTAGGATTTCTAGTTGGAATATTAATATACCTTCAGATATAGCATTTGGAAATATTTTATCCAATTCTATTAGTAACTTTTAACTCTGTTTACATTGTCTTTGGATATACAATATTTTCTTTTATTTTTTAGGGAGTTTGTATATTCTTCTGTTGCCTGTGCCATTGAAATCATATCCAAGAAATCACTGCCAATTTCAATGTTGTGAGGTTTTATGACCCAGATTTTCTCCTAAAAGTTTATAGTCGTAAGATTTATATTTAGGTCTTTTATCTAGTTTGAGTTAATACTTGTATGTGGGATTAGGTAAGGGTCCAATTTTATTCTTTTCCATGTAATTATTATTTTTCAACAATATTTAGTTAAAAGATTATTATTTCCACCACCAAATCTTCGTGGAAACCTTGTCAAAAATAACTTGACAATATAGGGAAGAATTTAGCTCTAGGCTTGTATTTAACTCCAATGGTCTATATATCTGCCTTTAGAACAGTACTACACTGTTTCAATTGTTGTAGCTTTATATGGTTTGAAATCAGAAAATATACATCTTCTAGCTTTGTTTTTGCTTCGAGATTGTTTTGGGTATCTAGAGTCCATATTCCATATCAGGATAGATTTTTTTCTGAAAAATAAATATATGATAGTTTCACCTAAAAAAAAGAAAAAAATATTCTCTGGTAAGAAAGAAAGCAAAAAGAAATATTGAAATGTTATCTTTAAGTCATCAAAAGCTTGGTATCAGACAAATGAAACTGTTATGTGAGATTATCATTTTTAATTTTGGATAAATTGCTATAATACTAGATGTCAACCACTAAGCCAAGCATGGGAGGGAGGGATGGGGAGAGAATGGGGTGGGGATCGGGTGGGGGCTGACTGGGAAAAGTGTGCATGTATGTCTACAAAAGTTTGTATCCCACTATGATGTATGAATACAGTGCACCAATAAAATAAAATTAAAAAAAATCTTTAAAAAAAAAAAAAAAAAAGAGTATTAGTAAAAAGGAAACCATTAGAACAAAAATGAAAATTTTGTTTTAAATGTTTTATTTTATAGGTCATATAATTTTAAATAATTATCAATAGAAGAAGAGAAGAAATAAGGTGCATAGGATAAAGATAGAAGCTAGATTTTTCTGGATATTTCATATTTTGCAGATTTTTTTTATAAAAAGCAATCCTGAAAATTGGAAATAAATTGGAACAAATTTCCTTTCCTTCCCTGAAAGGAATGACACAACATGACATTGAAACAGAGTAATTTGACTCAGCATCATGATGAAATATACTCTAAGGTTAAAAGGAACCATCAAAGTAAATCCTAAACTGTTTCTAATAATCTTACTGTTGGTACTAAAGTTAACACTGTTATCTAAGTGGTTGGTTGTATATTGTAGGATAAAGTAAATAAGTAATGTAAGTTGATCTAGTTGAGAACCATGATTTGGGGCATAAGAGGAAGAAGGTGGAGATGTACTATCAATGATGTTAAGTAAAACTCCTGCATTTTTGAATTTTAATTGGAAATACAGTAATGAGCCATGATATACTGTCTCCCTCCATGCCTGCCTTCTTTAGTTTTTGTTTTGTTTTGTATGAACTGGAACTCTGGGGCGCTCTACGTCTGAGCTATACCCTCAGTCCTTTTTTTATTTTTTATTTTTTGCCTTGAAGCAGGGTCTCACTAGGTTGCTGAGAGTTATGCTAAGTTGCAGAGGCTGGTTTTGAATCTTTGATCCTCCTGTCTCAGCCTCCCAATTACGGGCATTGCAGGAGTGCCCCACCACATTCAGTGATATATGGTATCAAAGTATTTCTTAGCTTTGTCCACAGAATGGGCCTTGATAAAAGTTGCCAGTCCAATATATGAAGATATTACTCCAAATTCACTAATATGTATGGGGAGGGAGGAAGGGAGAAAGGAGAGGGAGGGTGGGATGCAGAAGGAAATACACCAAGGGGTGTGTGTGTGTATGCATGTATCACACTGAGTCTCATAATGATGCTTACTTGCAATGTACTAATAAAAGCATAAAAAAGTTGCCACTCCATTAGCATCAAGGGCTCTGGTCCCCAAAGTGTGGTCTCTGAAAATCACTTCTAACTCTGAAGAATCTGGAGAAATAGCTGATTGCAGGTTGTGGAAAAGAATAACCTTTCATACAATATAATGAGGAACCTGTCAGAGAGTGCTTGGGTTTATCAAAAGAATTCAGGTGCCAACTTGAATTGGCTTTCACTGGCCAAAGATGAACAATTTGAAGTTAAATAGGGATTAAAAACAGAAATGGGTTGAAATACACTGAATATATTTAAATCCATAAGTAATAATTGTGCTGAATAATATTTTATTGATCATTGTGATAGGATGCTAAAATACCAACTCATTATTCTGAAATTTGATAAAGTTTATTACATATTTCCTTTATAAACAGTAGTTTAAGGCACCCAAAAAGCTGATGAGAAGTTCCTCATTATGAAAGTATTCCAGTTCATAGCACTGATAAAGTCTTGCCAAAAAAGAAATCAGATATATTTATATCATTAAAAGAGTAAAAAGAAATAGGTGAAGGTAACTTTATAGAAGTTTACTTTTTGCTTTTTTATTTTTTTTAATTTTTTTCAGGTGTGGGAATGGAACCCAGGGGCATTCGACCTCCGAGCTATACCCTCTGACCTATTTTTTATTCTTTATTTTGAAACGCGTCTCACTAAGTTGCAGAGGGCCTCACTAAGTAGCTAAGGCTGTCTGAGAACCACAATCCTCTGGTCTCAGTCTCCTGAATGCTGGGATTGCAAGCGTGCGCCACCACACCTGGCTATAGAAATTTATTTAAGCAGCATAGTGGCACATGCTTGTAGTTCCAGAAGTTGGGCGGCTGAGACAGTAAGATCACAGATTCATGGCCAGCCTTAGCAACTTAGTGAGCTTCTCCACAACTTAGGGAGACCCTGTTTCAATACAAAAAATAAAATTAGGGCTGGGGTTATATCTCCAGAGGTAGAATGTCCCTGGGTTCAATCTCCAGCAACATACACACGCACACACACACACACACACACACACACACACACACACACACACACTAGCTTATTTGACTAAGTATGTCTGAAAATATTATCATTTAAACACACAATAAAATATTAATGACACATTTTGTGTTATTTTAAAAATATGATCTACAAAATCTGGTGTATATTGTTCACTTAATGGTACCTCTCAATTCAGACTAGTCACACTTCAAGTGCTTGATAGCTACATGTGGACAATAGCTACCCTATTAGATCACACAGAGAATTCATTTCAAAATCCAGCACATAATTTTAGGCTAGGCAGGCAAAAAGTAGGTACTCCAAATTAGACCCACATGAGTTGCTGAATAACCTACGATATGTTAGTGCTTCAGAGCCATAGAGAAAAATGCAGGAGGTGATGGCAACGGACTGAATGTCTGTGCTCTCACCCACCTACCCAAATGTACACACTGAAACCTAAACTAGCAACAGAATTTGGAAACAAGGCCTTTGAGAGATAATTAGATCACAAGGGTGAAATTGGTACCATTGTAAGAAGTGGCACGAGAGATCCTGCTTCTGTCTCTGCATGCTTGGCCCTTTGTGGACACAGCAGGAGGGCTGTCTACAAGCCAGGAAGCAGGTCCCATTATAATGGATCTGCCAAGGGGATTCTGGTAGAGCAAAACCAACCATCCAGATAATGTGCTAATGAGACTATTCTTTTCTCTGACAAACATTAGTCCTATTCATTAAGGGGATATGGGAAAA
Source organism: Muscardinus avellanarius (assembly GCF_963383645.1). Lineage (NCBI taxonomy): Eukaryota > Metazoa > Chordata > Mammalia > Rodentia > Gliridae > Muscardinus > Muscardinus avellanarius. Next base: position 63,283,161 of record NC_137790.1, on the reverse strand, counting down.
CAGCAAAGAAGCCTTTTTGGCCTCAGTACAAAAAGATCCGGCATTCCCCATACAAGATGGGGATAACTGAGGCTATCACACTCACATTTTAAATTCTTCTAGGTAACCGGTAACATATAGTCATCCCTCAGTAGCGGTGGGTGATTTGTTCCAAAAGCCACTATGGATACCAATGTTGGAATGCTCAAGTCCCTTTTATAAAATGACCCAGTATTTGCCCATAACCTATATAACTCCTGGTATACCCTTTAAGTGATCTCTAAGTTACTTATAATACCTAATGCAATGTAATGCTGTGTCAAAGTTGTTATACTCTATTGTTTAGGGAATAATGACAAGAAAAGGTCTGTAAATGTCCACTGCAGACACAATTGTTTTCTTGACCATTTTCACTCTGAGTTTGGTTGAATCCATGGACATAGAGCCAACAGATAAGGAGGACTGTCTGTACCTACCTGGCTGTTACCACTGGAATGGCATATTTCATTCTTTATGAGGCTGTATAGGGTTTTGATTCTGGATTCAAGAGACCAGTATGACTGGTTTTAGATACATAAACATTCATTGGTATTAACAAAGCCAAGGACTGCTCCTTGGGCATAAAAGGCATTTATCATTAAAAGATAAATGCCTCACTTTAATAGGCAAAATAAAAGAGACAGTTCCAGGGAAACATTTCAAATTCTATGGCAAACACTGAATTCTGTTATATCTAGCACTGTGGCTAGATTTTTATTTCGGGATTCCTTATCATTGTCTAGATCAAATAGAAACATCTGGTTGTTGCCTCCACCTGTCTCTATGAAAGAATTCTCATTTCTAAGTAAACCTGAGTTTGTGCCCTCTGTCCCAGTCAAACGTATCCCAGGTGACTTTTCCAACAAGGTGACTTCCTTCTAGTGTGGCTAAACCCTGAGGTTAGAGAACACCCTGTTTGCACAGTGTAACCCTACCCTCCTTAAAGAAAGTCTCCAGAAACTTCCTTTCCAGAGAAATGAAATGAACCTGATCTTGCCTAACCCACACCTGCAATCACTATGTCCATTCTTCTTCTTCTTTAAACTAGTCTCTCCATTCTTTCAGAGATTGTTTTAAATGGCAACTTCATATTTATATTACTCTGCCTGGAAGGCATATGAGACTTTTCCTTCTGCCAAGTTCAGCTAACTTAGCCTGACATAAACTTGGCAAAGTGTCCTCTGTGGTAGCATTTGGCATGGGAGATGCAGTGAGGGTTAGGAAATATTAGGAGCAAGGGCTCTTATGGGTCCTTCCTTTCTTTCCCAAAACCTAGATTTAGAATAGACATGTTCATCCAAGGCAAAGGCAAAAGAATGGCATTTCGCTCAGAGTGAAAATGGTCAAGAAAACAATTGTGTCTGCAATGGACATTTACAGACCTTTTCTTGTCATTATTCCCTAAACAATAGAGTATAACAACTTTTGACACAGCATTACATTGCATTAGGTATTATTTTTCTCTTCAGTCGTCTGAAGAGAAAAAAAAATTATAATAAGACCCTCTTTTTTTTCTTTCTAAACCACAATCTTTCCTGACCAGAGAGAGGTGGTGGGAAATGGTCCTGCAGGGGAGCGAGCCCTGCCTGACTCAAGTTAGAGGAAAAACAGTCATGTTCAAGCTCTGCTCTGAAGATAATAGGTTGTTATTATTTCTCTTTTTGTGGTATTAGAGACTGAACTGATGGGAGGGTCATTCTACCCCTGAGCTACCCACTTAACCCTATATATTTTTTTTTTAAAACAAGGTCTTACTAAGTTGCCGAGGGCCTGGCTAAGCTGCTGAGTCTGCTTTTAAACCTGAGATACTTCTGTCTCAGCCTCCCAAGTACTGGGACTACAGACATGTGCCACCATGCCTGGCTCATAGTTTCAGCAGAGATCTTTAGTGGGTTTGGAGTTAGCAATTGAGGCAAAAACTATTCAAGACGGTAGAGTAACATTGAGTTAGAGGGTGGAGGCGATTATGGGACAGGGAGGGGGTGGCCAAGTAGATGGTGACAAGGTCAGGTCTGGGGCAGAGTCACTACCTTGAAATCGCTACAGCTAAGGGATTGCTGGTAAATGGTCAGTACAGTGTTGCCTGGATTTCTGGTTGAATCTCTCACCCATCATTTACTGTGCTGTCATTCCCTTGGTTTATTCCAAACCTTCAGTAAGATTCTACCATATACCACAGCCTGTGTTCGTGACATTGGGAGGCAGGGCTGCGGGTATCCAACCCACGGGGCAAAACAGATCAAGAAGAAAGGAGACCATTAGTAGAAATTGAGAGCGATGGTTTAGGCAGACAGATCAGTTAACTGTCATCCCTAGAGAAATCAACAGGAGTCTAGGTGGAGAAAAGGGAGAATTTCTCATAGTAAGTGGGTTGGGCTTCCACTTTCTCATTTTCATATTGAAAAGTAGTCTCAGAAAGCTGTAAGGTTTGATATCCGGTTTATATTAGTGCACACTGATATTAGAATCATTGAAATACTTGCTATCTGTCAGTCACATGGTTTTCAATACGTATTTCTCAGCTGAGTAACATTTTAATGGAAAGTCTGTCAATCTTTTATTGTATTATGCAAAGATGGTTTAAAAATGAATTATCACCATTTTTAATAAGATAAAGGGCTTTTTTTTTTTTTAAGGGATGTCATTATGTTACCCTGGCCACCCCTGAAATGAAAATCCTCCTGCCTCAGCCTCCTAAGTAGTCAGGATTATAGGCATATGTTATCACACCTGGCCTCAATAAAGGGCATATCAATGCATGGACAGGCAAAATAGAAAAGACATAATAATTTTTTTTTTGGTGGTACTGGGGTTCCTGGAAGCCCTTCTATCTCCGGGCTACACTCCCAGACCTATTTTTATATTTTTATTTGGAAACAGGGTCTCCTAAACCAGCGCAAGCAGCTGGCTTCGAACCTGCGCGATCCTCCTGTCTCTGCCTCCCAAGTGCGGGGATTACAAGCGTGCGCCACCACTCCCGGCTGACATAATAATTTTTTAATGAAAAATAATATTTTTATGGTTTGGTCTGAAATGATCTCACATCTTTCAACCTATTACATTGAAAACAATATATATGTATATTATTTTAACTTCAGCTTAAAGATTCTCCAGATCTTTGTTCACTTATTTATTCATTTTTGTAAAGGAATGTCATAAACCTCTATGTGCCAGGCAGAACTCTAGGTAATGAGATACAGAGACGAATACTAGGAGACCCTTCCCTCAATAACTCAAGGTTTACTAGGAAAGTCAGGCAGGTGAGCTCACCTGCGCACAGGGCAGCCTGTGCAGTAGTAGAGGGACTCACTTGGTACTTGCGGGGAGGGAGGCAAATGCAATCAATATATTAAAAGCCGTGAGTCTATCTAAGCAGAACGGCAAGAAATAGCAAAGCCCGAGGCAGGATTTACTTTGCACATGTAATCTTACCAATGATTCAGGGTGAAGCTGACACTCTGCTCCAGAGAGCATGAGTTTTTTTGTTTGTTTGTTTTGTTTTTTCAGACTTATCTATTCCCAGGGAACCACAGGGCTATGAATAAACTCCATATGCAATATATTAGCTGGCTTTTAGGCACCTAACCCTGGATAGGAAGAAGTCAGTTATGTGGGGTTTGGGAAGTAAATCTGTCCTCTTCCACTTGTTTGCAATGGACAGGGTCTGCCCACAGCCACTCTGCTCAGGACAGTCACACACCCCAAAGGTGATGGGAGGCTGGGCCAGGTGAGGGCTGAGCTGCCTCGGAGAGTGGCACAGGGTTTGGTGCCAGGCTGAAGGAGGAGTACTTGCGCTACTTCCCTAGTAGAAGAGACCATTGGAAGATGTCTGGGAAGAGCAATGGGACATTGGTCTCTCCTGAGCAATACAAAGCAAAGCAAGGAGGTTTTCCAGTTGTGATCTCGGATGAGAATCAGAAAGGGAAGCATTTGGTGGTGTCCCAATCATTCATCTGGCTTTGGAATTTCCCAAGAGTATGCTGGTACAGTAAGGGCTATATAAACCCATTTATATGGTAAGAAGATCCAGAGCAGGGAGGTACACTGGTGTCTCTCTCTCTCTCTCTCTCTCTCTCTCTCTCTCTCTCTCTCTCTCTCTCTCTCTCTCCCCTCTGTTTGCAGAGGGTACCATATTAGAGGGGAGAAAAAGGTAAACTCTATGCATTTTTCTTCCATTATATAACCAGATTATATATGTCAAGGGAACAGTTACTGGAACAATTCTCCCCCCACCCCTTGTCTCGCCTCAACTCTTGTCAGAAACAGGTCTAGAACGTTCACATTCATCCCAATTTAAGATCAAACCCTCGGCGGACCCGGCGATGGCTGCAGCGCCAGTGTCTCTGTCCTGGTCCCCCGGCTTCTCTGAAGCACAGACTGGGACCGCGTGCAGGAAGCTCAGGAAGTGACTACCGAAGACACAGAGGTTCTGCGGCTTCAGTCCACTCTTATTCATTCTTAGCGATTTCCATTTTAGAGTCTGAGTAGCTCTCCTTCCCCTCCTCTCGGAAACGGGAGGGTCTAGGGTTATCCCACCGCAACGAGGTTTCTTCTCCGCAGGGGATGCGGAGCAGAGGTTCGGTTCCCCGCCCCTCCCGCAAACCTAGAAACCCAGACTTTCCTCGAGAAAGGCCCCGCAGCGAGCCAGGACCCGCAGCAGCTCCAGGGAACCGCGCCTTTGCAAAGCCCGGGGCTGCCGGCGATCAGGCCAGGGTGGGCGCGAGGTCAAGCAGGGTTGGCCCCGAGGCCGGCTGCGGCAGCTCGGGCAGGGCACTGGCTGCTGGTCAGCAGACAGGCCACGAAGGCTTCCAAGCCCCAGCGATTCTCGGGGAGCGGGGCTCTGACACCTGTCAAGTTCTGGGAGGCGGGCGAGGGGCGCCGGTCTTACCTGGCCGGGCTGGCTGGTGTAGTTGAAGGAGAAGATGTTCTCGGTGCTGAGGCTCACCACCCCGCTGTAGACGTGGTCGAAGTCGGCGCCCCGGGCGGGATCGCGGGGGTCGCGGCGCGGCGCGGGGGGCTTCGGGGGGCGCCCGGCCGCCGCCCGCAGGAGCCAGGGCAGCGCGCACAGCAGCAGCAGCAGCCGCGGGCAGCCGCGCATGGTGGGCGCCGCGGGGAGCGGAGCCACCCCGGGTAGGGGGCGAGCCCGAGCCGCCCAGCCCCTCCACAGCCGCCCGGGGGTCGCGGACGCCGCCTGGCAGCGCGCTGGAGCAGGGCCGATTAAATAGAGATGGGCCGGGGTCTCCACGGGAGGTCACGGGCGGAGGGAGGAGGTGCCGGCGAGGTGCGGGCGGGGGGCGCCTGCTTTCCCCTCCGGCTTCTCAGGCTCCCCTTTCTCATCACTGAGAACCCCCCCCCCCCACTTACCCAGACAGAATTTCGACCGATTTCTTCCCCCTCAACCTCAATAGAACACCAACGAAAAAGGCATTGGAGACATTAGGGGGGAGACATATATCCACTCGTCTAGAAGGATCAACCTGACCAGCCATCCAGGAAGAAAACACAGCCCCTTTCCAATAAACGCGCACCCTGGCTGCAGGCGATCAAATGGAAAGCAAAAGAGCGGGTCCCCCAGGAGGGTGCGCGAGTTGGCTTTTGCAGGTGGCTACCTGCTGAGAGCGCTGGCGGCTGTGGATGGTGGTTGTTCTTTATGCCTCGCTATTGGAACCCCTTCTGGGACACCTGTTTTACTTCCTTATTGCCTCATGTTTCGGAGGACAGCTTCACGTCATCTCTCTCCTCTCCTCTCCCCCCCCCGTATGTAAATATGTACAGTCATAAAAAATAGATATGGTAAAGAGGACAATTTCCAGCTCTGCCTGAAGTCTGGTCCCGGAAGTTGTCCAAAACGACTCCGAATAACTAGTTTTATGCAAAAAGTATTCTTTCCACTCCGCCTCTTGTCTGCTTTAACTCTGCAGTGATTTCTTCCCGATTCCGGGAGAATTCAGAGGATTAGAAAATGGGGTGTGTGTGTCTGTGTGGTGTGCTGGGGATTGAGCCCAAGGGCATCCTTTCTCTGAGATACACTCTCAGCCCTATTTTTAATTAATTAATTAATTTTATTTTGAAACAGCATCTCGCTAGTTGCTGACATCCTCACTAAATTGCCAAGGCTAGCTTTGAACCCTCCATCTTCCTGTCTCAACCTCTCATGAGAATTGGGATTACAGATGCCCAGCTAAGAAATTGAGTTTTTCAGTTTCTTAGAAAGCATAGCCCATCACAGAAAGAAAATATCCTCTTGGCAAAAGAAAAAAAAAAAAAAAAGGAATTAGTTTTAAATGGTAACAAAGGCAGGTAAGGATGGAGAAGAGAGGATGCATGGGAAGTCCTCGGAGAACAGCCACAATTTAGGTGTGGGAGAGGATGCACTGTTTTATTTTAGCATTAAGTTATTTATAAATTGGAAATTAATATAATTAGGTGAGTTATGCACATCTTTAATCCCAGCATTTGGGAGGCTGAGACAAAAGGATTACAGATTTGAGGCCAGGTTCAGGCTCTTAGCAACCTAGTGAGACTCTGTTTCCAAATAAAAAATAAGATATGGGTGGGGGTGTAGCTTGGAGGTAGAATGCCCCTTGGTTCAATTTTGTGTGTGTGTGTGTGTGTGTGTGTGTGTGTGTGTGTGTGTTACTGGGAATGGAACCCAGGGGCCTTCTACCTCCGGGCTATAATCCCAGGCCTTTTTTTATATTTTATTTGGAGACAGGGTCTCTTAAACCAGCTGAGGCTGGCTTCGAACCTGCACAATCCTCCTGTCTCAGCCTCCCAAGCGCGAGGATTACAAGCTTGCGCCACCACAGCCGGCTCCCTTGGTTCAATCTTAAGCAGAACAAACAAACAAACAGGGACGAGAATGTAGCTCAGAGGTAGAACTTCCCTGGATTCAATCCCAGTCTCACCCGCCCTCCACATTATAACTGTCAAACTGAAGGGACAATAAAAAAGAAATCATAACCAGGTGTGGTGGTGCACACTTGTAATCCCAGCTTTTGGGAGGCTGAGACAGGAGGATCACAGTTCGCTGACAGCCTCGGCTACCTAGTGAGGTCCTTTGCAACTCAGTGAGACCCTGTTTCAAAATTAAAAATTAAGAATAGGATTGAGGTGTAGCTCAGAGGTAGAATGCCTGTGGGTTTCATTCCCAGTACTGCAAAAAAAAAAAAAAAGTCATAAAGAAGAAAAAACGATCTTGTTCAAAGATTTATGATTATAGGTAAAAATCTTAGTACTTGTCATCTAAAGGAAGGGAGGAAGGAATTTGTTAGCCTCATTGAATCCCTACAACTTATTGAAATATCAGAAATAAATGCAATATCTTTGGTATAAAGTTTTATAACTGTGCAGTCAGAAAACAATGCTGATGAAAGATTGACTTAGATGACTCCTTATGGTATAATTTTCACTTAAAAACTGTTTTGAGAATATATGGGCATGTAAGCAAAAATGCTAATTCAAAGGTGACTTTGGGGAAAAAATCATAACAATTTTATACAGGATTTGAATGCCTATGCCTCTTTTAAAAGTTTAACAAAATTTCCCTTTGAAACTTAAAATTTGGGATCTACGAAGGTGTTTGAGATTAGCTGGGCCAGTTTGAGCAGTCTCTGGAGATGTCGGATAACTGAGTCTTACGAATCGTGAGATATGAGGAACTGGGTCTTTCACGAGGCAGCACCTTCTTTGGGACAACCATCTCATTATTAGGAAGATATTTTCCTCTCTTCTAGTTTAGCTCTCTGAAATCACAGGAATAAAACTAATCCTTCTTCCTATGACAGCATGGCAGATATTTGAAGGGAGTGATGACTCTTCATTCAAGGTTTTATCCTAACTTTGAGCCATAAAATTAGAAGCAATTAGAACAGATCCTTAGCTATAGTTTGAAACCCAAAATAGTTATTCTCAGGCCATTTTATGGTGTCTGTACCATAAAATTTGAGTTGTAAGGCCGGGCGTGGTGGCGCACGCTTGTAATCCCTGCGCTTGGGAGGCAGAGACAGGAGGATCGCGTAGGTTCGAAGCCAGCCGTGCTGGCTTAAGAGACCCTGTTTCCAAATAAAAATATGAAGAAAATAGGTGTCTGGGAGTGTAGCCTGGAGGTAGAAGGGTTTCCAGAAACCCCAGTACCACCAAAAAAAAAAAAAAATTCTTTTTGAGTTGTACACTATGAGTGATTCTGTTCTCTGATCTAATCCTGATTCTAGCTCAAATTCATTGAATGAATTTAATTATGTAATTATTATCTAATTCTTAATTATGTCTCAGAATGGCAAGATTGTTGTAAGGATAAAAAAGAGAAGAATGAGTTTAAAAATTTGTTAAAATTTTAAGCCAAGTGCAGAGGTGCACTCCTGTAATCCAGTTCTTGGGAGGCTAGCCTTGGCAATTTAGAAAGGCTTTGCAAATAAAAAATAAAATATGGCTGGGAATGTAGGTAGAATATTCCTGGGTTCAATCCTAAGTACCACAGAAAATTATACTAAAAGGTTTAAATTGTTGTACAAACAAATATTATTATATGACTGCTGGTTTAATAGCTAAAACATAAAATATGGTCTATTGGCAGGTTTTTTGTTTTGTTTTGTTTTTTGCTTTTTGTTTTTTTGCAGTACTAGGGGTGGAACCCAGGGGCATTCTACCTCCAAACTACACTCTCAGCCCTATTTTTTATTCTTTATTTTGAAACAAGTTCTCACTAAGTTGCAGAGGGCCTTACTAAGTAGCTGAGGCTGTCTGCGAACTTCCATCCCTCCTCTCTCAGCCTCCCAAGTATTGGGATTACAAGCGTGAGCGGCTAGGCCTGGCTTGCAGGCAGGTGTTTTTAATATTTACAAAGCTAAAAGAAATTCCACTGTGAGAGACTGAATGTAACAATGGGCATTGGCATTAGAACTCTGACCTAGAACTCCTGTGGCCATCAGCTCAGGAAGCCACTCTAACCTTCGCAGCAGTCCATTGTCCCAAGCCACAACCCTGGCAGCAAATGGAGCAGAACATTAGGACTTGGTCAGTGAGTCAGCCTCCCTGTTTTTTGTCTTTGCTTTCATTACGGGATCAATCAGAGGAAGCTAGATATGGTCTCCAAAACATAAAGTACTCTGCTTCTAGTTAGCCACTTTTGGTTTCCCCACACTGGTCAGAGCCTACCTGAAACCTTTCTCTTTTCTTTTTTCTATGAAGCTTTCCCTCATCCCTGCCTGCCTTTGAGTCTCTGCCAAACACAAGTGGTGGTGGCTGAATCTCTTGGTACAGCCAGCTCAAAATAGCCTGTGTTGGTTTTCATTTGTGTGATCTTTGTTTATTTCCATAGATTTTTTTTTAAGTTCCACACCATTTTATTTGTGTGATTTTTGTTTATTTTCATAGTTTTCCTGAAGGCTCTACAGAGACACTACCTGCACTGCCTGTCACTGTGGACCCATCATCTTCCAGGTGTGGTACTCACCATGGCGCTCTTCACCTTGCAGCATGGGGCTTGAAGTATTTGGTCAGCACTGTGTTGAACTCTGCGGTCTTTGCTTTCAAGCTCTTTGGGTATCGAGTCTCATTTTGGTACCTGGGTTTTGTTATTGGTTCCATTTACTTAGCATCTTTGTTGGAATCAGGCCATTTCTTTTTGTCTCTTTTGCTCGTTTCTCTCTGATTTGTTTTGTATTGTGCTGTCCCAAAGTGTTGCCATAGAGTAAAATATGGCATACATCCCATAAACCTTTTGTTTGTGTTTGGTCTACTTCGAAGCTATATCTCCAGTCCTGTTTTATTTTAAAACAGGGTCTCATTTAATTGCTGAAGGCCAGATGGGCATGGTGGCGCACACTTGTAATCCCAACATTCGGGAGGCTAAGACCTGGAGGATCGCGGTTCGTGGACAGCCTCAGCTAGTTAGTGAGGCCCTCTGCAACTCAGTGAGGCCCGGTTTCAAAATAAAGAATAAAAAGTAGGGCAGGGGGTGTAGCTCGGAGGTTGAATGCCCCTGGGTTCCATCCCCAGACCCGCAAAATAAATAAATAAATAAATACATACATAAATAAATAAATAAAATTCCTGAAGGCCTCATAAGTTGCTAAGGCTGGCCTCAAATCTGTGATTCTCCTGTCTTATCCTCCTAAATACTAGAATAAAGGCATGAGCCACCACACCCGGGCCCATAAACCTCGAATTGACCTGAATTCAAATATCAGTGTAGTTCTCACTCAGCCAGCATTAATTTGGACAAATTTTGTTGTGGGTCACCAATAAAACCAGATAAGCTCATCCTTCCATCTAGGTTTCTATCTTGAAAGTTTGATCTTGATCCACAGAGAACATTCGCTCCGGTGTCTCACCTCCATGGGAGGACAGATTGTCAGGTCTACATTTGGAAGCAGTTAACCATTAAGTTCAGGGATCAAGATATAAACTCACAAGATTCTTTTTCCATCAACTGTTATCAGCTCTTATGAGACTATTTGAATCTGATTTCTCCTCCTCCATGAAAAACTATATATATGTTATATATGTATGTATATATAACATTATATATACATATTATATATGTATGTTATATATGTATATATGTAATGAATATATGTAATGAATGAATATATATATATATATATATATATATATATATATATATATATACACACACACACACACTCATTACAATCCTAATTGTTTTGCCTATATTTCTAAATGGCACAACTTCACCAAAGCTAATTTGGTCTTTCAATGGCCATCTTGGGAAACACTGGACTTGAATAAAACTGTTTATCTGAGAGGCACTTTAAAAAGAAAGGGAACATGGGATCTGGGCGTGGTGACACATGCTTGTAATCCCAGCATTTGGGAAACTGAGATAGGAGGATTGCCGGCCAGCCTCAGCTATTTAGTGAGGTCCTTTGCAACTCAGTAAGACTCTGTTTCAAAATAAAGAATAAAAAACATAGGGCTGGGGGTGTAGCTTGGAGGTAGAATGCCCCTGGATTCCACCCCCAGTACCACACACACACACACACACACACACACACACACACACACATACACAGAAAGAAATAAAGAAAGAAAAGAAAGGGAATATGGTTTCTCAGAACCAATGGGCAACAGTTTTTGGTTGGTATATACAAGTCTCCAAATTAAAGACTAATTCACAAATGTTTCACTAAGAGAGTCTTTGGTTAAAGTTAATGAACAATTTGATGAACAACAAAGCAGAGTCATTATCATAGTATAATGTATACAGTATAGTAATTTGTATAATCCTACCCTTTTTACTTTCCAGTTGCCTCTCTCTATCCTATTCACTCTCTTCCCCTTTCCACACCTCCTTCTTTGTCTTCACCTTATCTCTATATACTTCCTTTCCCCTACTTAAAACTCAAGATGAGCTGGGCCTAGTGGTGCATGCTTGTAATCCCAGCATTCGGGAGGCTGAGACCGGAAGATCGCGGTTCACGGACAGCCTCATCTGCTTAGTGAGGCCCTTTGCAACTCAGTGAGACCCTGTTTCAAAATAAAGAATGAAAAATAGGGCAAGGGATGTAGCTCGGAGGTCAAATGCCCCTGGGTTCCAGCTTTGGTACCGCAAAAACAAAAACAAAAACACAAAACTCAAGATGCCATTTGTCTCTAAGAATTCCTCCCCCCCACAAATCAGGTACATAGGCAACTGTAGAATTCAAACCTCAGTCCTGAGAATAATTAACAGCTATACTTATATATTTCCCTAACCCAAACAGAAGAACAAATGTTCATAGAAGAATCTGGAATGATCTGGAATTACTTTAGGTACAAATGACCCAGGGATTCTTGACTTAATATCAACTTATACATATATCGGTAGTAACCTGAAATGCTAAATCTCCGCAAAAGCTGATTGAACTAATCCAAAAAGGGACCTATAGCATCTTTCTTTCCCAATAAACCTTAGAGTAAAAACAAAACAAAACAAACAACTAGAAAAGTAGGTCAAAGTCTCTACATCTACACATATTAAATATTTCAAGTAAAAGCTCTTTGGACCATCGTTCATTCATGAAAATAAAGAAACAAGATGTAACTATAGCAGATTCTGGAATAGATTAGAAAATAGTTTCGGATAATACTAATTTGTATATATTAAACCCTTCCATCTTTGCTCAATGTCTTTCTTTGTCTAAACATACCATATGAGCGGTAACTATTTCAAATAACCAGAGATTCATCCTTATTTCTTAGCTGTTAACTATACACTTTGGATACTAACTGAAAAATATTTCTCCTGGCTCTGGAATGTCACTCCTAGAAGTTGTATTTAGAGAGATATGCTGTGCTAAATGTACACCAGAGAAACTATTTCTTGGGATTTCAGAGGACACTTCACAATGTTGTTTCTGCCCTCTGTATGCCTTTGCCTTCTCCACCACCTTCTGTGCACACTCAATATAAAAATCTTGACACTGTACCTGACACTCTAAGGGATAATATTTCCACAGGCATAGGAAAATTAATTGGAGTGAAATCTATTAGAATTCAAATAGCTTCTACTAGACTGTTACCCAAACTCCTCCAATATTACTAGAGTCAAAAGCAAAGGATGGCTTCAAATTTATAGTCAAGGGTTTATATCCCAAACTGCACTAGCCCTTGTAACATTCCTGAGATGTCAGTAGAGTAACCAAATGGACAAAATGGGCAAGAATAAAGAATATTGATTTGTTCAAGATCTCAGGTAGAGGCTTGGGATGCAGCTCAGTGGTAGAGCACTTTGTATAAGATGGTAGGTGTGATCTCCAGCAATACTCCCCCATCAAAAAAAAAAAAAAAGAAAGAAACAAAAAGACAACCTCAGAGTGTATACTTGGGAGGTTGAAACAGGAGGATTGCAGGTTTGAGGGCAGTCATCACAGTAACTTAGTGAAACCCTGTTGTAAAATTAAAAAGAAAGAGAGAGAGAGAGAGAGAGAGAGAGAGAGAGAGAGAGAGAGAGAGAGAGAGAGAAAGAAAAGAGGACTGAGATATATCTTGGAGGTAGAATGTCCTTGGGTTCCATCTTCAGTACCACCAAGGAAAAACATCTTAGGGACACAAACAAGCAAAATGGTTAACATTCACTTCTCATGAGTTCCTAACCCAAATATTATCCTGTTATCAGCTCTTCCCCAAATTGCTTGTTTCATTGTAGAGGAATACTACTTTGCTTTTTTCAGTGTTAATACCATTTGCCTTTACCTGAGAGGACAACACTATACAGAGTCCATCAGGCGCCTCAGGCTCATTGAAACTCTTTCCTATTTTCCTAGCCTGGTAATTAAGAATGAATAGACTCAAAGTTCCCTTGTTATACAATTCAGCTATACTATGTACATGCTCTCTTTCCTTGCTCAGAGAAGACTATTCCATTTACTTACTCTCAGCCTTACAGAAAAGGACATAAGTTGTTTTGTTTTGTTTTGGTGGTACTGGGATTCCTGGAAACCCTTCTACCTCCGGGCTATTCTCCCAGACCTATTATATATATATTTTTTTATTTGTAAACAGGGTATCTTAAGCCAGCATGGCTGGCTTTGAACCTGTGTGATCCTCCTGTCTCTGCCTCCCAAGCGCGGGGATTACAAGTGTGCACCACCATGACCGGCAGACATAAAGTTTTAAGAAAAGTAAAGTACTGTTTTGCCAGGAACATAGTTCACTATTTAGGGTATGGCCTATTTAAGAAGGGGAAACATTCTCTTCTGACATGCTAGAGACTATCTAAACTTACCCTCACAAAACTATACTTGAAAAGCCTTGTAGGTCCAACTGGATATTTAAGACAATAGTGCCACGTTTTTCTGAGACTGTGATACTTCTTTATGATATGCATAAGTCTCCAGTAAGAGTCCCTCTCTTCTGGGAGCCCAAGTATTAAATGAGTTCTATAATCTAAAGAAGGCTTGTCAATAGCCCCCTTCTTTTGGTATCTCTAACTGTGGGAAAACAAGCAAACCTATTTGTGTGTGAGTGTTCTGGAAAAGTCTCAAGGTTTTAACTCAATCTCACAGAACCATCAAAAGGTATCATTTATCTAGGCATGGTAGCACACGCTTGTAATCCCAGTGTGTGGGAGGCTGAGAAAGGAGGATCACAGGTTTGCATCCAACCTCAGCAACCTCGTGAAGTTCTCTGCAATTTAGTGAGACCCCTGTTTCAAAATAAAAAATAAAATAATAGGGCTGGGTGTGTAGCTCAGAGGTAGAATGCCCCTGGGTTCAATCCTCAGTAACACACACACACACACACACACACACACACACACACACACACACAAATAACAGCAACAACAACAAAAGACACAAGCACAATCCCACAGGCACTCACCTCCTTTAGCCACACTTCACCAGCCTAGATTACCACTACAGATGGGATTACAAATCTTATGATCAATTATATAACTGAAAACCAATTTATGAGCTCTTTAGGCGACATTGTACATCTGACTATAACAATACAGTTTCAAAATATTCTATTTTCTATTTTGATTTCTTGTTTGATTAGTGATTGTCTTAGTCCATTTGCACTGCCATAACAAAACACCTTAGACTGGATAATTTTTAAATAACAAAAACTTATGTCACATAGTTCTGCAGGCAGGGAAGTCCATAATCAATGCACCTAGTAGATTCAGTGTATGATGCTGTGTCTTCGCATGGTGAAAGGGGCAATTGCTGTGTTTCTACATAGCAGAAGAGAAAAAAAGAACAAAAAGTTTAAATAGGTTTCCTCAAGGCATTTTATAAGGGTACTGGTCTCATTTATGAAGGGCAGGGCCTATGATGTGATCACCTTCTAAAGGTCTTACCTCTTAGTACTAGCACATTAGTGATTAAGTTTCAACATATGAAGTTTGGTAGGCTACATTCATACTACAGTTATGGCTTATTTAGAAGTGTGTTATTTTTCTCCTAAAACCTGAGAAATTTTCCAAGAATCATTCTATTACTGATTTTTGTTTTAATTATGTTGTGGTCAGTGAACAAATCTAGTAAGTTCTTTTGGATTAATTGAAATTTGTCTTATGGTCCAGATTATTGTCCATCTCCTAAACATTCTATACAGTTAAGAAGCATGTGTATTCTGCCGAATAGTGGAGGAATGTTCTATAAGTGTTGATAATATCAAGATGATTGGCGTTGTTCTAGTCTATTATAATCTTGTTGGTTTTCTGTTTACTTGTATTATAAATTAATCAGGTACTGACACTAAAATATCCAATTATAATTGTAAATTTTTCAATTTTAGGTTGCAGTATTGTGTTTTTACTTTATGTACTTTGAAGCTTTGTTATTTGGTGCATATATGTTCAGGATTATTATGCCCTTTTGATTAAATATTTTCTTTACTGATATGAAATGACCTTCATTATCTCTGGAAAAAGTCTGCTCTAAAATATATTTTGCCTAACATTAATAAAGCCATTCCAACTTTAATCTGACATGGCATGTCTTATTTTTAATCTTTGTACTTTAAACTTACTGTGTCTTTATATTAAATACATTTTTGTGTTTTTCTTCTTGTAGCAAGGAATTTGTAAAATCCAGTCTGAAAACCTCTGCTTTTGAATTAGGGTGTTAGGCTTTGGACATGAAATGTTCTCCAGAAACACTCATGTGTTGGCAATGCAGCAAGGTCAAGGTGGGTTTTGGCTGAAGGAGGTGGATCGTTAGGGGCATAGTCTAGGGGATGCTATTGGCCCCTGGGCCCTTTCTCTCTTTCTGCTTCCTGGCCACCATGAGGTGACAGTGGTTATTTTTTCTTTGCCCTAAAGCCCTGCCGCTGAGCCATTTCTGCCTTGAAGCCAGTCAATCATGAATTGACCTCGGAAACCATGATCTCCAAACCTTTCTTTATGTTGTGCTTGTCAGATATTTTTGTCACAGTGATAGAAAAGCTGACTAAAATTAAAATATAGGAAAATATAGGGTGTTTAGATCATTTATATTTAATATGATGATTGATACTATTTTATGGTTGCTACTTCTTTATTTCTTTCATCTTTTGTTTCCCCCTTTATTCTTTTTTTATACTTTTAGCTCAATCATTTTCTGTTTTTTTTTATAAGATTTCTGTCTTTTTTATAAGATTTTAGCAATAAGTCCTTTATTATAGTACTTCGATTTTAGGGTTTATACTATACATTTTCAGCTCATAATAGTCTAGTTTCATGTGATGTAATATATAAGGAATAGTATAACAACCTCAAAGCAGTACACTTAGTTTTCCTTCCTTGGCATTTTTGCCATTTTACCCAGCATTTTACTTTTACATATATTATATACCTCACAATACACACACACACACACACACACATACACACACACACACACACACACACGTAGGCGTGTGGTAATGGGGATTAAAACCCAGGGGTGTTCTACCCCTGAGCTACACCTCCTGTTTAAACACACACACACACACACACACACACACACACACACACATACACAAACACACACGGGGCTGGAGGTGTAGCTCAGGGGTAGAACACGCCTGGGTTTAATCCCCATTACCACACACATATATGTGTGTGTTTGCGTTTGTGTATATGTGTAAATACAGTCTCACAAAGTTGCTGAGGCTGGCCTTCAATCTGTGATCTTCTTTGTCTCAGCTTCCCAAATACTGAGATTAAAGGCATGTGTCAACATGTCCAGTCGAAATTTAAAGAGACTTAAATAATAAGAAAATATTCTCATATATTTACTCGAGTAGTTATAATTTCCAATGCTTTTCATTCTTTTGTGAAGACCTAGCTTTCTATCTGGTATCATTTTGCTTCTGCTTAAAATGCCTCCTTTCTCACAGTGAGGGTCTACTGGTGATATAGCCTATCAATTTCTATATTCATGAAAACATCTTTATTTCCCTTTTAATATATATATTAAAAATATATATTGTAACCAGGTATAGACTTCTAAGCTGAAAGTTTTCTTTCTTTCAATGCATGTAATCTGTTGCTCTACTGTCTTTTTTCTTGTTTTCTAATGAGAAATTGATATTATCCTTATTTTGCTCTTGTGTACATGTCATTTTTCTCTGGCTGCTTTAAGATTTTTTTTCTTTATCACTGGTTCCAAGCAATTTGATTATGATATATTTTTATACAGTTTTCTTCACGTTTCTTGGGCTCATGTTTCTGAAGCCAAAGGAAAGATGCTGATAGAAAACATTGAAATAGTGATGGAAATTTGTGGAAGTTCTCATTAATTCAGTGTTTTCAAGGAAATAGGTCTTTAGCTGAGACTGAGTGTAGGGGAATGAATATGCGAGAAAGTACAAAACTGTCACCTAGGAGGGTAAGAGGATCAATGGAGAAGGGATCTGTAATATTTTCAAGTATCCTTAAAGGCCCACTTACAATTAGTGATCATGAATTTAAAGTCAGAACTGGTGGGTGTTTTTCTTCTACCATGTTCAGTTGCAAGAACTCAAGCACTTAAGTGGAAATTGGCGATTTGCCAAGTGATTACAGCAACTCAGGGAGTTAAGGGTGTAGGCAAGGGACGATAATGTTGGTTGACTATTAAATGTATGAACATCAAACCTCTTCAGAATGGATGCTATTACAGGGCAATTCCTTGCATCTTGAAGGCACTGAATGTATGTTGATTCACATATGGATGTTTTTTAACAGTAGAAAGCCAGGGGCTAAGAAAGTTGTCTACCAAAGCAAATTATCCCTGCTTTTGAATGATGTACTTTGTAAAGTCCCTAACGTCATCCCTAGTAGACAGTTCTGCGTCTACTAGGACAGTCTCCCCTTACACCGACCACCCACTCTTCTCTCAACTCCAGACACATTGAACTTCTTCCTGTCCCCTGAATTTGCCACACACTTTTGCACTTGCATTTCTCTCAGCAGAAATGCTCTTCTTTCCCCTGGTGGCTCCTCATCCTTGCATCTCAGCTTTCTTGATAAATTAAAATATTCCTACAATATAATAAGCTTAATATTTAGTGTGGTGGCTTCTTAGCACTAGCTACCGTTTTGATCGTTCATACGTTTGTGTCACTGACAGCTGCTACTATGTTGTACGAACCTTGCCGATTTTTAGTTCCCAATGAACCTAGCAGAGTCTGGCACAGGTAGGTGGTAATAAACATTTTAATATAAATGATTAGAATGGAAAGCAAGTACGTGTGAATTGTGAAGTCTGGTGTGGACAGCAACATTTTTTTTTTCTTTTGAGAATTTTCAAGACACTGGCTAATGCTACATGCCTTCAATGCTTTGTCCTGAAAACTGCAGAGCTGGTGGCTAGTCCCCCAACCCCAGAGACCGAGCCGGGATTGGGAGTGCGCCTGCGTACTCGGCTCGCCGGAAGTGCGCACAGCGCGGGGCGGGGCTCTGGTAACCCAGGCAACGGCCCGGAAGCCGCGACTTCCTTAACCTGTGGCGCGCTCCGCCAACCCGGCCTGAAGTTTTAGTCGCTTGGAGGCGGCAGTCAGAGCGCGGCAAGGCAGGTGGAGATGCGGCGCGGAGGTCTGCCGCGGACAGGCCCGCCGAGCCTCAGGGGCCGGGCTTCAGATGGGCGGGAGAGCGGGTGGCGAGAGTCTTTCTGTCCTCTGGGATCCAGACGCCTGGTCCGGGATCTTTACAACAGGAGGCCCGGCGGGCCCTGTGCGTTTTGACAGTGGATGGCCCTTTCGGGTGGATATTTGTCTAGCCGCGCGCTCTCAGGAAAAAAAGAAAAACAAAACAAAACAAAACCCGAATGTGCGCATGCGCATCGCTATTGTTCGTATTTGCACCAAGGTAGATTTTGGGGCCCTCGATGAGAGCTTTCACAGGCGTTACTGCCTCGCCAAGAGACAAACTGTCCGGGATGCGTTAGGACAGGGAGAGACATTTCAACCGACGGGTGTCCGGACAGGGTTTCTAGAAGGGGCCTCCTGAGTAAGTTTTGAGGAGATGTGGGGGTAAGCCAGGTAGAGAATGCAGTGAACTCCTGAAGGGTGTCACGAGGGTGCACAGGGAAATGAAGGCCACTGTATATGAAGGGAGAACCTGGCCTTAGGATGTGTGAGAGATGTGTGAAAAAAACCGGGAAGGTCAGAACTGGTGACATGGGGGAGGGTCTGAAAGTTGACTTCTCTGAAGGGGGGGGGGCACCATTAAAATCTTTTGAGTAAGGAAGTAAAGGTCGAGACCTATACTCTATTCATATGTCTGGGCAGGAATGATGGACAGGACAGTGGAAAGCGTTCTTGTTTTCCTTTTGATCCTTTTCCTGCACTCCTTAGAAGTAGACTTGGAAAAAATTCATCCTAACTCACTGTTTAGAGGCTGGTAGTCACTTTCCATGATCTTTAAGACAGTGTTGAAGTTGCTGTGGCTCACAAGGCCATAATATGTCATTCTTTCTGGGACTTTTTCTAGCCTCTCAAATCTTTGTTAATGAACCTGAACTTCTCAGACTCTGTGAATGCCTTTTCCCAAGCCTGGAACATTCCTCTCCGTTCCCCTCTCCTCTTTGCAACCCAGAGGTACACCCCTAGTCCTCTTTTTTTATTTTGAAACAGGGTCTCACCACCAAAATCACCCCTCCCACTTCTTACTTTTACTTATACTTCAACTCTCATCTTAAACATTTTGGGGGGGGAATTAGAGGAAGCGGCTCTTTCTCGTTGTGTAGGGTAAGGTACTTTATTATTATGGTCCTCTGGGAAACTGAACTCGATGAGAGCAGACTATTCTACTTTTTTCTATATTTGGTGCTTGGCTGTTAGCAAGTACTTTCAAAATATCTGTTGACTTAATAGGTGGATGATGAAGGCAGTGAGTGAGTGAAAGGGAGAGAAATTCGGAGAAATAATGAGGGCTCGGAAAAAAAACATATTCCAAATAGAGATAGAGACAGTACACAGATGGGAGAGATATTTTAGGGAAAGAATTAATAGATTTTGATTTCTGATTGACTAAGAGACAAGAAGAAAGAGAACATAACATGATGCTAGCTAGGGTTTTAATGAAGTAAGTAGAAGGATGGCAGTCTGAAGTTCAGCTTAACTCAGCAGACATTTACTGAGTCGACCAATTATATATCAAGAAGTAGGCAATGGAGGGGTAGTGGGTGATGAGCTGCATTTAGATATACTGCTTTTGAGCTCTTTGGGAGATGTACAGTAGACAGAAATGCACATTAAATATTTTGAAGAAAGGTATAATTTTTTATTTCTGTCTCTGATATGTTCATAACTTTGTTCAAGGGATTTGGTGAGGTCACTACAGGCAGATGTGAATACCCTTTTATCTTATTTTATTTTATTTTATTTTTGTTGGTACTGGGGATGGAACCCAGGGGCCTTCTACCTCTGAGCTACACTCCCAGACCTATTTTATATTTTATTTGGATACAGGATCTCACTAAGTTGCTGAGAGCCTCATTAAGTAGCTGAGTCTGGCCACAAACCTACGATCCTCCTGTCTCAGCCTCCCAAGCACTGGGATTACAAGCATGTGGCACCATGCCCTGCTTGAACACCCTCTTAAATGATCTAGAAGGTAGATTCTTTGAGAGGTAGCACTAAATTAAACATATTTAGTATTTTATCTCTATTGCACAACCAGTACCTGGTATGTAGTAGACTCCCTCCAAACAATTATTGAATGAAGGGAGAGAGCATTTAATGGAAAGATAAGAGTACTGGAGTAGAACTGTGTAGAGGTTCTCAAGTTATATGTAAAAAAGGGACTAGAATATTCTGTGAAGAAAAGGAGAAAAGAATAGAAAAATTGGAAGAAAGAATATCATGGAAGGGAAGAGAGGGCTCCCAGGAGTGAGTGTCTACAGAGCAGGAAAGGGCCTAAGAATTAAGGGACCAATAATTTTAGCAATTAGGAAGCTATCAGCATTTCAGATTTTCTCCAAACAGGCCTCAGTTTTCTGGACTCTGCTAATGTTATTTAATTTCTTAGCAGTTGAACTATCAGAATATCTTTACTATTATTTTATTAAAAAAATTTTTTTGTGGCACTGGGGATGGAACTCAGGGGCATCCTACCTTCGAGCTACACTCCCAGTCCTATTTTTTATTCTTTATCTTGAAATTGGGTCTCACTAAGTTTCAGGGGTCTAAGTAGCTGAGGCTGTTAACAAACCAAACTGCTCCTGTCTCAGCCTCCTAAGTACTGGTATTACAAGCATACACCACCACACCTGGCTTATTATTTTAACAAACTCTACCACTTTTAAAATCTTGTGTTTCAAAGTGGCACAAAATCCATATGCTAAGGCATAAAATCTGATCCTTCTTAAGAAAAATATGGTCACCATTATTACTGAAAATTTTAGTATGTTCATAGAATTGTACAGTCATCATCATTATCTAATTTCAGAACATTTTTATCACCTCCCAAAAGAAATCCTGTACCTGTTATCACCCATTAGCAGTCACTTTCTGTTCCCTTCTCCTCCTAGACCCTGGAAACTAATAATTACTTTATGTCTCGGAATTTGCCTGTTCTAAATGGAGATGTATACATATATTAGTACCATATAATATATGGTCTTTTGGGTTTAACTTTTTACATAGTGTGTTATTTTCAAGGTTCATCCATGCTGTAGCATATATTAGTACTTAATTCCTTATTATTTTCAAATAATATTTATTATTTCCAAATAGTATTATATTTCTACATTTATCGGTTAATGGACATTTGGCATATTTCAGCTTTTTGTCCATTAAAAATAATACTGCTGTGAATATTCATGCACTAGATTTTAATTCTCCTGGTTATATACTCAGGAACATAATTGCTAGGATATGTGGTAACTCTGTGTTAAACTTTTTGAGGAATAGCCAAATTATTTCTCAACATTCATAGATTATTTTACATACTCATCAGTGAATATATAAGGATTCCAATTTCTTTTTTTCTTTTCTTTTCTTTTCTTTTTTCTTGGCGGTATTGGGGATGGAACCCAGGGGCATTCTACCTCTGAGCTATACTTCCAGCTCACCCTTAGCCTTATTTTTTTATTTTTTATTTTGAAACAGGGTCTCACCGAGTTGCAAAGGGCCTCACTAAGTAGCTGAGGCTGTTTGTGATCCTCGATCCTTCTGTCTCAGCCTCCCAATTGCTGGGATTACAAGTATGTGCCACCATGCCTGGCTTGAGGATTCCAACTTCTACGCATTCTTTTTTCCTTTTTTTTTTTTTCAGTACTGGGAATTGAACCCAGGGCAATAATTTAATGAGTATACCTCTGAGGTATACTTTCAGCTCTTTTTTATTTATTTTTTTGTGGTACTAGGAATTGAACCCAGAGGCATTCTACCTCCAAGATATGCCTTCAGACCAATTTTATTTCTTATTTGGAAACAGGGTCTCACTAGGTTGCTAATAGCCTCACTAAAGTGCTGAAGCTGTCCTCAAATCTCTGTGATTCTCTTGTCTCAGCTTTCCAAGTACTAGGATTACAAGCATGTGTTACCACACCCATCTTATTTATTTATTTATTTATTTATTTATTTATTTATTTTTATTTTGAAACAGGGTCTCACTAAATTATTGAGTGTCTCACTAAGTTGCTGAGGCTGGTCTTGAACTTGCAGTCCTCTTGTCCCAGACTTCAAGTACTTGGATTACAGGTATCTGCCACCACATCTGGCTTATTTTTTGGGGGGGAGGGGAATTCTATAGTTAACATGTATTATATTTTCTTTACCTCCTACCAATCCATCAACCAACTTATTTTTATATACTTCAAAATATGTTAGATCAATGTATTTACATTATACTATTATAATAAGTCACATATTGTTTAATGATCAGAAGCATTCTGAGAAGTGTTATTAATGTGACTTTGTCTTTGTCATCTGGCTTATTTTTAATTTTGAAACAGGTCTTGCTAAGTTGCTGAGGATGGTCTTGAATTTGCAATGTTCCTGCTTCAACCTCCTGAGTAGCTGGGGTTATAGGCATGCACCACCACACCTGGCTCAATTTCTCCAAATTTTAGTCAATGTTTATTGTCTATCTTTTGTATTATAGCCATTCTACTGGGTATGAGATGATATCTCATTGTGGATTTGATTGGCCTTTCCTTAGTATCTAATTATGTATCTAATTAGTATCTAATTATGTTAAGCATCTTTTCACAGGTTTATTGGCCATCCCTAATATCTTCTTTGGAGAAATGCCTATTAATATTCTGTGCCCATTTTTAAATTGGGTTTTTAATGTTGAGTTATAAGAATTCTTTATATATTTTGGATACAAGTCCTTTATCAGTGCTATAGTTCAGATCTTAAATGTCTGCCCAAGGTCCATATACTAAATGCCCGTTCATCAGCTTGTGGTGGGTATTTAGAAGGAGGGTCCTCGTGGAAGGCATTTAGGTCATTGGAGAGCATATTCCTGAAGGGGGATATTGGGACCATCATGATCATAAAACAGGGGTAGAGAAAGAACTTGGTGATAGAGTGCTTGCCTAGCATGTGTGAGGCCCAAAGTTTACCTGCAAACCTGCACACAAAAACTCAATTCTTATTTTCTACCTTGTATGTGACTTATCTCCTTTGCTGGTTTATCAACTAGGAAATAAGATACCATTAAACAGTGAGTGTTATTGGTAGAGTACAGAGAGCAATTGAAGACAAATTCTTGAGAAATAAGAATTCTTGAAGAATGAAGGCTAATTCTTGAGAAATACTTGCATTTAGGCATCTTTACTGTAGGAAACTGAACTTTTTTTTTTTTTCAAAAATATTTGAGGAAACTACTAGAGTCTTTGTTTTAGGTTACTTGGAAGTAAGAGGACCAGTGAAAAGTTCTGCAATTATTTCAGTAGATAAAGAGGCTCTGGAATAGGAGTTGTGTATGTGTGTTGTTTTCTAAAAGTCATATGTTTGTTTTATAAAATCCTGGTGTTTAGGCACTATGTGTCTTTTTAAAAACGTATAGTGTTTAGTGTACTTATTTGAAGAGTGCTAAGCTAGAGTTGGTAGGTTACAAATTCCATTTTAAAGTAAATAATCACCTCCATTTAGTGTTAGGTAAAAGATATACTAGAAGTGATACACCTGCCATGGCCTCTAAGGTTTTCCTACCTTTGAGGTAAACGCCTATATATTTGGTAGCGATATTGACTGTTAGAGAGCTTAAGAACTTTTTCTTTTGCCGTCCCTTTTTTTTCTCTGTATTTATAATGTTAGCATGTAACATTGGCATTTTTTACTAATTGTGGATTTGTGTGACTGATGACAAAGACTATGACTATTGTCCTAGTTATTTGGCTTAGGTCATCATTTCTGCATTTCTAGGGGTACTTTATTAAGCAAATAAAGTTATTGGTTTGGAACCTCTTTTATCATAGTTATTAGTATCAACTTCATATTAGTTGTAAAATTAGAAAACCAAGAATTTTGATAACTTCTTCCTTATACCATGTTTAGAGTCTTTTTTTTGATATTTTAAGAGTTATTTTGTGTTGTTTTTCTTATGTATCTTTTCCTGCTTCTGTGCTGTATAATTATTACTGTGTCTTACATTTAAAAAATTTGCTATCATTCCTAGATGTCATTAATCAGAGTGAACCGCTATGGTCCCCGAGGAGGTGGAAGAAAGGCATTGAAAGTAAAGAAGAAGAAAACGTTGGTGAAGCAAGAATGGGATGTAAGTCTAGGCACGTATGATAGTAGACAATATAGTGCTATTCTGGAGGAAGATACATGATGACATGGCCCTAGTCATTCAGAATGGTGTTCTGAATGGGGTTCAGCATGTACTAGGGCAGAGTGGGTTTATGGGCATATTAAATCCTTGATCTTGAAGGAAAGAGCACAATTCTTTGGAGAGTTTGTCTAGAATGCACATGTCCAAGCTGTAACTTTGCAAAGGAACTTTGGAGTTCCTCTGAAGAATTGTAATCTTAATAGGCATGGAGAGTGTTTTTTTTTTTTTAAAGTTCCCTTACCTCCATTTTGTATTATTATTGTTGTTGTTGTTATTTTATTTTTTGTGTGTGGTATTGGGGATAGAACCCAGGGCCATTCTACCTCTGAGCTATACCCCCAGCCTTATTTTTTATTCTTTATTTTGAAACAGGGTCTCACTAAGTTGCAAAGGGCCTCAAAAGTAGCTGAGGCTATCCATGAACCATGATCCTCCTGTCTCAGCCTCCCAAATGCTGAGATTACAAGTGTGCCCTACCACGCCAGCTCCTTACCTCCATTTTGATTGAGAATTTATAGCTTTAAGGCAATGCTTGTTGACCAGTGTTCTTTTTTTTTTGGTGGTACTGGTTTTCCTGGAAGCCCTTCTACCTCTGGGCTACACTCCCAGTCCTATTTTATATGTTTTTTTTTTTTGTTTGTTTGTTTGTTTTTGGAAACAGGGTTTCTTAAGCCAGCGTGACTGGCTTCGAACCTGGGTGATCCTCCTGTCTCTGCCTCCCAAGTGTGTGCTGCCACGCCCGGCTGACCAGTGTTCTTGAAGTCAGTGAATTTTTTGGGTACTTTTTAAAGATTTTCCCTAAACAACTATTAATACAATAATTATGTATGTGGCAATCTTTGACTGAAAAAGTGGTGATCCTTGCATCCTTACCCCTTGAGTTGTTTGCTGATTACTTCTAGAGGCTGATCAATTTCAGTACAAGATTTTCTTTAAGTATCTGGAACATGTGGTCCCTGGCTTCTGTCCACAGTATCACTTTGGTATTATCAAGGGAAGTTATAGTGTGGTATGTGTGTATGTGTGTATGTGTGCTACTGGGGATTGAACCCAAGAGGCATTCTACCTCTGAGCTATATCTCTAGCCCTATTTTTAAAATTTTGAAACAGGGTTTCATTAAGTTGCTGAGGGACTTGTTAAGTTGCTAAAGAGGTTCATGAACCTGTGATCCTCTGGTCTCAGCCTCCCCAGTACTGGGATTACAAGTGTGTACCACCACACCTAGCTTTTTTTTTTTTTTTTTTTTTTTGAAACAGGGTCTTGCTAGGTTGCTGAGAGTCTTGCTAAGTTTTTGAGGCTGATCTGACATTTGTTATCCTCCTGTCTCAGCCTCCTAAATACTGGAATTGCAGATCTGTGCCACCATGCCTGGCTAGGGGATTTATATCTTTTGCAGCCTGATACTTTGTTTTGGATATTCGATTTCAGATGCCTTTTACTATCTTTTGTGGAGAGTAAGAGTAGTAAGGGACTAGTTTGGATCTCAGGGACTCTTTTGGACTTGGAACTTTCTATGTATCAGCCAACCACCTTAGCTAGGGATCTTGGACAAACTGTTAGGCATTGGAAGTGGGGCAGGGACTTCTCTGTTTAGATTGTTTTGTAACCAGTTGATTAGCTATAATGTGGCCATATTAAATCTGTATAGTAAAGTGGCTGAAGTCATTTTGGGAAATGTCAAGTTATAGGGCTGCTACTTAGAGGTATTCAGGCTGGGCACCACACAAATCTAAAGGGTACTATTTATACAGACTAGGATATTCATGATCCCATGGAGTTGTATAGTGTGGTAGCCCTGCTATGTGGGTTTAGTGCCTTTTTATATAAGTGACTATTTTCACATTTTTGAAGTTATGCAATGACTACACAGTTTGTCTGTTATTGTGATAGGTCCTATGCTTAAAGTATTTGTGGACACAAATCCAGCATTTCTATATAGCTCACATTTTCCATTAAGAATCTTTACAGGGTGCTTCATGGAATCTTTGAATTCCATGGTATATAGTTTGAAAGTTATGATTTTAGTTAAACTTACTCATTTTGATTATATACTACCCTTGTTTATTCCTTTTTCTAACATAACAGTACTTATTTTCTATAAGACACCCACAGATAGTCTGTTATTTTTGAGATACAAGTAATTTGTATTCATATTTCTAGATGTCTTAATATTTATATATATTGAGAATATTGGTTTCTGGAAAGAAAAGTTATTTTTAATAACTTCTGAGGATTTTGAATAAATTTTCACCCATTATAATCCAGTAAATTAACATTTGATAAGAAAACCATTTAAAAAAAAATAAAACTTTCTTTTATGTGTGTGGCAGAATACTGTGAATGATCTAACAGTTCATCGGGCAACTCCTGAAGATCTGGTAAGTTTAATATAAAAAACTAAGTCAGTGTTGAGTCAAAGATAATTCAGTGTTTTATTTGGTATTTGATTTCTAACTTTCAGAAGAGAAATCATAGTTATTTCCTGGGAGTTCAATTATATTTAATATTGCTTTGTATACATATATAATAAAAAGCATATCTTCTGTACATTCGGATTTTATCTAAGTATGTCAACTAGTATGAGAATTTCATTTAATAGGTTCAGTTTACAGTTCACATCTCACTAGAGTAGAATTGCCCTATATATCTCTGTCTGTCTTGTATTTCCCTATCTATAGATGTCTTCAGGATTAGTCGTTACTACTTCCTTATACAAAAATATTGGTCTAGTCAGTGTAGTAGTTTAGTCCTTAAATATGCCATATATATTTCTACACTTCAGCTGAAATTCATGCTATTTTTCTTTAGAACAGTTTTTCTATCTTCTTTACCAATGAAATCTTTTCTCTCTCTCTCTCTCTCTCTCTCTCTCTCTCTCTCTCTCTCTTTCTCTCTTTCTCTCTTTCTCTCTTTCTTGTGTATATGTAGTACTAGGAGTTGAACTCAGGAGGATTCTGCCTCAGAAATACATCCCTAGCCCTATTTTTAAAATTTTTATGTTGAAACAGGGTGTTGCTGTGTGGATGAGAGTCTCAATACTTTCTGAGGCTGTCCTCTAACCTGCTGTCCTCCTGTCTCAGCTTCCAAAGTACTGGAATTATAGGTATGCACAGCCATGCCTGGCTTTACCTACAAATCTTACTTTGCTTCTTTATCCTTTTAAAGATATATATACTTTTTTGTGGTACTGAGGATTGAACTCAGGGACATTCTACCTCTGAGCTACACCCCCAGACCTATTTTATTTTTATTCTGAAACAGGGTCTCGCTAGGTTGATAAGAGTAATAATGCTTGTTGAGCTTCTCAAACCTGCAGTCCTCCTGTTTTAGTCTCCACCATGCTGGCTATAGGATTTTTAAAAAATTAAGTAATTTTTTTTTTTTTTTTGTGGTACTGGGTTCCTGGAAACCCTTCTACCTCCGGGCTACACTCCCAGACCTATTTTTTATATTTTTATTTGGAAACAGGGTCTCTTAAGCCAGGAAGGCTGGCCTACTCCTGTCTCCGTCTCCCAAGCACAGGGATTACAAGCGTGCGCCACCATGCCCGGCGAGTTAATTCTTAATTGACATAATAATTGTACATATTTATAGTGTATTGTGTGATGTTTTGATAAACATGTATACATTGTATAGTATTCAAATGAGGGTAAACATATCTATTTCCTTCGGCATTTATCATTTATTTATATTGAAAATGTTCAATTTTTTTTTTTTTTGTGGTACTAGGGGTGGAACCCAGAGGCTTTATACTTCCGGGCTATACTCCCAGACCCATTTTATATTTTATTTGGAAACAGGGTCTCAAGTTGCTGAGAGCCTCACTCAGTAGCTGAGGCTGGCTTTGAACCTGTGAGATCCTCCTGTCTCAGCTTCCCAAGCGCGGGGATTACAAGTGTGCGCCACCACGCCCGGCTGAAAATGTTCAAAATCCTCTCTTTTACATTGCTCTATGTTCATTACGTTATTTTTATCTGTAGTCACCCTACTGTGCAATATACAATAGGTGTTTTTTTTTGTCTGTTTGGTACTGCAGATTGAACCCAGAGATATTCTACCCTGAGGTGCATCCCAGCCCATTCACATTTTGTTTTGAGACACAGGCACACACTACCATGCTCTGCTTTTGTTCTATATAATTTTTTTTTTTTTTTGGTGGTACTGGGGTAGAACCCAGGGGCATTTTTTTTGCAGTACCGGGGGTGGAACCCAAGGGCATTTTACCTCTGAGCTACACCCCAGCCCTATATTTTAGTCTATTTATTATTATTATTGTTGTTGTTGTTGTTATTATTATTATTATTATTGTTATTATTGTTAGGTGGTACTGGGGTTCCTGGAAACCCTTCTACCTCCAGGCTACACTCCCAGACCTATTTTATATTTTTTATTTGGAAACAGGGTCTCTTAAGCCAGCACGGCTGGCTTCGAACCTGTGCGATCCTCCTGTCTCCACCTCCCAAGTGCGGGAATTACAAGCGTGCGCCACCACGCCCGGCTGGTTTTTTTATTTTTTTGAAACAGGGTCTAGCTGAGTTGTGAAGGGCCTCGTTAAGTAGCTAAGGCTGTCCACAAACTGCGATCCTCCAGTCTCTGCCTCCTAAGTGCTGGGATTACAAGCATGCACCACCACGCCTGGCTATAGTATATGTTTTAAGTAGTTTTATTGAGATATAGTTCACATACCATAAAATTTACTCTTTTAATGTGTTCAATAATTTTTAGTATAGTCACAGAGTTTTTCAATCATCATTACTAATTTTAGAATGTTTTTTATCATCCCCCCAAAGAATTCTATGTCCATTAACAGTCACTCCCTGTACCCACCTCTTCCCAGTCTGTGACAATGTCTGCTCTACTTTTAGCTTGTATGAATTTGCCTATTGTGGGCTTTTCTGTTAAATGGAATACAGTATATACATTTTGTGTCTGGCTTCTTTTTCTTAGCATAATATTTTCAAGATTTATCCATGTTACAGCATGTATCTGTATTTCATTCTTTATTATTGCTCAGTAATATTTCATTGTATGGATATACTACCATATTTTACTTACCATCAGTTGGTGGGTATTTGGATTGTTTTCACTTTTTTATTATTATGAATAATGCTGCTGTTAGCATGCATGAACAAATTTTTGTATGAGCATAGATTGTTAGTTCTTTTGTGTATATACCTAGGAGTAGAATTTCTGGGTAATATCTCCACATTTAACTTTCTGAATAACCGTCAAATTTTTCCAAAGTGGCTATGTTATTTATGTTCTACCAGCATGTATGGGGTTTTCAGTTTCTCCATATCATTGCTTTTGTCACCTTTTTAATTTTAGTTCTAGTGGGTATAAAGTGCTATGTTATTGCAATTTTGATTTACATTATCTTAGTGATAAATAGTGTTGAAAATGTGATGAATATCTTTTCACATGCTCCTTGACCATTTGTAGTATCTTCTTTGGAGAAATGTCTATTAAAATCTTTTACTTATTTTCAAATTGGATATATTTTACTTATATATTTATTTACTTTTATACTTTTATTGGTACAGTATAGTCTCACACTTCTCTTTCAAGGTTTCTATTCTATTATCTAAAGTCCTCCTTGTATCCTGATTACTCCCCAACTTCCTCATATGAAAGAAAACAATGT
Source organism: Muscardinus avellanarius (assembly GCF_963383645.1). Classification (NCBI taxonomy): domain Eukaryota; kingdom Metazoa; phylum Chordata; class Mammalia; order Rodentia; family Gliridae; genus Muscardinus; species Muscardinus avellanarius. The sequence continues at coordinate 63,252,813 of NC_137790.1, read as the reverse complement.
GACCCTTTACTTTTGTGACTGGCTAATGTCACTTAACATAATGTTCTCCAGTTCTATCCACTTTCCTGCATATGACATAATTTTGTTCTTTATGGCTGAGTAGAATTCTATTATGTATGTATCCCATAATTTTGTAATCCATTTATCTGTTGATGGATACCTAGGTTGGTTCTATAATTTGGCTCTTATGAATTGTGCTTCTGTAAACATGAATATGCATGTATTTAAATTATGTTGTTTTTGTTTTTATTGTTGAATCATGAAAGTTCTTTATATGTTCTAGATGCAAATTTCTTAATAGATGTATGATTTACAAATATTTTCTCCTTGTTTTCTTGTCTTCTCACCTTCTTAAATGGTTCCCTTCAACATGATAGTTTTTAATTTTTATGAAGACTAATTTGTCTATTTTTTGTGTTTTTAGTGTTATATCTAAGTAAACATTATCTAAGTTATGGTTCACTAAGATTTATGCTTAAGTTTTATCAGTTTAGCTCTTATATTTAGGTCTGTGTTTAACATGGCTAATTTTTATATATAGTGTAGGGATCCAACTTCATTTTTATTCAAGTGAATATCCAGTTGTCCAAGCATATTTGTTGATCATATTTGTTCTTTTTCCATTGAATTATCTTGTTTAAAATAAACTGTCTACAAATGTAGAGGTTTGTGCTGCATTTTTAATTCTGTTTCACTTATATATTTGTCCTTACACAATTCTACACAGTTTTGATTACTATAGCTTTGTATTAAGTTTGAAGTTCTGCTGTTTGAAATTGCCTAACAGTTTTGTCTTCTTTGAAATTGCTTAACCGTTTTGTTTTCTTTTTTCAAATTTTTTTATTGGTGCATTGTATTCATACATATTAATGAAATGCAAGATGGTGGAGACATACATGCACACTTCACCCATTTAGCCCTTACCTAGTTCCTACCCCATTCCCTCCCCTTCCCTCTTTCTCATGTTTGGCTTAGTGATTGACATTGATATGTTTGTTAAAGTACATCATGTTCATTAGAGAATTTCCCTCTTCCCCCCTCCTATCCCCTCAGTTAGGTCGCTTTATTTGCTCATCTATAGACTTTCCTTCATCTAGAGTTCTTTCTATGACACATTTTCTCCCTAGCTTTTGCATATTAGGGAGAACATCTGATTTCTTATTTTTTGTGACTAACTAATCTCATTTAGCTGAACTAGTTGCACTTATTACTTAAATAGGCACTGAGTATATGCCAAATAACACATAGCATATCATTTATCTTCTTCATTTTTTTTTTTTTTTGCAGTTCCGGGATCAAACCCAGGGGCATTCTACCTCTAAGCTTCACCCCCAGCCCTATTTTTTAAAAAAAATTTATTTATTTATTTATTTTTTAATTTTTATTGGAGCATTATATTCATATATCATATTGTGGTAAAAAAAACTTGTGTGTACAAACATGTACACATCACTGACTTAACCCTTACCCAATTCTCACCCCATTCCCTCCTCATCCCTCCTTCCCTTTCTTGGCTTACTGGTTGACTTCAATGTTTAAGTACATTGTGTGTTTTAGAGATTTTCCTCTTCCCCCCTCCTTTCTCCTCTTTTAGGTTGCCTTGTTTGCTTCTCTATAGGATTTCCTTTTTCATCTAAAGTTCCTCCTATGACCCGTTTCTCCCTAACTCTCACATATTAGGGAAAGCATTTGATTTCTTATTTTTTGTGACTGACTAATCTCACTTAGCATAATGTCCTCCAGTTCCATCCATTTCCCTGAAAATGATGTAATTGAGTTTTTTTTTGATGGCTGAGTAAAATTCCACTGTGTACATATCCCACAGTTTTGTAATCCATTCATCTGTTGATGGATATCTTGGCTGGTTCCCTAGTTTGGCTATGGTGAATTGTGCAGCTATAAACATAGATACACATGCATTTGTTTGGTAGTTTGGTTTCTTTTCTTTTGGGTAGATACCCAGTAGTGGTATTGCTGGATCAAATGGTAGATTTGTTCCCATTCTTCTGAGGATTCTCCATACTGTTTTCCAAAGTGGTTGCACTAATTTGCAATCCCACCAACAATGTCTTAGAGTTCCCACTTCTCCACATCCTCGCCAGCATCTGTTGTTGTTTGTGTTTTGAATGATTGCCATTCTAGTTGGAGTTAGGTGAAATCTCAGGGTAGTTTTGATTTGCATCTCTCTGATTGCCAGTGATGTTGAGCATTTTTTCATGCATTTATTGGCCATTTGAATTTCTTCTTTTGTGAAGTGTCTATTTAGTTCACTTGCCCATTTTGTTATGGATGCTTTGTTTTCTTAGTGTTGAATTTCTTGAGTTCTCTGTATATTCTAGATATTAGTCCTCTATTGGAGGTGTAGGTGGCAAAAATCTTCTCTCATTCTGTTGGCTTTCGATTGAGGTTTTTGACAGTTTCCTTTGCTGAACAGAAGCTCTTCAGTTTCATGGAATCCCATGTATTGAGTCGCCTTTTAATTTGTTGTGCCTTTGGGGTCTTGTTGAGAAAGTGTTTATCTGTGCCTATGTGTTGCAGTGTTGGACCTATGCCCTCTTCAAGGAGCTTCAAGGTCTCTGGTTTGATTTTCAAGTCTTTGATCCATCTTGAGTTGATTTTTGTACAGGGTGAGAAAGTGGGAATAATTTCCAATTTTCTGCATATGGTTAACCAGTTTTGCCAACACCATTTGTTGAACAGGCTATCTTTTCTCCAATGGATGTTTTTGGCCCGTTTGTCAAAAATCAATGGGCTGAAAGTGTGTGGACTTGTTTCTGGGTCTTCTATTCTGCTCCACTGGTCTATGTATCTGCTTTTTTTTTTTTTTTTTTTTTTTTTGCCAGTACCATGCTGTTTTTATTACAATGGGTTTGTAGTATAGTTTAAAGTCAGGTATTGTGATTCCTCCTGCATGGTTTTTGTTGCTGAGAACTACCTTGGCTATTCTGGTTTTTTTGTTATTCTAGATAGATTTAAGGACTGATTTTTCTATATCTGTGAGGAATGATCTTGGTAGTTTAATGGGCATTGCGTTAAATCTGTAGATCACTTTTGGAAGGATGGCCATTTTAATATTTATTCTGCCAATCCATGAACATGGAAGATCCTTCCATCTTCTAAGATCTTCTTCAATTTCTTTTTTCAGTGTTTTATAATTTTCTTTGTAGAGATCTTTTACCTCCTTGTTTAAGTTTATTCCTAAGTATTTTATTTTTTTTTTTGTGGGAGATCCTGAGTGGAAGTGTCTTCTGAATTTCTTTTTCAGTGGATTTATGGTTGTTGTACAGGAAAGCTTCAGATTTTTTAAGATTGATTTTGTATCCAGATACTTTGCTGAATTTGTTGATTAGTTCTATAAGCCATTTTTTGGTTGAGTTTTTTGGGTTTTCTAAATATAGTATCATGTCATCTGCAAATAGTGAAAGTTTGAGTTCTTCTTTTCCTATTTGTACTCCTTTGATTTCCTTTTCTTGCCTTATTGCTCTGGCTAGAGTTTCTGGTACTGTATTGAAGAGAAGTGGTGATAATGGACGTCCTTGTCTCGTTCCTGTTTTTAGAGGGAATTCTTGAAGTTTTTCCACATTTAATATGATGTTGGCGATGGACTTATTGTAGATTGCCTTAATAATGTTGAGATATATCCCTTCTATTCCAATTCTCTGCAGTGTTTTTATCGTAAATGCATGTTGAATTTTATCAAATGCTTTTTCAGTGTCTATTGAAATGATCATGTGATTTTTGTCTTTGATTCTGTTTATATGATGGATTACATGGATTGATTTTCATATATTGAACCAGCCTTGCATCCCTGGGACGAACCTTACCTGGTCATGTTGTATGATTTTCTTGATGTGGTTGCTAGTATTTTGTTTAATAGTTTTGCATCCAAGTTCATCAGAGATATAGGCTGTAGTTTTCCTTCCTTGAACTGTCTTTATTCGGTTTGGGTATTAGTGTGATTCTGGCTTCATAGAATGTATTTGGGAGAGTCCCGGTTTTTTCTATTTCGTGAAAAAGTTTGAGGAGTATTGGGGTTAGCTCTTCTATAAAGGTTTTATAGAATTCACTTGGGAAACCATCTGGTCCTGGGCTTTTTCTTTGATGGTAAGCTCTTTATTGCTTTTTCAATCTCTTTGATTGTTATTGGTTGGTTTAAGTGTTCTGTATCTTCTTGACTCCGTTTAGGAAGGTTGTATTTATCTAGGAAGTTGAAGCCGGGTCTCACTGAGTTGCAGAGGGCCTCACTAAGTAGCTGAGGCTGTCCATCTCCCAAATGCTGAGATTACAAGTGTGCGCCGTCACGCCCAGCTACATTTTATCAGATGAGATATGAATTTTGTTTACATTCATAGTGCTTAATCCTAGAATACTTTTAAGGCCAAATATCTGCTTTTATTCTTTTGTTTCTTCAGTGAATTCCTTTCTTCTAACTTTTAAGACCTGTGGCTAACATCTCTTATTTCTTAGAAACTCTAGAGCAATGGATTTCTGCATCTTCTTGTGACCCACTTCCACATTAAACCATTGAACTGATATAAAAATACTGCATTACTAATTCTTGGTAGAAAATATCATGAAAAGTGTGTGTCTTTGCCAAAGATGACAGACACAGTGGGTGTGTGCCTTTTATATTATGCTCAGTGTGTGTATGTGTGTAAAATATCAGTTTTGACCCACTAATTATTTTACCACCCATTAAATGAATCCTAACCTATGGTTTGAAAAACACTAGTTTATTGGATGGATAGTCTTGTACAAAGGAAGTAGAAATTAATATTATTTTCAGTATATCTTTTACCTATATCTAAGAGTTCTTTTTTAAAGATCAATTTTGAAAATTTAGAGAACTCTGAAAATGTGTCTGTAAAATATATACGTGTATGTGTATATATACATGCATATGCATATTTATATGGGAGGAGTATGTGTGGGTATGTATAAATGTGTATATGTTGGACCAGAAAGAATTAAAAAGTGATGACAAGACTAGGTGGTCCCACCATCTAAATAGGTAACTTCTTTGTTACTGAAAACATTTCATTATATATTTTTATACTTCTGTGTAGGCACGTCGACATGAAATACACAAGTCGAAGAATAGAGCATTAGTGCACTGGGAACTCCAAGAAAAAGCTTTAAAGAGAAAATGGAGAAAGCAGAAACCTGAAACTTCTAGTCTTGAGAAAAGAAGATTGTCTATCATGAAAGAGGTAATGCTAAAATCATTTTCTTTAGAATTAGAAGAAAGAGCCAGGCGTGGTGGCGCACGCTTGTAATCCCCGTGTTTGGGAGGCGGAGACAGGAGGACTGCGCTGGTTTGAAGCCAGCCTAGCTGGCTTAAGAGACCCTGTTTCCAAATAAAAATATAAAAATAGGTCTGGGAGTGTAGCCCAGAGGTAGAAGGGCTTCCAGGAACCACAGTACCACCACCAAAAAAAAAAAAAAAAAAAAAATTAGAAGAAAGAGATAAATAAGTTTCTGTTTTTCCCTTAATTTGATTCACATTGGAGAGACGACTCTAGTACTTAATGTACCCTTGTACATGGGCTTTGAAAACAGGAACAGAATGATGAATGGGGTCTGGTTTGGTGGTTTGAGCTCTTGCTCCACAACTTGCTAGCTATGTAACCTTAAACAAATATTTAATCTTGTAGTCTGAATTTTCTCATCTTTAAAATACCTGGTTGCCTTGTGATGAGATTTTGTTGATATATTTATAAAGTGATCAGCATAATCCTTGGCACATAATTAGTTCTTTTTATACTTAAACTGCTATAATTATTTTTCTCAGTTCAACAGCAGTGCTGTTGGATTGCTTTGCAAAAAGAAAAAAGTATGCTTGTTCAATTAGGTAAGAAACCATTTCTCTTTAGCTTAACCTTTGCCAGATGTAGGGTGTTTGAACAAGTAATCAGATATGTGGGGATAAGCAATGTGGGAATTGACAGGAAATAAGGGGAAACTATAAAAAAATTCTTTTTTAAAAATTTGAGCTGAATTCATTAAAGAAATAAGCTTTGTGTTCCTTGTTGAAGGTATAGCCTATGGCCCTTGGTGGCTGTCTAGGTGACCTTTTATATAACAGCTTTAAATTACACACTTCTTTTTGTTTGAGAAATTCATGAGGGTTCTTAGTGAAATAATAAAGTCTCAGTCTTAAACATCATCGAGAAGAATTATATTTCCCAATTAAATATTTATATGAAATTGAGAGTGAACGCTCCTTTCTAGATAAGTATCTTTTGAATATCCAAGAAAAAAACGACACACATTTAAATGTTATATGCTGCTGGGTGTGGTGGCGCACTCTTATAATCCCTGCGCGTGGGAGGCAGAGACAGGAGGATCCTGTAGGTTTGAAGCCAGCCGTGCTGGCTTAAGAGACCCTGTTTTCAAATAAAAAAAATAGAAAATAGGTCTGGGAGTGTAGCCCGGAGGTAGAAGGGCATCCAGGAGCCCCAGTACCACAAAAAAAAAAAAAAAAAGTTATATGCTAATTCTCACTAAGAGTCCTAAAAACACAAATCTGATCAGGAAAAAGGCCCTCCTTGGAGTGCATCATACTCTGAGCATGTGTTTCCCTCTCTAGTGGCTCTTGCTTGTGTCTTGAATGTCTCAGAGAAGTACTGACTCTGGCGGGGAAGGGAGGATGGTGAAGTTTCTCTGCCTTCTTTTGGTAGTGTGGCTTTCTCCAGCTCTAGAGTCGTGGCTCTGAGCCCTATTGCATGTTAGACTCGGTCATGGTTGAGAAGCTCCATTAAAAAATTATAACTGTATCTGGACCTTATGCTCAGAGATTCTGACTAGTTGGTCTGGGATATGACTACACACAGGTAGTTTTTAAAAATAGTTTTCCTATGTAATTTTAATGTGCTAAAGGAGTTGAGAACCTTTGCTCTTAGTAGGATTCAGTTGTTTTTTTTTTTTTTCTCTTTTCTTTTTATATTATTTTATTTTTTTTGGTGGTACTGAGGTTTCTCGAAGCCCTTCTACCTCCGGGCTACACTTCCAGACCTATTTTTATATATTTATTTGGAAACAGGGTCTCTTAAGCCAGCAATGCTGGCTTCGAACTTGCGTGATCCTCCTGTCTCTACTTCCCAAGAGCAGGGATTACAAGCGTGCCTCACTACCCCTGGCTCAGTTGTTTCTTTTAACAATGTATCTTAGTATTTAAAAATCTATCTAATCTTTCCTTTTTTATTTATTTTTTAGTGCTGGAGATCAAACCCAGGGTCTTAGATGTGCTAGGCAACCAGTCTACCATTGAGCTATACCCCCAACCCTCTAAGCCTTATACATGCTAGACTAAGGCAACTAATCGATCACTGACCTATACCCTAAGCCCCTAGCTTTTTTTTTTTTTAAAGTGGCTAGGTAGTATATACATTTCTTGTAGTTTTCATTTTTTATTTGTTGTTACTAGGGTTTGAACACAGTGGCATTCTACCTCTGAGTTATACCCCCAGTCCATTTTTTCTAGTCTTGAACTTGTGATATCCTGGCTCAGCCTTCTAAGTACTGGATTACAGGCATGTGTCACCATGCCCGGCCTTACTGTAGTTTATTTATCAATGCTTTATTGGTGGACACTTAGGTTATATATTAGAGTATAATTTTACTTTTCTGAAAAAAAAAACAACCTTAAAGCATAATGGTTTAAGCAAAATGGAAATTTATTTCTTTTGTATTTAATAGTTCAGAGGTCAGTGGTGGCTGGAAGGAGGGCCTGTTGTCCTTCATTACATGGCTTCTGTCTTTGAGTACTGATGGCTGTTGCTACTTCCATCAGTTGTTTTAAGTCAGCAGAAAGTGCATCCATATCATCTAGAAATTTTGACATCTACCCTGATGGCCAGAAAGTCATTACATGGCATTCTCACCTGCAAAGAAGTTGAGAAATATAGCTATATACTTGGTGAAAACTTGGGAGTGGTGCTGATAAAGGACAAATAGGAAAAAAGAATATTGGTGGATAAGTAGCAGTGTATGCCACCCACAGATTGCTTCCTACTTTGCCACTATAAATAACGTAATGAATATTCTTGACTATGTTTAGGGGCACATGTATATTTATAGGATAAATTACTAAAAGAAAAGTTGCTGAGTCAAAGTATGTGTGCATCTTGTATTTCACTGTTACTAAATGTGTAATGTGAGTGTTTCAGGGATGTGATAGGACCACAATAAAAAGCTTCCATAAACATATCCATGTAGGCTTAATCATTATATATTGAAGCTATCAGGACCCATCTTCCTAAAGCTGGGCTCTTATATTAAAATAAACGAAGAGAGAAAAGCTCTTTGACCAACATAATCTTAGATTTTGTTTCCTATATGATGTACTCAGGCCTTGGGAATCCAACAAATTTGGGTTTATATCTAACTCAGAAAGAGGGAGAAGCTTTTATGAAGATTTTACAAATTTTTAAAGTGTAATAACTTCATAGGTCCCTTCCCTTTTTGTCCTGGGCATTAGAAACAGGGGCATTCTACCTCTGAGCTGCACCCCAAGTCCTATTTTATTTTTTTATTTTGAAACAGTCTCTTTAAGTTGAGAAGACCCTAACTAAGTTGCTAAGACTGATTGAGACCCTGTGATCTTCTCATCTCAGCCTCCCAAGTACTAGGATTACAGATATGTGCCACCATGCCCAACTCCAAGTCTCTTTGTGATTTTTCAGTTCTATTTGGTTTCTCTGTGGAACAAAAAAGGCTAGGATAAGGAGTTTCTGGTAATATTTTTACAGGGATCCTGACTGATTCTTTGAAAATCTAAGATATATACCATTACTATAATAACCATATATTATATAAGTTTCAATGCTCTGTCAGTCTATCTGGGGTAGTAATATATATATATATATATATATATATATATATATATATATATATATGGACTTGCAGAAATTAATGTACCTATCAAGAGGATGGGTTTTGACAGATGTTGTGGCATATGCCTATAATTCCACAACAAAGGAGGCTGAGAGAGAATGATCACAAGTTTGAGGCCAGTGCATGGTAACTCAGTGAGACCTTGTTACAAAATAAAAAATAAAATAGGTATGGGAGTGTAGCTCAGAGGTAGAATACCCCTGAATTCAATCCCCAGTACTACTGACTACTGTGTGTGTGTGTGTGTGTGTGTGTGTGTGTGTGTGTGTGTGTGTGTGTATGAGAGAGAGAAAGAGAGAGAGAATAGGTTTTATGAGAGGAGTGGTAAATCTAGAAAGAGAAAAGGGAACACATACTGATCTTTTTTAAATTTTTTTGGTGTATTGTAATCATACATCTTGATGAAGTTCAAGGTGATAGAGGCATACATGCACACAGCAGCACTCATTGGGCCCTCCTCCAGGTCCCTCCCTATTCCCTCCTCCTCCCCTCCTTCTTGTGCTCAGCACAGTGATTGATAAGTTTGTGTGTGTACAACATGTCCATTGAGGTATTTCCCTCTTCCCAACTCATCTCCCTCAGTTAGGTTACCTTCTTCACTCATGTAAGGTTTCTCCCTCTTTGTCTGGAGCCCCTCCTATGTCCCTTTTTCTCCTTCTGCATATTAGGGAGAACATCTGATTTTTCACTTTTTGTGACTGGCTAATCTCACTTAGCATAATGTTCTCTAGTTCCATCCATTTCCCTGACAGTGACATGATTTTGTTCTTCTTTATGGCTGAGTAAAATTCCATTGTGTACGTATCCCAAAGTTTTTTAGTCCATTCATCTGTTGATGGACATCTCAGCTGGTTCCATAGTTTGGCAATTGTGAATTGTGCAGCTGTAAACATAGATATGCATGCATTACTCTGGTAGTCTGGTTTGCATTCTTTTGGGTAGATACCCAGGAGTGGCGTCACTGGGGCCATATGGTAGGTTCATTCCCATTCTTCTGAGGATTCTCCACACTGTTTTCCAAAGTGGTTGTACTAATTTGCAATCCCACCAACAATATATTAGAGAATACACTGGTCTTTGTCCACTCAAGCCATCTGCTCCAAGCAGCCTCAGTAGGACAAGCAGAAGGTGGCAGGATAATGGCTTTATTTGAGACCTCAATTATAATTAATATCAGGTTTCAATATAATTAGTAAGGTTATTCCTCCACAGTCTGTTCTGTCAATTTCATGTCTTTATTTTGCTAGGTCAGCACTCTTTAAAAAAATTAGTGAACTCTTAAAACCTGCCTTTAGGATTCAATTTCTAGTACCACAAAAATGAACAACCAAAACCCCTGCCATTAGGAAATAAACTTTTGGTAATTTTTTGAACACAGTGATAGATTTTTACTTAGCCATTCACATTCTTTCCTAAACTCTTAATGACATGTGCTTGCAAGAGGCTCACTAGGGATTGAAATTTGGTTTATGAGATAGAATATATTATAACAGAATTCTTAAACATCTCTAGAATGCTGTACAAGTTTTCAGTGTGTCTGTACCCTACAACATTCTTTTGGGGTTGAGGATGTGGTCTTATCTCCATTGGCACAGCAGGAAACTCAGTTTAAAGAGATTGAATTTTGCTTTGTTTTTCTTGACTGGACTTAGAACTTCAGTCTCCTGCTCTAAATTTGTTCTTGGCCTTACATTCCAAAGCCTACTCTATGTGAAAGGAACAAACTCAGGAGTTGATTCTAACCAACTGAGCTAACTTACTTGGCCATAGTAGGAGAAAGGGAAAAAGTAAAAATGTGAATTATTTTTCTCTCCTTATCCTAAAACAGTAACTGAGGTCATATCATATAATAACTTATATGGTATAGAGAAATTCGATGTTTTATTGATTTGAATCAGTGTTGGAAACTGAGCAGTTTCTAAATTTTTGAGACTTCTTTCAACTTAAGAATGCCATCTGGTGGTGATGGATAGAGTTGACTCGTTTGACTCTAGACTGTGGCCTTGCTTATTATGATTATGAAAGTTCTGAGTGGAAAGCACATAATCAGAAGCACGATTGTAATGTGATTTTTTTTGAGTTCCTACCTCTACAGGATAAAAAAAACCCCACAACTTATTTATAAACACAGAAGAATCACATTTTTTGTTTAATCCTAAAGCTCATATTTTACATTACGATTTTGAAATTGTGGTTATGACTCATTAGTAGATTATGAAATCACTTTAGTGGTTGAGATACTTCGAGTTTATGGCTCACAGATTTTTATCTTTAATCTGTGTTTTCCAAGCTGTTGGTTATAATTTATTAATGGATCATGAAATCAAGTTAGTGGGTTACTACCATTATTTTAAAAATAGAATAAAATAGAAAAAGAAAGTATAATAGTTTTCATGAAGAAAGGTTACATAAACTCTTATTTTATTGTATATACTTGCATTTATGTGAGCATACTGGGTCACAATTTAATATCTAATTTCTTAACTTTGGACTGCCACCAAACATTTGAAAGCCACTAATCATTGTAATAGCCCCATCTACTGGTACTTAAGGATCCACTGATGGATTTTAGGGAGGTGGTGTCTTAGGGTTTATGTTCAGTGCCTTTGTGCAGACTTTTCCTTTTTGATTTGAAAAGTAAATATTTCTTTCCCTAAATAATATTTGTCATTAACACATGTCTAGATTCTTTCTGATCAATACCAGATGCAGGATGTGTTGGAGAAATCTGATAATTTGCTGGCTGCAGCCAAAGATCTGTTTGTTGGTGTTCCTCGGAGACGCACAGGTAAGTATTCAATTGAAACAAAGATTCTTATTTTTATTAACTGTAGACCACACAAATGGATATTTGGAAGAAGCCCTTTCTTAGGCATTATATTATTTATATTACAAATATTTTATGGTGGGTAGTGTACAAAGGTTATTAGTATATTAGAGTTATGATTTATTTGTTCTTTACTAAGAATATTAAGTGTTATAAATTATTCGCTGAGGAAATATAAATTATTATCTACTAAAATATTATATAAGTACAGGAGTTCATTATTTTAAAATCTGACTTTAGTTTATTAATATTAAATTAACATAATTAAAATACTTGTGTTTTTATATAATTTCAGTAAAGCTTAACTTGAAATCTAAAGCACCTTTGGTTTCTCATTAAAAGAAAATTTGCAGCCGGGCGTGGTGGCACACGCTTGTAATCCCAGCATTTGGGAGGCTGAGCCTGGAGGATCGTGGTTCGTAGACAGCCTCAGCTACTTAGTGAGGCCCTCTGCAACTTAGTGAGATCCTGTTTCAAAATAAAGAATAATAAAATAGTAGCTTGGAGGTCAAATGCCCCTGGATTCCATCTCCAGACCTGCAAAAAAAAAAAAAAAAAAAGAAAAAAAAGAAAAGAAGAAAAATTTGTCTATTGTTGGATGCACTGTATTGTTAATTTTTAATGTGAATATAACCAGTTAATCTTTCAAAAACAGGTGATTAAATTTTAGCATGAAGTCTGAATCCTAGCTTGGCTGTTTATTAGTGTGATTCTGGTCTAGTTGTTTAACGCCTTTGACTTTCAGTGAACTGGTTTTTATTTTTATTTATTATTATTATTATTATTATTATTATTATTATTATTATTATTATTGGTACTGGGGTGGAACCCAGAGGCTTTCTACCTCCGGGCTATACTCCCAGACCTATTTTATATTTTATTTGGAAACAGGGTCTCACTAAGTTGCTGAGAGCCTCACTAAGTAGCTGAGGCTGGCTTCGAACCTGTGTGATCCTCCTGTCTCAGCCTCCCAAGTGCAGGGATTACAAGCGTGCGCCACCATGCCTGGCTGGTTTTTAAAATAATAATAGTATCTACCTTAGAGAGTTTTGTGAGAGAAAAAATGAGACATACAAGCATTTATAACAGTGGTTGGTAGATGGTAAACACTATGAATGTGAACTACTAATATTTTTATTATTTGAGATTTCAGTATAATGGTACAAGCCTATAGTAGTTAGAACTTATGAATTCAATTTAATTAAATGAAACAAATTCATCATGACTTGTTTTATTTATTTTATTCTTAAGGATTTCCAAATGTAACAATGGCTCCTGATTCTTCTCAAAATCTTATTGTGGGAAATCAAGATCCTAACACCCAGTCCATTCTTAATGAGTCTGTCTTGGAGCCTCAGGTAAGTTAGAACTATAATGCCCATGCTGAAGTTAAGATTTAGTTCATGTAGGCATCATCTACAATGTGGTAAACATTTTAAAAGTTTACATATTGAAAATTGCTAGCTGTGGTTGCTAGATTTTCTCTTACTGAAGTATATTGTACTTTATGTGAGTAAGGTTTATGCTAAGCAACATTGGAAACAGAATTGTAATAGCCAGCGTTTATTGAGTGTTTACCTAGGAAACAGGTCCTGTTGTTATCCCCATTTACAGAAAAAGATACTAAGGCTCAGAAAAATTAAGTGATCTGTGCAAAATCTTGTAGTTTGCATCAGAGATGAAATTTTAACTTAGGTCATGTAGCTCTATAAGACTGCCACCATCTTTCCACTTGGAATTAGGTAAATTTGTGCTCAGTTTTTGCTACTTACTAGCTGTTTGCTCTTGAGTTGATTTCTTAAGATAACTGATTGGCTCAGAGTATTTTTTGTTTGTTTTTTTAATTAAATGAGAATGAATGATATGGTTATATGGATCAGCTTCATAAAGGGCTTAGTATAATACTAGAAATTTAGTACTTTATATGTTAGTTACTTTTTTTTAGATACTGGGGATTGAACCCAGGTGTGCTTTGCCACTGAACTATACCCCCAGGCAACCCCCCCCCTTTTAAATTTTAAGACAGGGTATTAATGAGTTTCCCAGGCTATTCTTGAACTTTGATCTTTTTGCCTCAGCCTCCCAAGTAGCTGGGATTACAAGTGTGTGCCACTGCAACTGTATATATTAGTCTTTTTGTGTGTGTGTGGTACTGAGGGTGGAACCCAGGGGCTTTTCTACCTCTGGGCTATACTCCCAGACCTATTTTATACTTGATTTGGAAATAGGGTTTCACTAAGTTGCTGAGAGCCTCACTAAGTAGCTGAGGCTGGCTTTGAACCTTTGCAATCCTTCTGTCTCAGCCTCCCAAATGCTGGGATTACAAGTGTGCACCACCAAGCCTGGCTATATTAGTCATTTTTAATGTATGGGTATGTTGAAAAGGTAGATGCTCAGGAAACATGGAATTTATAGGAAGATGATACTATAGTAGTAAAATATTAATTAGCTTTGTTTCTAACCTAACAAACTTTTAGTTAAAATGTTTGGAATTTTGAGATAGTAAACAAACATTTTCAAAAAGCCCATGAAGAATTCAATACCAAAACTGGAGCCAGATATAGTGGTGCACACCTGTAATTACAATACCTGGGAAACTGAGACAGGAGGATCACAGTTTCAAGGTCAACCTCAGCAAATTAGTGAGACCCTGTTTCAAAATAAAAAATAAGAAAATGGTTGGGAGTGTATCTTGGAGGTAGAATGCCCTGAGTTCAATCCCCAGTACCAGAAAAAAAGTATTCTATGCTAAGATAAAGCACATACTTAGGAATGAGTAGGACTTAGTATCTGTTTAATGAAATCTAAATTATATCTTTTATGAGAAAAAGGGAGAATCTTCAATTAAAGGGATGACCCTAGGGAATTGGGGGTCTAGAATAATGAAAGACATGTTAATTATATATAAATAAATATATACATATAAATATATATATTTTTTACTAAAAGGCAATTAAATAGAAGGTGATATATATATATTTAAAGTAGCTGTTTCCCTGGGCAAAATCAATTTATGGCTCGGCACTTAAAAAATTAACATTCAGATAGTTAGAAAATTAATCATCTTATAGCTGGGCGTGGTGGCACACACTTGTAATCCCCGTGTTTGGGAGGCTGAGACAGGAGGATCCCGCAGGTTCGAGGCCAGTCTCACTGGCTTAAGAGACCCTGTTTCTAAATAAAAAAGTATAAAAATAGGTCTGGGAGTATAGCCTGGAGGTAGAAGGGCTTCCAGGAACCCCAGTACCACCAAAAAAAAAAAAAAGAAAGAAAGAAAATTAATCATCTTAGAATATCTTACTGCTGTAATGTGTTAAATAAGCTTTTACATTTATTTTAATAATTATATAGTGGAGTGCCGTATTTACTTGACAGTCATACTTTCAGTCCTTTGGAGCCTGGACATATACACAGTGCAACCCAGCAACATGAAATAAAGTAGTTAGATTTCATTTTGTCAAAGAGAACAGTCCATTATCACACCTGAGCCTATTAAGAGTATAATTTTAAGTTAATATTATGGATTTTACTAATTTTCCTAGTTGGTTTAAGTTATTTCTCAGTTTACAGCAGATAACAGATTGAAAACAGAAGGTAAGCTTCCTTAAGTAAACCAGAGATAACAGAAAAATAAGAAGGAAGGAGAGAGAAAACACTTTAATAGATAAGCATAGGACCATTCATTGTGCATCAGAAAAGAAAGTGATGTTGCTATAGATAACCTTGAGTTACCAAGAAAGGGTTAAATTATAAGTGCATTGCTTAATTTTGTGGACCCTACTTCGTCTGTAGTAGAAATGAGTGAGACTAGGCCCTGCACTAGATGCTGGGATACAAGGATGAATAGGCTATTTCTCTATCACTGGGATTGGGAAGTAGCAGGATATGAGGTTAGAGAGACAGATAGGAGCTAGGTACTGAAGAGCCAAGGTCTGGAAAACTAAGAGTAGAACCACTAAAGGATTTTAAGAAGAATGGAATCATAATGATATTGATTGATTAGTTTGGAAGATAGATAGGATAAGGCCAAGACCGGAGAGAGAGTCTGTGTCTTAGTCCATTTTCTACTGCTAATAATATAATATCACAAACTGTGTTAGTTATAAAGAAAAGAGGTTTAATTTGGCTCATGGATTTGATTGATGGGAAAATATTTTGAAGGTCTTCTTGCTGGCAGAGCCCTGAAGTACAGGGCATCACATGGTAAGAGATAGCCAAACTGGCTTTTAATAGCAGAACTGCTCTTGAGATAATCCATTAAACTGTTAAGCCATTAGTACTATATTAGTCCATTGAAGGGTTCTGAAGGGCAGATGCCATAAAGGTTCTACCTAGTCCCATATTTTAATGTCTCAGTATGGGGATTAAATTTCACCATGAGTTTCAGAAGGTATAAGCCATATTTAAATCATAGCAGCTGTGTTAGAAGATTTAGGTTGGAATCTTAGAAGTGGTGAGTGCCTGACCCAAAGCAAGACTAGTAGGGTGTGGAGTAAAGGATAAGGGTACATTAGAGAGAGGTTAAAATGAGATAGAGTTGACAGGATGGGTGGCTGATTAGATGTGATGGGTAAGAAAGAAGGGTAACTCCTAGTTTGCTGGCTAGAGCAACTGAGTAGATGCTGGCAGTGTTCATGGTCTTAGGTGGTACTGGTAGAACAAGGTTTCTGGAAGAAGGATGGGAAAGTGTAGGAAGATGTTCAGTTTGGGACATATTGGATAGTGATATCCTTTAGGCAAATGAATGTTAAGGTCTAGACTTAGGAGAGATCTGAATAGACATGGAGATTCGGAAATTAGCAGCATTTGACTTACAAGATCGCAACTTTGGACTTAGATAAAATCATTCAGAAAGTGGATCAGATGAAAAGAGAATAGGTCCAAAGTGAAGACCTTGAGTTCCATCAGATATAAGGGAAAGGTAGAACAATAAAACCAGTAGAGGAGATTGGGAAGGAATAGCCAAAAGAAAAGAAAGTACAGCATTAGGAAAATGAAAGGGGGAGCATATCAAGATTTTAAAGGAGGACTACTTCCGGGAAGATGGCGACAGAGAAAAGCGGGGCTTATGAGCCCCGCTAACAACCAATCTCTATTACCACAAAATCAGAGCCTTTCATAGCCAGAAAACACCATCAGCAGAGAAACAAAAAATGTAATTACAAGGGACAGAGAAAAAGAGGGCTGGAAAAACGAGACACCAGAAAGAAACCAGACTGCAGTGCTGCAGCCAGAGCCATGGCGTGGAGCGGAGCAGCGTGCCATCTTCCATTGCAGCACCAGGCCCCAGAGAGGAGGGGGACTCAGAACAGAGCTCAGAGCCACAGAGGAGATACGCTGGCCTCACGCCTGAGGACGCGGCAGCAGTGCCTTACTGCCGGTGGCAGCGGTGAGTTCACCGGACGGCTACAGACCAACGCACTCAACAGCCCACCAGGCTTCAGAGAGGAGCGGCGGACAGCGAGCCGAGGTGAGCCGCTGCGGAACAGCCGGGCGGGATTCGGCAGATATTTTGGTGCAGGGAGCTTCTAAAGCTCCCAGGGGCTGGGCTCAGCACACCCTGCAGGGACTCAGAGCAGAGCTCAAAAACAGAGAAGAAATAAGCCAGCCTCACGGCCAAGGGTGTGGCAGCAGCGCCATATTGTTACCGGCGGCGGCAGCAGCAGTGAATTCACCGAGTCCACTACAGCTCCATCGGTGCACTCAACAATAGTGAGTCAAATTGTGGTCCTAGAGGAGAAATCCCAGTACTGCACTCCCAGGGACTTGACCCAGTGGGGGAGTGGTGGTGGCAGAAAAAACACACCATAGGAGGATGCCCAACCTGGCACCCCCCCCATGGTCTAAAGAAGCCTCAATTGACTCCCTGGGTCTGAGACTCTGCGATACAACCCAGTAAAGGAGTAGTGGGAACTGAGATACCACAGACTTGAGATCCAGAGCACCTTAAGTGAAGTCGTAGTGACCCAAGGGAAGAACCCAGGGAAGGCACAAACTTCTGAAATCATGGGAAAGAGGAATAACAATGGAGCAATGAATGCCCACAACCCCACAATATCAGAACCTGGTAAAACAGAAATACAGAGATTTCTAGAAGATCAAATCAGGAAAATAACTGTAGAAATAATACAGGTGTTTCGAAAAGAATTCAGAGAGAGCCAAAAAGAGATAAAGGATGTAATTAATGAAGTTGAAGGCCTCAACTCAAAGTACAAACAACCGATTAGACCACATGGAGAATAGAATCTCGCTCTTAGAAGATGATCACTCCAAAAATGAACACATAGTTTCTAATTTAGAAAAAAAAATCCGACAGCAGGAATCTGACATTGAAGAAATATGGGCCCATTTTAAGAGAGCTAACCTAAGAATAATTGGAATAGAGGAGGGAAAAGAAGGTGAAACCAAAGGGATCAACAATCTCTTCAAGCAAGTAATAGTAGAAAATTTTCCAAACATAGAGCAAGAGGTCGATACACAGGTCCAAGAAACTTATAGAACTCCCTTTAGACAGGATCAAAGAAGAGGATCCCCACTCCACATAATAGTCAAAATGACCAATGTGGAAGCCTACAGAGAATCTTAAAGGCAACAAAAACAAATGGCCAAGTGACATTCAGAGGCAAATCAATTAGAATCACTCCATACTTCCCAAACCAAGTCATGAGAATCTCCACAGATATCCAATCTTGGAAGTTATATTGGAGTAACATATTCCAAACTCTGAAAGAAAACAACTTCCAGCCAAAAATTTCCTACCCAGCAAAACTTTCTATCAAATTAGATGGGGAAATAAGAAGCTTCCATGACAAACAGAAACTGAAGGAATTTATGTCTTCAAAACCAGTGCTACAGAAAACACTCAAAGAGATTAATTACAAAGAAGAAATAGGTAACACACACCAGAATCAGAGAAACAAGATTTTCCATCCAACAGACAACTAAGATTGGTTTCATTATTTATGTTAGTCTTTTACCTATCTCTAAATTGTATTATTTGCTTTTGTTGCTAATTTTTAGGATTTCTAGTTGAAATATTAATATACCTTCAGATATAGCATTTGGAAATGTTTATCCCATTCTATCAGTAACTTTTAACTCTGTTTATATTGTCTTTGGATATATTTTTTTTATTTTTTAGGGAGTTTATTTACCCTTCTCTTGCTTGTGCCATTGAAATCATATCCAAGAAATCACTGCCAATTTCAATGTTGCGAGGTTTTATGACCCAGATTTTCTTCTAAAAGTTTATAGTCTTAAGATTTATATTTAGGTCTTTTATCTATTTTGAGTTAATATTTGTATATGGGATTAGGTAAGGGTCCAATTTTATTCTTTTTCATGTAATTATTATTTTTCAACAATATTTAGTTAAAAGATTAGTATTTCCTCTACCAAATGTTTGTGGAAACCTTGTCAAAAATAACTTGACAGTATATGGAAGAATTTATCTCTAGGCTTTTATTTAACTCCAATGGTTTATATATCTGCCTTTATAACAGTACTACACTGTTTCAATTATTGTAGCTTTATATGGTTTGAAATCAGAAAATATATATCTTCTAGCATTGTTCTTTTTCAAGATTGTTTTGGGTATCTAGAGTCCATATTCCATATTAGGATAGATTTTTTTTCTGAAAAATAAATAAATATATGATAGTTTCACCTAAAAAAGAGAAAAGAAAAAAATATTCTCTGGTAAGAAAGAAAGCAAAAAGAAATATTGAAATGTTATCTTTAAGTCATCAGAAGCTTGGTATCAGACAAATGAAACTGTTATGTGAGATTATCATTGTTAATTTTTGATAAATTGCTATAATAGTAGATGTCAACCACTAAGCCAAGCATGGGAAGGAGGGATGGGGAGGGAACGGGGTGGGATCAGGTAGGGGCTAACTGGGCGATATGTGCATGTATGTCTACAAAAGTATTTTTTTATCCCATTATGATGTATGAATACAGTGCACTAATAAAAAATTATTTTAAAAAAAGATTTTAAAGGAAAGAAATGTTCATTAAAGCCTAATGTGTCAGAGAAGTCAGGAAAAACAAAGACAAATATCCATTTGGTTTAGCAATAGGGGTGTTGATATTGACCTTGTAGAGAGCAGTTTGGAAGGAGTGGTAGGACAGAAGCAAAATTGCAGGGCAGAGATGGTAATTGAGAAGAGGGAACAATTCTTTGAAGAAGTTGGGTGGTAAAACAAAGATGATAGCTAGTACCTAATGGTAGGTATAAGGTCAGGATAAAATGGGAGAGGCTTTCTTATATTTAAATCTTGATGTGCTGACTCAAATAGACAGACAGACAGGGAGCAAGAGATGGAAGGGGAGGGAGAGAGGAGGTGGAGAAAGAAGAGGGGAGAGAGGGAGGTGAGAGAAAAGATGCTGAAGAGAGAAACAATAATTGATTAAGTGGAAGGAGGTGAGAGGATTTGAGTTCTAGAACATATATGAAGGGATTCGCCTCTTTTTGCTATGGAAGCCTCTTTTTGCTATGACAAAAAGAAAGGATGTACGTGTGCATAGTCAACATGTGTTATTATTTTTATTATTGTGTTGAGGTAGGCTCTTAATGAAGTAGATGATGAAGGAGAAGAAGGAACTGTTAATAGCCAGTCAGAAGAAAGCGAGAACGAATCGGATAACTCTCTAAACTCTCAATCTAACACAAATACAGACAGGTATGGTATGTTATATGACATGAATATCTATAGCTCTTGTTTATTTTCCAAGGTTATTTCAAATTCTTTTGTTGTATCATGTTTTTTATTAACTTAGGGTATGCTTTTATTAAGATTTTTTCATTTTGATATAATTTTTATAAATTTTAGGAATAGTATAAAAGGCTATGTGCTTTTTACCTACATTCACCAGTTATTAAAATTTCCCACATTTTTTATTATTTTTTTTCTTTTCCTGTGTAATTATACACACACATGCACACATATGTGCATGTATGTATATATATATATATATATATATATATATATGCACACAATTTTTGAGAACCATTTTAGAGTAAGCTGCATTGTTCATGTTCCTTTATCCCTTAAGTACTTCAATGTGTATTTCCTAAGAGCAAGAGAATTTGCACAACTACAGAAAAATGATCACACTCAGGAATATATATATATATATATATATATTGATTATATAATATTATTAAATCCTTTGTATTTCTCTAATTATCTCAATTTTTATGATCTTTTTTATTGTTTGTAGAATCAGTCATGATCACTTATTATGTTTATTTCCATGTTTCTTTCAAAAATCTGAAATCTTTACCATCTAATCTTAGTGTTTGTCTTTTAGGATGTTTTTACATTTTGTTTTGTAACCCAGAGACATTCTATCTCTAAGCTACATCCCTAGCCCTATTTTGTTTTTTCTTTGGAAACAGGGTCTCACTAAGTTGTGGAGGGCCTCATTAAATTGCTGAGGCTGGCCACAAACCTGCAATTCTATCTCAGCTTTCCAAGTACTAGAATTACAAGCATGAGCCACTAGGTCTGGCTTATTTTCATAGTTTTGAAGAAGTACTGAGTAGTTATTTTATAGCACTACTTCTGACTTGGTGTTTCCTTATTTTTTTTATTATAGATTCAGATTATATATTTCAAGCAGGAATGCTTCTGAAGTGATGCTGTGTCATATACAATGATGAATATCAATGACAGTGATATCATTGGTTTCATTATTGGGACTAATAGTTTTCATTACTTGGTGAAAGTATCTTTTTTCATATTTGAATTTCTTCTTTTATGAAGTATTTAGTTCACTTGCCCATTTTTGATTAGGTTATTTGTTTTCTTAGTGTTGAGTCTCTTGAGTTCTCTGTATATTCTAGATATTAGTCCTCTATCGGAGGAGTAGTTGGCAAAAATCTTCTCCCATTCTGTTGGCTCTCTGTTGAGGTTCTTGATGGTTTCCTTTGCTATATATAATCTTTTCATTTTTATGCAGTCTCATGTATTGATTTGCCTTTTAGTTTTTTGTGCCTTTGGGGTCTTGTTGAGAAAGTTTTTACCTGTGCCTATGTGTTGCAGTGTTGGACTTATGCCCTCTTCAAGGAGCCTCAAGGTCTCTGGTTTAATTTCCAAGTCTTTGATCCACCTTGAATTTATTCTTGTGCAGGGTGAGAAAGTGGAATTTCCATTTTTCTGCATATGGTTAGCCAGTTTTGCCAACACCATTTTGCATTCTCACTGGCAATATATGTGTTTGGACAACAGAGTCTCTTGTCAGGTTTTTTTTTTTTTTTTTTTTTTTTTTTTTTGGTGGTACTGGGTGTGAAGTCCAGGGGCTTTTCTACCTCCAGGCTATACTCCCAGACCTATTTTATACTTTATTTGGAAACAGGGTCTCACTAAGTTGCTGAGAGCCTCACTAAGTAGCTAAGGCTGGCTTTGAACCTGTGCAATCCTCCTGTCGCAGCCTCCCAAGTGCTCTGATTACAAGTGTGCGCCACCATGCCCTGCTCTTGTTAGGTTTTAAAAATATTTTTGCTAATAATTTCATAGATGAGAAATCATATCTAAGGGTAGTTTTACTTGGCACTTCTTTTATAAGAGTTAAATAGATTTAAAGGACATTATAATGAATTTTGTTTTCATATCCTTTGTTTCTAGTCTTTGTTCATTAAAAGTATTAGTGTTTTACCTATGCAGTAGGTAGTATTATCCCTAGTTTTTTGTTTTTAAATTTTGTGATGGTTTTTTTTGCTAAGTGTAATATAGTTTTATCATTATATTATTATCATTATTATTTGTTTATGGATCTTGACTTATTATTTTGGAAAAAATTTTCCCCAAAAACCCATGTTATAGAGGAACTCACTCATGTTTTCTTCTAGTACTTGTGTGGTTTATTTAGTTCTCTGATCCACTTTAAGTTATTTTTTCTTATATGAAATGAGATATGGATTCGTTTTTTTAAAGAAGGCTATCCAGTTGTTCCAATATAATTTTGATTATAGATGCTACCTTTGTTATATACTCAATTTCTGCATGTCCTTGGATCTGTTTCTGAACTTTTGTCTGGTTCACTGACCTTATTTCTCTAGTCATGCTCTAGTACCCCACTGTTTTATTAAGAGAGGAGAGTTTTTTCGGTGGTGGGGGGGGGGTACAAGGAATTGAATCCAAAGGCATTCTGCCTTGGAGCTACACCTCTAGCCCTATTTTTTATTCTTTTATTTTGAAACAGGGTTTCACTAAGTTGCAGAGGGCCTCATTAAGTAGCTGAGGCTAGCAGAAAACCTGTAATCTTCCTGTCTCAGCCTCCCAAGTACTGGGATTACAAGCGTGCACTGGGTTAGAGTTTTTTTTTAATAGATTTTCTCATAGCATTTTATTTTTTTTGTACTGGGGATGGAACTCAGGAGCATTCAATCTCTGAGCAACATCCTCAGCTCTATTTTTTTATTCTTTATTTTGAAACAGGGTTTCACGGAATTGCAAGGGTCCTCACTAAGTAACTGAGACTGGCTGCAAATTGCAATCCTCCTGTCTCAGCCTCCCAAATGCTGGGTTTACAAATGTGCGCCACCATGCCTGGCTTTTTTTTTTTTTTAAATTCAGAGTTTTCTCTAGGTTAATCAGTAGATTTCTGTATAAGTGTGCCAGTATCTCTGTGCTTTTAACATATTTCTTCTGTTTGGTGCTTGTCTAGCATTTCTCCTCTATCATTTTGGTCCTTCTCTCTTCTTAAATTTTGGTCTTCTTAAAAATGGTCTGTCCATTTTGTTAATTTCTCAAAAAGAACCAGGATTGGATTTATTAGAGCTACTAGTTTCTTGATTTCTTCTTTATCAATTTTTATCTTTATGTTTATTTCCTTCCTTGTGCTTTGTTTTGGTTTAATTTTTTCTAGATTTTTGAGTTGGGAATTTAATACATTTATTTTCATTATAGTTTTAACTGAAAAATAGATTAATTGCTTATGGCTCTGAGTTTTTCTTTAATCATGACTTCAAATATATATCATATATTTCTGAAATAGTGTTTTTAACTTAAGAAATGAAGTAATTTCAGTGTATCTCTTTCCCTTTACCTAAGAGTTGTTTATTAGAATTTTCAAAGCCTCTTGGTTATTTCTAGTTTTATTACATTGCATTCAGAGAGTGGTTTGTAATATTTCTACTTGTGGAACGTAATGATGTTTTCTTTGTGACCTAATATATGATCATATTTTTGTGAATGTTCCATGGGTGTGCTTAAGAGGGTATAACTCTCTTAGCAAGGTATAAAGTTCTATATTATATCCATAAGATCTGTCTCATTGATTATGTTGTTTGGTTCTTCTGCCTCCTTACTTTTTCCACTATCTTTTACTGAGAGTGTTGTATTAAAGCCTTCTGCTATTAATGTATGC
This sequence comes from Muscardinus avellanarius, assembly GCF_963383645.1. NCBI lineage: Eukaryota > Metazoa > Chordata > Mammalia > Rodentia > Gliridae > Muscardinus > Muscardinus avellanarius. The sequence continues at coordinate 63,228,716 of NC_137790.1, read as the reverse complement.
CTGTTTTTCTCTGCATTTCTTGCTGAAGTATGTATAATTGCTTGAAATCAAATGCTTTTTTTGTATTAATGTGATTTTGGGGGGCATATGGATATCCATAATGTTACATTTTTTTTGAATCATGACTTTCAGCATTATATAGTATCCTTTATCACTAAATGCCTTTTGGTTCAGTTATATTTTGCCTCACATTAGGAATGAAATCTTTCTTGTTTCATATTATCTGATTTAGCTTTGCTTTATTTGTTGTCTGTGTTGGTCCCAAATTCATGGCTCAAGCAATCCTTCTACCTTAGCTTCTCTGAGTTAAGTGGAACTACCACTGTCATACACCATTGCAACTATCTATCTTTGTTTTTTTATATTTAGCCCTTTATGTTTTAAACTCTTTATATTTAGCCTCTTTGAAATTATTTTGTGTTAGGTTTGTTTCTTGGGTCTGGTCTTGTTAGGTAGTTTTTTCATTGCTTTCGTATATATGCCATTTATATACCTTTTAGTTCTTGTTTTTTATTTAACCTTTCACTATCAAATATGTATTTTAAATATTGTTTCATTCATTTATTATTTATTTATTATTATTTTTTGTGGGTCTGGGGATAGATCTCAGAGGTATTTGACCTCCGAGCTATACCCCTGCCCTATTTTTTATTCTTTATTTTGAAACAGGTCTCACTAAGTTGTGGAGGGCCTCACTAAGTAGCTGAGGCTGTCTGCAAACCACGATCCTCGAGTCTCAGCCTTCTGAATGCTGGGATTACAAGTGTGTGCCACCACGTCTGGCTCTCATTATTAATTAATTAATTAATTTGTTTGTTTATTTATTTATTTATTTTTTTGTGGTACTGGGGTTCCTGGAAGCCCTTCTACCTCCGGGCTACACTCCCAGACCTATTTTATATTTTTGAAACAGGGTCTCTTACGCCAGCACGGCTGGCTTCGAACCTGCGCGATCCTCCTGCCTCCGCCTCCCAAGCGCGGGGATTACAAGCGTGCGCCACCACGCCCGGCTCATTATTTTTAATTCTACCTATTACTTATACAACAGTGAGTCATACTATTCTTTCTGTTCTTCTTCCCACTTTTTATTTGCTTTGATGGGACATAAACTATTTTTATGTCATGCTTCTACATATATCCTCATTTAAAAAAATATTAGAGCTACAATTAAATAATAAAATGTTTATCATCAGCCTTTTTATGGTATTTCCCTAGTTATTCTTTGGTTGGATTTGTTTGATGAAGCTCATGCTATAGAGCTTATGAATGTAGTATTCCCTGAGTTCTTTAGAAGTTTTTTGAGCTGAGCGTGGTGGTGCATGCTTGTAATCCCAGTGCTTGAGAGGCTGAGACAGGAGAAACACGCAGGTTCAAAGCCAGCCTCGGCTACTTAGTGAGGCTCTCAACAACTCAGTGAGACCCTGTTTCCAAATAAAGTATAAAATAGGTCTGGGAGTATAGCCCGGAGGTAGAAAAGCCCCTGGGTTCCACCCTAGTACCACACACACAAAAGTTTTTTTTTTATAGCTTTTTTGTATGAAGGACAGCTTGGTTAGATATAAGTCTTTGGCTTATACTTTGTCTGGTTGAGTTTCTTCAAGATGTTGCTTCAGAGCCAGGTGTGGTGGTGGCGCACACTTGGGAAGCTGAGACAGGAGGATCGCACAGGTTCGAAACCAGCCTAAGCTACTTAGTGCGGCTCTCAGCAACTTAGCGAGACCCTGTTTCCAAATAAAGTATAAAATAGGTCTGGGAGTATAGCCTGGAGGTAGAAAGCCTCTGGGTTCCACCCCAAGTACCACCCAAAAAAAAAATGCTGCCTCACTTTTGTATAATGCTTTTGAGAAGCCTGATGCTGGGATAATTTTCTTGCACTTAACTAGTAATTTTGTGTTTTTGTCTCTTGTGTATGTAATAGGGGTTCACTCTTTTAGATCAGAGGTCATCCACCACTCTTTTGGATAATTCCATCTTTGACTGCTGGCTTCTGCTGAGATATGTGAGGAGACCCACAAATCATATGCCTTACCTCTTCAGAACTAGCAAAATATTGTCCAGCAATACTCTACAGAGCATGCTTTTCAAATTTTCTTAATTTGAACATAGTTTGCAATGCGAACAGGCTGAGAGTTTCTCAAGTCCTGATTCCTTTTTTTTTTTTTTTTTTTTTTTTGGTGGTACTGGGGTTCCTGGAAGCCCTTCTACCTCCGGGCTACACTCCCAGATCTATTTTTACATTTTTTGGAAACAGGGTCTCCTAAGCCAGCGCGTGCGGCTGGCTTCGAACCTGCGCGATCCTCCTGTCTCTGCCTCCCAAGCGCGGGGATTACAAGTGTGCGCCACCATGCCCGGCTGATTCCTTTTTGTTTAACAGTTTTCCCTCACTTTATCTTGCATTTTGTAGTAGCCTTCAGAAGGCAGCAGGCTGGACCTTCAGCACTTTACTTTGAAATCTCCTCAGCTACATTTCCAAACTCATTGCTTACAAAGTTCTGCTTTCTACACAACTAAGATTTCTGCCACCTTATAATGAGGATTGCCTGTCCCAATTTTCAGTAACATGTTCCATTTTCCTTCTGAGCCTTTACTAGATGCTCTTGTAACATTCAGTTTTCTACCAACATTCTCTTGATGATGGTATATATATTCCCTAAGCCAGTATAGGCTTTCTTCTTATTTCCTCCTGAGCCCTTACTAGAAGAGTGTTTAACATTCATTATTTCTACCAGTAGTCTATTTAAGGCAATCTAGGCTTTTTCAGTCACCCCCCCCAATAATCTGCTTTTATTCATCATTTAAAGCAACTTCCACATTTTTAGTTATATATCACACTAACACTCCATATCCAGATCCAAAATCTATATTAGTTTTCTTAGGGTGCTATAACAAATTAACATACACTTGGTGGTTTAAAACAGTAGAGATTTGTTCTCTCACCATACTAGATGTTAGAAATCTAAAATAAGTTTCACTAGGCTGGACTCAAGATGTTGGTAGGGCCATATTTCCTCTGGAAGCTCGGGGCAAGAATCTGTTCCTTACCTTTTCTTCCTTTGGTGGCTGTCAGCATTCCTTGGTTTGTGGCTACATTACTCTGTCTTTATCTTCACATCACCTTCTCATGGTGTATGTCAATTCTTCCTCTGCTTCCCTTTTACAGGGATGCAAATGATTTAGAGTAGTCCATCCTGATAATCTAGGATTATTTCTTCATTTCATGAACCTTAATTAATCTGACCCTTTTGAGTCAGAGAAGGTGGCATTCACAGATTCTAGGGATTAGGTTGTGGGTATCTTTTGGTAGATCATTTTTTAGCCTACGTAGATGGTGTAGATGGTGATGTATTATTTTGGTTGTTATTATTTCCTATAACCTGGTTCTTAAAGTATAAACATTAGAGACAGTAATGAAAGTATCAGATTGAATGTTATATAAAGGTCTTTGGTGTTTTGGTAACTAATCCCCTTTGAATGAACTGTATCATGAACCTTTTGCTAAATAAACCTTTTAGCAACCTCTAGACTGAGGTTTATAGAGCCAGTAAGATAACTTCCTTCCTGTTTTTTCTCTTTTTTGGTGGCAACTTTATTGACTTAATAGTTCATATATAAAGTTTATATATATAAACTTTAAGTTGAATACTGTATTATATATATATATATATATATACACATATATAATATGGTATTCAATGTTTTTAGTACATCCATAGTTGTTATATAATACATATAATATAATGTTATATATTATGTATATAATATAAACAGAATATATAATCACTACTATATACATATATATAATATAGTATTCAATGTTTTTAGTATATCCATAGTCATATAATCACTACTATAATTAATTTTAGGATAGTTTCATCACCTCCAAAAGGAACTTTATGTTCTTGGCTGTCAAACCTCATTTCCTCCCAAACCTCTCAGCCCTGCATACTACAAGTCTACTTTCTGTCTATATAGATTTATTTGGAAATTTCATATGTATGTACATACAAATATATATTTTTTTCATATGTATATATGATATATATATATATATAATGTAATATGCTTTCTTTTGTATCTGGTGTCTTTAACTTAGCATAATATTTTAAAGATTCATCCATGTTGTAGCATATATCAATGTTTTATTTATTTTAATGGCCAAGTAATAACTTCATTGTAAGGCTACATTTAACTCATCCATTCATCCATTCATTAGCTGGTAGACATGAGTGTTGCTACTTTTTACCTCCTGCCTCTTTAAAGTCTTAATCTAAGCGAGAAGTTTATAAATGAACCAGACAGTTGAAGATTAAGATATAAACATTGTCAGTGTTGAAAATGTTTATACCTTAAGGCTTAGCTCTGTAATGAAAGGATGTGGAAGTACTAAGCCCCTAAACTGCAGCTCCTCTTACTGCTTCTGTTTGTTCTTCTGATGCACAGGGACACATTCTGCTAGAATAAATTTACTTTATTATGAGTACAGAATGTCTGCTCTGTGGAAAAGTCCCTTTATAGACAGAGAAACTAAAAGGCCATATATGCTTAATGCCTGAGCCATATGTGCCTATTTACTTTAGAGAAAAAGAGGGAAGGATGGAGCCATACCTCAAAACTGCAGAAAGAGCAAAACATGCCTTTATTTTATTAGGGACCAAGGTAGATAGGAAAGTGGGAAGCAGATGGAATAATTATTTCTAACATAAAGATGATAGGTATTTAACTGTCTTATCAGTTAAAGAGAAAGGCATTTTTCTTTTTATATTCTGAAAGTCCTTCAAATCAAACAAGCATTTGAACAATTTACATGATAGTATCTAATAATTCTACTATACCATATTGTCCTGTAATTTATAGGTTTCTCCACCAACTAAAGGAAGAAAATTCTGAGATAATTAGTAAACTATGGACTGATATTCAGCAGAAAATAGCCACACAGTCACAGATAACCCCTCCAGGAACTCCATCTTCTGCTGTTTTATCAGGGGACCAACGAAGAGGTTTGTTCTGCTTTTGCTTTATTTCTAGTAGCTCTTTCTTTAAACACAGTCATTTAAAAATGAATGCTCTTTAACTTTGACTTCCTTATGTAGCTTAATTGCTTAAAATACTAAGGTAATTAATTAATTAATTTCAATCAATTAATTTCAATTAATTAATTTCAACTAATAGCAATTGAAATACTTTTTAAAGAAAGATTTTCTCCTTAAAATCTTGATAAAAAATGCTTTTCACAATGTTCTTCTGTTTAGCTGCTCTGAATGCTACCGATGCTGTCAAGAGAATCCAAAGCAGGCTTCAGCCTGAAGAATCTACGGAGACTGTAGATTCCAGTTATGTTGTGGGACAAGTGCTAAACTCAAGGAAGCAAAAACAGCTGTTAAATAAAGGTTAAGTCCCTTAATTTACAAAGATATATTATTAAACTTGTAACTTGATATGCACCTATCTTAATTTCTTAGTAAAAGATTTTTTTACCTTAAGCTTATTCAGTTAGATATACTTAAGAATCTGTTTAAGTATAGCTAAGAAATTCTTCTTATTTCACATTACTCTGGAAAGATGGTTCTATTATATTCATTATAGATAACATGAATCTTGTTTAAACTATAGATTTTGGCCGGGCATGCTGGTGCATACTTGTAATCCCTGTGCTTGGGAGGTGGAGACAGGAGGATTGCGCAGGTTCGAAGCCAGCAACGCTGGCTTAGGAGACCCTGTTTCCAAATAAAAAAATATAAAATAGGTCTGGGAGTGTAACCCTAAGGTAGAAGGGCTTCCAGGAACCCCAGTACCACCAAAAAAAAAAAAAAAAAAAAAATATATATATATATATATATATATATATATATATATTTTATTATAAAAATGGTGATAACTTGTATAAAAACTTTTTATAAATCATGAATAACAATAGTCAACAGGTTTTTCTTAATAGTTTTGTAGTTATAGTTTTTCATGGTTTTAAGTGCAGTGACTTCTCTCATTTTCAGTGAAAAGAAAACCAGATTTGCATGCTCCTTCCAAGCAGAAGAAAGACATGTTATCAGCTAGCACTGCCTCTGCAGATTTACCAGGCAGCAAGAATTTCAGCCTGGATATCCTCAAACACATGATACATGAAGTAGAACATGAAATGGAAGAGTATGAACGTTGGACAGGACGTGAAGTCAAGGGACTGCAGAATAGTCAGGGTCTCACAGGCTTTACTTTGTCGCTGGTGAGCTCCCTCTGTCGCCTGGTTCGGTACCTTAAAGAGGTAAGTATGTGAGGTTATTTGAGGTTCTCTTCAGCCAAAACTTAATTTTACTGCAACCTCCAAATACAGTCAAATTTAAATAGCTCTGTTTAAAATACTTCAGTTTGACTTTTCAGTTACTAGAAGAGGGTGTATTATCAGTGCTCCAACATATAGGTACGGGTACAAATTTTCTTAATGAGATCTCCAAAGCATAGGAAGATTAATAAGTGGGAAGGCATTAAATTAAAAAGCTTTTGTGCCACAAAAGAAAGCATTGAGAACTTTGAGAGCCAAAAGAAGGAGAGAAGATCTTTGCCAGTTACTCCTCTGATAGAAGACTGATATCTAGAATATACAAAGAACTTAAAAAACAGACTTCCGGGAAGAAGGCAGCCTAGAAAAGCAGCATTTACGAGTCCTGCTAAAACTCGTCTCTGTTGCCACAAAATCAGTGCTTTTTATAACCAGAAAAGACTATTAGCAGAGAAATAAAAAAAAAAATGTAAACACAAGGGACAGAGAAAAAGAAGACTAGAAGAACAACCAGAGACTAGTAAAAAAAAAAAAAAAAAAACAGCTCACTTTGCAGCAGCAGAGCCACACCGGCACCATCTTCCTTCACAGCACCAGGCTCCAGAGAGGAAAGGTAAACAAGGAGCTGAAGTGAGCAGCTGCAGATTATTCGGGTAGAATTCAGAAGTTCTTTCAGCGCAAAGAACGTCTAAAATGCTCATCAATGACTAAAATGCTCATCAACGTCTAAAATGGCCAAGCTCATCACACCTTTCAGGGACTCAGAATGGAGCTCAGAACCAGAAAAGAAATACGCTAGCCTCAAGGCTGAGGGCATGGCAGCGGCTCCATATTGCCAGCAGCAGCGGTGAGTTCATCACGCCCATGACAGCTCCAGATCAACAAGCACAATAACCATAAGTGAAATTGTGGCTCGTACAGGAGAAATCCCAGCACTATACCCCCAGGGACTTGTGCAGTTGTGATAATCTCCCCGGATCTGAGATTTTACAGTCTAACCCAGTGAAGGAGTAGTGATAGCAAAGATACCACACTCTAGTTGCAGCTCCCTGTGGGAAAGTGCCCAGCCTGGCACCCCCACAGTCTCGTGCAGCCTCAATTAACTCCCTGGGTCTGAGACTTTACGATACAACCAGTAAAGGAGTAGTGGCGGCTGAGATTACCACAAACTCAAGATCCAGAGCACTTTAAGTGAGGTCGTGGTGATCCGGGGAAGAACCCAGAGAAGGCACAAACTTCTGAAATCATTGGAAAGAGGAACAACAATAGAGCAATGAACACCCATAACCCCATAAATCAGAACCTGATAAGAAATTCAGAGATCTTCAGAAGATCAAATCAGGAATGTAACTATAGAATTAATACAGGACTTTCGAAAAGAATTTAGAGAGAGTCTAAAAGAAATAAAGGATGCAATCATTGAAGTACAGGCATCAGTTCAAACTATAAACAATCGATTAGGCCACATGGAGAATAGAATCTCGCTTCTAGAAGAAGATCACTCCAAAAATGAATACATGTTATTCACCACATAATTAGAACCAAGAACAAAAACCACATCATCATAGCAATAGATGCTGAAAAAGCATTCGACAAAATCCAACACCCATTTATGTTAAAAACACTGCAGAAAATTGCGATAGAAGGAATGTACTTTAACATCATTAAGGCAATATACTGTAAACTCAAAGCCAACATTATATTGAATGGGGAAAAACTGCAAGAATTTCCTCTAAAGTCAGGAACAAGACAAGGATGCCCACTATCACCACTCCTTTTCAATAAAGTTCTTGAGACTCTTGCCACAGCAATAAGACAAGAGAAGGAAATCAAAGGAATCCACATAGGAAGAAAGGAATTAAAATTATCCTTATTTGCAGACAACATGATCCTTTATCTGGAAGACCCAAAGAACTCAACCAAAAGACTTCTGGAGCTGATTGACAAAGTAGTTTCTGATAATCTTTTGAATTTCTTCACTATCTGTGGTGATATCTCCTTTTTCATTTCTAATTTTGATAATTTGAGTTGATTGATTCTCTTTTTCTTTTGGTTAGGTTGGCCAGGGGTTTATCAATTCTATTAATCTTTTCAGAGAACCAACTTTTTGATTTATTGGTTCTTTGAATTGTTTTTTTGTTCTCTATTTCATTTATTTCTGCTCTAATTTTAATGATTTCTTGCCTTCTGCTGGCTTTGGGAATAGACTGTTGCAGTCTTTCTAGGTCGTTGAGTTGTGTCATTAGGGTCTTTCCTTGGTGATTCTCTGTCCTTATGTGGGCACTCATTGCAGTAAACTTTCCTCTTAGTACTGCCTTCATAGTGTCCCATAGATTTTGGTAGGTTGTGTCTGTTTTCATTCATTTCCATAAATTTCTTTATTTCTTCTCTAATTTCCACTCTTACCCATTCATCATTCAGTAGTGTATCATTCAATCTTCATGTATTTGAATAATTTTTTTGAGTTTCCTGTTATTGATTTCTAATTTTATTCCATTATGGTCTGAAAAGATGCAAGGAATTATATTACATCTTTTGAATTTGCTGGCACTTTCTATGAGTCCCAGGATGTGGTCTATTTTGGAGAAGGTTCCATGGGCAGCTGAAAGAATGTGTATTCTCTAGTTCCTGGCTGAAATATTCTGTAAATGTTTATTAGATCCATTTGGTTTATGGTTTTCTTTAGTTCTAAAGAGTACTCATCTTTTGCCTTGAAGATCGATCTGGTGGTGTGAGAGGCGTATTAAAGTCTCCCAGAATTATTGTGTTTGGGTCTATTTGGGATCTGATGTCCAGAAGGGTTTGTTTTACAAATGTGGTTGCACCTGCGTTTGGGGCATAAATATTTACTGTCATTATATCTTCTTAGTGTATTGTCCTTTTAATAAAAGGAAGTGCCCTGATTTGTCTCTTCTGATGTGTTTTAGTTTAAAGTCTGTTTTATTGGATATCAGGGTTGCTACCGCTGCTCTTTTTTGGTCTCCAGTAGCATGGTATATCTTTTTCCATCCTTTCACTTTCAGTCTGTGAATGTCTTTGGCTGTAAGTTGAGTTTCTTGCAGGCAGCCTATATTTGGATTATGTTTTTTAATCCACATTGCCAGTCTGTGTCTTTTGATTGGTGAGTTAAGTCCTTTGACCGTTAAGAGATATTATTGAAATATGATTTTTGTTTTCTGCCATTTTGTGTTCTGTCTACTATTGGGTGGTTTTGTCTTTCTTTACTTAAATGGCCCACTTATGAACTTCCTCTCTTCTCTGGTTCTGAAGTCTGCTTCTTTTTTCTTCCTTAGGGTTTATTTCTTTAAGAATTTTCTCTAATGTTGGCTTTGAATTCATGAATTTTTAAAGATTCTGTTTATCCTGAAATACTTTTGTTTCCCCATTGATTTTGAATAGTAGTTTTGCTGGATAGAGTAGATTTTGTTGGAAGTTATTTTCTTTCAGGGTCTGAATCACGTCGTACCAGTCTCTCCTAGCATTCATGACCTGGGTTGTATAGTCTGGAGTGATTCTTACTGTTTTGCCTCTATATTCACCCATCCTTTTGTTCTCACTGCTTTTAAGATTCCTTCCTTGGCCTCTATGTTGGTCATTTTGGCTATTATGTGGCGTGGGGAGGTCCTTCTTTGGTCCTGTCTCAATGGTGTTCTGTATGCCTCCTGGACATGAAGATCCAAGTCTCATTCCATGTTTGGAAAATTCTCTGAAATTATTTCTTTGAAGAGATTACGGATGCCCTTGGTCTGTACCTCTATCCCTTCTTTAATGTCTGCTATCCGTAAGTTAGGACACTTCATATTATCCCATATTTGCTGGATGTTTAGGTTTTGTTTATGTAAAGATTTCTGTATATCACTGACCGTGTTTTCGGTTTTGGATGTCTTCTAACAGTGATATTTTGTTTTCCATTTCATCTAATCTTCCAGAATTTCTTTCTTTTTTTTTTTCTTCTTTTTTTTTATTGGTGCAATGTATTCATACATCACAATGGTACAAAGAAAATATTTTTGTAGACATACATGCACACATCGCCCAGTTAGCCCCTACCTGATCCCCACTCCGTTCCCTCCCCATCCCTCCTTTCCATGCTTGGCTTAGTGGTTGACATCTAGTTTTATAGCAATTTATCCAATATTAACAATGATAATCTCACAAAACAGTTTCATTTGTCTGATACCAAGCTTTTGATGACTAAAAGATAACAGTTCAATATTTCTTTTTGCTTTCTTTCTTACCAGAGAATATTTTTTTCTTTCTTTTTTTTTTTTAGGTGAAGCTATCATACATTTATTTATTTATTTTTCAGAAAAAAATCTATCCTGATATGGAATATGGGCTCTAGATACCCAAAACAATCTCAAAGAACAAAGCTAGAAGATGTATATTTTCTGATTTCAAACCATATAAAGCTACAATAATTGAAACAGTGTAGTACTGTTCCAGAGGCAGATATATAAACCATTGGAGTTAAATAAAAGCCTAGAGATAAATTCTTCCATATATTGTCAAGTTATTTTTGACAAGGTTTCCACGAACATTTGGTGGAGGAAATAATAATCTTTTAACTAAATATTGTTGAAAAATAATAATTACACAAAAAAGAATAAAATTGGACCCTTACCTAACATATTTACAAATATTAACTCAAAATAGATAAAAGACCTAAGTATAAATCTTAGTACTATAAACTTTTAGAAGAAAATCTGGGTCATAAAACCTCACAACATTGAAATTGGCAGTGATTTCTTGGATAAGATTTCAATGGTGCAGGCAACAAAAGGGTAAATAAACTCCCTAAAAAATAAAAAAAAATTGTATATCCAAAGACAATGTAAACAGAGATAAAAGTTACTGATAGAATGGGATAAAATATTTCCAAATGCTCTATCTGAAGGTATATTAATATTCCTACTAGAAATCCTAAAAATTAGCAACAATAAAAGCAAACAATACAATTTAGAGATAGGTAAAAGACTAACATAAATAATGAATCTCCACAGATAACCAATCTTAGTTGACTGTTGGATGGAAAATCTTATTTCTCTGGTTCTGGTGTGTGTTACCTATTTCTCCTTTGTAGTTAATCTCTTTGAGTATTTTCTCTAGCGCTAGTTTTGAAGACATAAATTCCTTCAGTTTCTGTTTGTCGTGGAAGCTTCTTATTTCCCCATCTAATTTGATAAAACGTTTTGCTGGGTAGGAAATTTTTGGCTGGAAGTTGTTTTCTTTCAGAGTTTGGAATATGTTGCTCCAAGCCTTTCTGGCTCTCATGACTCGGTTTGGGAAGTCTGGAGTGATTCTAATTGGTTTGCCTCTGAATGTCACTTGGCCCTTTGTTTTTGTTGCCTTTAAGATTCTCTGCTTGGCTTCCACAGTGGTCATTTTGACAATTATGTGGCATGGGGATCCTCTTCTCTCATCCTCTCTAACGGGAGTTCTATAAAGTTTCCTGGACCTGTGTATCGACCTCTTGCTCTATGTTTGGAAATTTTTCTGCTATTATTTCCTTGAAAAGATTGTTGATCCCTTTGGTTTCACCTTCTTTTCTCTCCTCTATTCCAATTATTCTTAGGTTAGCTCTCTTAAAATGGGCCCATATTTCTTCAATGTCAGATTCCTGCTGTCGGATTTTTTTTTTCTAAATTAGAAACTATGCGTTCATTTTTTGAATGATCATCTTCTAGGAGCGAGATTCTATTCTCCATGTGGTCTAATCGGTTGTTTGTACTTTGAATTGAGGCCTTTACTTCATTAATTGCATCCTTTATCTCTTTTTGGCTCTCTCTGAATTCTTTTCGAAACACCTCTATTATTTCTACAGTTATTTTCCTGATTTGATCTTCTAGAAATCTCTGAATTTCTGTTTTATCGGGTTCTGATGTTGTGGGGTTGTGGGCATTCATTGCTCCATTGTTATTCCTCTTTCCCATGATTTCGGAAGTTTGTGCCTTCTCTGGGTTCTTCCCTGGGTCACTACGACTTCACTTAAGGTGTTGTGGATCTCGAGTCTATGGTATCTCAGTTCCCACTACTCCTTTACTGGGTTGTATTGCAGAGTCTCAGACCCTCGGAGTCAACCGAGGCTGCTTTAGACCATGGGGGTTGCCAGATTGGGCGTTCTCCTATGGTGTAATATCTCTGCCACCACCACTCCCCCACTGGGTCAAGTCCCTGGGAGTACAGTACTGGGATTTCTCCTCTAGGGGCCCCAATTTGACTCACTGTTGAGTGCGCAGATGGAGCTGTCGTGGACTCGGTGAATTCGCTGCTGCTGCTGCCAGTAGCAATATAGCGCCGCTTTTGCGCCCTCGGCCGTGAGGCTGGCGTATTTCTTTTCTGTTTTTGAACTCTACTCTGGGTCCCTGCAGGGTGCGCTGAGCCCAGCCCCTGGGAGCTTTAGATGCTCCCTGCACTGAGAGATCTGCCGAATCCAGCCCGGCTGTTCCGCAGTGGCTCACCTCGGCTCGCTGTCTGCCGCTCCTCTCTGGAGCTTGGTAGGCTCTTGAGTGCGTTGGTCTGGTGCCGTCCGGTGAACTCGCCGCTGCCGCCAGCAGTAAGACGCTGCTGCCGCTTTCTCAGGCGTGAGGCCGGCATATCTCTTCTCTGGTTTCTGAACTCTGTTATGAGTTCCCTTCCTCTCTGGAGCCTGGTGCAAAATTGCGCCCGCCGCTTCACGCCGCGGCGCCGGCTGCAGCACTGTGGTCTGGTTTCTGGTATCTCGTTTTTCCAGCCCTCTTTTTCTCTGTCCTTTAAAATTACATTTTTTTGTTTCTCTGCTGATGGTGTTTTCTGGCTATGAAAGGCGCTGATTTTGTGGTAATAGAGATTGGTTGTTAGCAGGGCTCGTAAGCCCCGTTTTGCTCCATCGCCATCTTCCCGGAAGTCCAGAATTTCTTTCTATTGCTGTCTTCATTTCACTTATTGACTCTTTCATTTCATTCCAGACCTCTTTCTGATTCTTTCTTAGTGTTTCTAACTCCTCTTTCATCTCCTCTAGACTTGTTTTAAATCCTTTCATCATATTGTAAATCAAGATTCGGAACTCCCCTTCTTGCATTTCTTGTAGGTCAGTATTCATGACTTCTGTCGGTTCTCCGCTATTCTTGGTTCTCATATTTTCAAAGTTCTCAGGCCTGTTCTTCTGTTGTCTTCCCATTGATTGTGGGTATTGTGTATAGTCCAGTCTAAGTAGTAGGGATTTAGAAGAGACAACAGGTAAGCAGTACTTTTTCGAGTGGTGAGGCTTGGGTGATGGTGGAGTAGCTAGGGTGATGGGTGCAGGAGTCGGGTAAGGTAGAGAATATAATTAGGTTGTGGAGGAATTTAAGTATAATGGGGTTGAATCAGGTTGAGAATGTGAGAAGGTTAGATAGTAGGACACTTGTATTTATTATAATATTTAAGTATGGAGATGTGAGAAATATTGTTAAAGAAAGAGGTTCAGTTAGGGGACAAAGGGAAAGATTTGAAAGAAGCTAGTTGATAGTCTGAATTGTACACTTTTGTAGAGGGAGTGGGGGGAAGGCTCACACACAGATGGAAAAAGTAACAAAATAAAGTAGAAAGACTATTGTACATCAAATAAAAACAGCAGCATCGACAACACAATAATGAACCACCAGAAGAAAAGAAGGGTTAAGAGAGTAGACAGGATAAACATAAGGCAAAATAAAACAACCTAACAACCATGTGATATAAAGTGAAATATCCACACAAGCAAGAAACCCAAATAATCATAAAAAAAGAAAGAAAACAAAACAAAAAAAGGGAATAATCCCCCCAAACCCCCCCCGAAAAACCAGAAAAAAGACTCAGAAACCAAAAAAAAAAAAAGAAAAAAAAAACCCCACAACAACAATAAAACAACACTTGGCAAACAAAAAAGAAGAAAATTAAAAAATAAACCAAATTAAAAAAAAAGGAGAGAGAGAAGGAAACAGTCCTACTATTTTACTAAGATACGGTGTGGCTCTATGCAAGTGACAGGCCTTAAGCGCCCTTGCTTTGTCAGTGGGGTTGAATATGTTCCCCTGTGCGGACACTGGTACCCTCAGTTGTCGCAGTGTCTAGTGACACTGCGTGCCCACTGGCTCCCGTAGCTCATCTGAGCGCACACTGTTACCTGGCCGTCCAATTAGGAGCTCTGGCTGGCTGGCAATACATCCATATCTGGTTCTCTGGAGGGGATGGCAGGTCCTTGTCGGGGACCCTGCAGGTCTCCCAGTGTCTCTGTGGGTGCCTCTTCGGTTGCGACAACAGTGCCGCTCAGGGGTTCAGCTAATCTCGGAGTTTGGGATGCTAAAGCTCTATGATCACTCTCAGACTCTTAGACAGTTCACAGGGCTGCCAGTGTTGCCATTCCCCAAAATCCTTTTTGGGTCGGCAGCTCGATATGGCACCTTTTGTGGATGTTGGCGGAGACTCTCGCAGGTCAAAATTCCTGGATCTCTTTTGCAGTATTCCCAGAGTTTGTTTTGGGAGGTTAAGTTGGGCTGGGCCGCGCCCTCTCGTGGCTGGGCCTTGGATCCACCGGATGGGAACTGCGCAGATTGGAGCTTGGGCTGGGTCTGTGCTGGAGTGTCAGCTGGGTCTCAGCTGCAGCAGTTGGGAAGGTGCTCAGGGCTGGTCAGGGCCAGCGCAGGTGCCGGAGCGGGAGCTGGGGAGAGCGGAGCCCGAGCCTCCACAGGGACCCTGGGACAGCTTACCCACGGTGGGCGATCTGTCGCGGAGGTGGCTTACTGGTGGCAGGTGGTCTGGCGCGGAGGTGGCTCAACTCGCTGGCAGCCTGGGTCCCTGAAAGAATTTTCCTCTTGGTGTAAGTCAGGTTCCCAGACTACGGTTTGGGCGGACAGCCCGCGCTGGCGCCGGCGACCGCGCTGTAGCCACAGCAGATTTGATACTCAACCTTTTTTTTTTCTTCCGCAGTTCAGGGTTTCTGGTTTTCTTCCGCCCAAGGTTCCGTATCAGTTTTGGTTTCTGAGATATATTTATTTTGTTGGTTAAGACACTGCTTTCTCGGTAGTTGAACTTTATTTATTTCAGCTACTGAGAGGTGCTGTGTCCCACCGTCGTCATTTTGAATCTCCTCCAACATGTTAGGAATTAAAAGTTATCTCTCAATAATTACACTGAATGTAAATGGCCTCAATTCTCCAATAAAAAGACATAAAGTGGTAAAATGGATTAAAAACCAGAATCCATCCATCTGCTGCTTATAAGAAACACACTTTACAAGTAAAGATAGTAACAAACTCAAGGCAAAGAGCTGGAGCAAGGTAATTCATGTTAAGTAGCCATCCTAACAAATGTGAAGTAGTATTTCACTATAGTTTTTATTTGTATTTCCTTAATGATTAGTTGTATTATGATAATAATGAGTGATATTCATGTGCTTATTGGTCATATAAAATCTTTGGAGATCCATTATCTATTTTAGTCTTTTACCTATTTCTAAATTGTATTGTTTGCTTTTATTGTTGCTAATTTTTAGGATTTCTATTTGGAATATTAATATATCTTCAGATATAGCATTTAGGAATATTTTATCCCATTCTATCAGTAACTTAATTCTGTTTACATTATCTTTGGATGTACAATTTTTTTTATTTTTTTATGAAGTTTGTTTATTCTTTTGTTGCCTTTGCCTTTGGAATCATGTCCAAGAAATCACTGCCAATTTCAATGTTGTGAAGTTTTATAACCCAGATTGCTTCTAAAAGTTTATAGTCTTAAGATTTATATTTAGGTCTTTTATCTATTTTGAATTAATATTTGTATATGGTGTTAGGTATGGGTCCAATTTTATTCTTTTTCATGTAATTATTATGTAAATATTTTTCAACAATATTTAGTGAAAATTTCCTTCACCAAATGTTCTTGGAAACCTTGTCAAAAATAACTTGACAATATATGGAAGAATTTGTTTCTAGGCTTTTTATTTTACTCCACTCTTTTATATATCTTCCTTTATAGCAGTACTACACTGTTTCTAATATTGTAGCTTTATAAGGGTTGAAATCAGAAAATGTACATCTTCTAGCTGTTTTCTTTTTCAAGATTGTTTTGGGTGTTTAGAGTTCATATTTCATGTTAGGATAGATTTTTTCTGTATAAAAATGTAAAAAAAAAAATAAAAAATAAAATAAAATAAAATTAAATTAAAAAAAAGAACTTAGAAACCTTAACAGTAAAAAAGCACCCAATCAAAAAATGGGTAAGTGGACTAAATAGATACTTCATAAAAGAAGAAATACAATGGCTAATAAATATATGAAAAAAATGTAACCTACAGGTACAGTGGCATAGTCTTGTAATCCCAGTATAAGTATACTGGGAGACTGAGACTGGAGGATCACAGGTTTGCAGCAAGCCTCAGCTACTTTGTGAGGCCCTCCACAACTTAGTGAGACCCTGTTTCAAAATAAAGAATAAAAAATAGGGCTGGGGGCATAGCTCGGAGGTAGAATGCTCCTGAGTTCCAACCCCAGTACCACAAAAACAAACAAAAAAACAGATAATATATGTACTTCTACCTTTCTTTTATGAAAAATGTAGTTTAATTCTATATGACATTTTGCTTATTTTATTATATTTAAATAAAAGAATAAAATAGCACATTTTACTCAGTTAAATATAAGCCTAATAAAATATTTAATTCTCATTACTGTCATACAATATATGTTTCTTTGTAATTTTCTTTGACAGCTTTGAGTAGGAACTTGTAGATTTCAGTATGTGATGCTATTGGTGGAAGTTTGATTTTGTTGTCATTGTTTGTAGAGTGAGCTACAACTGCGTAAAGAAGTAGAGACAAGGCACCAACTGGAACAAACATTAGGTGATCATCGAGAGCTCATTGATGCTCTAACCGCTGAAATTCTTCTTCTTAGAGAAGAGAATACTACCACACAGGTACTCACATGCTATCCTAAACTATTCTGTGTGTGGTATTATAAAATATCTTTACACGTGTACAGGATTCCCTTAGAGTTGCCTTTGGTTTAGCAGTGCTAATGTGATTACCTATGAACCTCATTATCATCAGCAATGGTAGATGTTATTAAACATTTACTATATATATTGGAGGCACTATAGTAGAAGCTTGGATTTTAAATAGTTTATAGAATAAGTCCTCTGCCTTTAAGAAATATACTTTTGTTCCACCTGCCATCTTCTCTGCTGCTAAGAACTATTTGTATAACACCAATATTTAATCAAAGAAAGACCTGCATCATGTGGTTATAATCAAACCTGTTGCTTTCAGATGACCTACTTACATTTTTAGTATGAAAAGGATTAAGAATAAAACAAATTCATCTATACTTCTGGGAAATTCAGCTGTTGTTTAAATGCAAGAATGGAATTCCAAACATATCTACAGTTATATGACAGAAAGTAAATCAATGTGTGTGTTTTGTGAATGATCTTTTAAGTAAGAAAAAAACCTATATAATATTTAAATTTACATATGAGAGATACATGCACAGACAAATATGAGAATATACCTAAATATGTATTAAATAAAATTTTCACACATATAAAGTATAGTTATAATCATATTGCATATAGAATTTTGTGCTTTTCTTTTTCTCTTAACATTATTTCATTTACATTAACATAAATCTTTATAGTGTTTATGTTTCTAAGATCTTTCTTTGTTCATGGTGCTAGGGTTTAAATTCAGAGCCTCACTCATGCTAGGCAAGTACTCTTCCACTGAGCTACATCCCCAGCCCAAATGTTCATGTTTATTAGTTTAAATGCCTGAGCAATAGTCTTTTGTGTTTCCTCTTCTTATTAGTTGAAATAATATATGTGAAAAGATTTTGTAAATTGAAAGCCTTGTAAAAAGGTTAACTCTTACTGTTATAGCAGACTATTAATTAATAATTCATGATTTACTTAACATTTCTCTATCATGGTACTCTTAGGATGTTTATAATTCTGAACCATATTGTTTTAGAGTTTGAATGAAAGTCATGAGTTTTTGGAGTATTGAAAGTAATGGTTGCAAGCAACACTGTGGCAGATGATCAAAACTGTCTGACACAATTTGAGCTTGTTATAGCAAGAAAGTCTAACCTATTCCGGTGTTCTCTTCCCAATGAGACAAGCCATTATATAGACTTGAACAGTAGTGCAAAAAAAATCATATCTCTCATATACACACACATCCTGTGGCTTGCTCTCTAGGTAATGGTTTGATGTGTGTTATGCTGTTGATGTTTTTTTCATTTCTTCTCCAGGCGAGACTGCAGCAGTACATGGTTGCAACAGATGAGCAGCTTATATCACTCACACATGCCATTAAGAACTGCCCTGTGATAAGTAACTCCAGACAGGAAAGTCAGTCATCAGAAAGGGGAGCTTCAGGTAGAAAACTTACAGATAATCCAGGTTAAGTATAGTCTTACTACTCTAAACTATATTTACAATTTCTTAATGGCCTTACAGTAATAAGCAAACAAACCAAATCCTGCATCCCTAAATTTATATGGAGTTGTTGGCTATTTTTTATATGGTATTATCATGGGTACAGTTGCCACTACTTTTCCAGCTATTTATTGACTGCTTTCTTTACGCCAGGTTTTTCTTTTTGAGTGTTATCTCATGTAATCCTCTCAATATTCAGAGTAGGTAGATACTATTGTTGGCCCCATTTTTTTTTTTTTTTTTGGTACTGAGGATTGAATCTAGTGTCTTTCTACCACTAAGCTACACCCTCAGCACTATTTTAGTTTTAATTTTGAAACAGGGCCTCAGTAAGTTGCAGAGAGCTTCTCTAAGTTGCTGAGGATGGCTGTGACTCTATAATCCTCTTCTCTCAGCCTCCCAAGTACTAGGATTACAAGTGTGCACCACTGCACCCAGCTTGTTAGCCCCATTTTTAGATGAGGAAACTGGGGCTTAAAGAGGGATAATAATTTAACAGCTGTGCAGGTCCGATGTAGCATCATTGGGTACCTAGGCACTAAAGAGATGTGAGTACTGGCACTTCTAATCATTATCTCCCAGATTTCAGAGCAGAAGAGATGGTATTGGCAAGAAGGAAAAAGGGATTGCAGTATGGAAGAAAGGAGGAAGGAAACTTAAGTTTTAGAAAGTTAGCCGGGCGTGGTGGCGCATGCTTGTAATCCCAGCATTCGGGAGGCTGAGACTTGGAAGATTGCAGTTCGCGGACAGCCTCAGCTACTTAGTGAGGCCCTCTGCAACTCAGTGAGACCCGGTTTCAAAATAAAGAATAAAAAATAGGGCAGGGGGTGTAGCTCAGAGGTCGAATGCCTCTGGGTTCCATCCCCAGACCCACACAAAAAAAGAAAGTTATAACTTTTTTCTAGCTGTGTCAGTGTTTTGAAGTTCTTTTTTTTACTTGTGTGCCTTCTTCTGTTGATGGGAGTGCAAATTAGTGCAGCCACCATGGACATCAGTGTGGAGATTCTGCAGAAAATTGGGAATGGATCCACCATATGATCCAGCTATACCACTCCTGGCTATCTTTCCACCAGGATTAAAATCAGGCTTTTTAGTTTTATTACTGATAGGTAGTACTTTGGTGAGTGTTAAAATGTGAAGTGTTTTATGTTTTTAGCATTGTTTTCTTAGGACAGATTCTAATAAGTGGCAGACTAAAGTTTAACTTGCATGAAGTGTATGCAGTAGACAGGGCAGGTGTCTGTGTTAGTGGTTATGAAGTTTTTAGTGAATGAGTACGTCAGTGCTTTACTGTTATCTGAGTTAAACTTCACTACTGAGAAAACTTTTAGAACTTTTAGTTTTCACAGGTGAGAAAGGCTGGGAATAAGCATATTGTAGAGTTATTAATTCTTGTTACTGCCTGTGAAAAAGTCAGAATGATTTATATATGTGAAGCAATGCTAGCATCTTTCTAAGTCTCAGCTCTTGTAACTTTAAAAAATTATGTGACTATACTGTGATAGTGTATGAATTGTGAAATTATCTTGTTTTATAATGAACCTTATAATATGGAAATCACTGTGTTAATATGTCTTATCTGTGCCAATTTGTTTTTCATCATAAATGTTAGAAAGCTATTCAAAACAAATAATGAAAAAATCTAAAGTGCTGGATAAGATTTTTTAGGAATCCCTAAGTGGCTTTCATTTTATGGCTTTGTGGTCCGCAGTGCTTTTCTTTTTTTTTTTTTTTAAACAATTTTTTATTGAACATAAGTAGTATACATTTACACTATATTTGGTGCCCTCTCCCCCCCGCCCCCTTTTTCTCCCCCCCCCAACAATGGTTGTCCAGGTTAACCATGTCTTATTCATAATTTTACACATGTTCAGGTGTAGACCCTCATTAATCAAGATCGGCCTTTCTCCTCTCCTATCTTTCCATTAAAACTTAGCTAGTATTTCCCCTCTAATATCTGGGGTCCTACTGGTATCCTTTGTGTTTTCTAGTTTGGGCATATTAGAGGAAACATGTGTATCTTCTCCTTCTGTGCCTGGCTGATCTCACTTAACATGATGCTCTCCAGGGCTTTCCATCTTCTTGCAAATGATATAATTTTGTTCTTCTTTATGGCTGAATAGAATTCCATTGTGTGTATTTCCCACAATTTTGCTATCCATTCATCTGTTGATGGTGATCTGGGTTGGTTCCATATTTTGGCTATTACAAATTGTGCTGCTATGAACATAGGTATGCATATGTTGCTGTATTTCTCTGAATTCAACCCCTTTGGAAAGATACCTAGGAGTGGTATAGCTGGATCATATGGTGGATCTATTCCCAACTTTCTCAGGAATCTCCACACAGATCTCCATAGTGGCTGAACTAGTTTGCACTCCCACCAACAGTGTAAAAGAGTTCCTCTTTCCCCACATCCTCGCCAGCATTTGTTGTTGTTTGATTTCTTTATGCTTGCTACTCTGACTGGGGTTAGATGGAATCTCAGTGTAGTTTTGATTTGCATCTCCCTGATGGCCAGTGATGAAGAACATCTTTTCATGTATCTATTAGCCCTTTGTATCTCTTCTTTTGTGAAGTGTCTATTTAGTTCATTTGCCCATTTCTTGATTGGGTTGTTTGTTTTGCTAGTGTAGAGCCTTTTGAGCTCTTTGTATACTCTGGATATTAGCCCCCTATCAGAATGGTGGCTGGTAAAGATCCTTTCCCATTCTGTAGGCTTCCTCTTTAGGTTATTGATAGTTTCCTTTGATGATAGTTTCCTTTGATGATAGTTTCCTTTAATATGTCTTATCTGTGCCAATTTGTTTTTCATCATAAATGCTAGAAAGCTATTCAAAACAAATAATGAAAAAATCTAAAGTGCTGGATAAGATTTTTTAGGAATCCCTAAGTGGCTTTCATTTTATGGCTTTGTGGTCCGCAGTGCTTTTCTAAAAAAAAAAAAAACTCAACTTCTTCCCAGTGTTGGCTCCATAGGAACCCTGCCTATGGATTACTGGGAAAGGACATTGTAGCCTAGAAAGTGAAAGCTCTTGGGGCCACGTGGATTTTATACTCTAATATATTTTCCAGGTGCACTGGTGCATACTTGTAATCCCAGCGACATGGGAGATTAAGACAGCCTGGGCAACTTGGACACCTGTCTTCAAAACTAAAAATTTTGCCAGGCGTGGTGGCGCACGCTTGTAATCCCCGCGCTTGGGAGGCAGAGACAGGAGGATCGCACAGGTTTGAAGCCAGCCGCGCACGCTGGCTTAGGAGACCCTGTTTCCAAATAAAAATGTAAAAATAGGTCTGGGAGTGTAGCCTGGAGGTAGAAGGGCTTCCAGGAACCCCAGTACCACCAAAAAAAAAAAAAAAAAAAAACCTAAAAATTTTAAAAGATGGGTTAAGGATGTAGCTCAGTGCAAGTTCACCCCTGGGTTCAATCCAAATAGTGCCCAAAAATGCATTTAAGTATAAGTACCTGAAATGTGCCTTTTGGCTCCATACATACATGCTAATATCCTTTTGTCTTCTTCAGAGGGTCCTGTTGAAAGTGCTAGTGTTTCTGTGCCCTTGATGTTCAGAGGGGAAGAAGTGGCTGGTTTCCCACAGGAAGAGCTGCCTGTTAAACTGTCTCAGGCACCAACCCCCACAGATAATGTGAATTTGGTCAACAATTTTCCAGCACATATTTTTGAGCCAGCTGTGCTGTTAACACCACCCAGACAGAAGAGCAACTCAGAATTCTCTCCTCTGCAGGATGGTAAGATGGTTTCTTCTAAAGTTCTATGAAAGTTGTGTTTAACTTTCAATTTTGTAATATATTATGTTCTCTGCTACTTGAAATGCAGATTTGAAAAAGACATTGATTATTGCCCTCAACTTTTCAGCTGAAAGAGGAATTTTTAGCCTGGTTTATAGTCTAGGTGTTATCTTTGTAGTAAAGTATGACACTGAGTTAATTTCTTTGTGTATCTGTTCAATTAAACATTATAAGTATTAAACTCAGATAAGAGTCCTTAGCATTAAGATGCAGGATAAGAGGAATCTGCTTTGTCTCAGTGGTCTAGAGGCACATGAAGGAGTGACAAACAAGAGGAGGTTATACACTAGAGAATAAGGAAAGTATGACTAAAGAAAGATGAGAACTGTGACTTAAAGAATGTGATTGTAGGGATCCCTCAGTGGAAAAAGTCAGAATGATTTATATATGTGAAACAAGGCTAGCATCTTTCTAAGTCTCAGCTCTTGTAGCTTTTTAAAAATTGTTTGACTATACTGTGATAATGTATGAGTTGTGAAATTATCTTGTTTTATGAGCCTTATCTTTCTGGCTGCTCCATTCTAGCTTGCTTCACTAGCTTCCCCTCCTTTTCTTCCTTCCTTCCTTTCTTTCATTCTTTCTTTCCTTTCTTCCTTTCATTTTTTTTCAGTACTGGAAATGGAGCCCAGAGGCAGTCTACCTGTGAGGTATACCCTATATTTTATTTTTTATTTTGAAACAGAGTCTCACTGAGTTGCAAAGGGCCTCACTAAGTAGCTGAGGCTGTCCACAAACTGTGATCCTCCGGGCTCAGCCTCCTGAATGCTGGGTTATAGGTGTGTGTCACCATGCCTGGCTGCTTCCCCTACTTTGCTGGACTCTAAACATTGAGCTCTTCATGTTTGGATACTGGTTTCTTTCTTTTCTCACTTTACTTTTTCTCTCTTGATAATCTAATTCATTCTCATGACATCTAATATCTTTTATATAATAGTGACTTTCAGTTTTGTATATCTTGAATTTTCAATCATCTTCTTGGATGGATTACTGGATGAGCCATAAAATATCTTAAACCTAGCATGTTCAAAACAGAACTCTTGATAATTTCACTTTCCCAAATCTATCCTTGTTTTTTTTTTCCATCTCAGTGAATGGCATCACATCCACTCACGATTCATGCCTTGTGTGTATGTTTGTGTGTGTGTGTGTATGTGTAATTGGTGTTCTACCCAGGAGTGTTCTACCTCTGAGCTATATCTCTATCCCTATTTCATTTTTTATTTTGAAACAGAGTCCTGCCAAGTTGCTGAGGGTCTTGCTAAATGGCTGAGACTGGCCTCAAACCTATAATCTTCCTGTCTCAGTATTCCAAGTACTGAAATTACAGGTGTGCCCCTGTGTCTAACATGTATGCTATCTTAATGTGTGTTTTCCTGAGTCCTCACTTATAGTTCATTACGCTCAATTCTATTGCCAAAATATTTTCCAAATTTATTTACTTCTCTCTCTTTTGCCAACTCATCTTAGTCAAAACTACCAATACACTTTAGTCAAAACTATTCACACCTTTCTTCTAGACTACAACAGTTGTTTCCTGTACTCCATACTTTGATTTTTGCTACCTTCTATTATTGACTGCATTTAAAAAGTAAATTGAGTCTTTGCCAAAACCTTCTGTAGGTTTCCATTGCTTTTAGAT
Organism: Muscardinus avellanarius; assembly: GCF_963383645.1. Taxonomy (NCBI): domain Eukaryota; kingdom Metazoa; phylum Chordata; class Mammalia; order Rodentia; family Gliridae; genus Muscardinus; species Muscardinus avellanarius. The sequence continues at coordinate 63,204,560 of NC_137790.1, read as the reverse complement.
TGAATTATAAAATTACTAGCATGGTCTAAAAAGCTTTCCATAAATGACCACTGTATTACCTCATATTTTCCAGTTTTTCCCTGGTTGCTATTTTGCAATTGAATGGCTTCCTTTCTTTGCTCTTTTCTATTTTTGAGCTTTCATATATGTTATTCTTTCTGCCTGTAATATCCTTTGCTCTACTTTCTGCTACACATGTGATCATTTTTAAATTTCCTTACTCAGGCTTTTCTTGGCTATCCTTAGTTTAAATTATGTACCCACACTCCTCTTCATCCCTACAAGATCCTCAGATATGAGTTAATATATGTGCTAAAATGTGAACTTGGCAGATGGTTTTTCACATAAATACTGATGTGTTAAGGAATATAAACAGTCTATACATTTGATTATTAGGGGTAGCATTGTTGGTATATTTCCTCTTGAAAATAATTTAATCATTAAAAAAATTTATTCCTTTTAATGAATCTATCATGATCATCTAATGAGATGATTATAGTACCAATTTATTGGAAAATAATACATGCTTATTAGTTTTTAATTCTTATCTACAGTATTAAGGAGGACTGTTCAAACTCGTCCTGCTCCACGAATTCCTCCAACTGTAGAAATCATCGAAAAGGAAGAAAATTGGGAAAAGGCCTTACCTGTTGATACAGACATTCAGAATTCAAGTGAAGAAAGTCACCTTTTTACCCAGAGGTGGAGAATCTCTCACATGGGAGAAGATATGGAGAATAAAACTCAAACACCTTTTGTTAACCTCTCACAGCCCCTCTCCCATCCCAACATCCAGCAGTCAAGAAATCCTGCCTTCCCAGAAGAGCCCCCGATACTGGGAGATGGGCAACAGCTGAGAACCACTGAGGCTTCACTGCAAAGAAAGGACATAATGGCACGGATTGCTGAGTTGACGCTGCAGAATTCAACCATCAAGGAGCATCTGAATAATATCACCAGGCCTGGGGGAGAGCAAGGCGATGGGCTACGGGAGCTGAATAAGCAGGACGGTGCCAGCGACATGACTGCTGTGAGTACAGCCCAGGGACCGACGAGAGGGACATGCAGGAGTTTAAGTGTGGGCATCGTCAGAGACTTCTCAGAAGTGGGCCTTGAGAGCTTTGGGGCTGCCACTAGATGCCTTATGCTTTGGCATTTATTCATCACGGGATAGATGAACATTATTTAATTGTTTATATTGCATATACAGTAAGAAAGACAACATGAAAGAAAAAAAAGTGAATGAAGAAAATGGGATTAAGATAAGATGTGTAGGAAAGTTAGGATTAAACTAAGAATTAAGTTTTAAGTATAAAATATATAAAAGTAATATGACTTGAAAGTTTGTTATAGCTGGGCATGGTGGCGCACGCTTGTAATTCCAGCATTTGGGAGGCTGAGAAAGGAGGATTGCGGTTTGCAGACAGCCTCAGCTACCACTTAGTGAGGCCCTTTGCAACTCAGTGAGACCCTGTTTCAAAATAAAGAATAAAAAATAGGGCTGGAGGTATAGCTCAGAGGTAGAATGCCCCTGGGTTCAATCCCCAATGCCCAAAAAAAGTTTGTTATATAACTACAATTTTTTGTTTTTTGGTACCTGGGATTGAACCCAGGGGCAGTCTACCTCCAAGCTACAATCCCAGACCTATTTTTTTATCCTGTATTTTGAAACAGGGTCTCACTAAGTTGTAGAGGGTCTCACAAGTTTCTGAGGCTGGTCAAGAACCTGCTATCCTCCTGTCTCAGCCTCCCAAGTACTGGGATTATAAGCATGAGCCACCACATCTGGTATATAACTACATTTAAATTAGAAGTATTGGCCCTCAACTCATGAGCAGTTAATTTCTTAGGGCACAGAATGCATTTTCCTCTAGAAATGATGTTTTAAAGGATCTTAATTAAAGTCAGATTTTAATGTTCATATGAATTATCTGGAGTTCTTGCTAAAATGTGGTTTCTGAGTAGATCTTGGATAGGACCTGCACATTTCTAATGAGTTCCTAAGTGATGCTAGTGCTGCTGGTTCCAAGGCCACATTTTGAGTAGCAATGTTCTGAGTATTATAGAGTAGGAGTTTTTTAAGTTAAATAAACCTTGTGGGATAACCTGATAGCTTAAGCCTTTATCTCATTGTTTGTGAGGAGAAAAGGGACACTAAGTTCCACCTAGGAGTATGTATGACGTACCTCCTCACGCAGGGCCCAGTGAAGGGGTACACATCCTTTCACATCAGCCAAGGTGGCACCTGTGTGTATTCGGATAGGGAATGGGCAGTATAGTGTTTGGCAGTGGGAGGAAACTGGGCAGCCTCACCATGGATGTTAGGGGTTCCTGAGTGGCTATGTCATTAACAAATTTATTTATTTTACTGGAGGCTAAACCCAGGGGAATTCTACTTCTGAGGTACACTTCCTCACCCTATTATTTTTGTTTTGAAACAGGGTCTTGCTAAGTTGCTGAGGCTGGCCTTGATTTGTACAATACACCTATCTCTGCCTCTTAAGTACTGGGATTACAGGCATGTGCCACCAGACTCCAAGAGTTTTAAAACTCTTGGTAAGGGAGTTTAGGGAGAGGTAGGAATAGGGTTTACCTCTCTCAACCCTGGCTCTTGGGAAATAAGGGCAATGTTGTATTGAGTCATAAAAATTGTAGTCAGAAGGAACTGGTAGAGGAGGAGCCAGAAAGAGATATTAAGAGTAGGCAGTAGACATTGGTACAGAACAATCTAATATTTTTGTCCTCACCACCCTTGTTGGTTTTAATTGGAAATATGAAATGATCTTCAATTCATTCTAATCTGCTTTTTTTTAAACTCCTAGGCAGAAGCTAGAAATTAGGAATTTCTCTTAGAATTTTTTTCACAAAAGGATATATTTAGCTAAATGAAATTACTAGGATTAACCTAAGTATACTTTTCTTGAGATGTTTTAAATTGAACTTGCTGTTATATTCTGGGGCAGTTGTTTTACTACTCTGTCTCAGTTGCTTTCTAGTCCCAATCATTCTTGAAACAATTATTGTAGGCTAAAAGTAGCCTGCAGAGGCTGACACATGGTCAGAGAGAGAGAGAGCATTTTCAGAATCTTTGCCTAAAAACTTATGTTGCATGTTGGAAGATTCTAATTATAGAAATATACCAGATCCCCTTTGTAATCTGTCCAACCTCAGTTCTGTCACTAATATGTGTGTGGCATTTAATGCTCTAGGTGTTATGTCTTTGTTCACATGATCTTTTGGATTTTAGCAAATGTTTTGTCCTATAGATTGAAGTGTTTAGACAGAGGGATTGAAGGTTTATGTGGCAACAGTAGTAGGGAACTGATATTCTTTTACTTTATCTCTGATTCTTCAGTTAAATAATTTGTAAATTCTATTGAGTGCCCACTATTTACATTTGTACACAGCAAGGACTATTAATACTAACCTGCTGGCACTTGATAGAAAAGTCATAATTATTCATTTGTTTTCATAACTGAATTTATGGTCTTTTCTCCCCCCTCCAAAGACATTTCCAGTTGCACAGTCTCTAGCACCAAGCAGCATGGAGGAACGGATTGCAGAATTGAATCGACAGAGTATGGAGGCTCGAGAAAAACTACTACAGTTGATAGAGCAGCAGAAACTTGTTGGCTTGAATATCTCCTCTTCACCAGTGTCACCTGTTCATTCACCTCTCAGAGCATGGACTGGTTGGTCACAAATTCATGATTTAAAAACTAGAAATATTCCTCAACTTAGTGAGACCCTGTTCCAAAATGAAGAATAAAAATAGGGCTGAAGGTGTAGCTCGAAGGTAGAATGCCCCTGAGTTCAACCCCAAGTACTGCAAAAATAAATAAATAAAAACTAGAAATATGAAGTTTTCACTCTCTGTTGTGTACGTTTGTGTTAAACCAAAATAAATCTTAGAGCATATATATTATAGTGCCTTCAGTGTTATACCAAAAGAAACAAGTTTGAGTCATGACATAAATAACAGAAATAAGAGGTCTCTTGGTTCTCTCTAACCCATGATGCCTACAGTTTATGTTTGGTGTCTGAGTTCCTACGTTGCCCTACATCTGTATGGATTCATTATGGTATATGATTTACTTAGGACCGTATGTTGTAGCTATGTAAAATATAAGCACAAGTTATAACTTAGAATTTTATCAGTATCAACTATAAATTATGGACGCCGAGCATGGTGGCGCACGCTTGTAATCCCCGCATTTGGGAGGTGGAGACAGGTGGATTGCACAGGTTCGAAGCCAGCCTTGCTGTTTCCAAATAAAAATTATAAAAATAGGTCTGGGAGTGTAGCCCAGAGGTAGAAGGGTTTCCAGGAACCCCAGTACCACCAAAAAACAAACCAAAAAAACCCCACAAAACTACATGTTAAAAGTATTAAAAGGGTTTTTATTTGTTAATTTAACTTTTTATTCTCTTCTTACATTTAAGAATGTGAAGAGCCAGAGGGAGTCTAAATAATAGAAGAGTAACTGAAAAATTTGTTGTCATAGTATTTCACATTTAAAAAGAATGAAGTAGATCTCAAGTTAGTTTTTAGCCAGAAATTTAATTGATTGGAGACATTGAGTTTAAACAGAAATTGGATTGATTTGAGATAAAACTACATGAATAGTATAGAGAGACTGATTTGGGACCAGTATTAAAAAAAGTTCTAATTATCAGGAATAGAAAAAAGCTTTGTATCAGTGATGTGTTCAGACCTTGGCATTTAAAAGGAACTCATTTGTCCTGTGCTGGTTGAAGTAGGTAGCCTTTCAGGTGCCTGCCAATAAGAGATTTCTCCTAAGTTAAAATTTGTTTTTTTTTTTTAAATAATTTTCCAGAAAAGTAGAATCTTAGAAATTACTGGAAAAGATGAGTGATTCCTTTCCCCCCAGGTTCCTTCCTTTATGTATTCTAGGCTTCCTCAACTGACAGCATTGTGTAGTGTTCTTCATAGTCACAAAGTCTACAGGCAAATTCTAATTAGAATAAAACTAAGCTGCTCAGCTCTCTGTGAACACTACTGTGTGCCTGCATATATGGTTTTGAATACGCTAGCATTCAAACTGGAGAGCAGGCAACCAACCAACAAATTAATACATGAGATAATGCCAGTGAATGACAAGTGCAATGATGAAAACAGAAAGAAGATCACTTTTTAGAATGATTTTGTGGTTGAATGTGATACCTTCTGTTTCAGTAATTTTGTAAGATTAAAAAATTCCTCTATCTCTGTTATCTCATCTAGAAAGAATGTAGCACACCCAGAGAGTAGACAGGGCTGTTATTATACCTATTTAATAAGTAAGTAAGCTCAAGCACAAAAAGGTTAAATGATTTGTCTGAAATTTCAAAGCAAATTGTGACTTGAATCTGTGTTCTTTCCATTGCAGTGGTTAATATCTCTAAGGCTTTTTTTTTAAAGTAAAATTCTTAATTGCATAGGAACCTCTGTGGACAGTAATGATAGAAATAAGATTAAGCCATATGCTATAAAATAAAACCTTTTTTAGAGTTACTTAGTAATATTTTTAAATTAAATAGTTTTATTTATCTCCATAAATCCAGGAAATCACTGGTTTTAAGCAAGGAATTACAGGAGCCTTTGTGAAACTTCCTGGAATGGACATAGAGTCTTTTTATTAGTAAATACTTAAATATTTGTTGATTATGTACTTCTGAAATACTGAAAATGTACATAGTTATTCTTGTTTTGGGCCATATGAGCTCTTCAGTCAACCTCTCTTCTATTAAGTGTCTTCAGTGACAGTAATAATGTAATAGGTTTAAAAGACTGAGTTCTACTGAATGACTTCACATATTTTTGGTTTTGTTTTTCTTTTTTTTTTAAAAAAAACTTTATATAAGTTGGTTTTGACAAAGACCTCAAATTCTTCAGGGTTACTTCTTAACTTCATTTTTCACTTCCAGATCTGACGTGATGCCAATTGTCTGAAAATTCTGGCTCTCTGTGAACTAAATTGACACTTAAAGTTTTTTGTCTCAGTCATTTTTTGAAAAAAAGTCTTTCAAGTGTACCTGTGGGCCATAATCATACAAATATGGAAAGAGCCCTCAAATGTGTAATGTGCAATAACCAATAATATTGAAATTGAGCAAAAATTTTTATCTGTTAAGAGGTAATAAACTAATACCTATTTTTATATTTTAGAAGGAGGAAAAAGGACCATTGAGGTATCTATTCCAGGAGCAGAAGCCCCAGAAAATTCAAAAGGCAATACTATCTCTCCTCTTAGTGGGATAAGTACAAGAAGGTATGCATAATTATAGAGTTAATAGTTACTTTAAAAATCAAGAATGTGGTATGTGTATTATTCTCTTAATGAGAAAAAGAATGATTATTTAACTTAAGTTCTGTCAGACTCATTTGTGTAGAGTAAATAAAGAAATTGGATAGAATTCAGGGGGATTAAGATGAGGAGTGAGGAATAAACCCAATCCAAGTAGAAAATCATGGGTTAGATACTGAAATAAAAGATGGGTTAATACATATGTAGAGTAGCATGGGTTACAATTAGGAGGTGTAATATATAACAGGATGAGTAAATTGAACAGTAGTATTTTTCTCTTTTACCGTAAGTGATTTGCCTAGACGGGTCACATGGTTGGTAAAGGGTAACAGTGAGGACTTACCTGGCCCTTCTGCCTCCAGTATGCATTCCTCACCATGGTACTATGTGGCTCTAGTTTGCATTACTCTTTACTATCTTGACCTTCTTCCCACCACTGAACATCCAATTTTCTGTAATGTGAAAAATGTATCTGTATCATATTGTAATAGGATGCGCATTTGTCAAATCAGTGTACATTTGTTAAAACCCACAGATTGTGTTATAGAAAGAGTGAACCCTAATGTAAGCTATCTGAATTGGGTCATTAGTTGCAACAGATGGGCCACAATAATTCAGGATGTTAATAGTATGGGAAATTGCAGGTATGTGTTATAGGTTGGGGTGAGGTGATATGTGGGAACTCTGAACTTGCCACAGTCTTTCTGCAAACCTAAAACTGCTATAAAAAAAAGTTATATTATTAAGAAAGAAAAGGAGTCATGGGTTGGTGAAATTATATTACAGAAAACTTGCTTGAACCTAAAGTATTCCTTTTTAAGTTCTTGCCAGTGTTGGGAATGTTATTTGCATAATTTTACGAAAGTTAATAACTCACTGGCTATCTTTTTATTTCTCATATACAGATCTTCAGGAGCTACCAGTAATTCTTGTTCTCCATTAAATGCCACTTCAGGAAGTGGGCGATTCACACCTGTTAATCCCAGAACAAAGGTACCTTATAAAATGTAATTGGGAAATATGTGTTGGAGTCAAGAGAGTGAGGTTGGAAGGTGACCAATTTAATAATGTCTATTTTTAGTTGTCATTCTTGTTATCCCGAAGATAATAGAAAAATTTCAGAAGAATATAAATATCATTAATTCACCTTTATTATTTCTGTTTTCTTAGGTCACTAAGGAATAAAGTAAAATTCAATAAGATTTCAATAGTCCTTAAAGACTGTAAATTACTGGTTTTAGGTAAAGCTTCCAAAATATTGTGGCAGAACACATAGGTGTGTGTTGAATGGGTTGTAGGTGTGCAGAGATATTGGTTCCCCCATTCCTCGCTGTGACTGTTGGAGCCCTGGATCTAGGCACTTTATCCCAGTGAGCCATATCTGAGTGTGCCTCTGGCTAGACAGGCCGTGACACAAAGGACAAATGTCTTAAGTACTTTTTGTGTGTTTTGATTTACTATAAGAATGTATAGAAACTCAGTATATCACAGTGTACCCAGAATTTTTACAGAAGGCATCTTAATTTTTCTGTATTGTTAATACCTTAAATATAGTTCCTTTCAAATGTGTTTCGGCAGAAAATTGTGAGAATATCTTTAAAATTATACAAATTACTTTTTGTTCTCTTGAGCCAACTGTCTAATGTGGGGGGGATCTGCCTTTTTTTTTTTTTTTTGGTGATATTGGGGATGGAACCCAGGGCATTCTACCTCCGAGCTATACCAACAGCCCGATTTTTTATTTTTTATTTGGAAACAGGGTCTCATTGAGTTGTGAAGGGCCTAAATAGCTGAGGCTGTCCATGAACCATGATCCTCCTATCTCAACCTCCCAAATTCTGGGATTACAAGTGTGCACCACCATGCACGGCTTTTGCTATTATTACTATCATTAGTAATTAGACCAAACACTGAGTTTACTATTCTTATTACTATCTTTAGTAATTATGCCAAAGACTGGGTACTTAGAGCCAAAATTAATTAATAGGCTTAGCTATCCCAATTACCTAGCACTAATATTTTTGTTAGTAATAAAAATAATTATAAAAATTATATTTTTAAAAAGCTTTAGCTAGTTATTTTATAAAATTTACTCTTAATTCCTGGAACTTAGTGTAATACTAAGACAAATAATTTTCTTTTTGTCATTTTTAACAGTTGTATCTATGACTATTAAACAATTTATCCTTTAAAAAAATAGGACTCCTCAATCAATAAGGGAATCTGTTGACCACATAGTTATTTGAACATTGCCAGTAGAATTTGATTTCTAGGACCATTCAGTGACACAAGTTGACTTTGTTGTATGTACTTGTTCTAAGTTATCTGTAAATATTGAGTAGTCTCGTGTTTCTGGTCACTTTCTAAATCTTCTCTGCATCTCTGTTCAACAGATTGAGAAACAAAATGAAGAAGGCTGGTTTGCTCTTTCTACACATGTATCATAAGTGCAGTGAAGTTGATTTTTATGGAATTTGTTATCGATAATTTATTCTTGGCCACTCACTTTCCCTGCTCCTGCCTCCAAGTTCTTCAGATAAAACCTACAAAGAGCCTGTGAATTAATACTCATGGAACAGAGAGAAAACAATTATTTTACTTTTTTACCTTTTCATATAGGGTTTCAACAATCAATATATAATAATTCCTTGTGAATAAAATTTTAACTGTAAGGAAATTAAAGTTTTATATACTAATAACTTAAGTTTTTATGAGCAATACATTTTACCTTTATCATCTTTATTCAGATTTTTGTTGTTGTTTAGTACATCTTAAATGTTGATCTATTTCATTTTCTTTTTCTTGAAGAAATGTATGTATAATAAAAACCTCTGTGTGATTAAAGACTGGCTTTTAAAAAAATGTAACATCTTTTGGTATCCTTTTTGGTGGGAAGGTATGCTGTCCATCACCTTTTCCACATTTTTCCCTGTTCATCATCTTTTCCACATTTTTCCAAGTGAATATAAAGCTTTAAAAATAGGCTTGAGAGTGTTTGTTTATATTTGCTTATGCAAATAAAAGTGGTTTTATATGTTATGATGTTCTTTCTTTTTTGTTTTTTTTTGCAGGTCTGGAGGTGGGACCCAGGGGCATTCGACCCCCAAGCTACATCCCCAGTCCTATTTTTTATTCTTTATTTTGAAGCAGGGTCTCACTAAGTTGCAGAGGGCCTCACTAAGTAGCTGAGGCTGTCCAGGAACCATAATCCCCCAATCTCAGCCTCCTGAATGCTGGGTTTACAAGAGTGTGCCACCACACCCAGCTTATGATATTCTTATGTAATTTTCATTAAGAAAGTATCAGTAGAGCTAGGCGTGGCGATGCACACTTGTAATCCCAGCATTTGGGAGGCTGAGACCGGACGATCATGGTTCATGGACAGCCTCATCTACTTAGGCTCTCCACAACTCAGTGAGATCCCGTTACAAAATAAAGAATAAAAAATTGGGTAGGGGTGTAGCTCGGAGGTTAAATGTCTCTGGGTTCCAACCCCAGACCTGCAAAAAAAAAAAAAAAGTATCAGTAATGATAATATATACCTAATAAATGATGGTAGAGTTCAGATATTTAAATGCATGGTGCATTTAAACAGGTTTGAAACAGAATTAAATTTAAAAGAAAAACTATCTATTTCCCAGCCTAGAATCCAAGCAGATTCATTCAGAATAGATTTTTTTTTTTCAGGCACCTGTTAGGTTCTCAGATACTGGTTTCTCTTTTCAACTTGAGCAAGGTGGGAGTGGGAAAGGATTGTACACTGAACAGACCCCCCAAAATTTCTCCACACTTGTAACATACTGTCCTGGGAAGTGCCCTATGCAACCTTTTCTTGGGCCTCTTCTTTATGACACACATAGTTATTTTGTTCTGGTACTGCAGATTTATTCATGTGAAATCGCCTGTATTCATGTGCATTATTGCAGATTCTTCCATATGTATTAGAAGAATGTAACCATCCTAGTGTTATTCCTTATCAAAATGTCTGGTTACTTGCTTGTTTTAGGAATGCCTTTTTTTTTTTTTTACATTTACAATTTTATAAACATTTAACATGAGCTCAATTTCCATTAATTTCCTCCCCATTTCTATTGCATGAATGGTACCCCTCAGCAAAGGAATAAGGACGTCGAGTCGGTCATAAACTGCTTCAAGCTGTACAAGGGCAAAGTTGGGGGGCCCCAGCTTTAGGGTAACATTCATGCATATAGTTGGATGGGGGAATCAGATGGGTCCATGCTGTGTGCGTCTATGACCATCCAAAGGGCCTTGATAGACAGATGTCTGTCGGGTTCTGTCTGTCAGAAAGCTTTAACCCTTTTGGGGTGCAGTGGTACTAGGACCACCGGCGAGATGTCCTGGAATTCACTTTCAGAAATGCAGTGATGCAAAGGCTGCTCTATAGCTGTTTTAAAGCTCAACAGCTGAAACTAAAACTGCTGCTGCTGCCCACTGACCCACTGGCCAAAACGTCCTGTGAAAAATACAGAGCCACGGGCCCCACGTTGCCCCACGAAGTTGGGTGCCAAAAATGTTGCGGTTTGGCGCCCTTAGAAAGAGGTAAAGCTAGAGCTTAGAACAAAGCACCACGCCAGAGTGACATAATGGGATGACCCAAAACAAAGTTAGCCCTGCGTGGGCGCCAAATATGTTATGGATTGGGAAACTGTCCCCAGGGATCTTTGTTAGACCCCCCTGGGAATAATTTCCCGAAAACTCCCCAAAGAAACAAAACAAAACAAAAAACCAGAAAAACAGAAAAAGAGGAAAGATAGAAATACAGCCCCATGCCAGAGTGGCATGGAGGGGTGACTCAAATGAATACACCCCAGGAATGCCTTCTTTCAGTGTGCATTTTTCTTAATGTTTTCCAACTGATTAGCACTTCCCTTCCCCCAGTAGTCCTTTAAACCAAAAATCCATTATTCTCAGGTTGGGGGGCTTAAAAATGAAGCTGGGTGTGGTGGTGAACACGTGTTATTCCAGCATTAGGGAGGCTGAGACAGGAGGATCCGGGTTGTCACCAGCCTCAGCTGCTTAGTGAAGTTCTTTGCAACTCAGTGACACCCTGTTTCAAAATAAAGAATAAAAAAATAGGGCTGGAGGTGTAGCTTGGAGGTAGAATGCCTCTGGGTTCCATCCCCAGTGAGAGACACACACACACACACACACACACACACACACACACACACGTACCAAATGACTGAGCACCACAATTAAGGAGCCACAAAATAAAATCTTTTTTTTTTTTTTTTGTGGTACTGGGGATGGAACCCAGGGGCCTTCTACCTCCGGGGTACACTCCCAGACCTATTTTATATTTTATTTGGAAACAAGGTCTCTTAAATCAGCTAAGGCTGGCTTGGAACTCGTGAGATCCTCCTGTCTCAGCCTCCCAAGCGCGGGGATTACAAGCGTGCGCCACCACGCCCGGCTCACAACATAAAATCTTATTTACTCGTTTTTAAAGGCCGACAGAGACAATATAACTTTAAAAACAAAAATACCCCAAATCCCCTGCCCAAACCCTGGGATTTATTTTTACAGCGGATGCTATGCCAGCTGCCTTCCTTTCACCTGGAAACTGTTCCCGTTTAAAGTTTTGTTTTTAATTAACAAATAATTGCCTAGGGCCTATAAATTTGAAGTTAAAACTTATCAACACCGCACTGCTGCTGCAATCAGGGCGCCTTCGGGCCATTTTAGAATAGTTATCAAAAGTCATTTAACCATCAACATGACATCCTGTAATGCATAGATTCTCAAAATTATTGGCTCATGCCCCTTTTCAGAGAAAAGAAAACTTAATCAGCACTGCGCTTCCACCGCCCCCTGTTTTTGGCTGCCCGCCTTCCATTGCTTAGGAGGCTGCTGCCGCCCTCGGGTGTGCCAGCGTTCCCGGGACAGCACTGCCCGCTTTGGGAATCGGCTTCGGGGATAATAAATTGGCAGAATGCTGAGCTTTGCGGTTTTGCTTTGAGTAGACCTCCACCTGAAGGCGGATCGAAATGGGCTTCCAGCCGCTGCACAGCTGACTCCTGCAAAGCTGAGCTCCGGGCTGCGCCTGCGCCGCACAGACCTCGCCCCTTCTCCGCCACCCCCTCCCGCAGGGGCGTTGCTGTGGTAACCGCTGTAAACCCAGGCGGTGGGTGTTGCAGAAAGAAGCTTGGGGCTGCAGTGGGTCGGTGGGTAGCTTCGGTAAGCTTATCCTTCAGCGCCGGGCTTTATTCACGATCTCCTCCTTAAATCTGAACTAGCGCTCTGCTGGCTCTGCTGAGACTTCCTCCCTCCTCCCTAGGGTACTTCAGCAAACGTTTGAGGCCATTAGTATAGGACAGACAGTGCAGGCACCAGTAGCCCTGCCTGCAAGGGGCTCACACTCCGAAAGGAAGGCCGGCCAGCGGCGGGACTCCGAGCCCGACCCGCCCAGCCGAGCCCCAAGCTCTGAGTCCGGGAAAGTGCCTGGGCTCCGGGTCAAGCCGCGCCTTCCCTCCTCGCACTTGGCAAGGAAGATGGCAGCGCTTGCCTCGTGGGTCTCTCGTTATAGTGCAATAGGATACGTGCCGGGCACATAGTGGGTGCACAGAAGTTATTAGTTGAATGAACAGACAAAAACCTAGTAGCAGTGTGCTCAATCGATCATGGTTTGTCCTGGGTGACGACTGAAAACTTTTGGGAAAAAAGAGCTAAAGATGGACTAGAAAAAGAATATGTGGAGGGGCTAAAGTATGCATTATCATTATCCCCAGCCACTGCTTCAGTCGTTGCTGTCAGACCATCCTGGTTCTGTTCCGCCTCAGAGGGATCCCAATCGATGACTTAGATGTTTATTCTGAGAATATATTGGAAGAAAATTGCCAATTTCTTCTTGAATTACAAATAAGGCCAGGAGCTGTATAATGCTCATCTTTATATCCTCTGCAGTGACAGCACAATACAGTTTGCATATAAATATGCTCAGTGGTTTTAAGAATTAAACTGGCTTGAATTACGAAGAACTTTGAAAGGAAGACAATGGCGTTTAGGTATTTTTATAACTTTTTGAACAGTTGTACCCACGGTGTATGGCAATTTGCAGTCAGGCTTTGCAAAAACTGGCATTTCCTTGCACAGTTCTTTTTTTCTTTTAAAAAAAATCAGTTACTTGCTATAAACATAGAAAGTAAGTCTATATGTCTAAAACTGGAAGGAATAAAAAATATGCTGAGTGATAGAATGTGGGTTTTCAAAGATCTTGCTATTAATTATTTTCTATCATTTGTTTCCTCCCCAGACCCCCACAATCCAGAGGCATACATTCTTTTTTAAATATATTTTTATTGGTGCATTGTAGTCAAACATCTTAATGGAGTAAAAAACTTGTGCAGATAAACATGCACACTACCCAATTAGCCTTTATTCAATCTCCATCCCATTTCCCCCTCCCTCCTTCCCATGCTTGATTTAGTGATTACCTTTGCTATGTTTGTTTAAGTACATCATGTGCTTTAAAGAGTTTCTATCTTCCTCCCTCCCATCCCCTCAGATAGGTCACCTTAATAGCTCCTCTATAGGCCCCTTCTTCAGCTGGAGTTCCTCCTATTATTCATTTCTCCCTAGTTTTCACATATTAGGGAAAGCATCTGATTTCTTATTTTTTGTGACATTTCCCTGTAGATGCCATAATTTTGTTCTCCTTTCTGGCTGGGTAAAATTCCATTGTGTACACATCCCATAGCTTTGCAGTCCACTCATCTGCTGATGGACATCTTGGCTGGTTGGTTCCATGGTTTGGGAATGATGAATCGTGCATCTATGAACATAGATATTCATGCATTGGTTTGGCAGTTTGGTTTTTATTTTTTGGGTAGATACCCATAGGTGGTTTGCTGGGTCATGTGGTAAGTTCGTTTTCATTCTTCTGAGGATCTTCCATGCGGTTTTTCAAAGTGGTTGCATTAATTTGCAATCTCACCAATAATGTATTACAGTTTCTACTTCTCCACACCCGATCAATTACAGTTTATCTCTTCCTTGGAAGTCCTTTTTCTAAATTTTCCACATTATTTCCCATTTGCTGAAATCATGACAACCAGAAGGTGAGTGACTTTGATGAGATGATCCACTCACACCCAATTAAAAAAAATTTTTTTTTGTACTGGGGGTGGAACCCAGGGGCTTTTCTATCTCCGGACTATACTCCCAGACCTATTTTTTTTATACTTTATTTGGAAACGGGGTCTCACTAAGTTGCTGAGAGCCTCACTAAGTAGCTGAGGCTGGCTTTAAACCTGTGCAATTCTCCTGTCAGTATCCCAAGTGCAGGGATTACAAGCGTGCACCACCATGCCTGGCTCACATCCAATTTTTTATATAGAGGTCACTTGGATCTGGAGATCTGCTGAGAGATGGGGTAGAGCCTGCCGTGTGGCGAGGCCGGTGCTGGGGTCTGCTGCACAGCAAAGGACGAGCAGGTCCCTGCAACCATGTGGTCAGGAAGTATCTGAAGCTGCCGCTGCCTTACCCCATCTCTCAGCAGAGGCATATATTCTACAATCAGGTGAACGGAAGGAAGGAAGGAAGGAAAAAAGAGAAAAATAAAGAGGAGAAAGGAAGGAAAGATTTAAGGAAAGTAAAGCCACATATGATTTAAAAGATATATTATCTTGTACATGAGTGTCATGTTCGGGCATATCTTTCTTGACAGTAGTTTGTAGGAAAGTCATCTGGACAAGTTACCACTGTCCCTCAAGTCAAGAGAAGGCATAATTACAGTGTCACTGCAAGAAAACATGGAAAGCCAGGTGTGGTGGCACATGCTGGTAATTCCAGCATTCGGGAGGTGGAGACCAGAGGATTGCAGTTCATAGACAGCCTCAGCTACTTAGCGAGGCCCTTCACAATTCAGTGAGAACCTATTTCAAAAATAAACAGACTAAAATATAGGGCTGGGAGCCGGGCGTGGTGGCGCACGCTTGTAATCCCCACGCTTGGGAGGTGGAGACAGGAGGATCACACAGGTTCGAAGCCAGCCGCGCTGGTGTAAGAGACCCTGTTTCAAAAATATAAAAAATAGGTCTGGGAGTGTAGTCCCGAGGTAGAAGGGCTTCCAGGAACCCCAGTACCACCAAATAAAATAAAATAAAATAAAATAAAATAAAATAAAATAAAATAAAATATAGGGCTGGGACAGCTCAGAGGTACATGCCCCTGGGTTCCATCCCTAGTACCACCAAAAAAAAAAAAAAAAAAAAGAAGTTGGTGGGAGTCACACTGCACTCACTGATGGCTGATTACATGTCTATACTTGGAGATCTGGAAAGTATAATAAGGTACTAGTTCAATTAATTCTCATATCGGCCTCCTTATAGTTTTGTCTATCTTTCCATAACAGTTGGGAAATTGATGTAAACTCATTTAATTTTAGCTAGTTATGTGGCAATACCAGGATTTACACCTGAATATAACCACAGATTTAATCCCAGTAGAGCTAGTGTTCTATTCTGTGTGGCAGTCGTGCCATGGGAGAATGTGGAGGAAACATGGAATGTTTAGTGTAGAAAAGCAAGGACTATGAGGGAAGTATAACAGGGACATCCAAGCTCTATACACGAAGAGCTGCAATACAGACAGAAGATAGAGGAAAACTGTGGCGTGCCCTCTGTAAAGCTCTTCAGTGGCTTTCAATGGTCACAGAAACAAGATCTAAGCTTCCTAGGGAAGTGTGAAGACAGTTTTCTAATCTTCCAACCTTCTCTTTATATCCATTCCTCCCCCCTTCTAGGCTGTATAACATACTTTTTTCCATTCTGTGCCTGACCACTCCTTAGCATCACCTGTCTCTCCTTCTTGATTAAATCCAGGAGTATTCTACTTCTGAGTTACACCCCCAGACCTTTTTATTTTATTCTGAAACAGGGTCTCACTAAGTTGAGGGTCTTACCAAGTTGCTTAGGCTGTCCCTGAGCCTGCTATTCTCCTCCCACGTACTAGGACTACAGGCATGTGCCACCACCTATTAATTCATTTTTGTAGTATTCATTATATTTTAGTTGCTTATTTAATATCCATATTTAAGTGAAGTTAGAGACCATATTTCTCTTGTTCAGTATGATAATTTATCAAGATAATATTCTATGAGTGCTGAACAAATATATTTAAATAGAAATTGATTAGAAATGCAGGGGAATCTAATAATGAGAGCAGGAAGAGCGGGAGGTGAACCTAAGGAAAGATGACAGATGGCTAATTTTAGTGGTGGAGTATTTGTGAGTATGTAGGGGGTGGACTTGGGCGACATGTTTCATTGTAGACCTCTAGAAAACCACAGGGCATCACAGTGCCAAGTTTGTCTGGGGAATGGACATCTGTGAATATAATTTACTGTTTTGCAGAGGTCTCTGATGGTGGCTACACCCGACTGGTGGGTCATCTTGGGTACTGTGCAAAAAGGATTATCAACGCATGTGGGTATTTGGCGCTTACGGAATTTGTTATGGGGAAAAATCTAATAATTTCTATTTGACAGCACTGTCCCTTCAGCTATTTCAGTTTTGCACTTAATAGGAGACATGAAGGAACCACGTGATCAGGATACTGATGGGGAAAAATCAGAGAGATCAAGGAGTGATGGGAAGCAGTCTTCTAAATCTGAATCAAGATGTAAGTAGAAATGATAGTTTATATGTTTTAGCATTAATTTACATATAATAATTTTTAAAGTCTGCATATCTGAATTTATAGCACAGATGTGACTTGTTTGAGTCCCATATAAAACTCTAAGTTCTTTATGGGCAGAGATTATGTTTTAATCATTTGTCTCCAGCTTCTGGCACAAAAAAGTCACTATCGTTACTATATTAATAATGACCTTTGTGCACATCTGGTCTAGATTTCCTCTATGAGGTCTACTAAATCTCTAATAGACTTTTCTGGTACAGAATCATAGAAAAAGCCAGACTTTGTTTTTGAGCCCTGTGTCTACCACTTGAGATGCTTGCAATTGAAGAAAGTACTACACCTTTCTGAGCCTCAATCTCCCACGTCTTAAATGATAATTGTGAGTTGTGTGGAAATTAAATTGGGTCATATACATGGAGAATTTTCATAGGTTACAACTAAGAGAAAAAAAGAGGAATTTTGCAATTAGGATTTTTAAAGAATGGCTCTTTCTGATTGGCCATCATGGTGGCAGGCATTTTAGTGGAATCTTGACTCTTTCAGGTATGCAGGGAAATTTCTATTAAGTAATATTTACATAAATCTCAAGAGATTCTAACTCAGTGAATAAAGAAATTCTTAAAGTAAAAAAAAAAGATCTTTTCAGTTTGTAGAGTTATAAGACCTATACAATAAAATGATGCTTCTAGGAATTTTTTATTTTGGTGATAATGGGGATGGAACCCTTCTACCTCCGAGCTACACTCTCAGACCTATTTTATATTTTATTTGTTAACAGGGTCTCTTAAGCCAGCGCGGCTGGCTACAAACCTGCGTGATCCTCCTGTCTCCGCCTCCCAAGCGCGTGGTGGTGTGCGCCACCACGCCCGGCAGTTCTTCTAGGAATTTTTGAGTAAAGAAAGCTCATTAAACTTAGAGTATAAACAAATTCGAAATTTTAGCTACTTTAAAAAGAAAAAATATTTAATTTAAAATTTATAAATTATTAAAACAAATAATTTTAATAGCTCACACAAAAGAAGATGCCACTGATGAAACAGTCACTGAAGGGGAAGAGTCATATTTAGAGGATGATGACTCGGACGAGGACAACTTGGAAGGAAGTTCAAGTTCACTTCAATATGATTATTTGGAAGGCCCCAAAGGTAAGTGTGATTCATTTTCTATTGGTAATGTCTTAGAGAAAGAAAAGAATTGCCAGATGTGGATATGTGTGCAGATGATAAAAAGAAACACTTTTCACAAATCCAGGTAGGGTAGTTTAGCAGCCTTGGGGTTGTATATTCCATTTCTGAGAGTCATATCTAAAATTCTCATACTTGAGACTCCGGGGATTGAGATGATCTATGGAGTTTTCTACCCCAGATCAGTTAGAGTTCGCTCACTCTTCTTTAGAACTGATGGGGAGTTGCTCTTTGAGACTTGTGAAGCCATGACCAGAATGCATAGGAGCAGGTGGACTCTTCCCCCCCATGCTCACTAGCAGATAGCATCTCACGCTCAGACCACTGTGGTACTTAACTGCTAGTATATTGCAGGATCCATCCATTTCTCCTGTCTTTGGGAAATATAGTTTTAGGATTCACCACTTTTCTGAATTAAAATATTTTAACATTCTAGCATTTCAAGAACCCTCTGTCCAGGCTGTGGAAGAGGAAGAGGAAAAAGTTAAGAAGAAAATATCAGAGAACTTCTTCTACGACTACACAGAACTTGCTTCGATGCCTTTTGTGACTCCAGGTGGAAACATACCAAGGCATTTTCTCATACTCATGTATCCACTATAACTATTTAGGTGTAATTTGGGGAATTTTAGTTTCTTCGGTCAGGGATTGGGAAACTAGAGCCCGTGGAACAATTTGGCCTACATCTGTTTTTGTAAATAAGATCTTACTGCAGCACGACCACGCTCATTCATTTGCATTTTGTCCACAGCTGTGGTCATACTACAAGGGCAGAGTTGGGTATTTATGACAGGAACCATTTATCCAATAAGGCCTAAAATACTTACTGCCTGCCCTTTACAGAAAAAGCTTCCCACTCCCTGCCTTAAGTAGTTCTAAGAAGCTTGGCCCTTACATTATTGGAGATAGAAAGGCATGATCTTAATTTGGACTAAACTTTCATTGATGCTACATAACTGTGAAGAGATTGGATGCTTCTCTGGCTGTTCTCTGCCCAGGTAGAAAAGGCTGGAGCTGGTGAGAATTGATGTGAAGGAGGCCGGAAGCCCTCAATCCCATTTGTCTCTTCTGCTAGCCTGGCCTTCCATCACCAATGCCTATCAAGCTCAATTGTTGATTTCTCTTCTTGAAAGATTTGATGTGGCCATTGTCAAGCTTTCCTATTTCACATTATGTATCAGAGGAATTGTCAGAAAAGACCCTGAGGAAATAGGGCATTAAGTAGCAAGTTTATAGTCTGGAGAATCAGAGTCTATGAGGATGTGTGGAAGGGGGTATAACTGTGAGGGAGGGGGGTGAGTTAGTGTGCGCCATCCCTTATGACTCTAGCTTTGTGAGGGGCTAGTTGGAAGACAGTTTTGTCATGGTCCTTAGCTAGTATGGCATGCTTATATTCAGATGGGTAGAGACTATGGCCTCTGGCCTCTGGTAAGAGGTACTTTCCACAGGTAGGACATCCTCCCTGACTCAGTTTTGCTTTTGCATAAAAATAGGACATGTTGCTAATATAGCTTCTAACTCTGGTTCAGCTTCAGGTGTAACTAAATCAATTCATACTGAATCAGCTTGAAACCTGGAATTTTCTCTCTTTAGAGATTTGTTTTGTTTTGTATTTGTTTGGTTTGTGGACTAGTTTCTGACAACAGCTAGGCTGTTTGCTTTCTTCTAGTCCATTATTTTCACATGGGTGAGGGTGGTATATCAGTGTCCCCTGAAAGCTCTTCCTAAAGTGCACAATTCTTTGATGTCTTCATGGACCTACTGTGTTATATTTCTGTGTAGTGAAGAGCTTGGACAGATGTATGCTGAAAAGGCTTCCCAGGTGGCTTTTCACGTGTACCTTTCCCAACTCCGAACACTGGGGGTCTCCTGCCCCAGGACAGGAGAATCTCTGTTAGAGAACATGGCCAAAGTCTGTGTATACAATAGTTAGAGACCTCAACTTTTGATCCAATGGAAAATCTCTGTTCACCTGGGTGAGTGAGTTACTTTCTAAGTGATAGCCTTTGCTTGAACACTTTCCACACTAGGGAAATCACAAGTGCATTAACCTATTTGGGGACAGCTTATATTATTAGAGAGCTATCTGAGGCATTGAATCACAATCTGTCTCTCTGGAATGGCTCCCACTGGGCCTGGCTCTATTCTCTGAAGATTTAACAGATTTAATCTCTGTTTTGTGAGGAAGTCAGTCATTATGTATCCCCCAAGTAATCTTTTAATCCTTTAATAATTATATTCATTCTACTTTAGGTTTTTTTTTTCAGTACTAGGAATTGAACCTAAGGGCATTCTACCTCCAAGCAATACTCCTACCCCTATTTTTATTCTTTATTTTTCCTGTGGTACTGGGGATTGAACCCAGGGGCATTCTACCTCTGAGCTACACCCCCAGCCCTATTTTTTAATCTTTATTTTTATTTTTTAGTTTTTGGTGGTACTGGGGTTCCTGGAAACTCTTCTACCTCCGGGCTACACTGGGAGCACTCCCAGACCTATTTTCCAATTTTTTAATATTTTTATTTGGAAACAGGGTCTCTTAAGCCAGCACGGCTGGCTTCAAACCTGCACGATCCTCCTGTCTCTGCCTCCCAAGCACGGGAATACAAGCGTGCACCACCACTCCCAGCTAATCTTTATTTTTGAAGCAGGGTTTCACTAAGTTGCAGAGGGCCTCACTAAGTAGCTGAGGCTGGCCATGATTCTGTAATACTTCTGTCTCAGCCTCCCAAGTACAGGGATTACAAGTATGTGCTACAATACTCAGCTTTTATTCTTTATTTTGAGATAGGGTGCCACAAAATTGTGGAGGGCCCCACTTAATAGCTGTGGCTGGTTACAAACCTGTAATCCTCTTGTCTCAGCTTCCATAATACTGGGATTACAAGCACGCACCACCACACTCAGGCCTACTTTAGTTTTAAGACTTAAATCTTCTAAATCAACATATTTTAGCAAGAAATGTGCCATTTAAAAAATAACACCTAAATCACAGCATATTTATAAAATGCATTAAAGAGAACTTAATGCAATATTTAAATAGTTTTAAAGTGGAATCCTAGATGGCCACAAATAAATGTTGATAGTTCCAGGTCTCTGCATGGAAGTTAAGGAGAAGCAAACCAGAAGAGAAAAGATAAAAGGGAGTATCAGGCCGGGTGTGGTGGTGCACGCTTGTAATCCCAGCACTTGGGAGGCTGAGACAGGAGGATCACACAGGTTCGAAGCCAGCCTCAGCTACATAGTGAGGCTCTCAGCAACTTTGTGACACCCTTTTTCCAAATAAAGTATAAAATAGGTCTGGGAGGTAGAAAAGCCCCTGGGTTCCACCCCCAGTACCACACACACACACACACACACACACACACACACACACAGGAAATTTCAGATACACCAACACATTCTAACATTTCAAAGCTCTACTAAGGGAATTGTAGTACCCTCTGGGTTAAAAGAAAAGAATCAGATTGTAGTTATACATTCATTTCATTCAACAAATATTTATTGACTACCTAGTGGACTCAGAGTGCTAGGCATTGTGGGAAATAAAGATGGGAAGAAAACAGTCTCTAGCTCAAGCGTTTGGAAATTAGAGGGGAAATATTTGGGGAGCTATATATCACACATTTTGGGCTTTTGCTTTTTAAATTTTTTAAATGGTAGGTAAAAACATAAAAGATGTATGTATTTATGGAGTACCATGTGGTATCTGGATATACGTATATATTGCGTAATGTTTAGATCAGGTTAAACATGTCTCCTCAAATATTTATAAATTCTTTATAGTAAAAACATCAAAAATCCATCTAGCTTTTTAAAATATTTTTATTGGTGCATTGTAATCATATATCACATTGGAATACAAGACTTGAGAGGATATACAAGCACACATCATCCAATTAGCCCTCATCTAATCCTCATCCCATTCCTTCCCCCTCCCTTGATCCCATGCTTGATTGGTGATTATCTTTGATACCTTTGTTTATGTACCTCCTGAGGTTTAAAAAGGTTCCATCCTCCCCCATCCCATCCCCTATGATTAGTCACCTTAATTGCTTCTCTATAGGGCCCTTTCTACAACTCGACTTCCTCCTGTTACCCCTTTCTTCCTAGTTTTTGCTAATTAGGGGAAGCATCTGGTTTTTATTTTCTGTGATATTTATTTGTGCATGCCGCATTGCAAGTTCTGATCCTACTCTTGGTGGCCCCTGTAGTGGCCTGGCCACCTGGAGGACTCTGATCCTGACCTTGCTGGCCCCAGCACCGGCCTTGCCTCATGAGAGGCCTCAATCCTGGCCCTGCTGGCCCCGACACCGGCCTAACCCCTTGGCGGGCTCCGATCCTGGCCTCGGAGGCCTCAGCACCAGCCTTGCCTCACAGCAGGCTCCAATCCCGGCCTCACTGGCCCCGGCACCAGCCTTACCCCTTGGCAGGCTCCAATCCCGGCCTCGGAGGCTCCAGCACCAGCTCCTTCTAGCTTTTTAAAATATATAGCACAATATCATTATATACAGTCATCCTACTATGCAATAGCACAGCAAAACTTCTTGTTCTAACTGTAACTTAGAACTCACTGATGAGCTATACCCCCAGCCCTATTTTATTTTTTTCTTTTGAAACAAAGTCTCACTAAGTTGCTAGGGGCCTCACTAAATTGCGAAGGCTAGCCTTGAACCTGTGATCCTCCCAACTCAGCCTCCTAAGTACTGGCATTACAGGCATACACTACTATGCCCTGCCTGTGAGCATTTTTAGATTCCACATATGAATGAGAGTGGATGGAACTTGTCTTTCTGAGCCTGGCGTATTTCACTTAACATAATGATCTCTAGTTCCATCCACATTATCACAAGTGACAGGATTTCCTTTTTATTGCGGAAGAGTATTCCATTGTGTATAAGTATATTTTCTTTATTCATCGGTTGATAGATACTTAAGTTGTTCCCTTACTTGGCTGATGTGTATAGCGCTGCGATAAACTTGGAAGTACAGATGTCTCTGACATACTGATTTAGTTTCTTTTGGATATGTACTCAGTAGTGCTGCTCTGGGTTTGAAAGGAACTTTGCACAGAGGAGCAGCACATGAGAGGATGTTTCTCCCTTCAATGAGAAATGGGAACATAGACAAATGACATCTCTTATTCCTAAAGAGATGACAACCGTCCTGTAATCTCATAGTTACAGACATGCTTTGGGCCTTCTATGGTATCTATTGTATTGGCATCTAGGATGAGAGAAAGAAGGAAAGGTGAGAGTTGTGGTTTGGGGAAATGGAAAAAGAGAAAGGAGGCAAAACTGCCTGTCTTACCAGGCTTTGTAAGTATGAGGAAAGCTTCCTTAGATCCAATTCTCCATTTGTCCTATGGCGAAGGAAGACACAGGTATTGTCCACGAGGTCTGGATAGTTCATTCAGCTCTCTGGATCACACGTACATTTGTATTTATGTGTAAGATTCAGTTTTAGGCATTTATGTCTGTAATAAATTTCTTTTTTGTGTGTATGCGTGGTACTAGGAATGGAACCCAGGGGTTTTCTACCTCTGGGCAACCCTCCCAGAACTATTTTATTTGGAAAGAGAGTTTCACTAAGTTGCTGAGAGCCTTACTAAGTAGCTGAAGCCACTGAGGCTGGCTTCAAACATGCACGATCCTCCTGTCTCAGCCTCCCAAGTACTGGGTTACAAGTGTGCGCCATCGTGCCCAGCCTTTAAAAAAAATTTCTAAAATTCTTTATTCTTGAACATATCAAGTGCTTCACTCCTCTTTTCCAATGTATTTATTAAGTAATGATCGATTACATATAGTTGGTTATAAATAGTTTATATTTCACTATCCAAACTGCATCAATTAAAGAATTCCCTTATTTTTACACTGTACATTTTCTTCTCATTAAAAGGTCCACATAATTTCTTTCTCTGAAATTTTTATTTTCTTACAAATAAATAGAATCCTCTAAAATTATGATTTGCTTTTATTTTTAATTAATTAATTTATTAATTTTTGCAGTACTGGTGGTGGAACCCAGGGGCACTCTACCTCCAAGATACACCCCCAGCCCTATTTTTTATTCTTTGTTTTGAAACAGGTTCTCACTGAGTTGCAAAGGGCCTCACTAATCCTTCTGTCTCAGCCTCTGGGATTACAAGCGTGCACCACCATGCCCAGCTTTATAATTTATTTTTAAAGCAAGGGCTCAAGAAAAAGATTCTGTTATTAATCTTTCAACTTTGGTGTTCATCAATGAATTTTTATAAATGAAGAATGTATTGAAGACATGCTATGTAATGTATTTCTTTTGCTAATTTTTTCATAGATTGATTTTATTTAGTTTACATTTATATATTCATTGAAATTGAATGTAGCAACAATGTATTTGACAAGGTATTTATATAACATTTATAAACTTATATTTTGAATTACTACAATCTTACTCTATAATAAGCATATAGACACATGCCTACAAGTACCTACATACTCATGTATATACTAATAAGCTTGGAAAGAAAATGTTAGTTTATTAATTACTTATATACTATAAATTTAGTCAATTTTCATTACTTATATATGAATTAAACTTCAATTACATTATGTTAGCTTATTATAGCAGTTTGTTATCAAATGTTATATTAAAATTTCACCAATATGTCAGAATTGTTTTGTACATACTGCTTAAGGGCATTTTGCCTCTGAGCTACACCCACAGCACCACTTTATTTTTTATTTTGAAACAGGGTCTTGAGAAGTTTTGAGGCTGGCCTCAAGTCTGGGTTGTCCTGTCTCAGCCTCCCAGTTGCTGGGATTTTAGGTGTGTAGCACCACACCTAGTCAACATGCCAAAATTTCAAATACTTTGTGTTTCACATCAAGGAAGAGGCCTATATAGTAGTTTTATTATGAGTGTCAGAATTGACAGTCATGTGAGGACAAAGATGCTTTGTCCCATGTTATACAATATGATGTTTTAGTGGGAGAGAGGAAAAAAAACTTATTAGGTGACAGATTTTCTCTCTCTGATGCCCAAGTAGAAGGCTTACCACTACCTGTTATTGCAAAAGCAATTAACATGCTTTCGATATTTTTTTAGAAAAATTAAAGTAATAACTGGGTCAGTGTATGAAGATTTTCACTTAAAATTTTGTTTTAGTAATACACAGAAAAAAATATGAATTTTTCAGGGTAAAATTCAACAACTTCATCCTCAAATCTTTCCCAAGGAATAAGGATTTTTAAGATATATAATTTTATCACTTTCCCTATTCCTAGGATGGCTATTTCCTTTCTCTTCTTTTCCTTAGCAACTTTCCTTCAGGCATACTTTTGGTTATGACTGCAGAAAGCGATCCAACCTCCATCTTCTAGACGACAGTACCGTGATGTACATCGCTGGGAACCAACTTGTCCTTCTGGATTTTAAAATCAAAGAACAGATGTACCTGCGAAGTAGCAGTGGGGAAGGAATTGGTGCCATTGGGGTATGTGCCTTAGTAACTTAGAAGAAAGACCCAGTATTGTTCTGCGTGTGGTATAGTGTAGCCAAGTAAGGTGCGCAGCCATCTTTTTTATTTTTTATTTTTTGTAGTACTGGGGTTCCTGGAAGCCCTTCTACCTCTGGGCTATACTCCCAGACCATATATATATATATATATATATATATATATATATATATATATATATATATATATAATATTTTTTTTATTTGGAAACAGGGTCTCTTAAGCCAGCGAGGCTGGCTCGGAACCAGCTCGATCCTCCTGTCTCTGCCTCCCAAGCGCGGGGATTACAAGCGTGCGCAACCACGCCTGGCTGTGCGCAGCCATCTTTATGCCAAGGCATTTTCAATTCAGCTACAATCATGACATTTGTTGATAGTGCTTCCATCAATACAATAATAATATTAGAAGTGTTAATGGTAACATTAATATTAGTAATAGATTAGTTGTCTTTGCAGATAAGAAAACTGGGACTTTAGAGGTTAAGTGACTTCCACATGGTCATGCAGGTTTTTTATATTTGGATTACAGTGGAGGTGAGTGAGAAAGTGGTTAAGATGCTTGATCTGAGCACAAGAGCAGGCATATGGGCATCGGGAAGAGAGAATGTGAAGAAAACATGAGGCCTGCAGATAAGATGTGGAGATGGACAGACTGTGGAAACAGGGTATCTTGGGATATGTGAAGTGGAAGATAATTTCATGTTCATTTCTTCTTTGATTATCTCAATTTGGCATGTATAAGTGATAAAATTTCCTGTCCTCAAGGAGTTTAAGACTAATTTTTTTTTTTTTTTTTTTTTTGCAGTACTGGGGATTGAACCCAGGGACATTTTACCTCTGAGCTACATCCAAGCCCTATTTTTTATTCTTTATTTTGAAGCAGTGTCTCACTAAGTTGCACAGGGCCTCACTAAGTAGCTGAGGCTGGCCATGAACTCGTGATCCTCCTGTCTCAGCCTCCCAAGTACTGGGATTATAAGCATGAGTAACCATGCCCAGCTAAGATTAATATTTCAGTTCAGCAAGAAGTTATTATATAATACTGTGCATCCAATATTACATAGAACATACCATGAAGATTTAAAGAGATAAGAATTAATGAACTTTACTAATCCAAAAAGTTTAAAATCTATCTAAAGAGGAAAAAATATTAAAAAAGCAGATACATAGTACATGATAATGAGGCAATAGCTGAGTGTAAGTAATTGTAGGCCAAATGTGAGGGCCACAGGTTTTGTGGAGGGAGGTAAGTCAGGGACCATGACTTATCCTGAGTCTGAGGTGTACACCATTTTCAGAGGACTAAAACGCATCTAATTATTGCATATATATGTATATGTATATATATATATATATCCGTCATTTTATGCCATTAATAGTCTTTAAATTTCTATTTTCTATGTGTTAAAAAATCATTTGGATTGAGGACAGTGGTAGGGGTGTACAATGGCCAAGAATGCTAACCCTAACCCTCATCTTCTTGGATGTGGAGCCGTCTTATGGCCACCACAGCCTTTAGCTGTGTGTACTAGAACTGCTGGTTTCGGGTTAGTGGCCCAGTCATCTCCTCCACTGTCCTCCCTCTGTGTGTCAACTTGTCTTCTCTGAAACAGTTTTCCAGTTGAGGAGAAAAAATACTTTTGTAAGGCTGTATGAGAAACCTGTAAGAAATATGTTTGGGGCCTATAAACTACCTTCCAAAAAAGACAGAGTGAATTTATATGTAGAGTATTAAGTTTTAGTGACTTATTAATTCCGTGTCTCCACTAAAAGCAACACATCCAAACTCAATTCCACAGCAGCTTTTAATTTGAAGGGCATAAAAAATTTTAATTATTGTAGACAATAAGGGTAAAGAACTGCCCGAATATCCATTCAGATATGTGTGATCACATAGTGTACAAAATATTTCTTTGCAAAAGTGGTAATATACTTCCCCTGCCTCCTTGGGATATACTATATTTTAGACCCAGTTGCTTCTTCATTGCTTCCCTGGGACAGGTGAGTAGCAAGTTCAGGATGACATATTATAGAGTTAAATTATTTCTAGAGTATAAGATACTCTAGATCCATTCTAGTCTAGATTTGTCTTTTTTAAAGCTTTAAAAATAGGCCTCAAAAGAGTCAAATTGTTATGCCTATAAAAAATTTGCCTTAATATTATATACAATAGGTGTTACAAAGTGCTTATTATTATAACAGCCTTTTATTTATATTTTTTGGCTATTTATTCTGCTGAATATTTGCGGTGGTTTTTTTTGTGTGTGTGTATTTGTGTGTGTGTGTGTGTGTGTGTGTGTGTGTGTGTGTGTTTGCAGTACTGGGAATGGAACCCACGGGCATTCTACCTCTGAGCTACACCCCAAGCCCTATTTTTTAGTCTTTGTTTTGAAACAGGGTCTCACTGAGTTGAAAAGAACCTCACTAAGTAGCTGAGGCTGGCTTCAAACAGTGATCCTCCTGTCTCAGCCTACCAAATGCTGGGATTACAAGCGTGTGCCACCACACCCTGCTATTCTACTGCATATATGGCTTATGAATGAACAAAGATAACAGAAATGAATATGTGATTCTACCCAATTTATGTGACTATCATTTGAAGGTAACACAAATCATTTTTCCAGGACATATTTATCATGTTTTCCTGTGTCTAGCTTGGAAATGTATCTTTCTCTCTTCACTTAAGTTTATAGCCACTGTGGTAAGCTTGTCCAAGGAGAAATTGTTTTTTTTTTTTTTAAATTGAGATATAATCTTCTCTGGAAACAGGATGCCCACACTGCTAAGGCTTGCCTTTCTACCTTTCACCATGGAGTGAGGTTAACACAAAGACCCTCTCTAGATGTTGTGATTTTCCAGCCTCCAGAATTATGAGTCAAATAAGTTTCTGGTTTTTATAAGCTACCCAATCTCAGGTATTTTACTATTGCAGCAGAAAATGGACCAAGACACATACATTTAAAATTTTTTTTATTCAAAATTTTAGATTGACATATATGCAGAGTAAATAATTCATAAAACTTAGAGATCCTCAAAGTACAGAACCCAGACCAGCAGCATCACTATCACTTTGGAACTTGTTAGAAATGTAAATACAAGTTCTCAAGTTCCAGTCCTGACCTACTGAAACAGAAATTCTAGGATTAGGGCCTGAAATCTGTGTTTTAATAAGTCTGTCAAGTCATTCTGATACACACTAAAGACTGAGAACCGTTGTTCTAGCTTCTCTAATAGTAGCTTAAAAAATGTAGAGTTATAAATGACCATCTTAAAGTAAGCTTTAAAGTTTTACTTTGCTTATTTCTAGTTTTTAGTTCAAGTCTCATCATTAAGTACCTATTTTCAAAGTTTCTTTTGGAGTAGATCCTAATTAATACGTTTCAAAACAATGGATGCTGACTACCACATTAATAGGATTTTTATATGAAATACTTATTTTTTAATTTTTTTATTGAACATAAATGGTATACATTTAAACTATACTTGGTGCCTTCTTCCACCCCGCCCCTGTTTTCCCTTCCCCCCTCCCACCAATGATTGTCCAGGGTAACCATGCCATATTCATAATTTTACACATATTCGGATGTAGATCCTCATTAATCAAGTTCAGTCTTCCTTGTCCCCTATCTTTCCATTCAAACTTTGCTGGTATTTCCCCTCCATTACCTGGAGTACCACTGGTATCCTCTACTTCATAACTTGTTCTGGGAAATTGAAAGAGATGGAACTCTCCCAAATTCCTTCTATGAGGCCAGAATCACATTAATCCCCAAACCAAATAAAGATACTTCAAGAAAGGAAAACTACAGACCAATATCTTTAGTGAACATAGATGCAAAAATTCTAAACAAAATACTAGCCATACGCATTCAAAACTATATCAAGAGAATAATACATCATGACCAAGTTGGTTTCATCCCAGAAAAACAAGGCTGGTTCAACATACGCAAATCAATACGTGTTATTCACCACATAAATAGAACCAAGAACAAAAACCACATCATCATAGCAATAGATGCTGAAAAAGCATTTGACAAAACCCAACACCCATTTATGTTAAAAACACTGCAGAAAATTGGGATAGAAGGAACGTACTTCAACATCATTAAGGCAATATACTGTAAACCCAAAGCCAACATTATATTGAATGGGGAAAAACTTCAAGAATTTCCTCTAAAATCAGGAACAAGACAAGGATGCCCACTATCACCACTCCTTTTCAATATAGTCCTTGAGACTCTTGCCGCAGCAATAAGACAAGAGAAGGAAACCAAAGGAATTCACATAGGAAGAGAGGAATTAAAATTATCCTTATTCACAGATGACATGATCCTTTATCTGGAAGACCCAAAGAAATATTTCTTTTAAAATACAATGAGTTGTCATTTTTTTGTAGGTTCATCCATATAAAGCTTATTTCACGATAGCCGAGAAAGGAAGTTTTCCAAAGATTATAATCTATGAATATCCCTCTTTGAGGCCCTACAGAATCCTTCAAGGTAAATCCAATAGAATTTTTTAAATATCCCATGTTCAAAGACAACAGTATTTTGAAAAAGATATGAGATTGTTGAATTAACTGGGCTTCGCTAGAAGAAAACAAACTTTTATAGTTTTGCAGTTGTGGAGGGTGATAAGTCTGAAATTTGTAGGTCAGGCCTACGAGTTAGAAGGTCTTGGGAAGGAGCTGATGAGTAGTCTTCTTGCATAATCTTCAGGGAATCCTCAGGTTTTTTTCAAGGTTTTTAGCTGATTAGCTAAACCCCACCTAGATCATCAAGGATAGTCTCCTTTGCTTAAGAGTCAACTGATGGTAAATATCAGCCACACCTTCAAGATACCTTCACAGAAACATCTAGACTATTGTTTAAGTGGATAACTGGATATGACAGACTAGCCAAGTTGGCTAGAAAAATAATTATCTGTCAAAATTCTCTTGCAGGTCTGTTTTTCATATAATTAATTTCAGAAGTTAATTTTTCTTTTGGCATTGTTCTGAGACAAATTTTAAATTTTAGATTGATTCCTTTTGTGTTTCTCCTCCTTCAGAAAATTAAATGTTTACAAAGTGTTTTTCTCCTACAGAGTGTGATTATCATCTTCACCCTCCCCCTTTATATCATGCAATCTATTCTAGAGCCAAGGGTGAGAAATGATTTTGGAACTACTCCTTTAGGGAATTCTTGGCATACTTATATTAATATGGATCACAAAGGGCTGTCTCTCTTTCTCTCTTTAATAAGACACTTTATACAATAAAATAAATGTTGCCTTTATTTATTGGATACCTGTTTCAGTCAGTATTCTCATTACTATAATCCAAAAATGACCGACCATACAATTTAGAGGAAGATAGATTTATTTGTTTACAGTTGTGGAGATTTCAGGGGCTCAGTCCATGTCAGGCTGGGTCAGAGTAGGAGGGAGAGAGAAGGTAAGAGCAAGTGCTCTACTCTCACTTTGTGGAAGCCGAAAGCAAAAAAACAAACAAGGGGATTCAAAGACACATATAACCTAAGGCCAAACCCCTAGGCAAAAATCTCCTCCAGCCACACCCCACCTGCCCAAGACACCACCCAGGAAATCCATTACAATGAATTTATCTACTGATGAGTTACAACCCTCATGATGTAATTATATCAACTCTCAACATTATTACATGAGCTGTTCAGGGGACATTCTATATCCAAACCATGACAATTTCTATTCTTCTTTCTAGATGGAACTGAGAGGGCATATGCTTATGTGGACTTTAACTACAATGGTACCTTGTTGGCCTCTGTTGGTAGCCACCCTGATTATACACTGACCATCTGGAATTGGAAAGAAGAGCAACCAATACTGAGGACAAAAGCTTTTTCTCAGGAAATTTTTAAGGTTACTTTCAATCCTGAAGATGACGAGCAGCTTACTACATCAGGATCAGGCCATATCAAGTAGGTTGAAAAGTGAATAGAAGCACTGTGGGTATTACCAAGGGTATTTTCCAAGAAGATTTAAAAAACTGAAGCTATCTTTGCTATTGTCAAAATTAAGACAATATCTAAATGCATTCCTTTTTTTCTTTTTTCTTTTTTTTTTTTTTTTGCGGGTCTGGGGTGGAACCCAGGGGCATTCTACCTCCGAGCTAACCCCCCTGCCCTATTTTTTTATTCTTTATTTTGAAACTGGGTCTCACTGAGTTGCAGAGGGCGTCACTAAGTAGCTGAGGCTGTCTGCGAACTGCGATCCTCCGGTCTCAGCCTCCCGAATGCTGGGATTACAAGCATGCGCCACCACGCCCGGCTCTAAATGCATTATTTTTAAAATTAACTGTTAGTGTACTCTTTCTTTTCTTCTCTTCCCTTCTCCTTTCCTCTCCTCTTCTCTTCTTTCTCTCTCTCTCTCTCTCTCTCTCTCTCTCTCTCTCTCTCTTTGCAGTACTGGGGATTGAACCCAGGGACATTCTACCTCTAAGCTATACCCCAGCCCTATTTTTTATTCATTATTTTGAAACAGGGTCTCACTAAATTACGGTGGGCCTCACTAAGTAGCTGAGGCTGGCCGCGAACCTGCGATCATCCTGTCTCAGCATCCTAAGTACTGGAATTACAAGCATGCGCCACCATGCCCAGCTTAGTGTACCCTTTCTAATTAAATATATGGAAATTTATTTTTAAAGCTATCAAAGAATCCTTATAATCAGAACAAAGGCTTGTACCGCAGAAATAATGGTTGGACCTGTGCCTGCATTAGGCCAGGGGAAGGTGAAGAGACTATTGGTTAAGCAGAAAGAGAGATAATTAATCCTTATAAAAACTATTTTTATGTTCAAAACCACAGTGTCTTGCTTTCAAGGCACTCCACTGCGTCCCTTTCCAATGCAGTGCTTTATTGTTCTGTCCCTTCTTTCTACCTTTGTAATAATAAAATTTGCTTAAGTTTGCAAAAAAAATAAAGGTATCAAAGATAAAGAGCTTTTAAATTTAGCCTGCTGCCTTCTCATAGACTTCACTTCCTAAAATAGTTTTTATAGTGTTTTAAATAACTAACACTAGTATGGTGTTTTCAAATTCGTATTGAACAGTCACATCACTATTACATTTCTTGTTTGTAGCGACTCAGTCTTCATCTGCAAAACAAGAATTATCAATCTCTTCCATTCCTAGCAAGGGACCCTTAATACTAAATGGTAGCAGAGCCTGTGTGTGTGTGTGTGTGTGTGTGTGTGTGTGTGTGTGTGTGTTACTAGAGATTGAACCCAGGGGGTACATTCTACCTCTGAGCTATACTTCCAGCCTTATGTTTTATTTTGAAATAAGTTCTCACAAAGTTACGAAGGGCCTCACTAAGTAGCTGAGGCTGGCCGCGAACCTGCAGTTCTCCTGTCTCCACCTTCCAAGGGTGCACCACCATGCCAACTAGCAGAGCGCCTACTCTTGTTTCAGGTCTCTGGTTCCAAACTCCATGGAGGTAACTGGGATTGAACCCAAAGACATTCTACCTCCAAGCTACACCCCCCATTCTTTTTTTAGTTTAGTTTAGTTTTATTTTGAAACAGAATCTCACTAAGTTGCTAAGAGTCTCGCTAATTGCTGAGGCTGACCTTGAACCTTCTTCAGTCTTCCTGTCTCAGCCTCCCAAATACTGGGATTAGAGTTGTGCAACACCATGCCCGGCTTCCATTCTTTTTCAACTATGTCATATTCTAGTCTATTTCCAGGATGGAATGATTTTGTCCTTCTCTATTTTTGTTCTACCCTGTCTCATGAATTTCATAATAAGATTCTATCCAGAGCTGCCCATAACTAGATTCCCAGTATTTTTTTAATAGAAAGATGTTTTTTAATCTGTCCAAAGTTCTTTCTGTCCCAATTAAGCTTGGTCTTTTTATTAATCACTCACTGGACATGCAGAAAAATGGAGCATAATTTTAAATGTAATCTTGAGGGGTGGGCTTCTTAAGAAACTCTCTGCTAGCTATAGACTAAGTTTTTTCAATGTCATTTTTTATCACTTTGTAAAGTGTGTATTTTTATGTACTCTATCTTTGGGGAAAGGCTTACATTAAATCATTAATTTCATGTATAAAGTGACATGAAAAAATAAAATACATGGAAGTATATGATTAGGGGGCCTAGCATAGCTTTGGAGAAAGATTTTGGTCATCTTGACTTTTGGCTTTATATTATTGGTTTGTTGACACTTTCCGTTCTCTGCTTTTTAAAATATTTTTTGTAGTATTGGGGATTAAACCCAGGGACATTCTGCTTTCAAGCTATACCTCCAGCCCTATTTTCTATTCTTTATTTTGAAACAATCTCACTAATTTGCAGAATGCCTCACTAAGTAGCTGAGGCTGGTTGTGAACCTTGGATCTTCCTGTCTCAGCCTCTCAAGTCCTGGGATTCAAGTGTGTGCCACCACATCTGGCTTCCATTATTTGTTTTATATCTAGTTGGTTAGGTCAGATTAGTTTTTCTATGTAGCCTTCATCATACTTATTGTCCATTTGTTTATATTATTTAAAAGACTATTAATAGACTATTGAGCCAGACCTGGTGACACACATCTGTAATTCTAGTACTTGGGAGGCTGAGACAGGTTGATCGCAGGTTTGAGGATAACCTCAGCAATGTGGTGAGGCTCCCAGCAACCTATTGGGACCTTGTTTCAAAATAAAACATAAAGTAGGGCTAGGGGTGTATCTCAAAGGTAAAATGCCCCAGTACCCTCTCACACACAGGCTGTTGATTGCTGGGCATCAAGAGCTTTTCAACAATTTTATGAAGTGTTACTAATATTCTAATTTTAAACGTGAGAAAATGAAGAAACATTGTGACTAAGAATATTACTCAAAGTCACACTGCTAGTAAGTTATATTTTTTATTTTGAAAATTTTTATATCCTTTAAAACATTAATGCTAGTCATAGAACTTTCTGTCAGACTAGAATCGTTCCCTGCTATCCACTACGGAAGCTGCTAGCCACACATAGATATTAAGCTCTCGATATTGGCTAGCTTAACTGAAACAGTGAGTCCTAATTTTATTTGATGTTAATTAATTTAATTATAAATTCAAATAGTCATGCATGGCTGGTGGTTACTGAATCAAACAGTACAACTCAAAATACAAGCTCCATGAAGGCAGACAATTGCTTTTTTTTCTCTATTTTGCTCACTGCTGAATTGATATTGCCTAGAGCTTTGCCTGATGGATAGCAGACACTTAATACATAGCAAGCAGATAAATGAATGAAATAACACAGGTGGCTATGAAATATGTAAGTACTTGGGTCATATTAAAATAAAAACAAATAACATTTAACCTGAGGTAGATTTAATCTCTTTCTTCTTTTTCTTTTGCAGATTCTGGGAAATGGCTTTTACGTTCACTGGACTCAAGCTGCAGGGATCACTAGGTCGATTTGGCAAAACAACCACAACTGATATTGAAGGCTACATAGAACTCCCAGACGGGAAGGTGAGTACAGCCATTGTGCTGCAGTGATAAAATTGTGTCTGAGAGCACACATAGGAAAGCATACATTTACAAAAAACTTATTTGTTCTAAGAAGCTCTGCCAATATTAATAATAGATATGATTATAGATGTAATGAACATTGCTTACCATTTTTTCTTTGCTTAATATTAATATTATATATTAATTATGTAAGCATTTTTATATATTAACATAGTGATATACCTGTTAATTTTTTTTCTTTTTTGATGTTTGGGGGGGGTTACTAGGGATTGAACCCAGGGGCATTCTATCACCTTGCTATACCCCCAAACTTCTCTTGGATTCTGAAATGGGGTCTCACTAAGTTTCAGAGACTGGCCTCAAACCTGTTATCCTCCTGTCTCAGCCTCCTAGATACTAGATTACAGGCACGTGCCATCACCCCTGGCTTTACTTGCTACTTTTAATTGTGTCGTGGAATTGCACTATTTACATTACCTATCTTCCCCCCCACTTTTTTTTTCTTTGCTATTATATTCCAAGAGGACTTTCTGGGTCAAAGGTTACATGCAAACTATTACTTTAATTTTTGTTATCAATCATTAGTCATTAAAATGGTTTCAGTCAGCCTTCTTATTATTGGACTCAAAATACCTGATGACAACAACTTAGGGGAATTATTAGGGTATTTATTAGGGGATTTATTTCCTCACAGTTGTGGAGGTTTCTGAGGTTTTAGTCCATCTCAGGCTGTTGGGCCGGGTCTGTGGACAGGATGCAGGGAGAGAGCACAAGGGAGGAGGAAAGGGACATATGTAACCCCAAAGGCTACACAGCTGTGGCCTATCTCCTCCAGTCACATCCTATCTGCCTACCTTACCACTTAATCCATTAATTCATCAATGGGCTTACTACTGATAAGATTAGAACTCTCATGATTCAATGATTTCTCCTCTGAACATTTTGCATTGCCAATACGTGAAATCTCCCGGGGAACATTCTATGTCCAAACTGTAACAAAGACCAGTCCACTTCACGGTGGCATCTGCCACGCTGCAGTTCAAGTTTGCTCTTTTCCTTCCTTCTCCTATAAAATGTGTGGGCTCATTGCCTGAAATGATAAGCCGAGGCTGACCAATAGGTAAAACAGGCAACACAGGTAAAAATCCTGAGTAAAGTCATTGGTTGCACCAGCTGAGAGGGAAATGAAAATGCAGACTCCTGGAGCTGACAAGCAAACTCTATGACAGAGTCCCATCCAAATGGCATCCTAGGGAGCATCTACCCACACACATGTTCTGTAAAAAGACCGTTCAAGTCAAAGTCCTTAGCATGGAGAACATTTTCTTGGTAAATATCAGCAAATACTTCTACATTAAGAGTTCCAGGGAAATAGCCAGTCATGGTGGCACACACCTGTACTCTCAGGTTTAATCCCCAGTATCATAGTGCACACACACACACACACACACACACACACACACACACACACACACACACGAGTTCCAAGGGTCCTAGAGAAAAGAAACTCTTGACAATTTACCTTAGCATCTGCCTTTGCAGGCAGTATGGTCAGAGTAGGAGCTTTTGAGACATGGTGTTTCAACCAGAATTCTGACTCTTCTGGGAATATTTGGTGAGTTCCTTAACTGTTTTGTGCTTCAGTAAAATGGAAATATTGGTCAGGGTTACCATTGGCCCATATTATTCCTTTGTGGCATGAGAAAAAGCTGTTTCTTCAGGGAAAACTAAATATCCAACATGCACAACTATACAAAGTACTGCTAATAAATGTAGCTAGTTGATATAGTTTTTAGCATAAAAATAACAATCTATGTAAAGCACATAGAGTTCATAATCAATACCTAGAACTTACTAGGCAACACTTGTTAATTAATCTGTGAACAAATTCCCTTTGGGAAATATTGGATTAAATAGACTGATTTGAAGTGGCTCCAGATGTCATCCTCGTTTGAAGTTGGATTCCATTATGCTTTAATCTGCTCAAGTCACTTATAGCCTCACAACAGGTCTAACATCTTAATAATCTTATAGTATCACACTTAAAAAGCAGAATCTTGTCATCAAGGATGTTAAACTTGTCTCTATTTTTTTCTTGTTGTTCTGGGGATTGAGCCTGGGGGTGTTTTACCTCTGAGCTATACCCTGGCCCTTTTTATTATATATTCTGAAACAGGGTTTCTCTACATGGCTGGAGATCTTGCTAAGTTTTTGAGGCTGCTGAAACTACCATCCTCTTCTTTCAGCTTCCCAAGTATTGATATTACAGGTGTGTGCCGCCACAACCAGCCTATCTCTAATTTTTGATTGAGTAATTCTCTTGGATTATGTCTTTAAGAGATGTACAAAAATGTCTTTTATAAATGTACATGGAAAATTACCAGTAACATGCAGCTTAGTCACAATAATATAAAACTGCATAATGCTGAAGAAAAGTACATCAAAATATGAATAGCAGTTGTGTCTGGGATAGTGGGTTTTTACTTTTGTATTTTTTTTTTCTGTATTCAAACTTTCATAATCAGGAGAAATATCTCTAGGAAATAACTCTGGCCTACCATTTGAGGCATAATATATACACTTGTCTGTTTTGATGAACGCTTCTTTCCTCTGTACACCTACCAGGTGCTCTCAGGGTCAGAATGGGGCAACATGCTGCTTTGGGAAGGCAGCCTCATCAAAGTGGAGCTCTGTCGGTCTGGGATGAAGACCTGTCACCACGGTCCCATTAACCAGATAACACTAGATGAGGGAGAGGTGATCACTGCTGGGTCAGATGGCTGCATTCGGGTAAGTTGTCTTGATGCGTGGTCAGTAGCATCCATATCTAAGATTCGCAGAACAGCAGGTGGTTCTGTCAGATGTCTATTTCTTATAAAGCACACTTGATAAAGGAGGTCAGTAGTCATCTATTCTCAAGCTCTCATGCTGAATATCACTTCTCATGTGATGAATATTTTTATATTTGTCAACATTAATTTACTCTATCTCAGAACTGAAACTTTCTGAGGGGACCCTTTGCTCTTTTGATTCAGTTGTTGAAATAATAGCTTCAGAACAAAAATCCTATGCTAGCATAAATGGTAGACATATAGTCCTTCCAAATGCCCAGTACAAATAAGTCATTTTCTAGGAACCAAAGTGACAAGTATTTCTTATCTTTTGGTGATAATACCAATTGGAAATGTACTCAGAGGTGAGTTGATGGGGTTGGGTCGTGGATGCTGAACTCTCATCGCTCCTTACACCAAGGACTCACCAGCTTTCACCTGTGAACGCCATCCTGCTTAAAGCCCAGGCTAAGATGGAACACTGCTCCCACATCTAACCCCTGGGGTCGCTGTTCTGTCACACTTCTCCCCGCCACCCTGCGGGCACCTTCTGTGAATGTATACTCCGCTGTTGCTAGCCAATTTGTAGTCTTGCGATTTGTCTTGTAGTCCTCTTGGCATGCATTCTTTCTGGGGCCTTTTCTAAGAAAGAGGTAGTGTTATCCTCCTTCGGCTCCTATTCTCTCCTCTTTCTTCTCTCCTCATTCTCATCCTCATCCTCACGTTCCTTCATACTGAGGATTGAACCCAGGGGAATTCTACTTTGGGGATACACCTCCAACCCTTAAAATGTTTTTTAAACAGAATCTCTCCCTAAGTTGCTGACGCTAACCTTAAACCTGTGATCCTCTATTCTCAGCCTCCTGAGTACTGAGATGACGGGCATGTGCCACCATGCCCAGCTCTTTTGACATTCTTTAAAAAGTATTATCAGAAATAAGGT
This sequence comes from Muscardinus avellanarius, assembly GCF_963383645.1. Classification (NCBI taxonomy): domain Eukaryota; kingdom Metazoa; phylum Chordata; class Mammalia; order Rodentia; family Gliridae; genus Muscardinus; species Muscardinus avellanarius. Next base: position 63,165,677 of record NC_137790.1, on the reverse strand, counting down.
TGTCACTGTTTACATCTATTGAGTTTACTGTGTCTAATATATTGTTTCTGCCATGGGGAAGTGAGACTGCACTCTCTCATTCTTCCTGTGGTATTCTTGGCTATGCTCCCAAGGAGCAACCATCCTTATCTGAAACAGTATATATATATATATATATATATATATATATATATATATATATATAACAGTATATATATATACATAAACAGTATATATATATAAACAGTATATCTATCTATCTATATCTATATCTATCTATATCTATCTATCTATATCTATATAAATATAGATATAGATATATATATATCTATATATCTATATATCTATATATCTATATCTATATATCTACAGATATATAGATATATCTATATATCTCTCTATATATCTATATCTATATATATTCTAATATATATATATATATATATATTAGAATTAAGGAAGAGAAACATTTTCTAATAGACCTATCATCTACATCTCTTTTCTCTGTTTCTTATTAAGATGGTACTTGAATAATTAAGAAAGAAGGTATTATTTCTTCCCGGGGACCTTCTGGTGTTATGAAAATCAAGGTTCATTATAATGTCTTTGGAGCAGCTGAACCACTTACTCCTTATGTCTATTTTTTTTTTATGAAGAAAGACCTGATATAAAACTTGCAGTAAAGCTCATTTGGGGCAAATTAAAATTCTTACATAAGGTAGCACTTTCTCACTAATCTCTGTATAACTACAAAGGGAACTATAATGATTTTTTATACCTCAGTTTAGAGTAAAATCCCAGGAGTCAGGTTTTGGTTGGTATTGTAATTACTCCAACCTGTTGTTAATTTTCATAAAACAAGAAGAAATGGCTTTTGAAAAAGAAATCGAAGCCCTTTCTGGCTTAGAAAATGAATGGAACTACTGATTGATTCTTTTCTTCTTCATTTTATAAGATATGGGACTTTGAGACAATAGATACTGCTGATACTATAGATGATACTGGATTATTGGAAATTGAGCCTATTAATGAACTACAAGTAGACAAGAATGTCAACCTCTTCTCTATGATAAAAATGAATGAAACTGGGAATAACTTTTGGTTGGCGCAGGTAAGTAGCATTCTTCCTTTTGGCTCTTTAAAGTTAATTGGATATAAAATTAAAAGAGTAGTATAATTGATTGTCATTGTGTGGTTGGGTTCTAAAAATATATAAAAGTTGCTTTTAATAAATGTTGATCACACTTTATAATATATATAAGCTTTAAATGTTATTGTTTGTCCTTATTTTAACTAAAGCACAAGAAAAATATTGTAAATAAAGTTAAAAATGATAAAATATGCTACTTCTATGTGTTTGCTCTTGTAGGATGCCAGTGGAGCCATATGGAAGCTTGACCTTAGTTTTTCAAATATTGTAAGTTATTTATTTTTCCTTACTTTATATAAAAATCTTTGTTTTTAATTGAAAGATACTTTCTATTTCTCCTTAATGGATCATTATTTCATTCAAAACTTATTCAATATATCCTACTCCTTCAGAATTCTCTCTTACTCTTATTTTACAAAGAATGAATCTATGTCACAGTAAAAATCTGTTTAAAAAGTGGCAGCAAAGCCGGGCGTGGTGGCACATGCTTGTAATCCCAGCATTGAGGAGGCTGAGACTGGAGGATCCCGGTTCACAGACAGTCTCAGCTACTTAGTGAGGCCCTAGGCAACTTAGTGAGACCCTGTTTCAAAATAATAATGAAAAATAGGGCAGGGACTGTACCTCGGAGGTCGAATGCCCCTGGATTCCATCCTCAGACCCCCCCCCCCAAAGTGGCAGCAACGAAGTCCACGACTTTGCAACATCTTTTTATAAATGAATGGGAGATTCACTGGTGTTATCTCATGTGACACTCACTGCTACCTTCTTTGAAACTGAGGTGGAAGCCAGGCATGGTGGCACATGCTTGTAATTCCAGCATTTGGGAGGCTGAGACAGGAGGATCAAGGTTTGAGGACAGCCTCAGCTACTTAATGAGGCCCTTTGCAACTCAGTGAGACCCTGTTTCAAAATAAAGAATAAAAAATAGGGCTGAGGGTATAGCTTAGGGGTAGAATGCCCCTGGGTCCCATCCTCAGTACCAAAAAAAAAAAAAAAAGAAAGAAAGAAACAATTGAGGTGGGCTGGGCGTGGTGGTGCACCTTGTAATCCCAGCAATTGGGAGGCTTTAACAAGAGGATCACAGTTCGCGGCCAGCCTCAGCTAGTTAGTGATGTCCTTTGCAACTCAGTGAAATCCAGGTTGTGTGTGTGTGTGTGTGTGTGTGTGTGTGTGTGTGTGTGTGTGTGGTGTGTGTGTGTGTGTGGTGTGTGTGTGTGTGTGTGGTGTGTGTGTGTGTGTGTGTGTGTGTGTGGTGTGTGTGTGTGTGTGTGTGTGTGGTACTAGGGATGGGGCCCAGGGGCATTGTATCCCCGAGGTATACCCCCAACCCTATTTTTTAGTCTATTTATTTATTTATTATTTTATTATGTATGTATGTATGTATTTATGTATTTACTTACTTACTTATTTATTTGCAGTACTGGGAATGGGGCCCAACATTGTACCTCTGAGCTACACTCCCAGCCCTATTTTTTAGTCTTTTTATTTTTGAAACAGGGTCTCACTGAGTTGAGAAGAGCCTTGTAAGTAGCTGAGGCTGTCTGCGAACCATGATCCTCCAGTCTCCACCTCCCAAATGCTGTGAGTACAAGGGTGTGCCACCACCCCCAGCGTGAGAACCTGCATTTATTTATTTATTTATTTATTTATTTATTTATTTATTTATTTATTTATTTATGTGGACTGGGAGTGGAACTCAGGGGCTTTTCTACCTCTGAGCTATACTCCCAGACTTATTTTATACTATATTTGGAAACAGGGTTTCACTAAGTTGCTGAGAGCCTCACTTAGTAGCTGAGTCTGGCTTTGAACTTGTACAATCCTCCTGTCTCAGCTTCTCAAGCACTGGGATACAAGCATGCACCTCCATGCCTGGTGAGACCATATTTTAAAATAAAGAATAAGCTGGGCGTGGTGGCACACGCTTGTAATCCCAGCATTCAGGAGGCTGAGACGGGAGGATCACGGTTCACGGACAGCCTCAGCTACTTAGTGAGGCCCTCTGCAACTCAGTGAGACCCAGTTTCATAATAAAGAATAAAATATAGGGCAGGGAATATAGCTCAGAGGTCTAATGCCCCTGGGTTCCATCCCCAGACCTGCAAAAATAAATAAATAAATAAATAAATAAATAAAATAAAGAATAAAAAATAGGGCTGGGGGTGGGGCTTGGAGATAGAATGCCTCTGAATTCCAGTCCCAGCACCGAAAAAAAAAAAAAAAAAAAAAAAAGCATGACGGTTGTGGTCCTCTCACTGCAGAGATGAAGAAAAGAAAACTGGCATTTGAAGGGACATGTGCCAAGCTACAGTCACTAAGTACAGAGCTCGGAACGCCCTCCACTTCTCCCAGTTCCCAAGTCCAGTACTCTCGATAACTTCTTAGGCTTTCCTTGTTTCTATGAAAATAAAATCATGTGTGCAATAGGGTTCTATTTGCATTGCTTTGAACTTGACTTGAGTCTGCGTTATCCTGTCTTTGAGATCTAGCAGTACGCTGTTTGTCTGTTCTCAGACCCAGGATCCAGAATGCCTCTTCTCCTTCCATTCCGGACCCATCGAAGCCTTGGCTGTTTCCCCCGTCACATATCTCATGGCCACGACCTCCTTGGACTGTAAGTGGGGACTGCTAGCAAAAACACATCGGGCCTTGTTTTGTTTTCAGTGTAAGTTTTATATGTGTGTAATTAAAAGCATTTGAGAGTTTTTTTCCAAAAGGGAAGCATCTCAAGTGCAAGTGAGGTGACTTCTTGTAGAATGGAGAGGGCACCGAATGCCGTGATCCCAGTTAGTGTGCAGGATTAAAATAAGGGTGCAGCCTGTAAGTTGTTCATGAAAATGCTATTGATTGTGATATTATCCACATTTCATGTTCTTTCTTTCTGGCTTATGGCAAGTCTTGTGTCCTATGCAAGGTGAAGCTGGTCTTCTCTTCAGTCATCAATGTCTTCTTTGTTATCTGTGTTTATGAATTACCTGTTCCAAGATGGGTGTGGAATTTTCTGACTGACAAGAGGTTAATAGCTTATCAGTTGATTTAGCTATTTATGAAATTCCCTGTTATAATATTCAACATGTAAAAAAATAAGTTAAGATTAAAGAGGTATCAAATATACAATTTATTTCTTTTAAATTAAAATTATCTTTCTACAGGTTCGGTTCGAATCTATGACTTTGCTAGTAAGACTCATTTGGTTCAGATGAAATTTAAACAAGGGGGCACTGCCCTTGCTTGGGTACCCCGACTGGTAAGTTTGTTGTTATAATGAATATCTACCACATTCTACTAGTAAATATGTTGTATCAGTGCTATTTTATAGAAATACTGGTATTTTCTGACTCAAAATTTTAGGGAAGAATAAAAATTTTAAGCTTATTTCACTTAGAATATGATAGAAATCATATCATGTCCTCACTATTGTTGTGGGTATAATCCTGATTTTAAGGAAAATTCTATTTTTGGGTCAACTGAAAATTAGTAATAGTTCCATGTTGCACCGTAATTACCCAACAGAACCTTGTCTATCTTCCTACTATCTACCTATCTCTGATTTTGTTTACCCTATTAATATTTTCAGAGTGTCTACAATATGCTAGGTTTTGTTCTAGCTCCTGGGAATAAAACAGTAAATAAAAAGACAAACATTCTTACCTTTCTGGACTTTGCACTTTAGTGGGAGGGAGGCAGATACAGACAAGAAACCAAATAAGTGAATTAAATATGTGTTTTGTTAGCTAATGATAGGAGCAGTGAGTAATAAAAAGCTTAGCAGCGATCCGGAGTTGTTTGGTTATCTACTGCTGTGTTATATACTATCCCAAAATGTGACATCATAACAACCATTGTTTTATTTTACTCACACACTCTTTGGACCATCTCACATCTGTTTTCTACATTGCAGTTAGGATGATGGTTTAAGAATAATCTGACTACATAATCTCCCTTTCCCCTACAACTCCTAACTGCAAACCCTTTTATGGCTTCCCATTACTTCTTGGATAAAAATAGGTCATTTAAGACATTTCACGATCTGGTACCTGCCTCTCTTCCCCTTTAGCGCCACATGCAAGAAAGCATTGCTTTTGCATTTAGTCTGCCAGAGTCTAACTATAACTTTTTGGGGGGCACAGGGCCTTAGCATTAGCTATATAGCCACTCCCAGGAGTTTGTGTCCCTCTTTTCTGTACCTAGTTGATGTCTGAGTATCTTTCACATCTCAGCTCTGCCGTTTCTTCCTTAGGGGAGTCTTCAATCTAGGTTGGCTTTCTTTGTTATATGTTCTCAGAGGACATGTTTCTCTCCTTTAGCCCTTATTTTATTTCATATTTAACACTCATTTGTGTGATGATAGGGGACTGTAAACCCAGGGACCGAGTCTGTTCATGTCTACCTCTGAGTTGCTGGTGATAGTTGCCTGTAGTAGACACTCCACTAGTGTTTGCTCACTGAATTTTGAACTGACCTTTTTACCCTACTTGTGATCATTGATGGTTAAATAAAACTAAACTAAACTAACCTGTCCTAGAACAAATAGGGATTGCTAAAGTTGGTATAAGGAGTTGCCAATGGGCAGCCAGTGTGAAATTACCCAAGCCTAGGTAAAATAGAGTTATCTATTTTGTAATACAAATATTTTAATCAACTAAATCCACATCTTGTTCATTTACATTTTTTCCAGGTAAGCTATTCTGGAGCACAAATTGTTGTAGGATTCGAAGATGGCGTTGTTCGAATTCTTGAACTTTATGATCCAAAAGGGCTTACACTCTTTACAGGACGGAAGAAAGTTTTGGATGCTGAGATTTGTTTGAAACAGGTTTTTAAGCCCCATACTGCTCAAGTCACTGCATTAGCTTATGAACGTGATGGAGAAATTCTAGCTACAGGGGTGAGCTGAAGATTTCCCTCATTTCCTACTGAAATGATAGTGCCTTATAAGGCACTAACCTTGCCTTATAAGGTTTATTCTGACTTGCTGAAATTAATTATCTTAGAATACATTCATATGTTATTTTGTATTCATGTTCTTTCAGTATAGTCTATGCAACAACATTTAAAAATATTCTTACAAATTGAGTTGTAATGCTTATTTCAAATGAATAGAACATTTAAACTTCTAGTTATATTACCTATAATCAATATTACAGCATGGCTATGATCCTAAATAGAGCTGCCATAGACTGAGGGTATAGCTTAGTGGTAGAATACTCGCATAGAGCCCTAGGTTTGATTCCCTACACTGAAAAACACTGGCATAAATGAAGGGAATAACTGCAAATTCTTCACACATTAAGAGGTGAACATATGAGCCAGGCATGGTGGCACATGCTTGTAATCCCAGCATTCAGGAGGCTGAGATGGAAGGATTGCAGCCACGGCTACTTAGCGAGGCCCTTTGTGACTCAGTGATACCCTGTTTCAAAAAATAAAAAGACTAAAAAATAGGACTGTGGGTATATAGCTCAGAGGTAAAATGGCCCTGGGTTCCATCCCTAGTACTGCAAAATAAATAAATAGATGAATAAATAAATAAGGTGAACATATGCATTGTGAAATTTTTTGTGAATTAGTATTATGTACAAGTTTGTCAATTACATCTTCAGAACCACAGACTGGAACATATGGGGAAAATAAAGCACATACTCAAAATAAGAATTCCTTCAAAGGAATCTACAACATTTGATCATTGCATGCATTAAATGCTTTCTGTGTTCTATAGAATAGATTTCATAATAATATACACTTAGTGCATGTGTCTCTTTTATTTTAGAGTAAAGATAAAACAGTCTTTTTCTTTGATGTGGAAAGGGATTATAAGCCAATTGGCTATATCAATACTCCTGGACCTGTTTGCCAGTTAATGTGGTCTCCATTCTCTCATGTAAGTCATTGTTATTTATCCTCAAGCTTAAATCTCAGTTTATACAGAAAGCAATGATCCTGTATCTAGAGAACAGCAGGTGGAATGATCAGTCCCACCACGTGATCCTTCAGGGGGAGGCTGGGAACATGGCGACAGAAAAAGTGGATGGTTCCTGCAGAGCTGAGTCAGTGACTGGACATCACTCAGGAGCTCCATGCTGTCCTCACCACCTCCCTTCACTTCCATACTCTAACGAGCCATGATATCCTCTCAAAAAATAGGATTATAATTTGCTTTAACAACAGTGACTTTTGGCCAGGTGCACATGTCAGAATGCTTAGACTTGGTCAGTCAGTCAGTCAGTCAGTCAGTCAGTCAGTTTCTCTGACAATCCGAAGTTTATTTCTAAGATCCAAGTGTACTTTTCCCACATCTTTATCCCTTCATTTTTCCCTCTACTCCAAATCTACCTCTATTTTCTCTTCTAATCTTTTATTTCTTTTTTCCTAAAATTGGCAATTCAGTATTGACTAGTAAGATCGTCTGATGTCTCTAATGTACTATGTGTGACCAGAGGATAATTCATCATCTAGATATTGATTGGTTCTCTAAGCCAAGTGCTGTACTTGGTGCCTGATGATGAACTTGTGCCAGTAATGATGAACTATATAGAAATGTTATCAAGATTATTGGTAAAACTAAGCTTTTTTAAGAGAAAATAAAATATGTTAATATAGTCTGGAAAAATACTTTAAATCTAACCAACAAATACTCATTACGTCTATCTTACATAGACACTGTGATAGATTTATTAAGCAGTTCAAACGTCTTTATTCTCAGCTGGTTGTGGTGGTGCACACTTGTAATCCCAGCATTTTAGAGGCTGAGACAGGAGGATCATGATTCATGGACAGCCTCAGCTACTTAGTGAGACCATTTGCAACCCAGTGAGACCCTGTTTCAAAATAAAGAATTAAAAATAGGGATGGGTGTGTAGTTCAGAGGTGGAATGCTTCTGAGTTTCATCCCCAGTATCCCCCAAAAGTCTTTATTTTCAAGGAGGAAAAATATTTATTAAAATGTTAAATTACTCTATCACTGAACAAAAAAGCTTCACAAGGAAATTGGTGACAAAATATTAGTGGCATAGAAAATATATGTCGGGGATTTAGAACAGGAACTATGAAGAAAGACAGGGAAATTGAAAGTTGTTATTTTGTATGATTCTACCTTAATTTTGAGCAATTGGTAGGATGTGGCGGTGGAGAAGAGGTGGGTACAGTTGTTCAGATAGCTGCAGAGGAAGCTCTATGTGCAAACATGAGTGTTCCTATCATAGTACACAACACAAGTGTGCCCTTCAATTGTTTTTCTAGACATAAAATTTTAAAAATCAACAAACTGGGTGTGGTGGTGCATGACTATAATCTCAGTACTTGGAGGCTGGGACAGGAGGATTGCAAGTATGAGGCCAGCCTCAGCAACTTAGCAAGACCCTGTTTCAAAAAATAAAAATGGATGGGAATGTGGCTCAGGGGTAGAATGGTTCCATCCTCACCACCAAACCAAACAAAACCCAATATTTGCTAGGGTTTAGGGACAGGCAGAAGGAAGTGGGTGTGACTGTAACCGGGCAGCTTGAGGAGTTTTTGTGATTTCTTTGATGGTTACAGGAATCCACACATGTGATAAAATGGCACAGAACTATACACACGTTCTAAACTAATGTTGATGTCCTGCTTTGGTTATAGCTATATAAGATGTAATCAATGGTAGAAATTTGGTAAAGTGTACATAATACCTCTTTGTACTAGTTTTTAAACTTCCTTTGAATTTATAATTATTTCAAAATAAGTTAAAAAATTAAAGACAGCAAACCCTTCCCTATTAACAATTACCTTAATATAAATGGGTTAAATTCCCTAAAGACTGATTGATAAAAAAAAATAAGACTCAACATAGATGAAAGTGAAGAAATGGAAAAATGTATACCAAACAAATAATAATAAAAGGAGAGCAGGGGTGGCTATATGTATATCAGACAAAATATACTCTAAGTAAAAGAAAAACTGTTATAAGACACAAAGAATAGCATTACATAATGATAAAAAGGTTGGTCCACCAGAATGATACAACAATAATTAAATATATGTACCTAATACCAGAATACCTATATACATGAGGCAAACAGAATTGAAGGGAGAAATAGACAGCAATACCATAAAAGTAGGAGACTTAACTATCCCACTTTCAAGAATAGATAGAACATATGAACAGAAGATATATAAAAAGGACTTGCACAACTTCTGGGAAGATGGCGACTGAGAGAAGCAGCTTTTTCGAGTCCTGCTAAAACTCGATCTGTATTGCCACAATATCAGTGCTTTTTATAGCCAGAAAATGCCATCGGCAGAGAAATAAAAAATGTAAACACAAGGGACAGAGAAAAAAAAAAAGACTAGAAGAACAACCAGAGATCAGAAATCAAGCCCACAATGCAGCAGCGGAGCTACGCTGGCACCATCTTTCCTCACAGCACCAGGCTCCAGAGAGGAAAGGAAAACAAGGAGCTGAAGTGAGCAGCTGCAGACCATTTGGGTGTAATTCAGCAGTTCCTTCAGTGCAAAGAACGTCTAAAACACCCAGTGGTCAAGCTCATCACGCCTTCCAGGGACTCAAAACAGAGCTCAAAACCAGAAAAGAAATACGTCAGCCTCACAACTGAGGGCACGACAGCAGCGCCATATTGCCAGCAGCGCCAGCCTCACGGCTGAGGGTGTGGCAACGGTGCCATATTGCCAGCAGCGACAGCAAGTTTACCACGCCCTCGACAGCTCCTGATCAACACACACAACAACCATGAGTGAAATTGCGGCCCCTAAAGGAGAAATCCCTGTACTGCATGCCCAGGAACTTTGATAATCTCCCTGGGTCTGAGATTTTGCACTCCAACCCAGTGAAGGAATAGCGGTGGCAGAGATTACCACAGACTCGAGATACAGAACATCCTAAGTGAAGTTGTAGTGATCCAGGGAAGGCGCAAACTTCTGAAATCATGGGAAAGAGGAACAATAGAGCAATGAATGCCCACAACCCCATATTATCAGAACCTGATAACACAGAAATTCAGAGATCTCCAGAAGATCAAATCAGGAATATAATTGTCGAAATAATACAGGACCTACGAAAATAATTTAGAGAGAGTCTAAAAGACATAAAGGATACAATCATTGAGGTAAAGGCAGCAATTCAAAGTATAAGCAATCGATTAGACCACATAGAGAATAGAATCTTGCTCCTACGAGAGGAGCAAAAAAATGAACGCAAAATTTATAACTTAGAAAAAAAATCAGACAGCAGGAATCTGACATTGAAGAAATATTTTAAGAGAGCTAACCTAAGAATAATCAGAATAGAGGAGGGAAAAGAAGGTAAAACCAAAGGGATCGATAATCTCTTCAAAGAAATCATAGCAGAAAATTTTCCAAACATAGAGCAAGAGGTTGATACATAGGTCCAGGAAACTTATAGAACTCCCTTTAGACAGGATTAGATAAAAGGTTCCCCATGCCACATTATTGTCAAAATGACTAATGTGGAAGCCAAGGAGAGAATCTTAAAGGCAACAAAAACAAAAGGCCAAGTGACATTCAGAGGCAAACCAATTAGAATCACTCCAGACTTCCCAAACCAAGTCATGAGAGCCAGAAGGGCTTGGAGTAACATATTCCAAATTATGAAAGAAAACAACTTCCAACCAAAAATATCTTACCCAGCACAACTATCTATCAAATTAGATGGGGAAATAAGAAGCTTCCATGACAAACAGAAACTGAAGGAATTTATGTCTTCAAAACCAGTGCTAGAGAAAATACCCAGAGATTAACCACAAAGAAGAAATAGGTAATACACAGCAGAACCAGAGAAACAAGATTTTCCATCCAGCAGACAACTAAGCAAAGAAGAATATATTCATATGTTTATTGGTTTAAATATTTATTATTTAAATATTATTATTTAATAATTTATTATTTATTTTAGTCTTTTACCTATTTCTAAATTGTATTGTTTGATTCTATTGTTGCTAATTTTTAGGATTTCTACTTGAAATATTAATATACCTTCAGATATAGAATTTGGAAATATTTTACCCCATTTTAACTCTGTTTACATTGTCTTTGGATGTACAATTTTTTTTACGAAGTTTGTTTGTTTATTCTGTTGTTGCCTGTGCCTTTGAAATTATATCCAAGAAATCACTGCCAATTTCAATGTTGTGAAGTGTTATGACCCAGGTTTTCTTCTGAAAGTTTATAGTCTTAATATTTACATTTAGGTCTTTTATCTATTTTGAGTTAATATTTGTATATGGTGTTAGGTAAGGATCCAACTTTATTCTTTTTCATGTAATTATTCTTTTTCAACAATATTTAGTGAAAGGATCATTATTTCCTCCTTGGAAACCTTGTCAAAAATAACGTGACCATATATGGAAGAATTTAAAAAAAAAAGGACTTGCACAGCACTGTAGACCCAAATGAGCCTAACAGCTATATTCAGAACATTCTGCCAGTAGCAAAAGAATACACATTCTTCTTAGTGCTTCTTCAAGCTTCTAAAATTTTCTCTCCATGTTAAAATAACATTTAATTTTATTTTACCACAGTAAAACATCAAAAACAAAAAAGAAAGCTAGGTGTGATGGTTCATGCCTGTAATCCAAGTACATAAAAGGTTAAGAAAGGAGGATCACAGGTTTGAGGCTAGTCTCAGCAAACTTAGTAAAACCTTGAGCAATTGACAATACTCTATTTCAATATAAAAAATAAAATGGGGCTGGGGTGTAGTTCAGAAGTAGAATGCCCCTAGTTTCAATCCCTAGTACCGAACAAAACAAAACAAGTCATTAAATTAAAATAAATTCTTATTCCTTTGAGGCCCTTGTCATTCAGCTGTATCACCTTCTCTCTCTATTACTATCATCTTCTGATCACTATCACTTGGTAGATAGTGTTTCTTTATTAAAAAATTAAAAATATAATTATCTTTTTCTTCATTAAAAATACAAGCTGAATAACACTAACATCATGTGGATTTTTTAAGCAGCATCAGATTCTGAACGTCTCAACCCTCTCATATCCCAGGATCTTTATCCCTGACTTTCCTAGCCACCCACTGGTGGTGGTATTATTACCACGTTCTGGTTTGCTAGGGGCTGCCATGACACAGTACCACATAGACAAATTGGCCTGAACTACAGATGTTTATTTTCTCACAATTCTGGAGGCTAGAAGTTCAACGTCAAGGTGTTGGCAGATTGGTTTGTTATGGGGGCTCTGCTTGGCTTTCAGAGAGCTGGTTTCCATTGTGTCTTCATATGATCATCCCTATTTCTGTACTGTCTGTGCCCTAATCCCCTCTTCCTATCTAAACACTGGCATATTAGATTAAGAGCCTGCCTTAACGACTCATTTTAACTTAATTATCTCTTTAAAGAGCCTATCTCCAAATGCAGTCACATTAAAAAATATAGGGGTTAGGACTTCAACAAGTGAATTCATGTGAAATGGGGACAAAATTCAGCCCATAACAATTTGTAAGGACTCAAGCTTAGGAGTCAACTATTGAAATAGCTCTGATCTCAACCTTTCAGCCTATTCATTTGGCTACTCCTGCTCTGTATGACACAGAAAACATTTATGTACCATTTGCTTTCTCCAACCCCTCTTTTTTCAACCTCTTTCTTTCATATCCAGATTAAATTTCATGATTCTTCATTTCAGTAATGAAGACTGAATGTTGGAATCCCTCTCAAATTTATATGCTGAAGCCTATATTTCCAAAGTGACAGCATTTGAGGTGGTACCCAGTGTTTCCTTTCTTAATAGCATGCTCCCTCAAACCCTCCCCTAATTCGTTATGTAATTATATTTAATCATCCTTCACCTTGAAGTTCATATACTGCATTCTCTAAAAGTCTTGCATAATCTATTTTTTGTTATGCTACTTTTGTGGTACTTTCACAGTTACAATTTACATTCATTAATGAGAATTTCTAAGTGGCTGGCGGTACCTTTCGAGGTAAGCTCCATAATGGTGATGATCATACATTCTTTTCCTATTATAATTTTATCCCTAGAAATGAACAAAATTCTGAGTACATAGTAGGTACATGACAAATAATTATAGAATTAAATATCCGAATTAATAAACATTTCAAATAATGTGTCTGTAATATGCTAAGATGGAGATTTTTCCTATATGGTTAAATACATATCTTGAAATGAGAGGTCTGAGCTAGTAAGATTACTTTGAAATCTCTTTGCATGTGAATAGTAATGAAGGCTATAACAGTTCCCAGAGTTCACTAATGGAGACAGACAAGAGAAGAATCAAGAGGACAGGAACCTTGGGAACATCTACAATTAAATGAATAGGCAGAGAATGTGTTGTCAGAGGAGTCTGAGACTTACAATGCCATCTACGAGCTATAGGGTTTTCTCAGCATTTCAAATTATAACATGCTGCCCTTTGGGCTAACAGATTCCACAACCGCTTATTTGGTCCAGAAAATATGTTATAGCATCTATAAAAGAATCAAGTGTAAATCTATTTTTTACAGTTATCTTACAAAAAACCTAATTGATAAAAATAATAATTATATAATGTGATAGTTATTAATTAGTACTAAGAATGACAATAATTTTAGAAACGAGACTTCTTACTAAAAAGTACAGTGAGGAGGGACTTCCGGGAAGATGGCGACCGAGAAAAGCGGGGCTTAAGAGCCCTGCGAACAACCAATCTCCATTACCACAAAATCAGCGCCTTTCATAACCAGAAAACACCATCACCAGAGAAACAAAAAAATCACCAGGCTCCAGAGAGAAAGAGGACTGAGAACAGAGCTCAGAGCCAAAGAGGAGATACAACGGCCTCACGCCCGAGGACGCGGCAGCAGTGCTTTAATGCCGGCGGCAGCGGCGAATTCACCGGACGGCTACAGCAAGCCGAGGTGAGCTGCTGCGGAACAGCCAGGCAGGATTTCTCAGCGCAGGGAGCATCTAAAGCTCCCAGTGGCTGAGCTCAGCACACGCTGCAGGGATTCAGAGTGGAAATCAAAACCAAGAAGAAATACGCCAGCCTCACAGCCGAGGGCGTAGCAGCGGCGCCATATTGACACCGGCGGCAGCAGCAGCGAATTCACCGAGTCCAGTAGAGCTACATCTGCGTACTCAAGAAGAGTGAGTCAAATTGCGGGCCACAGAGGAGAAATCTTAGTACTCTACTCCCCGGGACTTGACCCAGTGGGGGAGTGGCAGTGGCAGAGATATCACACCATAGGAGAACATGCAACCTGGCACCCTCCACAGTCTAAAGCAGCCTCTATCGACTCCCTGGGTCGGAGACTCTGTGATACAACCCAGTAAAGGAGTAGTGGGGTCTGAGATACTACTGACTCGAGATCCAGAACACCTTAAGTGAAGTCATAGTGACCCAAGGGAAGAACCCAGAGAAGGCACAAACTTCTGAAATCATGGGAAAGAGGAATAATACTGGAGCAATGAATACCCACAACCCCACAACATCAGAACCCGATAAAACAGAAAATCAGAGATTTCTAGAAGATCAAATCAGGAAAATAACTGTAGAAATAATAAAGATGCTTCGAAAAGAACTGAGAGAGAGCCAAAAAGAGATAAAGGATGCAATTAATGAAGTAAAGGCCTCAATTCAAAGCACAAACAACCGATTAGACCACATGGAGAACAGAATCTCGCTCTTAGAAGATGATCATTCCAAAAATGAACGCAAAAATATCCGACAGCAGGAATCTGATATTGAAGAAATACGGGCCCATTTTAAGAGAGCTAACCTAAGAATAATTGGAATAGAGGAGGGAAAAGAAAGTGAAACCAAAGGGATCAACAATCTCTTTAAGGAAGTAATAGCAGAAAATTTTCCAAACATAGAGCAAGAGGTTGATACACAGGTCCAGGAAACTTATAGAACTCCCTTTAGACAGGATCGGAGAAGAGGATCCCCACGCCACATAATTGTCAAAATGACCAATGTGGAAGCCAAGCAGAGAATCCTAAAGGCAACAAAAACAAAGGGCCAAGTGACATTCAGAGGCAAACCAATTAGAATCACTCCAGACTTCCCAAACCAAGTCATGAGAGCCAGAAGGGCTTGGAGTAACATATTCCAAACTCTGAAAGAAAACAACTTCCAGCCAAAAATTTCCTACCCAGCAAAACTTTCTATCAAAGTAGATGGAGAAATAAGAAGCTTCCATGACAAACAAACTGAAGGAATTTATGTCTTCAAAACCAGCACTAGAGAAAATACTCAAAGAGATTAACTACAAAAAAGAAATAGGTAACACACACCAGAACCAGAGAAACAAGATTTTCCATCCAACAGTCAACTAAGATTGGTTATCTGTGGAGATTCCTTACTTCTGTTAGTCTTTTACCTATCTCTAAATGGTATTGTTTGCCTTTATTGTTGTTAATTTTTAGGATTTCTAGTTGGAATATTAATATACCTTCAGATATAGCATTTGGAAATATTTTATCCCATTCTATTAGTAACTTTTAACTCTGTTTACATTGTCTTTGGATATACAATATTTTTTTTATTTTTTAGGGAGTTTGTATACTCTTCTGTTGCCTGTGCCATTGAAATCGTATCCAAGAAATCACTGCCAATTTCAATGTTGTGAGGTTTATTGACCCAGATTTTCTCCTAAAAGTTTATAGTCTTAAGATTTATATTTAGGTCTTTTATCTATTTTGAGTTAATATTTGTATATGGGATTAGGTAAGGGTCCAATTTTATTCTTTTCCATGTAATTATTATGTTTCAACAATATTTAGTTAAAAGATTATTATTTCTACCACCAAATGTTCGTGGAAACCTTGTCAAAAATAACTTGACAATATAGAGAAGAATTAAACTCTAGGCTTTTATTTAACTCCAATGGTTTATAGATCTGCCTTTAGAATAGTACTACACTGTTTCAATTATTGTAGCTTTATATGGTTTGAAGTCAGAAAATATATATCTTCTAGCTTTGTTCTTTTTCAAGATCGTTTTGGGTGTCTAGAGTCCATATTCCATATTAGGATAGATTTTTTTTCTGAAAAATAAATATATAAATATATGATAGTTTCACCTTAAAAAATAGAAAAAAAATATTCTCTGGTAAGAAAGAAAGTAAAAAGAAATATTGAAATGTTATATTTAAGTCATCAAAAGCTTGGTATCAGACAAATAAAACTGTTATGAGAGATTATCATTTTTAATTTTGGATAAATTGCTATAATACTGGACGTCAACCACTAAGCCAAGCATGGGAGGGAGGGATGGGGAGAGAATGGGGTGGGGATCGGGTAGGGGGCTGACTGGGCGATGTGTGCATGTATGTCTACAAAAGTTTGTATCCCACTATGATGTATGAATACAATGCACCAATAAAAAAAAAAGTACAGTGAGGAATTAATAATCTTTCCAAATGCTTACTATGCATATCAACTATACTTTTCCTGGTATATAATCATTTTGAACCATACTTTTAAATTTTTGCCTAAATGTAAATGATATGTTTACTCTTTCTTTTTTAGTTTAAGAGTACTTTACTGATTATCTGTGAGAATGATTATGTTCTTGAAGCTCCATGTCCAGTCATCAAGGAAGAAGAGAATGATCATGATATAGTCTCCTATGAAATCCATGACCTGCCCTTAAAATACTTCCATTTCACAAGTGTCAAATCTAAGATCCTGGTATGGGATATTCTTGAGAGATTATCTATCTCCTACTATTCTTCCTTTCACTGTAATATAAAGTATCTTGAATGAATTGCTTGGGAGAATACAAAGAAGAATAAGATAGACCCTTATTTTATTTTATTTTTTGGTGGTACTGGGGTTCCTGGAAGCCCTTCTACCTCCAGGCTACACTCCCACGGGCTATACTCCCAGACCTATTTTTTAACTTTATGTGGAAACAGGGTCTCTCAAGCCAGCGAGGCTGGCTCCGAACCAGCGCGATCCTCCTGTCTCTGCCTCCCAAGCGCTGGGATTACAAGCGTGTGCCACCACGCCTGGCAGATAGATCCTTTTAAGGATTTTAAGGAGCTTATAATCTGATAAGAGAGCAGCTAACATTTTAGGAGGGAAGGCAGTAGGGAATAGACACTAAAATCCAGTTTCAAAAATGGAATCATAAGGGTGTGCGGAGGAAGGGATAGAGATGCTGAAGAGTGGGGGAGGCCTAATAGGGCTGTGTGGAATTGACCAGGCCTAGAGGATGCAGAGGCTGGGACACCATGGCAAGGGGAAGCAGAGTCGTGAGAGTTTTTAGGCAATGAAGAATGGAGGACTGGAGAAATGCAGGGGTACAGTCTGTGAAGGGATGTGACAGAAATATGACCAGACCATAAGGTTCCTTAAATGCTAGCCAAGGCATTTCAGTGTAGACTGTTGGGATCCACTGTCAGTTTTTGAGGAAGGGATTAATATAATGAGATTATATATTTTGGAAAAATAATTCTGAGGAGTGAATAGAAGAAAGAGATAAAAAGATGGGAGGCAGCAAGACTTAAGTGTTGGGGGTGGGGGGCTTCTACAGTTGACACTGGATAAACAGTGAGGGCCTATATCACAGTGTTATTGAAACTGAAAGCAACTTTTCTAATGGAGTGTTTCAGTCCACCTAGTTCTTGGGTTCACAGTCATAGCCCCTGAGAAAAAACCATGTTTAATTTCTCAATTAGGAGAAAATGACAAAACAGCTTCTATAAAACCAGTATCAATGGGGGTAAAACAGAAATGACAGTTGTTACAATGATCTGAAAGTTTTAATGATAAAAACATATTCCCAAAGTGATAATTACTTTCCTTTTCTTTCTTTCTTTCTTTCTTTCTTTCTTTCTTTCTTTCTTTCTTTCTTTCTTCTTTCTTTTGTTCTTTCCTTCTGTCTGTCTGTCTTTCTCTCTTTCTGTCTCTTTCTTTCTTTCTTTCTTTCTTTCTTTCTTTCTTTCTTTCTTTCTTTCTTCTTTCTTTTGTCTTTCCTTCTGTCTGTCTGTCAGTCTTTCTCTCTCTTTCTGTCCCTTTCTTTCTTTCTTTCTTTCTTTCTTTCTTTCTTTCTTTCTTTCTTTCTTTCTTTCTTTCTTTCTTTCTTCTTTCTTTTCTTGTGCGGTCCTAAGGATTGAACTCGGGACATTTTACCTCTGAGCTCTACCCCCATTCTGTTTTATTTTTCATTTTAAGCAGGATCTCACTAAGTTCCTGAAGGTCTCACTAAGTTACTTGAACCAGTGATCTTACTGTGTCAGCCTCCCAAAAAGTGGGATTACAGGTATTTGCCATGATGCATGGTGATAATTGTTTTTAAATTGTTATTTGTTACATCAGAGCTGTGAGTTTTTCTATTACCCTGTCTGTCTTTGTCATTCTCTCAGTAGTGTAAATAAATGTTACAGCTGTTCTTATATTTACTTAATGTCTCCTTTTAAAGAGATTAATAGAAATTGAAAAGAGAGAGAGACTAAAAGCATTAAAGGAGAAGGAAAGGGAAGCAAGGAGGCAGATGCTAATAGATGAGATGGGAGAAGATGGAGAAAAAGAATTCCAAGAGGAGGAGGAAGAAGAAGAGGAAGAGGAGCCACTACCTGAGATCTTTATTCCCCCAATTCCCTCTCCCATCCTCTGTGGCTTTTACTCTGGACCAGGGAAGTTCTGGCTTTCGTTGGTGAGTAATAATGTAGTAATTTTTAATTTAGCCATATTCCAATCTAGCTCATAGTTATTGTTTACCACCACATTCTTCCTTATTGACATGTTAAGACTTCATTTATTAGCTACTTTTGAAGTTGTGAATTCGGATAAATAAATGTGCATTACAATTGTTTTTCTATCATCATAACTTCTCTTTTATGTGTTTATTTGTTACATCATTATCATCACCCATGACAAGGATATATGATCCAGGCAGGTCATGGGGCACAGGAATCAAGAGTAGAAGGGAAAAGAGTTAAGAAGTTTTCCAAAGCCAGGTGTGGTGGTGCACGCTTGTAATCCCAGCATTTGGGAGGCTGAGACAGGAGGACTGCATAGGTTCAAAGCTAGCCTCAGATACTTAGTGAGGCCCTTTACAATTCAGTGAGACCCTGTTTCAAAATAAAGAATTAAAAAATAGGGCTGGGTATGTTGCTGTGAGGTAGAATGCCCCCGGGTTCCATCACCAGTACCAAAAACACACACACAAAAAAAACAAAAAAAACAAAAACAAAAAAAACACACAGAAGTTTTCCAGCTGAGTCTGTGATTTTTTTTTCAATTTTGAAAACAATAGCTTTCATTAACGCATTGTCCAGTAGACTTCTGCTTGCATCTCATTACCTACAACTATGCTATATGGCACAGGGAAGTCCAAAAATATGAGTGATTTTAGATGGTCTCATGACCACCCTGAGCAATGCTTGGCTTTGACTAGTAAGGAAGAAGGGAAGAATGAACCTCTGGAGGACAAATACCAGGAACTATCACAATGTGGTGGGAGTATATCCTCCACTGACATATTTTCTAGACTTATCATGAAACACTATCTCAACCTATTATAAAACAAGATTTCCTTCATTAAGGATGTCATAATTTTCCATTCTAACCCTCCCCCAGAAAAAACTGACATAAAAGTATTGTCAATGAAATATAACTCAGCCAAACATTATGGCATATTCTTGTAATCTCAGTAACTTGGGAGACGAGGATCACAGGTTTGTGGCCAGCTTTAGATACTTAGTAAGGCCCTCTGCTACTTAGTGAGACTCTGCTTCAAAATAAATAATAAAAAATAAGCCAGACGTGGTGGTGCACGCTTGTAATCTCAGCATTCAGGAGGCTGAGACCGAAGGATTGAGGTTCGCGGACGGCTTCAGCTACTTAGTGAGGCCCTCTGCAACTTAGTGAGACCTGATTTAAAAAAAAAGAATAAAAAATAGGGCAGGGGGTGTAGCTCGGAGGTCGAATGCCCCTGGGTTTCATCCCTAGACCTGTTAAAAAAAAAAAAAAGAATAAAAAATAGGGCTGGAGGTGTAGCTTGGAGGTAGAATTTTCCTGGGTGTAATCCCTAGTACTGAAAAAAAAAGAGAAATATCATTACTCATTCATAATGAGTCTCAGTTTTTGGACAGACCAGGACACTGACTAGTCAAGGGGATGATTTTCATGTATCTATGGGCCATCTGTATCTCTTCTTTTGTGAAGTGTCTATTCAGTTCAGTTGCCCATTTCTTGATTTGGTTATTTGTTTTGCTAGTGTAGAGTCTTTTGAGCTTTTTGTGTATTTCTGGATATTAGCCCTCTATCAGAGTAGAGGCTGGTAAAGATCTTCTCCCATTCTTTAGGCTTTCTCTTTGGGTTCTTGATGGTTTCCTTTGATGAGAAGAAACCTTTTATTTTGATGGCATCCAAATTGTTAATTCTTGCTTTAATTTACTGTGCTTTGGAGGTCTTGTTGAGAAAGTTACTGCCTGTGCCTATATGTTGTAGTGTTGATCCTATTCCTTCCTCTAATAACTTCACAGTCTCTGGTCTAATTTCTAAATCTTTGATCCATATCTAGTTGATTCCTTTGCATGTGAGAGGTAAGGATTTAGTTCTGTCTTTCTACAAATGGAGAGCCAGTTCTCCCAGCACCATTTGTTTAATGGACCAAACTCATAAACTGGAGAAAAGTGTTCTTTTGTCAAAGATCAAAAACTTTTGTCAAAAGTGTTCCTTTGTCCAAGATCAATTGACTATAAGTGTGTGGGTTTGTTTCTGTATCTTTTATTCTGTTCCACTGGTCTGTGTGCCTGTTGTTGTGCCAATGTCATGCTTTTATAAATTTTTTTTTAATTTTTTTAAATTTTTTAAAAATTTTTTATTGGTGTACTGTATTCATACATCATAGTGGGATACAAACTTTTGTAGACATACATGCACACATCGCCCAGTCAGCCCCCACCCAATCCCCACCCCTTCCTCTACCCATCCCTCCCTCCCATGCTTGGCTTAGTGGTTGACATCTAGTATTATAGCAATTTATCCAAAATTAAAAATGATAATCTCACATAACAGTTTCATTTGTCTGATACCAAGCTTTTGATGACTTAAATATAACATTTCAATATTTCTTTTTACTTTCTTTCTTACCAGAGAATATTTTTTTCTATTTATTTTAGGTGAAACTATCATATGTTTATATATTTATTTTTCAGAAAAAAATCTATCCTAATATGGAATATGGACTCTAGATACCCAAAACGATCTTGAAAAAGAACAAAGCTAGAAGATATATATTTTCTGACTTCAAACCATATAAAGCTACAATAATTGAAACAGTGTGGTACTATTCTAAAGGCAGATATATAAACCATTGGAGTTAAATAAAAGCCTAGAGTTTAATTCTTCCCTATATTGTCAAGTTATTTTTGACAAGGTTTCAACAAACATTTGGTGGTGGAAATAATAATCTTTTAACTAAATATTGTTGAAACATAATAATTACATGGAAAAGAATAAAATTGGACCCTTACCTAATCCCATATACAAATATTATCTCAAAATAGATAAAAGACCTAAATATAAATCTTAAGACTATAAACTTTTAGGAGAAAATCTGGGTCAGTAAACCTCACAACATTGAAATTGGCAGTGATTTCTTGGATACGATTTCAATGGCACAGGCAACAGAAGAGTATACAAACTCCCTAAAAAATAAAAAAAATATTGTATATCCAAAGACAATGTAAACAGAGTTAAAAGTTACTAATAGAATGGGATAAAATATTTCCAAATGCTATATCTGAAGGTATATTAATATTCCAACTAGAAATCCTAAAAATTAACAACAATAAAGGCAAAAAAATACCCTTTAGAGATAGGTAAAAGACTAACATAAGTAATGAATCTCCACAGATAACCAATCTTAGTTGACTGTTGGATGGAAAATCTTGTTTCTCTGGTTCTGGTGTGTGTTACCTATTTCTTCTTTGTAGTTAATCTCTTTGAGTATTTTCTCTAGTGCTGGTTTTGAAGACATAAATTCCTTCAGTTTCTGTTTGTCATGGAAGCTTCTTATTTCTCCATCTACTTTGATAGAAAGTTTTGCTGGGTAGGAAATTTTTGGCTGGAAGTTGTTTTCTTTCAGAGTTTGGAATATGTTACTCCAAGCCCTTCTGGCTCTCATGACTTGGTTTGGGAAGTCTGGAGTGATTCTAATTGGTTTGCCTCTGAATGTCACTTGGCCCTTTGTTTTTGTTGCCTTTAGGATTCTCTGCTTGGCTTCCACATTGGTCATTTTGACAATTATGTGGCGTGGGGATCCTCTTCTCCGATCCTGTCTAAAGGGAGTTCTATAAGTTTCCTGGACCTGTGTATCAACCTCTTGCTCTATATTTGGAAAATTTTCTGCTATTACTTCCTTGAAGAGATTGTTGATCCCTTTGGTTTCACTTTCTTTTCCCTCCTCTATTCCAATTATTCTTAGGTTAGCTCTCTTAAAATGGGCCCATATTTCTTCAATATCAGATTCCTGCTGTCGGATATTTTTTCCTAGATTAGAAACTATGCTTTCATTTTTGGAATGATCATCTTCTAAGAGCGAGATTCTGTTCTCCATGTGGTCTAATCGGTTGTTTGTGCTTTGAATTGAGGCCTTTACTTCATTAATTGCATCCTTTATCTCTTTTTGGCTCTCTCTGAGTTCTTTTCGAAGCACCTTTATTATTTCTACAGTTATTTTCCTGATTTGATCTTCTAGAAATCTCTGATTTTCTGTTTTATCGGGTTCTGATGTTGTGGGGTTGTGGGCATTCATTGCTCCAGTATTATTCCTCTTTCCCATGATTTCAGAAGTTTGTGCCTTCTCTGGGTTCTTCCCTTGGGTCACTATGACTTCACTTAAGGTGTTCTGGATCTCGAGTCAGTAGTATCTCAGACCCCACTACTCCTTTACTGGGTTGTATCACAGAGTCTCCGACCCAGGGAGTCGATAGAGGCTGCTTTAGACTATGGGTGGTGCCAGGTTGCACGTTCTCCTATGGTGTGATATCTCTGCCACCGCCCCTCCCCCACTGGGTCAAGTCCCAGGGAGTACAGTACTGGGATTTCTCCTCTGTGGCCCGCAATTTGACTCACTGTTCTTGAGTACGCAGATGTAGCTGTACTGGATTCGGTGAATTCTCTGCTGCTGCCGCCGGTGGCAATATGGCGCCGCTGCTACGCCCTCGGCCTTGAGGCTGGCGTATTTCTTCTTGGTTTTGATTTCCACTCTGAATCCCTGCAGCGTGTGCTGAGCTCAGCCACTGGGAGCTTCAGATTTTACCTGCGGCAAGAAATCCCGCCTGGCTGTTCCACAGTGGCTCACCTCGGCTTGCTGTAGCCGTCCGGTGAATTTGCCACTGCCGCCGGCAGTATAGCGCTGCTGCCACGTCCTCGGGCGTGAGGCCGGTGTATCTCCTCTTTGGCTCTTAGCTCTGTTCTCAGTCCTCTTTCTCTCTGGAGCCTGGTGATTTTTTTGTTTCTCTGGTGATGGTGTTTTCTGGCTATGAAAGGCGCTGATTTTGTGGTAATGGAGATTGGTTGTTAGCGGGGCTCTTAAGCCCTGCTTTTCTCAGTTGCCATCTTCCCGGAAGTCCGCTTTTTTTTTTTTTTTTTTTTTAAACTACATTGCTCTGTAGTATAATTTGAAGTCAGGGATTGTGATGCCTCTTGCATGGTTCTTATCTTTGGCTATTCTGGGTCTTTACTTTCTCCATATAAAGTTCATGACTGATTTTTTTCTAGGTCTATGAAGAATGTAGTTGGTATTTTAATAGGAATTGCATTGAATCTGTAGATCACTTTTGGAAGAATGGCCACTTTGATGATATTTATCATTAATCTGTCTTTACTTACCCTTCAGTGCCTCCTTACAGGATATTGGGACTGTCCTCTGAGGTCACTGGCTTCGCTTCTTCACCTTTGTTTTTGTCTTCAGCACATTCCAATTGGGCTCCTGTCTCTACCACCTCATTTTGCCTGTTTCTATGTTGCCAAGCTCCATGGTCACTTCTTTGTGCATTTGACCTTTGAGAAGTATTTGATAGAGTTAGCCCTCTAGTCTTCTTAACAAGGCTTTCTTATCTTGGTTTCCAATATATCGGACTCACTACTTTTGGGCTTCTTTGATGGCTTCTTATTTGCAGAAAAAACCTGGAAGTTTGAAGTACTCAAAGTGTGACCTTAGGCCCCCTTCTTTCTTACTAAAGTAACTTTACACACTCTCATGGCTCTAAATATTACTTATATGTCAATGAATCTCAAATAGTTATCTCCAGTCATGACCTCTTTCCTCAATTTTAAACTTCATTATTGAAGGTGACAACTCTATTTGGCCCCTCAAAATTATTATGCCCAAAATATAACTTTTTGTATGTGTTGTGCTGAGGATTGAATCCAAGGCCTTATGCTTGCTAAGAAAATGCTGTACCACTGTGCCATATCCTTAGCCACCAATGCATAAATCTTAAATCCCACTTGCTCCATATAAACCTGATTCATTACCATCATAATAAGTGAGACAACTGTCCATCCATTACTAGTCTAAAACTCCAGAAGTTAATAAGGATTCTTCTCTTTTTTTCTACCTTTGATATTCTTATTTCAAAAGTATGTCTCTCATTATCCTATAGGATAATCTTTGTCTTTTTAATAAAATACTATATCCATTTACATTTAGTATAATTACTGATTTATTTTACTTTAAATCTCCTAATTTACAGCTGGGCATAGTAGCACATGCTTGTAATCCCAATACTTGGGAGGCAGAGACAGGAAGATCGCAGGTTCACAGCCAGCCTCAATTACTTAGGTTCTTTGCAACTTAGCAAGAGACTGTTTCAAAAATAAAAGATAAAAATTGGGTCGTGTTGTACCTCAGAGGTAGAATGTCTCTGAGTTTAATCCCTGGTACTACAAAAAAATCTACTAACTTACTATTTCTGTTTGTCATACCAATTCTATATTTTTTCTTTTGATTGGAAGATTAGGTAAATATTCTTAACAGTGATGAGATTAGAACCTTCATGATTCAGTTATTCCATTTTTTTGTATTGCCAATTGATGAGCTTTTCTAGGGTACATTCTATATATAAGCCATAACATCACTAGAATAAATTAAATGGACTTTAATTCATAGTCAGAGTTAAGATCTCTCTTGTGTTGAATTCTAAGTGGAAACAAAGCATCATAAAGTATTTATTATGATAATTATATAGTTACATATAAATGGATAACGGAAATGCTAAACTTATCTATAATTACAGAAATCATATAGTAGATGCTTTAAAACACATTTTGCTGAGCACGGTGGCACATGCCTGTATTTCCTGCACTTGGAAGCCTGAGACAAGAGGATCACAGGCTCACTGCCAGTTTCAGCAACTCAGCAAGGGCCTCAGCAACTTGGTGAAACTCTATTTCAAAATAAAATAGGGCTGGAGATCTAGCTGAGAGGTAGAAAGCTCCTGGATTCATTCAGTCGCTGTTAAACCCCACCCCAACCCACCCCAACCCTCACACATAAAATACATAGTGTGTTTTAAAATTTAAAATAATAAAAAAATCCGCATGCACTCATATGTGTGATATTTGAGTACCCTCTTCTATGTTATTCATCTTTTCCAGGATGGCTATGATTCTGGTTTTCTGTATCACTGTGAATTTCCCCCATATATAGAAAACAGTGATTTCACAAAACAGAATGATGAACCTTTTGATTTCCGTTTACTTGAGGATACAGAAGACAATCCAGTCTACACAATCACTTTCAGGTAAACAGAATTTCAAAAGCTTTAGAAAATTATATCCTATTACTGTCTATGTTTTTGTATATAATGGATATTGTCAATTTTTAAAGATCCTTTTAATGCATGGTTAAATAAATCAAGGGAATAAATAGAATCAAAGCTAGTTCTGAAATTATATTTAATTCTCCTTTTCAGATATTCTGTCAGAATTTCTGTTTATTACACAATTGAATTGCCTGGGTTTACCTTCTATTTGCTTGAGTGGGTATTACTGCATGGTCAGAGATAAAGGATCAGTGTTACAATAATTTTGGAGAAATTATGAATTAAATTATTAGCTTTTTAATAATTGAAAATTAAGCATATATGCCAATTGCTTATTCTTCTTAAGACCAAAGAGATTAGCTCTGAATGTCAGGTTAACTACCCTCTTCTTTCTTTTTGTATTTAACAAAATACCACATACTAGGTGTCCTACACAACAGAAATTTATGTTCGTATAGTCTGGAAACTAGTGTTGCAAGGTTCATGTGTCAGCAGGTTTGGTTTCTTTTGAGGTATCTATGGCTTCCTATGTGCATGATTTTCCTAGTGTTTCTCTTCCTGTGTCCTAATTTCCACTTTTTATAAGAACCACCAGTCAAACTGTATTAGGAGTCATTCTGATGTTCTCATTTTAACTTAATTCTGTTAAGGCCCAGTCACACAGTACATTTAGCTTCTGAGGTATTTGGGGATAGGGCTTGAATATATAATTTTGGTGGTACACAATTCAGTTCATAACAACTAAAATATATAAAAATCTCATATTTCTATTTTAAAATTAAGCATTTTCAGGCTAATAGGAAGAACCATTTGTTTTCTTTTTGTCTTATAGCGCTAGCCAAACTCTGATGTTTTGTGGAATGAAAAATGGAGCAATTAGAATGTATGTCCTAAGTAAGGATGATTTTTCATTGACTGATTTGGAGCACTACTGGCATTGCAATATGCATGACAATAATTATGGATGTGTTAAAGGCATTTCTTCTAGCTTTGATGACCGCTTCCTAGTGACTATTGGGGCAGATAGTAATATCTTTGTTTTCAACGTTTTTTCTCAACTTGAGTTACAGAAAGATATCAAAGCCAAAGTGCCATCTCCCAGGGTATGTACAATTAATAAATTAATTAAAACAATAACAGATTTTTTTTCAAATACTGGTGTAAAATTACATATGTATTTTTAAAAATTGAGAACTATTTAGGTATATTAACCTTATAAGCTTCTTGTATTATTATTATTTTGATTTTCTGATGCCTCTATAATCAAATGTTGATGGTGTTTAATTTCCTTTATTATGAAAGGTGTATAGAACGCTAATTTTTATTTTATTTTTGCAGCACTGAGGGGCATTCTACCTCCGAGCTACACTCCCAGCTCTATTTTTATTCTTTATTTTGAAACAGGGTCTCACTAAGTTGCAGAGGGCCTCACTAAGTAGCTGAGGCTGACCACAAACTTGTGATCCTCCTGTCTCGGCCTCTCAAGTACTGGAATTACAAGTGTGTACCACCATACCTGGCTTGTACCCTAATTTTTTTTAAAGAATAGTTCAAATTTTCTGTCTCAGAAGTCAGAATTTCTTCCTTTTGAAATGCACAACACCGGGCGTGGTGGTGCACGCTTGTAGTCCCCGCGCTTGGGAGGCGGAGACAAGAGGATCGCACAGGTTTGAAGCCAGCTGTGCTGGCTTAAGAGACCCTGTTTCAAAAATATAAAATAGGTCTGGGAGTGTAGCCCGGAGGTAGAAGGGCTTCCAGGAGCCCCAGTACCACCAAAAAAAAAAAAAAAAAAAAAAAGAAATGCACAATGTTTTCAGATATATACATATATATTTGTTTTGTTTTTCATTTATTAATTTACTCATTGTAAGGGCATGTATAGGATATACACCATAAAGTGTGCTTTTGAAAAAGGTTGAAAAATGTTCATAACTTTATTTTTATTTATTTTTATTTATAAATTTATTTATATTTTGTGGTACTGGGGATGGAACCCAGGGGAATTCTACCTCTGAGGTATGCCCTCAGCTCTATTTTTTTATTCTTTAATTTGAAACAGGGTCTCACTGAGTTGTAAAGGGCCTCACTAAGTAGCTGAGGCTGTCCGTGAACCGCGATCCTCCTGTCTCAGCCTCCCAAATGCTGGGATTACAAGCGTGCGCCACCATGCCCAGCTTCATAACTTTAGTTTTAGAATGCAACAATGTGGATCCTGATCAAAGATTCACTACAAATTCTATTCTTATATATATTATTGGCTTTGTGATGAAGATTAAGGGTTCAGATCCCCAAATTATAGCTTTTTGCCTTGTCACAGAGCTAGAATTTTGTATTACCAAAGTGGTTTCCCTGGATAAAATCACTGTTTAAGAACCATTAGAATTACGTCTCAAGGCTAAGGTATTGTATTAGAAGCACCATAGCTTAAATTCCTAAGAACATGTAGACCTCTCATTTAACAGGCTACTTCAAAAGAACATATAAAGAATGTGGGGAAGATAAGGGCTTATCCTCACTAGGTTATTTTATTTTTTGTGATACTGGGGGTGGAACCCAGGAGCTTTCTACCTCCGGCTATACTCCCAGACCTATTTTATATTTTATTTGGAAACAGGGTCTCACAAAGTTACTGAGAGCCTCATTAAGTATCTGAGGCTGGCTTTGAACCTGTGTGATCCTCCTGTCTCCGCCTCCCAAGCGCGGGGATTACAAGCGTGTGTCACCACACCCGGCCTCACTAGGTCTTTTTTTTTTTTTTTTTTTTTTTTTTGGTGGTACTGGGGTTCCTGGAAGCCCTTCTACCTCCGGGCTACACTCCCACACCTATTTTAAACTTTGTTATTTTTGGAAACAGGGTCTCTTAAGCCAGAACAGCTGTCTTCAAACCTGCGCGATCCTCCTGTCTCCGCCTCCCAAGCGCGGAGATCACAAGTGTGTGCCACCACGCTGGGCCCCTCACTAGGTCTTTTTAAGTGAGTTAAATTTTCACTTCTTTTAATAGCAGCAACATTTGGTGTATATGCCACAGTTTAAGGAGGATCTAGCTTTGAGAGTGGAATTGTAGAAGGAAAAGTATATGAATAAAAAGAAAATCTTTATTTTTCTTTCTTGTGCCAGCTCTTTCTCTAAAAAACCATACTGGATAGGAAAAGTTCATTCCACGATTTAGTAGTGTCTTTTTATGTATGGCCATAGTCAATATTTCTTAAATCATCAAAGTAGACTCTGATTTTAAAGGGCAAAATGAGAACAAATTGACATTGTTTTTATAGTTTTATTGGTGCATTGTAGTTATACATCATAGTAAGGTTCAAAGTCATACAAACCCACATGCACACAGGTCTTGGTGTGTTTCTTTTCAGTTCCCACCTCACCATCCATGCATAATAGATTGGTAATGATATCTTCATACATGTGCGTAGCATAATTTGAATTGCTTCTTTCCGGTTCTTTCTTTTCCCCTGCCCTTCTCCCTTTTCTTTTCCCCTTCCACACAATTCTACTAGTCATCCAATTATCTAGTCTCTTTTGTTTCCTGTTTTCTCTCTTTCTTCCATAAATGAGAGAAAACATTTGACTCGACTTTGTGAGACTGGCCAATCTCACTTAGCATAATATTTTCTCATTTCATATGTTTTCCTGCAAACAACATAATTTTGTTATTCTTTATGGCTGAGTAAAATTCCATCATGTATGTATACCATGTTTTGGTTATTCATTCATCTGTTAACAAAAAACACAAACCAACTAAAATCTGCAGAAGGTCCTTACTTTAGAATGTCCTGGGAACAAATGCCTGAGACCAACCCAAGAACAATTAAATTAGAACCTAGGGAGGTGAGGCCCTGCATTTCATAAAATATCCTCCACCTGGTTCTGATGTGCAGCCAGGATTGAGATCCTTTGCATATAGTTTTGAACTGTGAGAAGCATCTCTGTTTAACTCAACTGTATTTTAAAGAACTGTGGCAGAAGGCAGCTATCTGTATAAGTATCAAATTTGGCACAATGATATTAAAGCACCAAGGGACTTAGCTCTTAGCAAAAAAGAATAAAGTATAAATTCAAAATTTTTATGTTTTGAGTAATTAAAAGTACTATTTATTAGCCATCACTCTCTCTTATGTTAGTCATATGTATGACTTCACTTTTAGTAAGTCATAAATCTTGACTTCCATAAAAACATATATATATATATATATATATATATATATATATATATATATATATACACACTCTATTTGTTTACATTTCATACACATGAAGACTAATAAAACAGCTTGGTAAAAAGAGGGTCTTTATTTCTTTAAAAAAACAGACTTATGTGCTATAAAAGAGAATAGAGAATGAATAAGTTTAATGTTACTGAAGAACTGATTAGTTAGCAAATACTATTTTTTGTTCACTGGGTTATAACTCTTTATTAACATCACAGACTAAGACTTACAGAAAAGCACCTGAGTATACAGAGAACTTTAAGTGATTTACTTCCTAGTTCATTTTAATTTAAACTGATTTCCTTTCTCAAGGGAGATTTGTATTTCTTATTTTGTACCTTTCTTTTTGAAGAAGAAAGTTTATATTATTTTGTGCATTTTTACCTTATATCTTCTTTTGATTGGGTCACATAAACTTACTTAAAAATTAGTATATATTGAATACATATAAATATTATATATAAATATTCCCAGAATACACATAAGGTATGTATTAAATATAAGATACATATTTATACACATACAGTATATAATAAATATATATTAAGTATATGTATACATCTCCCCAGGATACACATTAGGTATTTTGGAAGAATTTTTCAGATACTAAAAAGATATATAGAAAGACAATATTTTGAAATATTTTACCTAGAATTTTTTGTATGTATTCACTATTTATTTTTTTACTGGAACTGGAGACTTAACTCAGGAGCATTCTACCTCCAAGCTATACCCCCAGTTGTTTTAATGTTTTCTTTTGAAACAGGGTCTTGCTAAGTTGCTAATGGTCTCCCCAAGTTGCTAAGGCTGGCCTTGAACCTGTGCTCCTCCTCTCTCAAGAACTGGGGTTACAAGTATGAGCCACCATATTTAGCATGTTTTCCTACTAATAGTACATGGGTTAATAGCTGTGAATTAGTCATTGATGTTTTGAGGGAGTAATTGTGATTTTAACATTTTGAAAATGTATGGTTAGATTTGAATGTATGGTTAGATTTCAAGACTTTTTGCATATACTTCTTTAAATGAAGAAACAAATAAATTTGATCAACTGCAGAGCCGGGCATGATGGTGCACGCTTGTAATATCAGCCTTTGGGAGGATGAGACCGGAGGATCGCGGTTCATGGACAGCCTCAGCTGCTTAGTGAGGCCCTCCGAAACTTAGTGAGACCCTATTTCAAAATAAAGAATAAAAAACAGGGGTGTAGCTCGGAGGTCAAATGCCATTAGGTTCCATCCCTAGACCCGCAAAAAAAAAAAAAAAATTGATCAACTGCAGTTTCCCCTAGTTTGTTTTATGTGAAGCTATTTATTAGAAATTGGCAGGGAAAACCCCATTAATTAACTTTTACCTAGATTTTAAATAGTAAATATTGTAATAATTTTAAAGGGATAACTTTTTACTCCCTTGCTTACAGTTTGGAATTGAATCAGAAGAAATTCCAGAAGATATTGAAGATCCCACAGCCTACAGGTATGGGGATTTTTTATAAATATTATTTAGGCCTGAGTTTTTGCAAAACAAACCACCATTTTGCAGAAACTACCCAAACTAACTGAATTTCCAAATTATTGAATGTTAATTTTTTATGTTATTTTTGTATCCTCATCTGCTATCCTTTTGAATTTCTGTTTTCAGTATTGAGAATGCCAGAAGAAAGAGAGAACATGACAAATTAGTGAAAGAAATGGAAGAAATAAAAGCTGGAAAGAGAGAACAACTCAAAGCTTTAAGGAATGAATTTTGGAAACTATTAGAAATGAATAAAGAATTGCCAAAGCATATGCAACTTCAAAGGACGGTAAGTCTACACAAATTTGATTTTAAATATATGCAGCTTTGGGTTTGAGACCTCTATTTTGCCAAAAGAAGGAACACTAAATATCTTTGTGGGGGGGTACTGGAGAATGAACCTCAAAGTATTCTACCTCTGAGCCACACCCCCAGCCTTATTTTATTTTTTATTTTGAAACAGGGTCTCACTAAGTTGCTGAGATTGGTTTGGAATCCATGATCCTCCTGTCTCAGGCTCCTAAGTACTGGGATTACAGGTGTGTGCCACCATATCTGGCTTACATGTCATCTTTAAGCTTTTTTTTTTATGTAGCTATTCGATGTGTTTGAAGCAAATTAACTACTATAGAACTTGATATACAATTTGGTTTGGAAACAGATGAATCTTTTTATATAATACAAAGTTTACTATTAGATTTAGGTATTTCACATGTTTTACTTACCTATTTACTTTTTTAGTAATAAGATAAAAGATAAATATGGGTTTTAATCTGGTTATCAACCCTAGCAAAATATCTGTTGCACCTAGACAAATTATTTGTTTGGTATACATACATACATACATACATACATACATACATACATACATACAATTTGATGATTCTCTGTGGTTCTATTTCTGTAATTCATAAGATTTACTGAGAAGATAGTTCCTAGGTGATTCACAATATTTCTAAAAGACTGTTTAGTACAGTTGTAGCTATGGGGACCATTACAAATTTGTTTATACCAATTTTGAATTCATTTTGTCTTGTGTGACTCACTGCAAATCCTTATGTGCTTGCTAGTGATTCATTATATGTATTTCATTTTGTACTTTTTCCTAAACATAATTACTGTTAAGAGTCTATCCAAGTAAAACCAGAATTTGTCATCCCAAATGTACCTCTGATTATCTGATTCTACAATTATAGAAATACTTTCTGTATTTCATATGGAAAATGCTTTGTGAAGTCACAGTAACTAGCTCATTCTAGTGGCTAAAACCTTTACACTGTTTTACTAAGAGTAAGGTTGAAACTCCTGAGTGTGGGTGATAAAGAACAACTAAAGCAAGACATAAAGAACAGCTGAGGCAAGTGTTGTGACATGCTTTTTAGACACCATTACTGAAAACAGACACCTCTGGAAATAATACCACTCATGGTTTAGTGTGAATGCAGGTTCTGACATTTTTCCAGGGGTGAAGGTAAGAAACATGAGGTCTATGAATATACATAAGGGAGAAATCAGACCCATGGGTGAAGGATATTTAACAAAAACTTGGTGATGTCAAAATGATACCAAAGATGGCCATCTTTTCTGGGTGGAGTCATATGGGAGGGGATGTTTAGCTAATGACCAACTGTCATGAAATTCTACCCTGTGCCCTTCTGGTTATGCAATGATAGTGTCTTTTAGATGACAACAGTAGTTTCTTTTAGATGCTAAGAGTATTTTTTTAACATGTTATATACTCTCCAAATATTTTTAGCATTTATCATTTTTTCTGTGGAAAATATTTACATTTGTTACTTTATTTGCATTATTATTATAGTAATTTCTCCATGTATTGTGACGCTTTACCCCCTATATTGTAGAAGTAAGATCATTTCTCTTTTTTTCCTTCATTGTGGGAGTAAGATTATTTCATTACTAGAATGGTGAGTTCATGATATTTTCAGAGTTACGATACAGCATGAAATTGAGGACAAAACCAAAAATCTATAATCATGTATGAAACAGAATTGATAATACAAACACAGGCAACCTATTTGGATAAACAGATCTACTTGTTTGCAGGATTTTGATATTGATTCCAAAATTCGTGCTGAGATTGATAAAAAAACAGTCTTCAAAATTCATCAAGTGGAAAAAGAATTAGCTTGGGAAAAAGAGAAACATGAACTTGGCCTACTGAAACTACAGAGAAGGTAAGATCCATATTTCCAGCAAATAAAAAAGTTTGAGAGCATGTATTATAATAAAATAGTTACAGTAGTGTCAATGAAGTAGTAAGATGGGAGGCCTTCTGAAATGCCCATTGACTCAAAGGATTGTCTTGTTACCACTACTGACATCTTCCTGAGCTTTCTGCTCACTCCTTTCCAGTTAAGTGTGAGTTATTTGGTTAATGATTAGATTTTTATATTATGCATATTTATTTTCAATTTTATTTTTTGGTGGTACTGGGGTTCCTGGAAGCCCTTCCACCTCCGGGCTACACTCCCAGACCTATTTTATATTTTTATTTGGAAACAGGGTCTCCTGAGTCAGCGCATGCAGCTGGCTTCGAACCTGCACGATCTTCCTGTCTCTGCCTCCCAAACGTGGGGATTACAAGCATGCGCCACCACACCCGGCTTTACTTTCTATTTTTGACAAATTATTTATTTTATAAATATTAATATATTTTTATTTATCAGTACATCGCAATCATACATCATTATAAGGTACAAGATGCTTGAGGCATACTTGCACACATCACTCATTTAGCTCTTTCCCAATTCCAACCCCATTCCTTCCCTCCTGCATGAGTTCCACTTAGTGCCTGACTTCGATATGTTTATGAATGTACATCATGAGCATTAGGGTGCTTCCCTCTTTCCCCTTCCCATCTCACTCAATTAGGTTGCCTTCTTTACTCATCTAAGTTTTCTCCTTCTTTCTTTAGTGTCCCTTCTATGTCCCATTTTCTCCCTAGCTTCTACCCGTGAGAGAGAAAATACTACTTTTCATTTATTGTGACTGGATAATCTCACTTAGCATGATGTTCTCCAGTTGCATCCATTTCTCTGCAAATGACATAAGCTTGTTCTTCTTTCTGGTTGATTAAGATTTTACTGTGTACAGATCCCATAGTTTTGTAATCCATCCATCTCTTGATGTATTTGTAATGATTACCATTCTAATTGGGGTTAGGTGAAATCTCAAGGTACTTTTGATTTGGATCTCTGTTAATGATGTTGAACATTTTTTCATACATTTATTGGCCATTTGTATTTCCTCTTTTGTGAAGTATCTATTTAATTCACTTGCCCGCTTTTGACTGGATTATTTATTTTCTTAGTAGTGAGTTTCTTGTGTTCTCTGTACAATCTATTTTTTTTTTTGTCTTTTTTGGAACCGGGGATCGAACCCAGAGCGCCACACCTGCAAAGCAGGTGCTTTGCCTCTGAGCTACATCCCGGCCCCTATCTTTGTACAATCTAGATATTATTTCTCTATCAGGAGAGTAGCTGGAAAAAATATTCTCCTATTCTGTTGTCTGTCTGTTGAGATTGATTTTGCATCCAGACACTTTACTAAAGTTGTTGAACAGTTCTATAACCCTT
This sequence comes from Muscardinus avellanarius, assembly GCF_963383645.1. NCBI lineage: Eukaryota > Metazoa > Chordata > Mammalia > Rodentia > Gliridae > Muscardinus > Muscardinus avellanarius. The sequence continues at coordinate 63,130,468 of NC_137790.1, read as the reverse complement.
TTGGTTCTTCTTCGTATAACATAATTTTAACTGCAATTATAAGTTTAGTTCTTCTTTTCCTATTTATACTTTTGATTTCTTTCTCTTGCCTTATTCCTCTGGCTGTCTCCAACAGAATGACTGTCTCCCATTCTGTTGATTGTCTTGATAGTTTCCTTTGCTGCACAGAAGCTCTTTAGTTTAATGCAATACCATGTATTGATCCTCCTTTTAATTTCTTATGCCTTTGGGGTTTTGTTGAGAAAGTGTTTACCTGTGCCAATGTGTTGAAGTGTTAGACCTATGCCTCTTCAAAGAGCTACAAGATCTCTGGTCTAATTTCCAGGTCTTTGATTCATCTTGAATTGATTCTTGTGCAGGATGAGAAAGTGGGGTTTGTTTCCACTGGTTAACCAGTTTTGCCAGTACCATTTGTTGAAGAGCTATCTTTTTTCCAATGTGTGTTTTTGGCCCCTTCATCAAAAATCAGTTGGTGGTAAGTGTGCAGATTTGTTTCTGTGTCTTCTTTTCTGCTCCATTAGTCTATGTTTTTATGCCAATACCATGATGTTTTTATGACTATGGCTTGGTAGTATAGTTGAAAGTCAAATATTATGATGCCTTCTGTGTGGTTTTTGTTTTTGAAAACTACTTTGGCTATTCTGATTTTTTGTTGTTGTTTTACATGAATTTAAGGACTGATTTTTCCATGTCTATGAAGACTGACCTTGGTAATTTAATGGGTAGTGCGCTGAATCTGTAGATCATTTTGGAAAGAATGACCATTTTCATGATATTTATTCTGCCTGTCTATGAGCATGGAAGGTCTTTCCATCTTTTAAGGTCTATTTCTTTTTTCAATGTTTTATAATTTTCTGTGTAGAGATTTTTGGTTAAGTTTATTCCCAAGTATTTTTTTTGTGGGCTATCATGAGTGAAAATGTTTTCTGGATTTCTTTTTCAGTGGATTTGTGGTTGTCATACAGGAAAGCTTTTGATTATTTAAGATTGATTTTGTATCCAGACACTTTACTAAGTTTGTTGAACAGCTCTATAACTCTTTTGGTTGAGTTTGTTGGTTCTTCTTAGTATAACATAATTTTACCTGCAATTATAACTTTACTTTTTATTTTCCTATTTATACTATTGATTTCATTCTCTTGCCTTATTCCTCTGGCTAGAGTCTCAAGTACTATATTGAAAAAGAGTAGTGATAGTGGACAATTTGTCTTGTTCTTATTTTTAGGAGGAACTCTAGTGGTTTTTCCTCATTTAAAATGATGTTAGCTGTTGGCCTTCTGTATATTGCCTTTATGATGTTGAGGTATGTTCCTTTTATTTAGATTCTCTGAAGTGCTGTTTGCAAGAATAGGTGTTGGATTTTGTCAAATGCTTTTTCAGCATCTATTGAAATGACCATGTGATTTTTGTCTTTAATTCTATTTTATTTATTTATTTATTTATTTTTTATTGGTGCATTGTATTCATACATCATAGTGGGATACAAACTTTTGTAGACATACATGTACACATCGCCCAGTCAGCCCCCACCCAATCCCCACCCCATTCTCTCCCCATCCCTCCCTCCCATGCATGGCTTAGTGGTTGACGTCCAGTATTATAGCAATTTATCCAAAATTAAAAATGATAATCTCACATAACAGTTTCATTTGTCTGATACCAAGCTTTTGATGTCTTAAAGATAACATTTCAATATTTCTTTTTACTTTCTTTCTTACCAGAGAATATTTTTTTTCTATTTATTTTAGGTGAAACTATCATATATTTATATATTTATTTTTCAGAAAAAAAAATCTATCCTAATATGGAATATGGACTCTAGACACCCAAAACGATCTTGAAAAAGAACAAAGCTAGAAGATATATATTTTCTGATTTCAAACCATATAAAGCTACAATAATTGAAACAGTGTAGTACTGTTCTAAAGGCAGATATATAAACCATTGGAGTTAAATAAAAGCCTAGAGCTAAATTCTTCCCTATATTGTCAAGTTATTTATGACAAGGTTTCCACGAACATTTGGTGGTAGAAATAATAATCTTTTAACTAAATATTGTTGAAACATAATAACTACATGGAAAAGAATAAAATTGGACCCTTACCTAATCCCATATACAAATATTAACTCAAAATAGATAAAAGACCTAAATATAAATCTTAAGACTATAAACTTTTAGGAGAAAATCTGGGTCAATAAACCTCAGAACATTGAAATTGGCAGTGATTTCTTGGATACGATTTCAATGGCACAGGCAACAGAAGAGTATACAAACTCCCTAAAAAATAAAAAAAATATTGTATATCCAAAGACAATGTAAACAGAGTTAAAAGTTACTAATAGAATTGGATAAAATATTTCCAAATGCTATATCTGAAGGTATATTAATATTCCAACTAGAAATCCTAAAAATTAACAACAATAAAGGCAAACAATACCATTTAGAGATAGATAAAGACTAACATAAATAACGAATCTCCACAGATAACCAATCTTAGTTGTCTGTTGGATGGAAAATCTTGTTTCTCTGGTTCTGGTGTGTGTTACCTATTTCTTCTTTGTAGTTAATCTCTTTGAGTATTTTCTCTAGTGCTGGTTTTGAAGACATAAATTCCTTCAGTTTCTGTTTGTCATGGAAGCTTCTTATTTCTCCATCTACTTTGATAGAAAGTTTTGCTGGGTAGGAAATTTTTGGCTGGAAGTTGTTTTCTTTCAGAGTTTGGAATATGTTACTCCAAGCCCTTCTGGCTCTCATGACTTGGTTTGGGAAGTCTGGAGTGATTCTAATTGGTTTGCCTCTGAATGTCACTTGGCCCTTTGTTTTTGTTGCCTTTAGGATTCTCTGCTTGGCTTCCACATTGGTCATTGTGACAATTATGTGGCGTGGGGATCCTCTTCTCCGATCCTGTCTAAAGGGAGTTCTTTAAGTTTCCTGGACCTGCGTATCAACCTCTTGCTCTATGTTTGGAAAATTTTCTGCTATTACTTCCTTGAAGAGATTGTTGATCCCTTTGGTTTCACTTTCTTTTCCCTCCTCTATTCAAATTATTCTTAGGTTAGCTCTCTTAAAATGGGCCCATATTTCTTCAATATCAGATTCCTGCTGTCGGATATTTTTTCCTAGATTAGAAAGTATGCGTTCATTTTTGGAATGATCATCTTCTAAGAGTGAGATTCTGTTCTCCATGTGGTCTAATCGGTTGTTTGTGCTTTGAATTGAGGCCTTTACTTCATTAATTGCATTCTTTATCTCTTTTTGGCTCTCTCTGAGTTCTTTTCGAAGCACCTTTATTATTTCTACAGTTATTTTCCTGATTTGATCTTCTAGAAATCTCTGATTTTCTGTTTTATCGGGTTCTGATGTTGTGGGGTTGTGGGCATTCATTGCTCCAGTATTATTCCACTTTCCCATGATTTCTGAAGTTTGTGCCTTCTCTGGGTTCTTCCCTTGGGTCACTATGACTTCACTTAAGGTGTTCTGGATCTCGAGTCAGTAGTATCTCAGACCCCACTACTCTTTTACTGGGTTGTATCACAAAGTCTCCGACCCAGAGAGTCGATAGAGGCTGCTTTAGACTATGGGGGGTGCCAGGTTGCACGTTCTCCTACGGTGTGATATCTCTGCCACCGCCACTCCCCCACTGGGTCAAGTCCCAGGGAGTACAGTACTGGGATTTCTCCTCTGTGGCCCGCAATTTGACTCACTGTTCTTGAGTACGCAGATGTAGCTGTACTGGATTCGGTGAATTCTCTGCTGCTGCCGCCGGTGGCAATATGACGCCGCTGCTACGCCCTCGGCTGTGAGGCTGGCGTATTTCTTCTTGGTTTTGATTTCCACTCTGAATCCCTGCAGCGTGTGCTGAGCTCAGCCACTGGGAGCTTTAGATGCTCCCTGCGCCAAGAAAACCCGCCTGGCTGTTCCGCAGCGGCTCACCTCGGCTTGCTGTAGCCATCCGGTGAATTTGCCGCTGCCGCCGGCAGTATGGCGCTGCTGCCTCGTCCTCGGGCGTGAGGCCGGTGTATCTCCTCTGTGGCTTTGAGCTCTGTTCTCAGTCCTCTTTCTCTCTGGAGCCTGGTGATTTTTTTGTTTCTCTGGTGATGGTGCTTTCTGGCTATGAAAGGTGCTGATTTTGTGGTAATGGAGATTAGTTGTTAGCGGAGCTCTTAAGCCCCGCTTTTCTCGGTCGCCATCTTCCCAGAAGTCCTCTTTAATTCTATTTATGTGGTGAATTACATGGATTGTTTTTAGTATGTTGAACCAACTTTGCATCCATGGAATGAACCCGACTTGATAATGGTGCATTATTTTCTTGATATTGTTTTGAATGTGCTTTGCTAGTATTTTGTTTAGCAGTTTTGCATCTAAGTTCATCAGTGATATAGGCCTGTAGTTTTCCTATCTTGAGCTGTGTTTATTTGGTCTTGATATTACTGTGATGTTGGCTTCATGGAATGTATTTGAGAGAGTTCCATTTCTTTCTATTTCATGAAATAAATTGAGAAGTATTGGGATTAGCTCTTCATAAGGATTTTATAAAATTCACTTGGGAAAGCATCTGGTCCTGGGCTTTTCTTTGATGGTAGGCTCTTTATTTCTGCTTCAATTTCTTTGATTGCTATTGGTCAGTTTAAATTTTCTATATCTTCTTGATTCAATTTAGGAAGGTTGTATGTGTCTAGAAGTTTGTCAGTTTCTTCTAGGTTTTTCATTTTGTTGGAGTATAGTTTTTCAAAGTAGTTTCTCATAATCCTCTGGATTTCCATGATGTTGGTGATAATAACCTTTTTATCTCTTATTTTGGTAATTTGGGTTTATTCTCTTTTTCTTTTGGTTAGGTTGACTAGAGGTTTTTCTATCTTGTTTATTTTTTAAGAAGCAAGTTTTTGGTTTTGTTGATTTTTTATATTTTTTAAAAAGTTTTTACTTCATTGATTTCTCCTCTGTCTTATAATTTCCTGTATTCTACTGTCTTTGGGATTAGACTATTTCAAGGGCTTTGAGGTGTGTCATTAGGTTATTTATTTGATGATTTTCTGTTGTTCTTATGTGAGCATTCAGTGCTATGAATTTTCCTTTTAACACTGCCTTCAAGGTGTCTCAGAGATTTTGATATGTTGTGTCTCTGTTTTCCTTTGTTTTTAGAAATTTCTTAATTTGTCCCCTTATTTTCTCCATAACCTATTCCTCATTCAGCACTGTTGTGTTCAGTTGCCATGTGGTTATGTGGTTTATCTGGATTTTCTTATAGTTGATTTCTAGTTTCACTTCATTGTAATCTAAAATAATTATGTCACATTTAAAAAAAATTACTAGTACTTGCTTTGTGGCTTAGGATGTGCTCTATTTTGGAGAAGGTTCTGTAAGGAGCTGAAAAAAACTGTAAATTTAGCTGTATTTTGGTGGAATATACTGTATGCATCTAATAGGTTCATTTTGTTTATGGCGTTCTTTAGATCTGAGGCATCTTTACTGACCTTTTATCCATAAGATTGGTCTAGTGTTGTGAAAGGAGTGTTGAAGTCTCCCAGTATTATTGTATTGGGATCTTTGTGTGACTTAATGTCACAAACAGTTTATTTTATGAAAGTGGCTGTATCTTTATTTGGGGCATGAATGTTGACTATCCTTTTTTGCTCTTGCTAAATTGTTCCTTTTACCATTAAAAATGACCTGCTTTGTCCCTTCTGATAAACTTGGGCTTGAAGTCTAATTTGTCTGATATCATATTTGCTACTCCTGCTTGTCTTTGAGTTCCATTGGTATGGATTACCTTGCTCCAGCCCTTCACCTTTAGTTTGTGACTATCTTTACTTATAAGGTATGTTTCTTGCAGGAAGCATATAGATGGATTCTGGTTTTTAATCCATTTTGCCACGTTATATCTTGATTGAGGAGTTAAGGCCATTTATATTCAGCATGATTATTGAGAGATGATTCTTAATTCCTAACATTTTGAGTTTTAACTTCTGTTTGCAGTGGTATTGGTTCTTTTTTACTTAGTTGTTTGATTAAAATTATTGTTTCTCTGGTTCTGGCATTTATTGCTTATTTCTTCTTTGAAGTTAATCTTTTTGAGTATTTTCTCTAGTGCTGGTCAGGAAGACATAAATTCTTTCAGCATTCATTTGAAGGTTTTTATTTCCCCACTGAATTTGAGAGATCGTTTTGATGGGTAGAATAATTTTGGCCGTAGATTGTTTTCTTTCAGAGTTTGGAATATGTTTCTCCAGGCACTCCTGGCTTTTATGACTTGGTTTGGAAAGTCTGGAGTGATTATTATTGGGTTTCCTCTGAATGTCACTTGGCCTTTTACTTTTATTGCCTTTATTTTTTTATTTTTTATTTTTGGTGGTACTAGGGTTCCTGGAAGCCCTTTTATCTTTGGGATACACTCCCAGACCTATTTTTATATTTTTTTAAATTTGGAAACAGGGTCTCTTTGAACCTGTGTGATCCTCCTGTTTCTGCCTCCCAAGCATGGGGATTACAAGCATGCGCCACCACACCCGTTATTGCCTTTAAAATTGTCTTTTTGGACTTTATGTTTGTCAATTTGATTATTACGTGGTGCGGTGAATCTTTTCTCTGATCTTGTCAAAAGGGGGTTCTATGTGTTTTCTGTACCTGTGTATTGACCTCTTTTTCTATGTTTGGAAAATTTTCTGTTAGTACCTCTCTGAAAATTATTGATTCCTTTGGTTTCAGATTCTATTTCCTCTTCTATGCCTATTATTCTTAGGTTAGTTCTCTTAAGATGGGCCCATATCTCTTTGATGTCCAATTCATGCTGTCAAATTGGTATTTTTCTAAATTATATACTATATGTTCATTTTGGGAATAATCATCTTGTAAGGGCAAGATTATATTTTCTATGTGGTCTAATCTGTTGTTCATAGTTTGTATTTATGCTTTCACTTCAATGATTGCATCCTTCACTTTCTTCAAAACTTCTTTTTGATTCCTGCTTAGAGAGTTAGATTCTTTGTTTATATGTTCATTTATTTAAGGCTTTCTCTAAATTATTTTTGGAAATCTTTTATCATTTCTACTATTAAAGTCCTGATTTGTCCTTCTGGCAATATTTGCAATTCTATACTGTTGAGTTCTGTTTTTATGGAGTTGTGGGAACTCATTGCTTCTTTGCTAGTCTTCTTTATCATTATTTTAGGTTTCTTAAGTTTATATCTTTGTTGTTTTTGATAGTTTTTTTCTCACTCTGTAGTTGTCGGATAGTATATACAAAGGCAAGTTGTGTTGTATTCAGTGGTAAAGGATGAGTGAGAAGGAAGGAGCTGAAGTAGTGGATCAAAGAATAGGGTAAAGTAGCAGATAGGATTGGGTATAATAAGGTTTTGATTGTAGTAAGGATAAATATAGTAGATACTAGAGACAGTGAATATGCAGGAAGATTCTAGTAACCACTATAGAGTATTTAGGCATAGTGATATGAAATGGATTTAATACAAGACAAAGAAAAGAAAAGGGATGGAGAGAAGAAATTAGATATAAAAGAAGGAAGAAGCTTGTAAAAAGGGTGGAGAAGAGAGCAACACACACACACACACACACACACACACACACACACACACACACTTCTACAAATATGTGAGTACAAAGCAGACTTGGCTTCTGCAATCCTCTTGGGGCTGCATGGATCTTTTCAGCTGATTAAGGTTCACTTTCTATATTAGGTTCTCAAGCATGTTCCAAGCAGTCTTATTTACTCTGTAATATACAACAATGATGTCAGTTTACAGCTCCATTTTTGGGTCTCCTTCAGTGTACCCTGGCCTGGTATCTTTCTCTATCTGTGTAGGTGCCAAGTGCCATAGGTGCCTCTCTTACTGTAAGCTTGGGTCTCTGAGCTGTCCACAGGATCAGACCCTGAATCTTTCTCTATCTATGCAGGTTACAGGTATAATTGGGGCTGGATCCAGTGTAAGCATGGGTCTTCATGCTTTAGCCTGTGTCTCTCCCCAGCTATGTAGGTGGTGAGTGCCAATGGGACTAGAAGCAGTGTACATGTAGAGGTTTATGTTCTCCACAGATGGGGAAGGGTTGGTCTGACTTCTCCTCAGTCACCATGATTGGATGGCCTGTGGCAATCTCTGGAGGCTCTATTAGGGTACTGTGGAGGATCTCTATGGAACATGGAGCAAAGTGCCAACTGATTACAATTCTAATGGGCTGCAGCCACTTATTTTGCATCAAGTCATTGAATTTTTAACTTGAGGCTCTGGAGGCTACAGTTCCTGCAGTCCTGGTGCGGTTAAGCAAGATGGCACCGCCATGGCCCTGCAGCTGCAGCTATTCCCCAGGGGTGATAAACGGAGTACTTTTCTTTTCTCTCTTCTGTCTTTTAGCTTTCTTTCTACTCTTTTTCAAATTTTTTACTGCTTTGACCAATTTTTGCTGCTGTTTTTCTCTTGTGAAGATGCTGCCTTAATGACTATAGAGTTCCAAGTGTCCCATGAGTTCTTTTTTTGTTTGTTTGTTTGTTTTGTGGAGTTGAGAATTGAACCCATGGCCTTGCATACACTAGGCAAGTACTCTACCACTAAGCTACACCCAGCCTCTACCTGTTCTTTAATCAAGTCCAATCTAACTTCCATTATATCCTGATTATGTCTGTATGGTCAAAATCTGACTCTAGAACAATATAATGGCATTTTTTATAAGAATAGTATATTGTCTCATATTATGCCTTAATACTCATGCAGCATGAACAAAATAGTCACTGTTGCAAATACTGTTTTATTTTATTTTTTTAGATTTCGTGATCCATTGGAAAATGATACTATTGTGGTTTATGCCATACAAACTGACCACAAGATATCCTCATATAGGCTGGTGAAGCCCTCTAAGTATTCCAAATTCAAAAGACAAAGTCAATCAGAGAGAAGACAAAGTAAATTGGAGAGGTTTGAAAAAGAGGGAACTGGAAAAAGGGATAGCCAGAAAGAAACAGGTAACCTAAATCACAAAACGGCTTTCAATACATTTTCATTAAGATTTCAGAGTTGAAATTTTTTCATGGGAAGAAACTTTGAATCTTTGATGACTTAAGCTCAGTTTATTGTCCCCTTTCATCCAAGATGTTGTCCTCATTCTACCTTAGGAATGAATAATCAGAGGAGGTTATTTATTTATAAATAACTTAGGGTTGTATAATATGACTGAGGATGAGATGCCCTAGCTTTCTAAAAAATACTTCATATCTGTTTTTTTATTTGATGAAGACAGCTACAAAAAACCCACCCTAGTCACATTACTGAGGTAGGAAAGAATACTGAATGCTATTTTTTTCTTACTTTCCACATCAAACTATTCTCAAAATTAGAATTTTTCAAGGTGCTAGGCTTCTTTCTTTCTCTTTTTCTTTCTTTCTTTCTTTCTTTCTTTCTTTTTTCTTTCTTTCTTTCTTTCTTTTTTTCTTTTTTTTTTTTTTGGTGGTACTGGGGTTTCTGGAAACCCTTCTACCTCCGGGCTACACTCCCAGACACCTATTTTTTTTTAAATATTTTTATTTTGGAAACAGGGTCTCTTAAGCCAGTGCGGCTGGCTTCAAACCTGCGCGATACTCCTGCCTCCACCTCCCAAGCACAGGGATTACAAGCATGCGCCACCACACCTGGCATCAGATGCTAGTTTTTACACAGAAATGTTTCCCCTGCTTCCTGGGGCCTACCCTCAAAATGTGGGGCTAAAAAGCTGCATTTCATACTATTTTTCAAGAACATACACTTTAAACAAATGATGATCTAAGAATAAAGATAATGCCCCTAATCTCAGCAAACTGTTTCTTATGGCTTCCACAGCCCACAGGTGACTGCAGGTCAGAAAGAGGAGAACAAGGATTCTGGAAATAGTTTGGAGTGCTCAGTCAAGAATAAGTAAAGGATGCTCTAGCCCGGCTGAATCAGAGTGATGCCCATGATATACTACTTACATTATCTGATTCCTACTTTGCACTGAGAAATCTGTAATGTTTTCTTTCTGTCCTAGGATAAATTCTGGAACCATTATCCTGGTATTTTAACCCTTTCACAGTCTATTCATAGACTGTGTTTCCAATAGTGCCTTCTCATGCTATTGAACTTGTTGATTACCCTCTTGTCCAGCTTGCTGCTTCCTAATTACTCCTGATAATTTCATACCCATGCTCCTGCTGGAGTGACCTCTAACCCTTTTCCTCTCTGAATTCTACCAGTTTGGGGGGATCCATCTCAAATTACATTTTTTATAAAGTCTTCTCATAACCATCCAGACCACTTAAACTCTTCTTTTTCTATACTACCATATATTTGAAATATGAAACACAAAGTCACACAAATCTCTCTCTCTCTCTCTCTCTCTCTCTCTCTCTCTCTCTCTCTCTCTCTCTGTGTGTGTGTGTGTGTGTGTGTGTGTGTGTGTGTGTGTGTGTGTGTGTCTTTTCTCTCTTATTGGGGATTAAACTCAGGGTAATTCTGCCTCTGAGCCAAACCTCAAGCCATTTTTATTTTTCAAACAGGGTTTTGCTAAGTAATATCTTATTTTTATATAATCTAAACATATACCTTTATAAACATGAAGCATAATACCCTAGTAGATGCTTAAGTAGATGCTTATTAGGTAATAACATCAACAATTTTTAAATTATAGATTTGATTCTGTGTTTCTTACTGATTTTTCACTTGGCTGTGAACTACCTCAGTTAGTATGTACCATCTGAAATTATATGTGTCAAATAGGACTTACTTTCTCTTTCCATCATCCCTACTGCCATATCACAAATTCCTCTTCCCAACTTCCAAATATCTGTCAGTCATCTAACATTCATATCTTGTTCTCTAATTACTTAATAAACATTTTATCTTGCCAACTTTTAAATAAGGCCCTTAAGAGCAATAATTTCTACTTAGATCTCTTTCCTTTGTCATTCCACCATACAGATAGCACAGCTTATAATGGTTCAAGTTATAATTTTTCAACTCTACAATGGTGGTAAAGTATACCCATATAACCGTTCTGTTTTTTACTTTCAATATAGTGTTTAGTGAATTACATGATATATTTAACACCTTATTATAAAGTAGACTTTGTGTTAGATGTTTGGTTCAACTAGGCTAATATAATTGTTCTGAGATTGCTAAAAATTAGGCTAGGCTAAGTTATGATGTTTTGTATGTTAGGTGTATTAAATACATTTTATTCTAAGTTATTTTCAATTTGCAATGGGTTATCAAAAGTCAAATAGCATCTATGTTTATGGGGTTGAAGTCATAATGGTTACTCAAAAAATACATTGATTTAAAAGTTCAATACATTCCCTGTAGTTTTTAATGCCTCAGGTTAAGAACAGATTTTTAAAGTTTTGCTTTTCTTTCTCAAAAAGAATGAAAATATGTAAATTCTTTGTACAGGTGGAAGTGTTAGCATACAAGAAGAATCAATAATAGAAAAAGGAAAAAAATTTCGACCTAGAACTCTAAGTGAAATTATGGTGGGAAATCAAATTGAGAAAACAAGGAAACTCATACAAAAAGCTGAAAGGGCCCAAAATAAGATTCAGCAGCGAAAAAAAGAATGGGAGGAACTGTGAGTTTTTCTGTAAACTTGTATTCATTTAGTATGTGAATCCCCAACTATACCTTTAGAAATCTTTGTCTTTATTGATTGCTATCATTTAAATTAAAAAGTGAATAAAAACAATGGTAGGCAGCTTGATCTTTTAAAGTGGAGATACTCCTTGTTGGAAGTTCTTTGATTTTTAGAGTTTAGATCCAGGAATTCCATTTTGCTAATATAGTCAAAGTAATTTTTAAGGGTTAGGAAACCTTTTCTGTTCCAATGTTATAAAGATCACAATTTTGGTTGTTTGACTAAATAAATAGAAGTAATATTGCTGTAGTAAATAGTTATTTTAAGGCTTTTTTTGTTGTTGCCTTGTTGTTTTGAGAAGACTTTCCCTCTGCCTTCCTTAAGTCTGTTATACTGGTCCATTATCCGCCAAAGACCACCAGGAGCTGAATCTGATGCAAAAGCAGGAGAGATTTTATTCAGGCTTGAGCTTGGGCTCTCCATGCACACCAACACAGTGATCACAGAGGAAGAGCCCTTTGCTCCCCCAGAACAAAGCTTTTATCCTTTAGAAAGGCATTCCAACCCATCTATACACTGATTGGTTCATTTGAAACAAAAGCCTGCTGTTGCCTCCCAACCCCTGATCAGTTTAGGTTTTGCTCCTCAGGCAATGGTTGCAGTTTTTCCAGAAAAAGGGACAATGGGTTACAGAAACTTAACTTTTTAAAGAAACAGAAACTTAGGCCTATTCTGCCCAAAGCTTTAACTGGAGCCTGTCATGGTGCTGCTTTGGTCTTTCAAGTCCATACCACTTTGCTTTGTACCCATAAAGGGTGAGAGTTCCATTTTCTTTCATCCTTTTCAATACCTGCTGCTTTTTGTGTTTTTTAATTGCCACTCTGACAGGTGTGAGATAATATTTCACTGTGGTTTTGATTTTCATTTCATTGATGACTAGTGATGTCAGCATTGTTTTGCATACCCATTGGCCATTTATATATTTTTGGAGAAATGTCTATATATCTAAATCTTTATTTTAAAATCAGGTTATGAGGGTGTTTTGTTTTGCTACTGAATTAAAGAAGATTCTTATGTATTTTGAAAATTAATTCTTCTACCATCCTGTAGGTTGTCGTTTTACTCTGTTGATTATTTCCTTTACTATAGTTTGATTTAGTCCTGATTATTTGTTTTTTGTTGCTCATGATTTTCACTTACATTCCCAAGAAAAATGTCATGAAACTTTCCCCTGTGTCTTCTGCTAGAAGTGTTATAGGTTCAGGACTTATATTTAAATTCTTTTTTGTTGTTATTGTTTTGGTACTGGTGATTCAACTCAGGAACATTCTACCTCTGAGCTAAACCCCTAGACCTATTTATTTATTTATTTATTTATTTATTTATTTATTTATTTACAGGATCTCACTAAGTTGCTGAGAATCTAAGTTTATGAGGATTTCCTCAAACCTGTGATCCTATCTCATTCTCCCAAATACTGGGATTACAGGCGTGTGCCACTGTGCCCAGTTTATGTTTAAATTCTTAATCCATTTTGAGTTGATTTTTTTGTATGTCATGTATGATAAACATCCAAATTTATTCTTTTGTGTATAAATATCTAGTTCTCTCAATATCATTTGTTAAGAATACTATCCTTTTCTCATTGTATATTCTTCGGACCCTTGTTAAAATCCTTTCTCTATCATATATTTATGCTTGTGTGTTGGTGGGTTTATTTCTGGGCTCTCTATTATTTTTAGTTAATCCATATGTGTTTCTTCAGGCCAGTATTATACTAGAGTTAAAAACTTTTAAATCAATGTCATTCTTCCATCTTTGTTCTTTGATAAAAAAAATTGATTTAGCTATTTATGGTTCCCTATGAATCATAGGATAGTTTTTTTCTGTTTCTGTAAAAAAAATGCCATTGAAGGGATTGCAGTGAATCTATAGATCACTTTGGATAATATAAACATTTTAACAATATTAAGTCTTCCAATCTGTGGACACAATATATCTTTTCATTCCTATCTTTTTTATATCTTTCAGCAATATTTTGTATTTTTCAATAAATGAGTCTTTCACCACTTTAATTAAGCTTATCATGAAGTATTTTATTCTTTTTGCTGTGGTAAGAAGGGTTGTTTTCCTCGTTTCCTCTTCAGAGAGGGTTCAATGTTAATATGTATGTATGTATGTATGTATGTATGTATGTTCATTTTCATATCCTTCCACTTTACTGAATTCATTTTCTTGTTCTTTAGGGTTTTCTATATATAGGACCATGCCATCTTCAACCAGGGATGGTTTACTTCTCCTTTCTGTTTGGATGACTTTTATCTCTTTTTCTTGCCTAGTTACTCTGGCCAGAACTTCCAGAACTATCCATATGTCTTTCTTCAGGCCATATGTCTTGAATAGAAGTAATGAAAGTGGGCATCCTTGTCTTGATCCTGATCTTAAGGAAAAGTTTTCAGCTTTTCACTGTTAAGGATGATTTGAGTAGTGGTCCTTTTTATTATATGGCCTTAGTTTTGTTGAAATACCTTTTGTTGAAATACCTTTTTATATCCCTTATTTGTTGAGAGTTTTTTTTACATGAATAGGTGTTAAATTTGTCGGATTCCTTTCTGTACCCATTAAGATGAAGATGAGATTTTTATCCTTTACTCTCTTAATGTAGTGAATCAAATTAAAGTATGTTGAACCATCCTTGCAACCTAGGGATAATCCCACATGGTCATGCTGTCTGATCATTTTATATGCTGTTGAATTTGGTTTGTTAGTGTTTTGTTGAGTGTTTTTAATATCTATATTAATCAGGGATATATGCCTGTAATCTTCTGTTATTGTGGTACCTATATGTCTTTGATATCAGAGTAATGCTAGCCTTATGAGTTTGGAAATGTTTTCTCCTCTTCAATTTTTTTGAAAGAGTTTAGGAAGTATTAATTAATTGTTCTTTAGATGTGTGGCATAATTTGTATATTTCATCTAGATTTCCAAATTTATTAGCATGAAGGACTTTATATTGTTCCTTTAATTTTATTTTTTATAGCTGGATGTTTCCCTTTGTGTTCAAGATATTGTTAATTTATATCTTCTTTCTTTATTGATCATTCTAGCTAATGGTTTATTAATTTTATTGATCTTTCCAAATAAATAATTTTGATCATAGATTTTTAAATAACTGTCTGCTTCCTCTACTATTGATTTTTCTCCAAATCATTTCTTCCCTTTTGTTAATTTAGATTTAATTAGTTTTTTCTTTCTTCCTCCTTAAGGTATAAACTTAGTGTGTAAACTTTGATTCATACATTTATTTATTTATTTATTTATTTATTTATTTATTTATTTATTTAGTGGTACTGGGGATGGAGCTCAGCATTGTACCTGTGAGCCATACTTCCAGCCCTTTTTTTGTCTTTTTATTTTTTTTATTTTTTTATTTTTTTGTCTTTTTATTTTTGAAATAGGGTCTCACTGAGTGGGGAAGGGCCTTGCTAAGTAGCTGAGGCTGTATGGGAACTGAGATTCTCTGGTCTCTGCCTCCAAATGCCCTTTGTTATTTTCTAATATAGGCATTTAAAGTACAGTCTTCCTTTTAAACACTCTATTAACTGCATTTTATAAGTTTCAATGTATTATTATTATTCAGTCAAAAATATTTTAATATCCCAGAATTGTATCTTATTTAGGCATATTCTGTGGAATTTTCACATATTTGGAGTTTTTAAAATCTTTTTTATTAGAAATCTAATTTAATTTTATGGTCATAGAAAATAGTCATGTGATTTAAATTATTTTCAATATATTGAGAACTGTTCTGTGCCATTACATACAGTCTGACAGTTCAATAAAAGTTTAAAAAGAGTATGCTTTCTTGTTCTCTATAAGTGTCGATCAGGATAAGGTGATTAATAATATTGTTCATTTCTGTGTTTTTTCTGCCTTGAAAGTATGACTCTTTTAAGATTGTTCTTGAATTTCCCATATATTCAACAAGATTGTTTTTTCAGCTGTTGGGAACATAAATTATTCTCAGCTATTTTAAACTGAGAGTATTATTTGTTTTACAGCTTCCCAAGTAACTGTATATTTTAACTATTTATTCTTTGTCCATCTACATGGTGTTTCACATTACACATGTATAAATGAATACTGAGCCAAAAACCTAAGAGAGCCCCATGTAGATTTCTGAATGTCTTTCTCTGTGCCATTCTGATACTCTTTTCCATGAATTCCAAACACTTTGGTCTCACTGACCACTATCCCAGTCTCCTCAATTAGTGATTTTATTGGGTTATATTTGGGTCAGTAGGATGCTGACCCTACTCTACAGTCTAGTAATTTCCTCTATGCAAAAAACCAGGAGATGGGATTACTTCACTTCACTTCTCTGAGGAATTACATTTTTATATTGCTTATATTCAGTGGCTCCTGCCTATGTTTAATGTCTAAAATTAGTTTTGTTTCAAATACTTTTTTAGTTTTTTAATTATTTACATGATGAGGATAAGTATGGGCCCTGTTTCTCTCACATGGCCAGAAAAATAATTATTCCTCTCCCTAGATACCTATCTCTCTCCCCTCCCTCCTTCCCTCCCTTCCTTTTCTTTCCTATCCTCCTCCCCCATTTTCTTCCTCCCTCCTTCTCTCCCTTCCTTCCTTTAAAAATAATAATCCTTTCTTTTAGTACAGCTATACCCAAATAAGTGATTGCCAATTAATAAAAAATGTGGCAGGGGTTTACTCTGCTATTTTTCCCCCGAAAGGGCTTTTTCGTAAAGCAAAGTGTTGACTGAGAGCTATATGTACCTGTTCATATTGACCATCAGACTTCATTGTAAATAATTAGGCAGGAACCTTGGGTTCACCCAATTAAGGGACATGTAGGGCAGTGTTACCTGTACCCATAAATGTCTTAGAACTTCCCAGAGAGTTTATTTTTGGTAAAGAGCAGTTCTTTAGTTGCAGTCTGGGTGTATAAGTTGCTGTTTTGGAGGACCCACTGGTTCAGGCATCCCTTTTCAACCCTTTAACTAATTGTGCTGACAATGTCTAGCATTCCATCCACTCTCCTTACCTACTCATTTGGTGCTTGGAGCCTCCTAGGTAGTTTTTTCTTTTTACCTTTTTTTTTGGTGATACTTGGGGGTGGAACCCAGAGGCTTTCTACCTCCAGGCTATATTCCTAGACCTATTTTATACTTTATTTGGAAACAGGGTCTCGCTAAGTTGCTGAGAGCCTCACTCAGTAGCTGAGGCTGGCTTTGAACCCGTGTGTGCGATCCTCCTGTCTCAGCCTCCCAAGCGCTGGGATTACAAGCGAGCGCCACCCCTCCTGGCTTCCTAGGTACACTTTTCAAAAAGAGTATATTCCATTCCTTTTATAGCCGCACCCTGCAGGTATGGCGAGCTACAGTTTTCTCTGGTCTGGTTTAGTCAATAATGTAATTTCATCTTCTGTCTTCCAGAAATGTAGCAAGTATCACTGGTTGCTACTGGTTTGTGATCCCATTCTCAGCTTTCATAATGACTTTTTGCTTTCTATACTTTATAGTGTCACTTCCATAGAATTTTGAGGAGGAGGCAAATGCATATGCTCGTTACTCTCTCAACCTATGCACCCTTTTCTTTAAAAAAATAAAAGTCATTTGTGTAATAAGCCAAAATATAAATGACCTTTACATGATTTTTTTTCCCCCTCCTGCGGGTCTAGGAATGGAACCCAGAGGCATTTTACCTCCGAGCTACACCCCTTGCCCAATATTTTATTCTTTATTTTGAAACAGGGTCTCACTGAGTTGTGAAGGACCTCACTAAGTAGCTGAGGCTGTCCGCGAACTGCAATCCTCCGGTCTCAGCCTCCCGAATGCTGGGATTACAAGCGTGCACCACCATGCCTGGCTCTCATGATTTTTTTAAACCACCCAATTCCTAAGGCTTAATTTATAATATGATAATTAATAAATTTAATATGAATTGCTTAGAAGTGAAACAAACAAACCTTAATAGTGATTTGGGTTATTTTGGTACAATCTAGTGACTGGTTACTATTTATTTAATTAAATATTATTTGGGCCAGGCATGGTGGCACACACTTGTAATCCCTGTGCTTGGGAGTTGGAGACAGGAGGATCGCACAAGTTTGAAGCCACCCTGTCTGGCTAAGAGACCCTGTTTCCAAATGAAAATATAAAATAGGTCTGAGAGTGTAGCCCAGAGGTAGAAGGGTTTCCAGGAACCCCAGTACCACCAATAAATAAATAAATAAATAAATATTAAATAAATAAATAAATATTATTTGGAGGGATGTTTTTAAAATGGTCTTTAATTTTTTAAAAAAGAAGTACATGGACCCTATAGACAAAAATAACATTACAGACTTAGAACTATCCTTTTGCTTTGTGATTAAATTTGAAAATGTACCCATGTTAAAGTAGATAAATTACAGTTTATAATGTATGGCTTGCTATCCTTCTGCTAGGTACAAGAGTAAACCTGATGATGACTATGAAGATCCCAAAGATGTTCAGGCCATTAAGGAAGCCCAGGTGTATATGGGAGATTTTAATCTGAAGACAGCCCCAGACTACAAAATACCTGAACACATGAGAATAAATGCTGCTAAGAAGGAAGAGGAATTGGGACAACTTGACTCTTTGGTACTTATCCACAGACTTCATAACAATGAGAAAGCACACTGTGTATTTAATTCAATTCTGCTAAAAATCACTCACTTCTCTGCACAGTTCATAAAGGATATATAACCATAGAATTTTAGAACTGGAAGACTCTTTCGTGATATCTAGAATGTCTTTTTTTTTTTTTTAAAGAAATAAGGTCCAGACAGGCCAAGAGATTCATCTGTGATTATTGTCAGTTAACATGGCAGAACCAGCCTTCACATAAATTATATGTCTCAATATTATCTTGTGGACTTTAAACTTATGATGTTCAAATAAATCCTTAGTGGGTTTAGTTCAGGGCTGCCATAGACCACCAATAACTTGGTGAAAAAATCATTTTTTCATAGGCAACTCAATACTAACCAATTAATATATTCTTTTCTGACTTTTCTCTGTATCCTTCTGAACTGCTGCTAATCATCTTGTTATAGTTTAAATATGGAATGTCTCCCAAAGCTCATGTGTTGAAGGCTTGGTCCCTAGTTTGTAGTGTTGGTCCTTGGCAGTCTGTCTGTCTTTCTCCATCTTGCTCCCTCCCTAACTCCCTCCCTCCCCCTTCTTTCTGTGCCCGGTTCCTAGCATTGATCCCTGGCAGTCAGTCAGTCTCTTTCTCTCCATCTCTCTCTCTGCCCTTCCTGGCTGCCATGAGGTGAGCAGCTTTGCTCTACCTCATGTTCCTCATCATGATGTTGTGCCTCACTACACACCAAGGACAATGGATACAGCTGACCTTGGACAGAAATCTCTGAATCCGTGGGCTGAAGTAAATCTTTTATCTTTTAAATTGATTTTCTCAGCCAGGCGTGGTGGCACATGCTTGTAATCCCAGCCTTTGGGAGGCTGAGACAAGGAAGATAACAGTTTGCAGATAGCCTCAGCTACTTAGTGAGGCCCTTTGGAACTCAATAAGACCCTGTTTCAAAATAAAGAATAAAAAATAGGGCTGTGGATGGAGCTCGGAAGTAGAATGTCCCTGAGTTCTATCCTCAGTACCACAAAAAAAGAAAATAAATTGATTTTCTCAGGTATTTGTCACAGTAGCAGGAAGTTGACTAACACACCTCCTTATTACTGATTTTTATTTTTCTTACTAAACTTTCTTCTTCCTGACATAATAATTTCTTACTTACTACTTTAACTGACAAGTAAGTTTACATTTAGAGGCTTAGCAGGTGTCTGAGCTACCTTTTGTGTGTGTGGCAGGGACGGAGTATTAGGTATTGAACCCAGGGACATTCTACCTTCAGGTCACATCCCCAGACCTATTTTATTTTTTATTTTGAAAAAGGGTCTTGCTAAATTGCTGAGGGTCTTGCTAAGTTTCTGAGACTGGCCTAGAACCTGTGATATTCCTGTCTCAGCTTCCCAAGTAATAGGATTACAGGTGCATGCCAACCACATCTTGGCTCTGAGCTACCATTTTAAGGAAAATTTAATATTTGGCCAGCTGATGCAATTATGCAATTTGCACAGTTCAAAGCATTGGTGAGGGTGTCAGATATCACATATATAGTGTATTTGGGTATTTTATAATTTTCTGGCAAATGGAAATAAAGTATCCTGGGATATAGGCCTCTTTTATTTTACTAAAAATGTTATATATGGCAGTAGTACAGGAATCCTGGCATGGCAGTTCATATCTATAAATTTTCATAGTTTAAAACCATACCAAATGGAAAGTTTGGGTATTTTATTATTGACAATTTAATTACTTTTTAGCTGTTTTTCTAAGGTAACTCTTATTTATCCATTATATTCTATTCATAGCCATCAACAAATATTCTTTTTTAATGTGCTTTTATTGGTGCATTATAGTTTCAAATCATAATGTAAATCATGTTGACAGTGACATACAGGCACACAGCACTTGGTGGCCCCCTCCTTGCCTCCCCATCTCCCTTCTTTCCAATGCAGAGTACTGAGATTGACACTGATATTTTCACATGTGTACACATAATCAATGGTAGTATTAATGAACCTCACTCCTCCCCTTCCCCTTCTCTTAAACCACCTCCATGGCTCCACTGAGATTCCTCCTCCATTATCTGAGGTCCCTATGATATCCCAATTGCTCCCTATCCTGCATATATTAGAGAAAACATATGGCCCTTTACTTTCTGTGACTGACTAATCTCATTTAACATAATATTTTCCGGGTCCTTATGTTTTCTTGCAAATGACATAATTTTGTTCTTTTTTATTGCTGAGTAGAATTCCATTGTAAGTATATCCCATAGTTATGTAATCCATTAATTTATTGATGGGCACCTAGGTTTGTTCCATAGTTTGGCTATTGTGAATTGTGCTGCTGTGAACATGAGTATGTATAGAGATGGTTTATCTTCAGTTTTTACTAAGCTTACCAGTCAAGGGATAAGAAGAAATGACAGTTCAAACTATTCTTTGTGAGATGGGTGTCATTTTTATCTGTTGTTTTTCTTATTTTCAGGCCCATGCAAAGAAGATGCACATGAACAAGTGCATCCTCTCTCTTCGAGACCTCAAAGTGGCCATTATTGAGGAAATACAGTGCCTGGTGCAAGAGCTGAAGGGCATCCAGTTGACACTTCACGTATCCAAGCACATCCCCATTCCCCCAATCCCTCAGATCCACCCAGAGGAAGTCCCAGAAAAGAGATTCCAGTACACCGAGGAGACACTGAAAAGGTTCCAGCGACAGCACGTGAAGACTGAGATGGGAAGGCAGAGCCAGGTGGAACACATTGGGTCTGGGGGCCCAGGAGGGGGATTCCGCAAAATCTCTTCTGGAAAGGATGGAGATCTGACGACCCGAGACTCACTGTCTAGGTCGTCCAGGGCGTCAGCGTTCAGCCTAGATCTTCCGAAGTTCACAGAATTTGAAAAAACAGAGCCTACAGAGGTGGAGCTGGAGATCATGAAGAGGGATGAGATTAAGCACTTGTACATGCAGCAGTATTTGACCAGCCGGGTACGAGACAAAGATATCCCTACGCAAAGCTGAAAGAAAGCAGAGCTGTTGAGGAATCAGACCTAGCTCGTGATTTACTTAGGCTTCTCTGCATGGACCCTCCTCCACACTGCCCAGGTCACCACTCGCTGGCCTGGCCCCCTTCCTGACCTTGGCCTTCTAAACAGCTTTGTGCTCTGCCCAGATCTTTGGAGCTTTGTAGTATATTTACTTTGGGAAAGCTAAGGATGAAGAATAACTTTTCTTTTTGGAAAGCAAAGGATGAAGGGTAAACCCACCTGTAAGTTAGTTTGCAGTGAAGTCCAGGTACAAAGAAGTAGAGGAGCAGTTTTCAGATAATAGATGGAACCTAATTAGAAATCTTCCTAGTTGGGCATGTAATCCCGGTACTTGGGAGGCTGAGACAGGAGGAGCGCAGGTTCCAGGCCAGCATCAGCAACTTAGCAAGACTTAACCTGTTTTAAAATAAAATATAAAAAGGGCTGGGATAGTTCAGAAATAGAATGCCCCTTTTTGCCCTGGGTTCAATCCCCAGTGCTGAAAGGACAGATATTCCTGAGAAATGGGGCACGCTCTGCTTTTCACACCATCTTCTTTCTCTAATGAATGGTTCACTCCAGTAGTTGAGAGTGTTTCAAAATTGTCCTGTAGCTGAAATGGCAATTGCTATAATTTCTAGAAAAATCAAGACCATACTGAGGCCAGATATTCAGGATGTGCTTTAAGCATAAAAGGAAGATAACTTCTTGTTACGAATGATGCCATACATTCTGATTCAATTATAGCTAACTTATATATTACTGTAGTACATACTTATTGGATATTACCTGTGCAGAGCTGGTTCTAGTGAGGTAATAGGGATACAACACAAGAAAGACACATTCTGTATCCTTACAAAGCTCTCAGGCTATTAGGGTTGAGAGAATAAAACAAGTATAGCCCTTACACAATTCAAGATCTATCTGGTTCGGTTTCAGAATGGTACTGCAATCTAGAAAAGTATAGTCCTGACTCCAAAGAAATTTAGGAATAATTTATATATATATATATTTTTCTTTTTTTTTTCGGTGGTACTGGGGTTGGAACCCAGAGGCTTTCTACTTCTGTGCTATACTCCCAGACCCATTTTATATTTTATTTGGAAACAGGGTTTCACTAAGTTGCTGAGAGCCTCACTAAGTAGCTGAGGCTGGCTTCGAACCTGTGTGATCCTCCTGTCTCAGCCTCCCAAGCACGGGGATTACAAGCGTGCACCACCACGCCCGGCGGAATAATTTATATTTGTTGAGGAATATTAAAGAGGAACCCAAACACATAATCTGTGGCCATGCTTACTTAAAAGTTCATGTTTTTTTCTTTTCCTTTGGGTGTTTGTTTCATTTCATTTCCTTTTAGCTTTCTTAAATTCTCTAGTATTTTCACTGCCTGAAAGTTCCAGGGCTCTTCCTCATCCTCAGCCTCTAGTCTGGACCTCCTTTATGACAGCATTTGTCAGGTGAGGCTCCCTATAACATGTAAAGTACAACCTACTGAAGAAACATAGAATGGCTTCCCCTTCCTCTGGTACTAGTTTCCTTAGAAGAATCAGCTCTTGGGACTTTCTCTTGATCTCTTCATGAGCTTTGGGATGAGGTGGGAAATGCTGAGCCCAAATCAGAGTGAAACTGAGGACTTAAAATCACCTGGACCATAGTAGAATAAGGTCCAGGCCAGGATTTGTGACTCTTGGGTTCTTATCCCATCTCTATAAAGGAGTAACTAGGATCTCAGGAAAATCACTTTTGGCCTCCTTTGTAAAATAAGAAGATTAAATAATTTCTTGTGGCTCCACGAAGATATTTATCTATTTAAAATTTTGTACTATTCTGTAGGTTTGAAAATTTTCAAAATAGGAAATTTAGAGAAATATTTATTTAAATACTATAAGAAAGACAATGTAATGATACTGTGGGAGATAAAGAGGGGCTAGATACTACCCACAAAGAGCTAGTAGTGCATACAGTGTAGCAGAAGGGTATTGTTGATTCATTGATTAATTAGTGTTGAAATAAAAGTTCCAAGAACTGTAGTTATAGAATTCCCACCATTTAACAAATTTATGCAAATTTAGTGTCATTGATGAATTAGTTTGTATGAACATACACATTCCATCCATAAGAAGGTCATAATGAGAAAAATACTATCACATAGATCAGTACTGTTCATTGTTTAGAAACTACATTTTTCCTATTCCTTTCATCTTCTAATAGATCCTCAAATCTTTTTTCTACCCCAGATCAAAGAATTGATTGTCACTTTTGATGCAGAACTCCGTCTCCTAAGACATCAGAAACTGAAACTAGATACTCAGATGAAATTATCTGACCTACACCATGTCACGTTATATCAAGAAATGCTGCTCCTCAAGAATTTTGAAAAACAAGAAAACATTCTTCAAGAGCGTGTTAATTCATCAGACAAAGAGGAGCAGGACATGCAGGTGGAATGTGCGGGAATGTCCTCGCCAGTGCCCCTGAGTTAACCAGGGCTTCACGCTGGGTTCCTTTGATTCTCTCCCTTTTCTTTTCTCTTCTTTTCTTTTCTTTTCTTTTCTTTTCTTTTCTTTTCTTTTCTTTTCTTTTCTTTCATGGTGCTAGAGATTGAACCTAGGGGCATTCTACCTCTGAGCTATACCCCCAGCCCTATTTTTTTTATTCTTTCTTTTGTTGTTGTATTTTTAAAATTTACTTATTTATTTATTTATGTGGGTCTGGGGATGGTACCCAGAGGCATTTGACCTCCGAGCTACACCCCCTGCCCAATTTTTTATTCTTTATTTTGAAACAGGGTCTCACTGAGTTGCGGAGGGCCTCACTAAGTAGCTGAAGCTGTTGGTGAACCCCGATCCTCTGGTCTCAGTCTCCCGAATGCTGGGATTACAAATGTGTGCCACCACATCTGGCTTACTTATTTTTATGTGGAACATATTGAAAATGGCATACATTCAGACTGTGCTTGGTACCCTCTCCCCCACTTCACCTCCTCACTCTCCCAACAATGAGTGTCCAGGTTGACCATGCTATATTCATACTTTTACACATATTAGAATGTAGCTTCTTCATTAATCAACCTCAGCCTTCTTCCTCTCCTCTCCTTCCATTCTAGCTTTGCTGAGGTTTCTCCTCCATTGTCTGGAGTCCCTCTGATATCCCTAATACTCCCTCGTTTGAGCATATTAAAGAAAACATAAGTCCCTTCTCTTTCTGTGCCTGGCTGTTCTCACTTAACATAATGTTCTCCAGGTCTTTCCATCTTCTTGCAAGAGACATGATTTCGTTCTTCATATCTGAGTAGAATTCCATTGTGTGCGTTTCTTATTCTTTCTTTTGAAACAGGCCTCATTGAGTTGCAAAGGGCCTCACTAAGTAGCTGAGGCTGTCCGCAAACCATGATCCTCCTCTCTCATGCTGGGATGACAAGCTTGTGCCACCATGCCCGGCTTTTTTTTTCTTCTTAGTTTGCCTTATTTGTCCTCACCTTCTTCTCTTTCTAGTCTTTTCTCTCTTCCTCCTTTTTCCTGTTATTTTCAGTTGGAATTCCTATCCTTGGTCAGAAAGAAATGACTTAGACTTTTTAGTGAATTTGATCCAATTGTTTGCAAGGTAAGAGAATAAAATTTTCAAAAGTGAACCTTATATTTAGTTTATAAATGGATTTCAAAAGTCTATATTTTTGATACCACCTATCATAAGAAACCAAGTTTTGATTATGTTATCCATATGAAAATAACTAGGAAGATGGTGAATATCTTAAGTAGGATAGCTAGCTTCTATGAAATATATAATTGAATACCATAGGAAACAATTTCTATATATTAAATTTTAAGAAATACTGTTATACTGTTTTGTTAAAGAGAAAGGATTCTAGTAAGTAGATATTACATACTAAATAGATCAGTTTTTAGATATATCAGCTTCACTAGAGATAATGTGTCTTGTTTTAGTTATATGTCAACATAGAAACATCTTTTGTTTTGAGATGCAAAAATATTAACTGACATCCAGATATCAGTAAAAATTTCTATTTGTTTTATTAAGATTGTATTGAGTAAGTTAAACATTAAAAAGCTGATCTTTCTGATTCTGAACTTAGCTGATTTTTATTAAAAATATAAAATGTTAACCAAATAAATAGATGGCTTTGCAAACATCAGAAACAGAAAGTTCTACTATTAAGCTTTAGAAATGTAACTTTAGGCTGGGCGTGGTGGCGCACGCTTTTAATCCCCGCGCTTGGGAGGCAGAGACAGGAGGATCGCGCAGGTTTCGAAGCCAGCCGCGCGCGCTGGCTTAGGAGACCCTGTTTCCAAATAAAAATGTAAAAATAGGTCTGGGAGTGTAGCCCGGAGGTAGAAGGGCTTCCAGGAACCCCAGTACCACCAAAAAAAAAAAAAAAAGAAAGAAAGAAATGTAACTTTAAAAATGTAAACATTGTAACTTGTAACTTTGCATATTAAAGTACATTTCCCTCTAGTAAACTTAGCTTACTAGAAACATTTTATTTATCACTTGTTTTTTCTTTGCTTCATTTAGTGGAAAATAAATGAAACTCTTAAAGAAATGGAAGAGAAAAAGATTGAAATCACCAAACTCCAGGAACAGGAAAAGGCACTCTATGCTGGCTTCCAGACAGCCCTGGGGGAAAACAATAAATTTGCAAACTTCCTTATGAAGGTCTTAAAGAAGAAGATTAAGCGAGTGAAGAAAAAGGAGGTTGAAGGAGATGCTGGTTTGTCTTCCTTCTTCACCTATTATTCTATTTCCTCTCTTTGCCATGTTTCAGAGAAGTATCTAAGCTTCCTGTTAGATGCCACTCTTTTTTTTTTTTTCACTATGTCATAGTCAATGTAGGGACACTGTGGGGGTTAAAAAGAGGGAACAATAAACAGGGTCATTAAACATCTGAAGTTGTGTGTGTGTGTGTGTGAGAGAGAGAGAGAGAGAGAGAGAGAGAGAGAGAGAGAGAGAGAGAGAGGGAGCGAGGGAGGGAGGGAGGGAGGGAGGGAGGGAAGTTAACATAGGATGGTTTAACAAGCACTTCTGGGCATCACTGGTGGAATGTCTTTGCACATCTTTTGTCTCTGTCTGACTAGGGTTGTTTTGCTTTCAAATTGAGTTTCAAGAGTGTTTTAGATGTTCTTGATACTAGTCTTGTGTCTGATATGTAGTTCACAAATATTTTTTTCTAGTCTATAGCTTGCCTTTTCATTTGCTGTAGCACCATTTGTTGAGAAGCTTGTCTCTTACACTGAATTGCTTCTGATCTTTGTCACAGTCATTTGGGCTGTTTGGGCAGATCTATTTCTAGGTCCTGATTCTCTTGCATTGAGCTATGCAATCTTGAGTTAGCATACACATCGAGGCATGAAATCAGCTAGGCTAAGTGTCTCACTTAAGTCTTCTTTTTCAAACACTTCTATCTATTTTAGTTATTTTATGTTTCCATATTTTAGAATAGTCTTGTGTATATATATATATACACAAGTATATGTATATATATACACAAGTATATGTGTATATATATACATATATATACATATATACATATACATATATACACACACATATATATGTATATGTATATGTATATGTATATGTATATGTATATGTATATGTATATGTATATGTGTGTGTGTGTGTGTGTATATATATATATATATATATATATATATATATATATATATATGTTGGTTGTTGGTATGTTTTGTGGTACTGGGGGTGAAACCCAGGGGCATTGTACCTCTGAACTACACTCCCAAGCCTATTTTTTAGTCTTTATTTTTTAAAAAGGGTCTCACTGAGTTGCAAAGGGCCTCGCTAAGTAGCTGAGGCTGTCTGCGAGCCATGATCCTCCGGTTTCAGCCTCCGGAATGTGGGGATTACAAGCGTGCGCCACCATGCCTGGCCTCTTGAGGTCTTTTAGATCCTTGCTGATTGTGTAATTGTTCTGTTAAATGTTGAGAGAGGAGTGTTGAAGTCTCCACACGTAATAGTTATTTTATTCCTCCTTTTATTTCTGTCAGTTTTTGCTTCATATATTTTGTAACACTGTTGTTTTATTCACACACATTAAGAATTGCTGTGTTTTCTTGATAGATTAACACTTTTGATGTTATATAAGGTCAGAGTTTTCTCTCTCTCTGGAAATTTTCATTGCTCTATCTTTTACTTTCAACTTGTATGTCTCATTATATTTGAAGTAAATCATGGGTAGTCAGATATGACGAGGTTATCTTTTTCATCCACTACTGATCTTTGTCTTTTTATTAATATGTTTAAATCATTTATGTTTCATATAATTATTGGTATTTTAGGGCTTATGTGTCATCTTATTTTTTATTTTCTGATTCTTTTTCGGGGGGGAGGTGGACTAGAAATTGAACCCAGGGGCATGCTACCTCTGAGATATACCCTCAGCCCTTTTCATTTTTTATTTTGAAGCAGAGTTTCACTAAATTGCTGAGGCTGGCCTCAAACCTGCAGTCTTCCTGCTTCAGCCTCCCTTATACTGGGACTACAGGCATGTACCACCTGCCAGGCTTTTTATTTTTTGTGTATTCTTTCTATTTTCCTTCTTATTTCTTTTTTCTTTCTGTGGGTGACTTGAAGATTTTTTAGAAAGTACAGATTTTCTAAAAAGTGTTCAAATCATCCACAGAAAGACAAGAGAACATTTCTATTTAAATTGTGTCTGTGGCTGGGCGTGGTGGCGCACGCTTGTAATCCCTGCGCTTGGGAGGCGGAGACAGGAGGATCATGCTGGTTCGGAGCCAGCCTCGCTGGCTTAAGAGACCCTGTTTCCAAATAAAAAAATATACAAAATAGGTCTGGGAGTGTAGCCCGGAGGTAGAAGGGCTTCCAGGAACCCCAGTACCACCAAAAAAAAAAAAAAAATAATAATAATAAAATAAATTGTGTCTACTATTTTTGAATGTGTTGTACAAATGTTTTGGTAGTTGTGCTTTGTGTTACATCATATATACATAATTTACCCCAGCACACCAATGTCATTATTTTGCCAGTTTAAGTGAAATATAAAAACTTCCTCCATTTTACATCCTTTTGCCCTCCCCCATTTGTAATATAATTTATACACATTTTCTATATATACTTCCAAATGTACATCAGGCAATGTTATAATTTTTGCTTCAATCTTAAAACAATGTAAACACTCAAAGAAAAGAGGAAAGCCTATTTTACTCATCTATATTTTTGCTTATCATGTATTTTCTTCCTTCTTGATATTCCAAAGTTTATTCTGACATCATTTTCTTTCTTTTTAGATAACTTACATTATCCATTTTTTTAGGGTATATACGCTGGTGACAAATCTTATTCTTCTTTAAAGAATGCCTTAATTTTTCCCTCAATTTCTAAAAGACATTTTCACTGGGTAGAGAATTTTATTTTATTTTTTTTTGTGGGTCTGGGGATGGAACCCAGGGACATTCGATCTCTGAGCTACACCCCCTGGACTATTTTTTATTCTTTATTTTGAAACTGGGTCTCACTGAGTTGCAGAGGGCCTCACTTAGTAGCTGAGGCTGTCCACCAACTGCAATCTTCCGGTCTCAGCCTCCCAAATGCTGGGATTACAAGTGTGCACCACCACACCCAGCTTGGATAGAGAATTTTAGATTAGTAGTTATTTTATTTCAACAGTTGAAAAAAATCATTGTGACATTCCTTCTGGCCTCCATGGTTTCTAATAAGAAACCCACTGCTACTCAATTTATCTACCTCATATAATTAAGGTGTTACTTCTCTTGATGCCTTTAAGACTTTTTCTTCAGTTCTTAGAAGTTTGCTCATGAGTATCTTCATATAGATTTGATTTGGTTTATCTTTGGAATTAATTCAACTTCTTTAGCATATAGGCTTATATTTTTGAAAAATTGGGTAATGATTTTCATTATTACCTTCTTTCTTAACTCCTAAAGCTATGATGGCATAAATGTTGGATCTTTCACTATAAATCAGTGGGTCCCCCAGGTTCTGATGGATTTTTTTCCAATCTCTTTTCTATTGTTGTTGTTCACACTGAATGATTTCTGTTGTTCTCTCTTTAGTTTTTTATTCCCTTTTTTCTCACCTCCATTCTGCTCTAGAGCTTATCTATTGAGACTTTATTTTGGTTTTTGTATTTTTAGTTCTAAAATTTTCACTAGTCCTATGCATTTCCTATTTCTTTTCTGAGTAATTTGCTTTCCTAAAGACTGCCTCATTGGAAAATCTAGTATTTCGTGTAACATAACCATAGGTTCTCTACTAACTAAGTCCTCCTTGCTCCTTAGATGAAGATGAGGAGAGCGAGGAGTCGAGTGAAGATGAATCCAGCTTGGAGAGTGGGGAGGATGAGTCTGGATCTGAAGATGAGGTTTTCGATGATTCTATCTGCCCAACAAGTAAGTTGGGAAAACTCTGTGTTGTCTGTGAAGTGTGAGCATAATTGACAGTACTGAGAAGGAAACTTTTTGTTTCTCAATTATCTCATAATAGAATGTAAGTAAAGGGTAGTTTAATGTAGTTGAAGTAGAATCTAACAATACTTCTTTTGGGGGGCTCTCTGACAATTTGTTATCTATGCCCTTAGGCAGCCTTTTATGAAAACAAATTAAATAATCTGCATTTGACAGTTGATTTAGTGACTACAAGCCATGTAGTAAATTTGGTTATAGAGAAACAGTAGATGGCAACTTCTGCAGATTTTTTTCCTACCATTATTTCCTTGTTATGACAAATTTACTCCAATTTTTGTATTTTGAATTTGTTTTGTAGGGGCAGTTCATACTGGCCTCCTGGAAATGGTTAGCCATTTATATCTACTGTTTTCACTGTGAATGCAGTCTGGAACAATTATACCAGCATTTTTACAGTCTTAATAGATGAATGGTTTCATAGAGAAAATGATTTTTCTTTTGTCTATAACTTGTGTTTTAGGTATTTAAAGTTTTAATCGCCTTTTAAAAGTTTGATTTCAAATAAAGTTTAAGTCTTCTTTCCATCTTAAACAATTCCATTTACGTGGCAGGGTTAGAGTTCGAACATCACATAGCCAACCGAGTGGCAGGACCAGGGCTAGAGCTAAGACTCCTAAATTCCATTTTAGAGTTCTGCTTTTGCATTCCCTACATGTAGTTCCTTGGTGGATAAATGTGGCTGCTAGTATGAAATAGTGGGAATAATAGAAAGATAATGCTCCTGAAACCCTCTTGGTCACATACCTGTTATGCCAGCCCTCTGAGACTGGGGTCTTCACGTACAGGGTAAGGACTGTTGCCTCTACCTTGCAAGTCTCACCTGGAGTGAAGTAATGTGCCTAAGGGCGTAGCACAAAGTCTGGCTCTCAGTGCTATTGAGAACACCAGCACCAGTACCCGTGCTGTTATTGCTCTAGCAGTTATTAATATTACTAGCCATTTCCACCTGGAGTGGGGAGCCCTATGTGTAGTGAAAATGCACTGGCATTTTCAGTGTACATCTATGTTATAGTTGTTCTCCCAGGCTCCAGGCCAGCAGAGTCCCAGGTTGATATGATTCAATTCTCTCTCAAGACAAAAGTGTTTGAGTTGACAGGTGAGATGGGAGAAGGTGAGGGAGCCAACCTCCCAGAACAAATCTATAGACTCCCTTTTTTTTGGCAAAGGTATACAAAGTTTAAGTTGTTTTTCTTTGAAGAGAACAAAAGAGTTGTACACCGTTTTTAGTAAAGCATTTCAAGCATGTCTTTAAACTCAATGTTAGCATAACAAGAAGCCAAAATGATTGTTTGCTATGCTTGAGAAAAGTATTTGCAAAGAAAGCAAGAGCAGAAGTCACTGCCTTCAAGGACTTTTGATGGCCTTCCGTCAAAACAAGCAGAAAGCTAAAGATTTATAAGCCAATAATTTCTAGGCTCAAAATTGTTTCCTACAGATCACAGACATTATTAATTCTGAAACTCCATAACCCATAAGTCTAGCATTATCACATTATCTAACAAATGGAGCTGCTCGTTTATTTTAAGTCTCTTTATAGATTGTGATCCGGCTCTTTTTGAACTGGCCCTTCAGCTTCGAGAGAAAAGACTAGACATTGAGGAGGCCTTAGTTGAAGAAAAGAAAACTGTTGATAACCTCAAAAAGGAGTACGATACATTGTCCAAAAAGGTCTGCTTACTTACTTGTCCTCTCAACCTGCTATACATTCTCCTAGCTATCACAGTTCCATTTCATAGCAATGGCATTATTAGGAATTCTCAGAGAAGGAATGTTTCAAATGTTCTGAGTAGGTTTTTCTTCACTCCTTCAGCATAGTTGTGTTAGAGGCCACTGGTCCTTTGATGATTGCATTTTTATCTCAATCACTGGTCTCCAGACTTTTTTTTTATTAAAGAATTCTCTAAGTAAAAAACTAAAAAGCCAGGCATGGTGGCACACACTTGTAACCCCAGCGCTTGGGAGGCTGAGACAGGAGGATCGCACAGGTTCGAAGCCAGCCTCAGCTACTGGGTGAGGCTCTCAGCAACTTAGTGAGACCCTGTTTCCAAATAAAGTATAAAATAGGTCTGGGAGTATAGCCCAGGGGTAGAAGAACCCTGCGTTCCATCCCCAGTACCCTCCCCCACAAAAACTACAGCACATACCCTTATAATAAATATATATGAGTTTGTAAATTATATTGAAATGTTCCAGTATTTTTGTAAATTATACAGCATCCATAGGAGTGAGAAAAATATAGAGAAAGAAAACTTGATACTTCCTCTCTTCACCACAGCACATCATTTTGTCGGCTCTCAGGGGTGCATGCTTTGCAGGCTGGAGATCACAAAGCTAAACTTCTGGCACAGGATCAATTACTTTCTGCCTTTTCTGCTCACTTTCCCTCTGTGGCACTCCTGCTTAGAGTAACAGCATTCAACTTGATTCATATTCAGAAATATATTTGATAGATTGCTTCCTCTCTTGCTAACAGGAAATGATCTGGAAAAGTTCCAGGTTACTAGGAAATGAAGACCATGCTCTAGAAATACTGAAGTTAGTGATTCCATTGCTTTTTTTAATGTGATACTGGGGATTGAACCCAGGAGCATTTGACTTCTGAGCTACATGCCTAGCCCTACTTTATTTATTTTTTTTATTTTGAAATAGGGTCTCACTAAATTCCTGAGGGCCTCACTTAAGTTTATGAGGCTGGCCACAAACCTGTAATCTTCCTGTGTCAGCTTCCCCAAGCACTAGCTTCACAAGGGTGCTCCCCCATACCTGTCTTACTTTCATTGCTTTGAAACATTTTTTTCTTAACTTTATTAACACCATCATGATCAAACAAGATTCTTAGTATTCTGGAAAGACATTCCATGCTGAGGGCTACTTTTCATGCAGAAAATAAAAAATGGATGAGGGCATGTCTTCTGAGCAAAAAACTTTACAAACCTTCACAAAACCTTTACAACTCTGGGGCCATAGGAATGATTTTAAAAGTGAGGTACATTCTAACTTGACAAGAAGTTAGAAACTGGAGTCTTGCCCTTAGTCATGGCCCACCCAGGCACATCCCGCTCACACTGTACTTCTTCCCAAAAATACCCCAATTTTCCACAGTAGGTGTCCACGCACGGAATCTTGTCAGCATCTCTCACATGGGGGCTTCCTACAGGTCAAAGTCGTGGCAATGAATCTGAATGCGGCAGAGAAGGCGCTGGAGGCTTACCAGCGAGAGAAGCAGCAGCAGCTGAATGAACTGCTGGTTGTGATTCCGCTCAAGCTCCACCAGGTGACGCTCGTGAGAGGTCGCCCCGCCCTGTACTCGCTGAAAGTCCGCAGTGGGGTTTTCTAGAGAAGGCTTGATGGGTGACCCGGGAGAACTGTGGTCCTTGCCTAAGGATTCTATCCATAGAAGGACACCAGTTTTTCTTATCCATTATCAGACTGTGATGAAAGTATAACATCAAAAGATGCATATTTCCTGGTGGTCCATGATCACCTGGAAAGTTCAGTCATTTCCGGTTTAGAGGCATGACTTAATGAAATAACCCGGAGATCGAATCTTGGGTCTGCCACACATGTCGCCTTGCACATCATCTTTAGACAGGAACCGAAGAATTATCTTCTCTTAATCTCAACTCATTAATAAGAGTGGTCAGGACAAAAAGAAAATGCTTTCTTTTTATTCCCTTTCTTTGTTCATTTCTACCATCTATTTGAATTGCAACTAATATGAAATTGCGGGGGATACTTATCTTTTGTCAGGTTAATAGAAGAAACTGTATTTCAGGAAGAAAAAAATCCCCAAATCCAATTTCAGCCTTATTTGCATTCTGTGTAATCTGTCCCAAAGCAGGGTGAGCTGTATGTAGCAGTTTGCCTACTGTGCCAACCCCAAAATGTTGGTTCCATCATTATGCAATAGATATTAGGCATAATCCCTATGGGAAGATTTGCTGTCGCTAAAGACACATAATGTGGCTTGACAACTTTCTATTACATGGTCACTGCCACTCAGTGGTGAGAAAGAGAGGAGCCCAAAGGCGAGGAGTTAAGTCCGGGACAGAAGGGAGTGTGCATTTTCTCCTACTTCAGAGTTAGTTGGTACTCAATTTTGATTTTGGTTTCTTTCGTTTTGTAGATAGAGTACATGGTATCTGGTGAAATACCTAATGATCTTTCTGGTACATTGGTCTTCTCTAACCACTCCTTGGGACGGCTGCAAGAACGAATTGTACAGCTCCATGAGGAAAATTCCAAGCAGCAGAAACTTAACAAAGAATGCCGGGAGAGACGCAAGCTGCTCATCCGAGAAAAGAGAGAGATGGCAAAAACCATACAGAGTGAGTATCTGAGCCCATGGAGTATTGGTACAGGGGAGAACTATCAGGGAGCTGCCTCCAACTTTAAACACAGTTGCCACGGGATCAGAACCACAGAGCAAGGAAACCCAAACCCCTACCTTCCCATCTTCCTCCTCACCAGCTCCTGACACCACAGGAGGACCACTGTCCTGTTTTCAAAGAAGTCCTTTATCACAGAATCTGTTTCTCTTTCTGTATAATAGAATAATATATTAACACGTGTACCCACTAACATGCTTAAGAAATAAAATATTGGCCCTGTCTTTTTCTAATATTATTTGCTTCTCCTTCCCAAGGTGTGTATACACACACACTCTCACACACACGCATGCACACACACACACATTTGTATTCTCACATAGCACATAGAACTACCTTGCATATTTTTGTGTGTGTGTGTGTGGTACTGGGGTTCCTGGAAGCCCTTCTACCTCCAGGCTACACTTCCAGACCTATTATTACATTTTTATTTGGAAACAGGGTCTCCTAAGCCAGCGCGCGGCTGGCTTCGAACCTGCGCGATCCTCCTGTCTCTGCCTCCCAAGCGCGGGGATTACAAGCGTTCGCCACCACGCCCGGCTACCTTGCATATTTTTAACTATGATAATAGTCATATTTTGTGGTTCGCTTTATTAACCAATTTTGGAGTTGTTCATTTTGCTACAGATAACTTAAACACTTTAACAACTACTACTACTGCTGCTACTGTTTTTCATTGTATGCATAAAAAATGATTTACTTCTTCAGGCTTCTCCTGATGGATGCTTAGGTATTTCTGATTTTTCATTTTATAGATGGTGCACACATGTAAAAAGGTGAATCCCACTATACTGGGAACTTTGGATTATAGGAGGAATTGCGTATTTTCAGCCTTCCTACATATTGCCAAGTTTTCTCCCATAGTAACTGAACAAACTTATCCACCCATGGCCCCTCCAGGGGATAAAAATTTCAGTATTGTCATCAACACTTGGTACTATCGGGCTCTAATATTTCCGCCTGCCTGGTGGAGAGTAAATTGCACTTAGCTGTGGTTTTGTCCACATTTTCTCAATTGCTGGGAGGTGGACATCTTCACAGGCATTCACTACCCACTTATTTGTTACCTTTCTGGACTTTGCCTCTTCTATCTTTTGCCCATTTTTTTTTCATTTCTTTTTTGCATTTGTTTTCTTATCAGGTGTAGATAATCCTTAATTTTTTTGTCCATTAAATTCGCTTTGAATCTTTTTTAGTTTGTTGCATGCCTTTTTACTCTCTGTGTAGATGTTCAAAATCTTGATGTGGTAAATTGTAATTATTGCTTTATGGTTTGCATATTGTATATCTCTTGTTTAAGAAAATTCTCTCCTGTTTTGAAGTCATTAAAGATAGTTTGCAATCCAATAATTCCTCCACTAGGAATGTATCCAAATGAAATGAAATTAGTATGTCAAAGAGACATCTACACACCAGTATTTATTATAGCATTATTCACAATAGCCAAGATATGGAATCCGCCTGAGTGTCCATCAACAGAGGAATGGATAAATAAAGTGTGGAACATACACACAATGGAATATTAGCCTGAAAAAGAAGGAAATCCTGTCACCTGAGCCAATGTGAATGAGCCTGGAGGGTGAATGAAAATTCAAGCATAGAAAGATAAATACCACTTGACCTCACTAATTAGTTATGTGGGATATTAAAAAATTGAATTCAGGAGCTGGGCGTGGTGGCGCACACGTGTAATCCCAGCATTCGGACGGGAGGTTGAGACCTGGAGGATCACGGTTCGCAGACAGCCTCGGCTACTTAGTGAGGCCCTCTGCAACTCAGTGAGACTTGGTTTCAAAATAGAGAATAAAAAATAGGGCAGGGGGTGTAACTCGGAGGTCGAATGCCCCTGGGTTCCATCCCCAGACCTGCAAAAAAAATGAATTCAGCCAGGAATGGTGTTGCACACCTGTAATCCTAGTCCTTTGGAGGCAGAGACAGGAAGGATTGCAGATTTGAAGCCAGCCTTAGCAATTTAGTGAGGCTTTCAGCAATCTAGAGAGACTTTGTTTCCAAATAAAGTAGGGCTGGGGTTATATAGCAAAGGTAGAATGCCCCTGGGTTCAATGTTTAATCCCTAGCAACACACACACACACACACACACACACACACACACACACACACACCACAGTTGGACTCATAAAAACAGTAAAATTTGATGGTTAGCAGGGGTTGTAGGGTATGGTTGGGAGGTTGGGAGATGTTTGCTCAAGGGTACAAAGTTTCCATGAGTTTCAGAAGTGCTCTTGTATAACATGGTGACTTTATTTAATAACAATGTATTTTTTTAAATATTTCTAAGAATAAATTTTTAAATGTTCTGACCCCAAAATGAGTATATAAGGTAGTATATGCATTAATTAGTTCAATTTTGTCCTTCCACAATGTATTTCAAAATACCATATTTCACATGATAAAAATACATAATTTTTAAAAAGATATTTTCTTTAGTTTTCTCAATTAATAATGTCCTTCACACTGTGTTTATTATAGACCAGGAATTGATGTATGTTTGTGAGATGCATAGTGTAAGGATAATTATCCTTTAAAATACTCTGTAGTACCTGGAGTATGGAGCATATGCATAAGTTATCAAGTATTATAACAAAGTGAATCCTATGAACCTACCTACCACCCAACTTATTAACAACAATATTACCAATATTGCAACATTGGCTGTGGGCATTATCTTTATTCCATTCCCAGAGAAAACCACTATTCCCAAATTTTGTGTTTAGCATTTCCTCCCTTTTAAAAAATATAGTTTTTATGTATTTATATTCATTCCTCGCTAACACACTGATTCAGAGCTTTATAAATACATTATGCCGTATATCTCCTCTTGACACATGATTTGATACCATAAGTCTGAGATCAGATGTGGAGTGGATGAGGAGAGGTGTGGGAAAGGAGGTGAGAGAGAGAATAGCAGGGTGAGCAGACCACATAGGGCCTTATGGACCACGCAGGAATCAGTTCTTCCTTGGGATACGATAGAGACTTCCATAAAAGGCCTGCTTTAGTCTTAACACCAAATGTTGCAAAATCAATAATTTTTAAAGTGGAAAAGTGCATCCTCTAATTGGAGTCCATTAACATTCTGAGGAGGGGTAGATGAGAGTGTGTAAGCCACTTGGGAAAAATGAGTTCATTTTACATAGGACTTTTTTTTCTTTTTAAAATATTTCCATATTGCCGGGCGTGATGGCGCACACTTGTAATCCCAGCGCTTGGGAGGCTGAGACAGGAGGATCGCACAGGTTGGAAGCCAGCCTTAGCTACTTAGTGAGGCTCTCAGCAACTTAGTGAGACCCTGTTTCCAGATAAATTATAAAATAGGTAGAGTAGAGCCTGGAGGCAGAAAAGCCCCTGGATTCCATCCCCAGTACCACACACACAAAAAATGTTTCCATATTTACATTTACTTGTATTCTTTTATTAGTGCATTGCAATTACACATCATAGTGAGGCGCAAAGGGACGCAGACATACGTGCACCGCAGCGCGTGGTGCGCTTCCCTCTGCCTCCCACCTCGCTCGCCCCTCCCCGCAGTGAGGTTGGTAGTGAGAGCTTCACATCCAGACACAGCACTGTGTGCACGGCGTCCCTCCTCCAGCCTCCTTCCCCCTCCCACCTCCCTTCCCCTGTTCCCCGCCACTGTTCTCCTGAGCACTCTCCTCATTTATCTAGTCTCTCGTGTTTCCTATTTTCTTTCTAGCATCTATATATGAGAGAAAACATATGACCCTTGACTCTTTTTAAACTGGCTGGTCTCACTTAGCACTTTTCAAGTTCCATCTATTTTCCTGCAAATGACGTAATTTTGATCTTTTTATGGCTGAGTAAAAATCTACTATGTGTAGATACCACAGTTTTTCTTTACCATTCATCTGTTTTATTTATCTATTTATGTATTTTTATTTTAGTTGCACAGGGGATAGAACCCCGGGGCCTTCTACCTCCGGGCTACACCCCCAGACCTGTTCTATATTTTTATTTGGAAACAGGGCCTCACTAAGCTGCTGAGAGCCTCACTAAGTAGCTGAGGCTGGCTTCGAACCTGCACAGTCCTCCTGTCTCAGCCTCCCAAGTACTGGGTGGGATTACAGGCGTGCGCCACCACGCCCAGCTTTATCCATTCTTCTGTTGATGGAGACCTAGGCTGGTCCATAATTTGGCTGTTGTGAATTTGGCTTCTATAAACATGGATATGCATGTGTCACTCTAGGATTACACAGGATTTTGAGGATGAAAAGACAATAAAGGTATTTTAAGTGAGGAAGGAAAATCACAGATGCAAAGCCACAGAGGAAAAATCAACTGGCAGCATAAGATACCTTCCCAATTGCAAAAGCCAACCCTTAGAATGATATTGTGCTTGGCATTTATTCAGTAACACTAGGACCCACTGAACAGTGGCTGTGTTCTTTCAGAAATGGAGGAAACAGTGCGTCGACTAATGATCAGCAAGTTTGGCCGGGTGATAGATCTTGAAGCCCTTCAGACACTTTCTGTTAATACGACACTCGAAGAACTGAAGATCAGAAAACTGAGAAAAGAATTAATGAATGCAAAGGAAATAAGGATGTGGGAGGTGAGGAGGAGAGGCAGGTGGGTGTTTTGGTTGAATCTGGGTGGCGGCAAGGTATCCTGGTGAGCTGTGAGCCGCTCCCAGTAGGCATCTGTGCCGCTGGTGCTGGATCTGTGAGCCCTGGTGGGCTCCCCCATCCTGGGCCTGTCTCTGCTTCCTTACTGTTCACTTGGAGGGACTTGTCTGCATTGAATGGAAAGCGCCAGCTCTAGGTTTCGAGGTTAAAATGAACATATGCGTGATACCAAACAGCATGAAAGATGATAGAGAAACCAGGCTGGTGGTATGTTCCTGCAGTCCCAATGACTTGGGAGGCTAAGGCAGGAGGATAGCAAGTTTGAGGCCAACGTGAGCCTCATATAAGACTCTTATCTCAAAATAAAATAAAATAAAATAAGATGGTATAGAGATATACCTAAGTGGTAGAGAGTTTGCGTAGCATGTATGGACTCAATGCCTAATCACACACACACACACACACACACACACACACAATCACAGAGAGATCTCACTTTGAGGCCTACATTAAAGTGTAAATGCTCTGAACGGGCCAAATAATGTCATGTGAATATATGACTACGAAACCATGAATCTCATTATGATATACAACTATCATGTACCAATAAAAATATTTTAAAGTATAAATGATCTGACTGTTAAAAATGGAACTTCTGTCCTCTGGTGGTCCTAATTGTATAGCTTTGGCAGGCTGTCTTAAGTAGTATATCTAAGTAATACTTGTTTTATAACAGGCATAGTTTCTATGACTGCTGAGGTCTTAGAAGACAGTAATGCCTACATATTGTTCTCTGAGCTCCAGTTCTGGCCTGATTCCAGAGACAGAAGTTTCTACAGTTTTCGTAAGCCCACAGGTCATTATGACTCCTCCAATTTCCGGTCTTATCTCATCAGCAGATAGGGCAGAAAGAGAGTTTCCCAGAGCTCTCCATCTTGTCCAATGGCCCTATCTCATCTTGGCTAATCTAAAATTTACCACAGTACTTTGAAGAAACAAATGATCTCAGTGTTCCTATCAGCAGAATCGGTCCCTGTAAGGGGAATATTGGAGATAATATTTGCAATCTAACATAATTTGCTGGGACAACTGAAGAACAAAAGAAAGCCACTTTGTAGATGGATGTACAGTTAGCCAAGCTGCCTACCTTGACGCTAAGACTGGAGAAAGAGCACCAAATGGAAGTGTGCTGTTTAAATTATCATCCTTTTCTCATGCAAGAAGTACCAGTAATCAGTATGCATACTAGTATTATTCCTCAACAATAGACTGACATCTGCCTGTATCTTTTTTTTTCACCTGCTTTTTATCTTCGAGCCCCTTGTATTCTTCTTATCATTAATTAAACCAAACTCAGTGCAGTTGCTTCTAGCTGCAGTTTCGCCTTGGCTTCTGATTATTTTCATGTACGCATATTGCTCCATTTGCTTGATGGTTTTGATCACATCTGGATATTTTCCCCTTTTTCCTTTCTTCTTCATTTAATTTATTTTACATCTTCCTGCCCCGGGTAGGAAAAGATTGCTCAAGTGCGATGGGAATTGATGATGAAGACAAAAGAACACACCAAAAAGCTTCATCAGATGAATGATTTATGCATCGAAAAGAAGAAACTTGATTCTCGGTTGAATACTCTGCAGAACCAGCAGGTACGGTCCTCATCTTCAGTCCTTTTTTCAGGTTGAGGAAATTCTGCAAAGGTAGCTTCTCACAAGAATGTCAAGTGCTGGCATGTAAGCAGACCTCGGTCTTGGACCACTTGCGGGCCATCTGCATCCCTGGACGCCCTGAGCCAGGATTAGCCATCGCGGGGTAGGCCGCTCCAGGACTAGACTGTGGGGTGCCTCTTGAGAGCCACGAACTTTGTACTAGTCTCTTGGCTTGCCTTGGTCCTAAAGAGATAAGGTTATCTAGTTATAAATAATGATGCTCATGTACTCCCTGAATTTAGTGTTACACATCTGTTTCTAATACCTGTTTATTTCATTTGACCTGAAGTGTTTATCTTGGATTGTGAGACCTTACATATTCCCTCAGAAAAATCTTTGCTATTTTTTTGTGTATTTCAGCTTGCTACTTTATAATACTTATTGAACCTAAGAAAGTACTTAACACATAGCATGTAGTGGGTACTTAATAAAAGTTTACCCAATGTAAGCCAGTCCCTCTAGGAACCTAGCACACACATGGCATATTCTAAACTGCACGTTACATACTTAGAATTTTGTCTGCAAATATGTCACTTGTTTCTCTTAGCTTTCCTTGATTTATGTATATTTTTAAGCACCCTGGATGTAGTCTATGCCAGGTGTCCTCAAAATATGGTTCCCTGGAGCTGGGCTTGGTGGCATACATTTGTGATCCCAGTATTTGGGAGACTGAGACAGGAGGATCCCGGTTCACAGACAGCCTCACTATTTAGTGAGGCCCTTTGCAACTAATGAGACTCTATTTCAAAATAAAGAATAAAAAATAGGGCTGGGGGTGTAGCTTGAAGATAGAATTCCCCTGGATTCCATTCCCAGTACGAAAAAAAAAAAAAAAATTCCCCTGAAAAACAGTGTGTTATCTGAGAACTTGTTTGAAATGCAAATTCTTATGCCCTACCCAAGAGCTACTGAATCAGGACTTTGGGGGGAGAGGCCTCGCAATTTGCTCATTAGCAAGCCTTCTGGGTAATTCGGATGCACTCTAAAGTCTAAAAATCACTGTGTAGGCAAAAGCTCTTGCTAAATTGCCAAGGGTAGCTTCGAACCTGTGTCCCTGTCTCAGCTTTCCAAGTACTGGGAGAGCAGGTATGTGCCACCACGCCCCACTTTTAATCAATAAAGCCACTGATCCTTAATTTAAGGAGCCTTCAATTCTTCTGCTAAAATCTCACCATTAAAAATATATGCCTCTAGACTAATTAACAACGTGTGTGTGTGTGTGTGTTTGTGTGTGTGTGTGTGTGTGTGTGTGTGTGTGTGTGTGTGTTTTACTGGAGACTGATTTAAAAAATCCTCAAATAGGAAAGATTTATTTCATGGAGAATGAATAAGAGCAGTTGGGAGGCATGTAATTGGAGATTAGACATTAAAGGAAAGTCTAGAATTTGAATATTAAGGACCCTTATACACTGAAGAATTTTGGAGTAAAGGATCAAAGCTCTATTTGAAAAAAGTTAATGTCTAAACAAAATCTTCATGGATTAAGCAGCCAATAAACATTGGTTAACTTGATGTTTTCCAGATATAGTGAAGACAAAAGAGCTTGGGGACAGGATGGGAAAAGCGATTACTAGTACATAACTTTGTACAGAGTACATCTCTACATGTACAGGCTTGTTAATTCTCAAACACTACTTTCCAAAGCTGAAAGTTAAGTAACTTTCTGGAGCTCTCTGAGTTAATGCATGGTGAAGTTTTCAAAGGCAGGTGTATCTGCCGCCAGTGCCGGCTGACTCCATTACAATGATCTGGTAATGAATTGGGAGAGGATATAAATGAAA
Organism: Muscardinus avellanarius; assembly: GCF_963383645.1. NCBI lineage: Eukaryota > Metazoa > Chordata > Mammalia > Rodentia > Gliridae > Muscardinus > Muscardinus avellanarius. Next base: position 63,088,259 of record NC_137790.1, on the reverse strand, counting down.
AATCCGGTGTCAAAAGACATTTCCAAGTGGAATTAGCCCAAATCTGTTCAAATATGGTGAGGAGAATGAGGGGGAAGTTAAGGTGACGTCAAAGTGACCAACTAGAACAACTGGGCATGAGTTGGTGGATGAGGCATAATTTTAGCTACATATAACCAAAAGTCCCATTAAGAGTGGGTGAAACAAATGGGAGGTTTCTTTTTTTCTCACTTGACAGGAAGTCTGGAGGGATATGACTGTGTTTTGGTCTTGTGGGCCTGTGACATGAGAGCCCTCATCTCAGTGATTCTGTCAGTGTTCCTTTTAAGGCCACAAGGTGGCCACTTCAGCTTTATTTCATCCATGTGCCATCCTCTTCTAATAGGAAAATAAATGTTTTGCTGGGAGTGGTGGCACATGCCTGTAATACAGCTTCTGGGGAGGCTGAAGCAGAAGGATCACACATTTGAGGCCAGACGGGGCAACTTAGGGAGGCCTTTCTCAAAATTAAATTTAAAAGGGGGGATGGGGGCCTTTTAAATTTATTGCTCAGTGGTAGAGCAATTGTCTAGTATGTACTAGGTCCCGGGTTTGATTCCCAGTACAGAAAGACAGAAAGAAAGAGAGAAAGAAGACAGAGAGAGAGAAAGAGAGAGAGGGAAAGAGAGAAGAAGGAAAGAAGAAAGAAAGAAAAAAACAAAGAAAGAAAGGAAGGACGGAAGGAGGGAAGGAGAGAGGAAAGGTTTTCTGTCTACATCTACTTAACTACCCCTCACTGGGAGAGAATACATAAGATTGGTGTTTAGCTTTCATAGCCTCCCTCTAAAATAAATAAATCGGAAAGAGGCAGGTTATTGGGTAAATTTCACTCTCAAGGTCCACCATAGTGCTGCTGGACTCAGATCTGGCTGCTTGCTGCTTAAAGGCCAATATTCAGGAGCTGGGAATTGATGGGAAGAAAATAAGTTCATCCAAGTGATGTCCCTGAGAGGATGGAGGGACTACTTTCCTCAAAGTTCCAATGTAGGGAACCAGAGGTGCAAAGGGATTTTGATAGAACAGAACAGGAAATCCTAACCTTGTCCTTGGGTCCTTGGGGCAAAGAAGGCCTCTGAAAAAACCCAGGTCTAAAGCAATGGGCAAGAATCTGCAGGTCAGGGAGAGAAATCGGATAGGGAGGTAGAGATTTGGGGGGCACACAGGGGGCACCAAAATATGTGATAAGCCCTCAGGTAATGAATGACTGAAGGTTAACTTTAAAGGGTTACTTTCCAAACAGAGGAAGGTGGCAGATGCCTGTAATCTCAGTACTTGGGAGATTGAGAGAGGATTACAAATTTGAGGCCAGCCTGAGTAATTTAGCAAGCCATTGTTTCAAAATAAAAAAATAAAAGTGTCTGGGAATGCAGTTCAGTCAGTGGTAAAGTACCCCTGTGATCTATCTCCAGTAAAATGCTCGCACACACACGCACACACACGCATGCACGCACACACACACACGCACACACGTTTTATTAGGCTAGAGGCACATCTTTCTAATGGTGGAATTTTAGTAGATAAATTGAAGGCTTCTTAAATTAGATCCGTGACTATTTAAATTGAGCTGAGCATGGTGGTGCACACCTGTCATCTCAGCACTTGGGAGGCTGAGACAGGAGGAACTCAGGTTCAAGGCCACTCTTGGCAACTCAACATGATCTTGTTTTAAAATAGAAAATAAAGAAGGTCTGGGAGTGTACCTCAGTGATTGGAACCCCTTTGGGTTCTATTTCCAGTACCACAATAATATGGAAATAAATTGACTTTAAGATCTTCACTTCTAACAGATATATAAGGATAGAGGATTTTTGACATCCTCAGTGGTGATGCTGAAAGTAGAAAGGTGTCTTCTTTCAACAGGGCAATGCCTTCCAGGGCCCTCGGAAAGCAGACCTTAGAGCAAAAGAGAAGATCAGTGAATTGGTCCAAGCCCAGGCACAAAGGATTTTGGCCTTGAAGGAAGAGATTGCTCTTTTGCGTAAAAAAGGAGGCCTCATCCTCCCACCCATTCATCCTGTACGGGAGGAGGAAATGAAGCCTGAGGAGGACCCGGAGGAGGACCCGGAGGAAGACCCGGAGGAAGACCCAGAGGAAGACCCGGAGGAAGATCTGGAGGACGTTTAGGATTACTGTTTTCTCAAATCCATCCAAGAGTCTGATGTAATTCACCAGAACTTCTGTTTCTTTGTCACTTGCAACAATGTCATTACTTTAAAGTAAATTTATTCAAAAGCCTTAAACCAAATCCTGTCATGTAATTTTAATATTTTTTCTACAAAATGGTTATCTTAGAACTGACTCTAGCACCCAGCATCTAATTATTACTGAACTGCACCATTTTAGAGGTTTAGACCCCTCTAGAATGAATATGAGGTCACGGAAGGCTGTATCTCAGAGTTACAAGAAAGCATCTGAAATGTATTTTGTTTTATGAAAACTTGTTTTTCTGGCATTCTGAATATTTAGCCATTGACAAGAAAGATGATCACTCAGCAGTCCATGAGAAAACTTCCTTTTCTTGGTTCTTGGATCCTTAGAAAATAAACTTTTTAAAATTAAATATTCTATGAAGGAACACGAGAGAAAAATAAACCATTTTTCCAAAATCATCTTAGAATAAGAATGCAAATTAGAATTTTGGCATTGTGGACTTCATAAAGCAGTTTTTCAAGAGTTTGGGATTCAGGAAATGCAGACAGACATAGCAAAGCAGCTTGCTTTAGTTTGCTTTGGATTGGCAGGAAGCAGAATAAAACCAGCTTCCTGAATCACCCAGAGATTTTGCAAACTCCTTGGCTCTCAGTGGAGCAGAGGAGTGTGTTTTGCAAAATGATCAATAAGGAGTCTCTTCTTTTGCAGCTCCATCAGCATTGTAAGTGCTTCTAATAGCTTCTCCTGTTCTGTGCCATCTTCTTACAGGTTTTACTTGAGTCATTTGCTGGTTTTAATACAGATTAGGAAGAAATGAAATACACATCACTCTGAGAAATCATCTCTAACATCACTTTTGATTATGCAAATCATTTAAAACTATTTAAGAATATTTCTGTTTGGGGGTAAGCATTCATTGAAATTCATGGTTACCACCATGAATGACCCCCTGACACCTGCCGTCCTGTTAGAGCATGGCACCTTGGATTTAGCACCCTGTGGCTCTGGACTAATGCGCTGCTCTGTTGAGGCTGTCCCAGGGTATAAATTGGTCACTAAGAGGGAAAGGTGAAGAAGACAGTATCTGTATTGCATAAGTGTAAAAAGCAAGTCTTCAATGCCAAGTCTCCCTAACCCCTGGCTCATCTGCTGACCTGCCCCCCAAATTGTGGACTGGACTTGCTTTTCTTGCATGTTAGAATATTTTTAGAGGTGGTAGCCACTTAGCTACTGTTTCATCCATATTTCTTTTTCTTTTTCTTTTTCTTTCTTTTTTTTTTTTTTTTTTGGTGGTACTGGGGGTGGAACCCAAAGGTTTTCTACCTCCAGCCTATACTCCCAGATCTATTTTATATTTTATTTGGAAACGGTCTTACTAAATTGCTGGGAGCCTCACTGAGTAGCTGAGGCCGGCTTTGAACCTGTGCGATCCTCCTGCCTCCCAAGCGCGGGGATTACAAGCATGCGCCACCACGCCCGGCTTAAGATCCATATTTCTTTTTTTTTTTTTTTAATGGTGGTACTGGGGATGGAACCCAGGGGCCTTCTACCTCTGGGCTACACTTCCAGACCTATTTTTTATATTTTATTTGGAAACAGGGCCTCTTAAGCCAGCTGAAGTTGGCTTCGAACCTGCGCGATCCTCCTGTCTCAGCCTCCCAAGTGCGGGGATTACAAGCGTGCGTCACCACGCCTGGCTTAAGATCCATGTTTCTATTTAAGAGGTCAGACTCATTTGTACCAATCACCACGAATCGCTGCTGTAGTATAAATTCATTTATACTACATTGTACCAATCATCATAAGTTCTCTACTGGAGAACATCCGTTTGTTGTCTTCTTTGCTCTATACCCTGAGCCATGTGTTTTTATGTAAATTTTTATGTAAATTTTTATGTAAATTTTAAAATCTTATAACACTTTATTAGAAGTATTATTAGAAGATATTAGAAGATATAAAAATATCTACACACATAGAAAGATAAATCATATTCTTTTTTTGAACATATTGAAAATGGCATACATTCAGACTATGCTTGGTGCCCTTTCCACCCCCTGCTTCCCCTTCCTCCCTCCCAACAATGAGTGTCCAGGTTGACCATGCTATATTCATACTTTTACACATATTCAGATGTAGCCCTCCATTGGTCAACCTCAGCCTTCTTCTCCTATCCTTCCATTCTAGCTTGGCTGAGTGAGGTCCCCCCCCCCTATTATCTGGAGTCCCTCTGATATCCCCAATGCTCCCTAGTTTGGGCATTTTAGAACATATTGATTGCAAAATAATAGGAAATACACACAATGGAATTCTGCTCAGCTATAAAGAAGAACAAAATCAGGTCATTCTCTAGAAGCTGGACAGACCTGGAGAACGTTATTATATTAAGTGAAATCACCCAAGCACAGAAAGAGAAGGAACATATGTTTTCTCCAGCATTTTTTTAATGTGCTAGTCAACCTCTAAATTTTATTTATTGCTGTGTAAAAAATACCTTCCCCAGGGGTGAGAGGGTTGGAGTGTCAGGAACCTGGGGACTGCTTAGTCGGGCGTGTCTGGCTCCAAGTTGCAGTCACTCTTGGCAAGAGGCTTCTGTCCTTACTGGTCTGGGTCTTTTCATAGCACTGCTCAGGACATGGCCTCTCCCAGAGCCGGTGATCCAAAGGGAGAGAGCGAGAGAGGCCCCCCGGGAAGCCAGGCCTTTTACAGCCCCATCTCAGAAGTGATATACCAGCACTATTGCTAAACGGCCACGGGGGCTGCCCTGGTATGAGGTGGGTGTGAGCAGGCAGACTGAATACCAGGCAGTGACCGCCGGGCCATCACAGGACTGCCTCTGACAATGCGGAGCTGCCTGGGTCCTGGGCTCTGTCTCTGGAAAGTATCTGGACGAGGTGCTACCCCCTTCAGAGTTGTGAGGCACAAATTACATAATCTTCCTGGGCCTCGTTTTGTTATCTGACAAGTCAGGAATTCAGATAACTCTGGGCCTTCTTTCCATTCTAAAATTCTGTGATTCTAATGGCAGCAAGCATGAAAGTCTATGGAAGAGCCATGTCAAGGATTCTATGCATATTTCAACTTGGAGTAAAACCCATCAAAATTATTTTTTCCAAGCCGGGCATGGTGGTGCACGCTTGTAATCCCAGCGCCCGGGAGGCTGAGACAGGAGGATTACACAGGTTCAAGCCAGCGTCAGCTACTTGGTTAGGCTCTCAGGAACCTAGTAAGACCCTGTTTCAAAAAAAAAAAAAAATATATATATATATATATATATATATATATATATATATATATATACATATATATGGTGTTGTAGCCCAGAGGTAGAAAGCCCCTGGGTTCCATCCCCAACAACAACAACAAAATTATTTTTTCCAAACCTGAGTGAGACTAAATCATTAAGTCTATAGTATTCAGATATTTTCACCCAGCATATTGGGGACTTGACAGTACAAGTGAGACTTCATCATTTTATCTGGAATTGGACAAGACAACATGTATCAATAGCTCAAGAGTTTCCTTTCTACTTGGTTCCAGATGTAGTTTTGAATCTATAATTAAGTCTGAGTTCTGAGTCTTTGGGAATTTAAGCTTCAGATATAAGGAGACCACTGGGCGCAGCCTGTGCAGGGGTGGCTGGGAGTATCCTGCACCCAGTCCCGGCAAAACAAACATCAGCCTAGGAGTTCTTTGTAGATCAATTGTTAACACGACTTGGCTACTTTTTTTTAAAATTTTTATTGATGCATTATATTCATTCATCATATTGGGGTAAAAAACTTGTGTGTACATACATGTACACATCCCTGATTTAACCCCTACCCAATTCCCACCGCATTCCCTCCCCGTCCCTCCCTCCCTTGCTCGGCTTAGTGGTTGACTTCGATATGTTTAAGTACATTGTGTGTTTCAGAGATTTTCCTCTTCCCCCCTCCTTTCTCCTCCTTTAGGTTGCCTTGTTTGCTCCTCTATAGGATTTCCTTTTTCATCTAGAGTTCTTCCTATGACCCATTTCTCCCTAACTCTCACATATTAGGGAAAGCATCTGATTTCTTATTTTTTGTGACTGACTAATCTCACTTAGCATAATGTACATCTTGGCTACTTTTAACTCTCATTCACAGTCTCAAATCTCAGCATGGGAGGAAAAAGAAGCCATAGAGCCCAGCCTCTCAGCAGCTCAGTTAAAGGAGTCATTCTGTGGAGTCAGGCTGTCCATCACAGGTGCTCCCACAGAGCTCTGCAAGCCCTCTGGTCTCTGCACCTCCGCTGGCTCCCACCCACCGGGTCTTACTCTTCCCGCTAGTGATCTTTGTGGCTGTGGCAGATCAAATTAGAACTTAAGAGGGTGTTATAATAGTAATGAACCCAAATCTAAAATACAAAATGCAATTAAATTGAACACCTGTTTTGCTTTCTGGGCTGACATTTAGAATCCTGTTATCCTAAACTTTTTCTTTTTTCCTGCAGTTGGCTAAGGTGAATATATACATTTATCTCACTTAACATGTCTCAGAAGTGCTTCTTCTTTTTTTTATTTGAACTAAAGTCACTTGGTATTGTTATGAGTTCATTGCTGTGTAGAAAGCAGGTATTTTATTTTATTTTATTTATTTATTAATTTTGGTGGTGCTGGGGTTCCTGGAAGCCCTACTACCTCGGGGCTACACTCCCAGACCTATTTTTACATTTTCATTTTGGAAACAGGGTCTCCTAAGCCAGCACGCGGCTGGCTTCGAACCTGCGCGATCCTCCTGTCTCCGCCTCCCAAGCGCGGGGATTACGAGCATGCGCCACCACGCCCGGCGAAAGCAGGTATTTTATATATCGCTGCAATAAAGGCCACCAAAATCCACTTTGACCATTATCTTAGAGCATCAAGGAGAGTCTTCCCACATGCCGGGCTGGGATTGAAGCCATGGTCTCACACATACTAGGTAAAGGCTCTACTATTGAGCTACATCCCCAGCTCAAAAGGGAGATTTTAGAAAGTCTTCCAGGGGATAGTCGGTGACTTAAAGCTAAGATTTTAGGGTATCTAGATTATCAAGTCAAGATTGAAAACAGCCCATTCCTGAAAGTGACCTCTAAGCCCCTCAAAGCCAGGTTGTATCTGAAATTATTGTATCTTATTCTCTTTACAGTTCTACTTTTTCCCATTATTTTATCTTACAGTTACTTCAATAAGTATTTTTTAAATGTTGATTTTCTAAAAATCACATTGCATTTTGACAAGAGTTCTCATTTAGCTCTTTGATGAAAAAAATGTCCAAGGGCAAGTGCAGTACTCACATATTACCAGCAGAGGGCGCACCGGTCCCAAACAGTCAGTGTCTCCCTGCTCCCAAAGGATTCCCTAGGATCCAGTTCATCAAATTCTTTGTGATGAGAATAGATAACTCTTAACAAGATTGTCTCAAATGGCACTTCATCTGTAACTCAATCTTACTTAAGTAGAGAAAATATATTACCTGCTGAAAACTCCAAGCACATGAAGACTTTCATCGGAAGCTTCAACCTCCTTCTAGGTCCACATATAAATATTTTAAAAGCTCAGTTTCAAAAAGAATATATGCTCTGATTGGACAATAGTACATAAATGTTGAATTTAGACCAGTGAGTCGACTCCTCCAGCAATGCTGACGTATCTCTTTAGAAAGAAGGGAAGGGAATTTGTCAGGCACCTTATGTACACGGATCGCACAGTATTTAACTGACTTGTATTTTGGAGGAAACATTTGGTCTTCAATGCACACATCTACATAGGAAGGATTCGTTTCGTTCCTCCCATAGGGCCAAAGTTTTACCTCGGGCCTATTCAGTAAAAGAACTACAAATCTGCTTCTCTTCACCTATCGTATGTTCTTCCTTTTGGAATAAACAGTAATGAATTCTGTATTAATCAAAACGCAACTGATACTCAGTACTTAAGAAGACAAAAAAAAAAAAAAAAGAAGGAAAGAAAAAGAAAAACATCTGCTACCGTTTCCAGATGCCAACATTTGACGGATCTCCAAAACGGAATTCTAACATTTAAAGAAAATGCTGACTCACTCATGACTCAGTTGAAGGTTACAGGGAAGACTAAACATTTATTTAGAAGTTACAGTGTTTGTTTTTACAGAGATATGTTGCCACAGATTACTGATTCCGGAAGGACTGTTGATGCTTATAGTGCTGTACATGTCTTAGTCTGTTCTCATGGCGTCTGAGGAAACTTCTCCCATGCCACCTTCAGGGTGTCTCCAGTCCACCACACCACACCGTGGCCCTCGCTTGTCCCTCGTGGTCTTCATAAACAATGTGCTTAGGATCCTGCCTTCCGGCAGCTGGTCTACCGGCCTCCCGAAGCCCCCAGGCAGCTGCGGGTTCTGCAGTGAGTCTGTATCCGGCCAGTCTCCACGCTCTTCAACGTTGGCTCCTGTTACATGGCGGCTTGTTCTCCCTCTCCTACCTCAACAGGGAGGATTCCTTATGTCTCTCCAGTATTATAAAACATTTATTTACAAGTGCATAAATATATAAATATGGCTATAATAGAAAAATAAATACCAACTTTCTCTGTCTTAAAAACAATATATAGTTTGTCTGTAATATTGGCTTCTGCCTAAATTGTGGGAGGTGGTGTTTCAAAAGACACATGCAACGAGGGGCTGGGGGAGAGTCGCAGTCCAGCTTCCCGTCCCACGTAGGCCCCTGAAGGGTGCTGGGGACACCAGTCTCCACCCACTTGGCAGGAGTCAGAACTGTCCACCTCTTCAACTGGTACCATGCCCAAGCAGCACGGGGGCCCTGCAAGGGAGAGAGAGTGGGCAACATTAAAATCCAGCCTGGCCAAGCGGTCCTGGGCCAGACTCCATCCATGTTGGGAGTGGTTACACGGGTCCTAGAGTAGGGACAGAACCCTACACCCAAGACAAGGCACATGTGTTTGCTTTACTCTCACAGATGGGGGGAGGGCCCCCTACTATCCAGGTCCCAGCAGGGGACCTGGGACTATGGCGATTCTCAAGCATTAGCTTGTATCCTGGGCCAGATGAATTCAGAGGAGCCCACAAAATGTGCAAGAAAGCCCTGCTCTTTCCAGCCTCAGGCTGCTCGTTTACCCTCTGGTGTGGCTTCTGGTCAGAAGCACCCTTCTCCTTCGTTCCCTTAGACCCACCTAATCCAGCTTCCATGATGCTGGGTCTGGCTGTAGGAGGTAACTGTCTCTTAAAATGTAATGTCCCAGAGACAGGGTCTAGGGTCTGCATTTGAAGGGCCATGCACAACACAGAGGCTAAGAAACACCAGCCTATGCCCCCAACAGGTGGCCGAGGCCTCTCGAGGAGGCCGGGAGCCAGTGGACTGGGGTGACAGGAATGGCCCAGGGCCCCTCCAAGAGAATGTTGCACAGAAGCACAGGGTTTTGAAGATGATGTTTACAAGAACTTGGTTCCCAAGTCATTGATGTAACTTGTTTCCTTATTAACAAGACAAGATACAACGAAGCCAGTAAGAAGAGGTGCCTCCGTGTGACCAGAGGCAGAAAGCCGTGTGTGAGGGGCTGGAAACGCAGAGGCTAAGGGGCTTCTTCCCCTTGAACAGAGACATGTCCTTTTCAGCCTGTGAGGACCACAGATGGCGTGATGGGAGTGGGGCTGGCCGGATGCACCCAAGAGATCCCCTGGGCCTTCAGCAGGGAAGGACACGGGCAGCCACCCCTCTGTCCCTTCTGTGAGGAACCCATAGCTAGCTCCTTACCCAACGCCACTCTTTGAAGTCACGGCCGGGTAGCAAGTGCTGGCCGTGAGTCATCCCCAACCCGCTCTTCTTCCACCCGCCTTGGCTGACCTGAGTGAAATGGGGGGTCCCATGCAGCGTCCAGCCCGGGGCTCTCGTGTGCGCTGCTCATTCCTGGCTGGCTTGCGGCGCCTGGCTGCTTTTGGAGGTGGCAGCAGTCCTGGGGCTGCAGCAGCTGGTGAGTGGAGTCATCAGGCAGAGTGTATAAGAACGAGCCCTCGTCTGGGCTGGGCTTGGGACCTCTGCGTGGCACAAACAGGATGGAAACAGTGAGGCAGGGGCAGAGCGGGACCCCCACCACTCCCCGGGCGGCTGATCAGAGCTCGGACGGGGCCGAGGACCGCTCCCCTTGACCATGGAGAGGGCCCCTCCATCACTGCCACTGACAGTTCCAGTCCATCTCCATTTCATTTCATTTGGGAGGATGGGAATCATGTGTCTCGGGGGAAAGCCAGTTTGGTTGATGTTTCTGGTCTACCCGGTGCAGAATGATTCTGAGAAACAATCCATGTCCCCAAGGAGAAAGAGCAGGGCATCCATGGACACAGTAACTAGCCATGAGGGCACAGGGCCTGCAGAGCAGAGGCGAGAGATTTGGGGGTCCCTGCGTGAGGCTCCACTCGGGTCTGGATGATGGACACTGGGCAGTGAGGAGCAAAGAGAAGGCTCTTCTTGGGCTTGGGAAGGAAAGGGGATGGGGAGGAGCCTGGTTACCTGGCGATCTGGTGGCTTTGGGGGTCACATCCATTGCCAAGGAGGGTCTGCCTCAGCAAGCCGTTGGTGTCGTCCTGCTGCGGGAGGGGGAGAAGGGCGTGTCAGGGGTTCAGCAGGGTGTTGAGCTGTTGATTAAAGGGAGCCTGGCCTGCAGCCTGCATGAGAAGCCAGCAGGGAGAAGCCCGGGAAGGAGCCCCCGCACCCTTGACCCCGGCAAGTCACCTGCCGCGGCTCCCCGGGGCAGTGTCGTGGCGGCTTTGTGCCCGGATACCCCATCGCAGCCGCAGGGCAGCCCCTGTTCACATGAGTCCCGTTGCCACAGGCCTGTCCACTGATGCCGCTGAAGCAGGGCTGTCCACCGGCTCGGTGGCCCGGAAGTCCTCCCAGTGGCACCATGGTGTACTGGCAGGAGGAAGACAGAAGGGCGCTTCGGGGGAAAGCCAGGTCTGTCGTGTGTTCTGGAAAGACAGAAGGACAGAGGTGTGCTTGGGCCAGGGAATTTCAGACAGCTTGGAGGGGTCCCACGGGGGTCAAATGAGGGCGGCAGAGAAGATGACTTTGTCCATGGGATGGACTCTGTCTTCCCTAGGAACCATCTTCCCGCCGCCCATTCCTTCCTAACACGAGGCCTCTTCTGCAGTGAGAAGGAGGTTGAGACAGGGGGGCGAAGGTCCTAGGGACAGGGTGGAGGGTGAGAAGGTGATGTGTTTAGGTGAAGTTAGCTGGCCACGAGTATTGCTATCTGCAGTGGAAGTTAGTGGGTAAAAATCAGACTAAGCTAGGATGAGGGGAAGCCCAAGAAGCCCCAGACCTGGAGAAGAGGCTGGACATTCTTTCAGCAGAGCGGCAGGGACAATAAAGATGGTACCGGGTATATACAGAGCTTCAGAGACGCAGAGAGGACAGGCCAACTCTTTCACACACACACCCCACCGCAGCCCAGGGGTGAGAGCGCGGAGGGCTGGGTGGTCTCTGACTCTGTGAGACCTCTGGCCCGCCCTCCCCAGCTCGTGTCCTGCCTTTCTGGGCCCAGAAGCGTGACTCACTTTGCTTTGACCAGGCCCTCCACAGGCAGAAGGGGATGAAGGTGACAATGATGAGGACGATGGAGCCTAGGACGACCCCGACAATCAGGTAGGGCAGGTCGCTGGCGCGGGCCACCATAGCCCCGGCACCCACCGGCCGCTCCATGGTTTCTGGGGGTGGTGGCTGCGGTATGGCCAGAGTTGGGGGTGGGAGTCGGCCAGGATGACCAGAAGACTTCCGAGCTGCAAGTGGAGAGAACTTACTTCAGTGTCGATTTCTTTGACATTTCCTTCATAGTAAATAGAGAAGAAAAATACCCCGATTCCACAGGTAAAAGGAACGGGGCTGGATTCACAGAAAGAGCCTTAAAATCCCTTAGTTGAATTGTATCCACCCTCAGCATAAAATTGATAGCTAATGTGAAATTGAGTGTTGTCAAGATGACCTGCCCTTATACTTCCCACCCCTCGTACCGGGGATTGGACCCAAGAGAATTCTACCTCTGAGCTACAAATCTCTCCTTTTTTATTTTTTTGTTTTGAAACAGGGATTTGCTAGGTTGCTGAGAACTTTGCTACATTACTGAGTCTGTCCTTAAACCTGCAGTCATCCTGTCTCAGCCCCCCTCCCCAAGTACTGGGGTTGCAGACATGTTCCACCTTCAATATGCAGCTTGAATATTTCAAAATACAACAATATTGATGAACCAAGCACTGAGTCAGACTGGGCACAGTGGTATGGTGTTTTCTGAAAGAATAGCTGGTGAAATTTTGGAAGAAAATATTTAAAATGCATGAAACAAGCAAAAGAATTGGGCAGGAAGAATTTACCCACAAATCTGCTGTTCTGGGGCAGGTCAAGGGACGTGATATAGGCACTATTAGGTTGGTCTACAGAGGAGAAAGATGGGTACTGGGGGGACTCAGTGGGAAATACCAAATGAGCTAGAGTTAAGATAATAGAGTTTAGCTAGTAGAGTGTATCTGTTGTCAACTCGCTCACAAACATCTCCTCTCTCCACTTTCTGGTGTCACAGCCTAGTGATGCTACACTCCCCCTCTGCACTGCTTTTTACCCTTTTCCTTCTGCCTCTTCACGACTCTGGGAGACAACCCTGGCTCCCCTCAGTCCACTCTCTGTGTATTCTCTTCTATGACCAAGGCTTCCATCTAGACCCGAAGGTTCCCATTTCAATATCTCTATCCTGGCCCTGGCCCTGGCCCCTGGGCAGGAGACCTGCTTCTCTCATCAGACACTTCCATTTCAATGTCTCAGGAGGACCGGATGCTCAGTAAACCTTCAGGTGGATTTACCATGTTCCTTCCTCATAATATAAATGTGTCTCTATCCTTGCCTTCCCCCTTTCAGAAAACAGCGACACCTGGGTACCTTCACGTTAAAACTTCAAAGATTTCTTTGACCTCTTATCATGCTCTTGCACCCCACAGGCAGTCAGTCCTGGGCCTGCCCACACCTCCTCTGAAAAGCGACTCAGGGGCCCAGTCCTCTCTCCCCATCCTGTCCCTTGCATGGTCATGGTGACTCTTCTCAGCAAACAAATCCAACAACCCCTCCCCCATCCACAGCCCCAGGAGGCTCCCACTACCTGTGTGCCTGCTCATCCTCAGGGCCTCAACGGCCCGCCGACACTGCCCGCTCCAGCCTCTTCCCCGAGACCCCTCTTCTCCTCCTCCCAGGCTCTGGGAACTCCTGATATCAGGGGCTCTTTTCAGGCTTGACCTGCCCCCAGGGCCATGCTCCCCTCAGTCCAGCTTAAGCACACAATCCTTCCAGAAGCCAGGTGAAGGCTTGGTGAAATCTCTTCTCCTTCCCCTGGGCTCTCTGTGCCCCTTCAAACAGGATTTGGGGCTGTGCTTGCATCTGCCTCCTTCCTTCACTGTATGTGGTTTAAAAAAAAAAAAAGGCAAGAAATGTTGGGTGCTATGGTGCCTGCCTGTAATCCCAGTACTTGGGAGACTGAGACAGGAGGATTGTAGGTTCAAGGCCAGCCTCAGCAACTTAGTGAGACCGTATTTCAAAATAAAAATAAATAAATAAAAAGGGCTGAGGGTAAAAGTTGGAGGTAGAATCCCTAAGTTCAATTCCCAGTGCCAAAAAAAGAAGACAGGAAGTGTACTCTGGGCTACTGAGTACACATCTATGAATAAGTGATTGTAAGCAATGTCTAGCAGGAAAGAGAATGCTGCTGTCTTAATGACAGAGGAATTTTTTTAAAACTCCATTCCTATTCCTTTGTGATTTTCCTGATTATGTCCTTTGCAATACTCCTATGTTATCTCAGTTTTGGGAATTAAAAATGGAGATAATAACCCACCTGACCCCTGGGCAGATAATATAAAAGTTATGTGAACACATTTGATATGTTGTAATGCCAAGAGAGAACCAGGGCTTTGAGGTTAGAGCAACCTGGTCCAAAGTGTGCTCTACCACAACTCAGCTGCACTACCCTGGCCAAGGTGCACAGTTTCCAAAGGCTCAGCTTCTTTCCCATCTTATGAGGTTATAGCCAAGTTAAATAAACCAACCGATATAAGTATCAAGTGTTATTGCAGAAGTAAAGTGTTTATAGAAAGTTCCCAACTTAACCTTGGGCTCTATCCCTGATGAGTTCATGGCTGAGTTAATTCCCTAATTCCGTGAAGCTATCATGATGCTGAGCACTCAAACGAGGCACAAGCAACCAAGCAGAAGGACAGGAAACAATGGGATCAGGGGCGACTTAGGAAATATGGGATCTTTTCTGTGGTACTGGGGGTGGAACCCAGGGGCTTTCTACCTCCGGGCTATACTCCCAGACCTATATTTTATTTGGAAACAGGGTCGCACTAAGTCGCTGAGAGCCTCACTAAGTAGCTGAGACTGGCTTTGAACCTGTGCGATCCTCCGGTCTCAGCATCCCAAGCGCTAGGATTACAAGCGTGCGCCACCACGCCTGGCATATGGGGTCTTTCGGGGAGAGAGATACCCAGCATTGCGGCAAAGAGCAACTTCACCTTACTTTGCTGCAAACAGGGAGAAGGAAGGGAAGACGTCAAAGAGATTCACCTTTGGTCTCACAGATCATCACGTTGCTGAACTCACTCTCCCCTCCTTCGTTGAAGCACTGCATCTTAATGTCGTAGGAAGTCTCTGGCTGCAGGTGGCTGATGGAGTGCCAGTACCTATCCCCTGAGAAAGAGAGAGAGAGAATCGCGCGTGCTGACGTGTGTGTGGTTCACCGGGCAGTGATCCCATAGTCAGACCCAAGGCTGGGCCTCTGACTGGCGCCGGGGGTGACATGGTGGACACACACCTAGAGGAGATATCCTGGTGCCCGCCTGTGTTCCTACAGTCCTGCCATCCCACAAGGTTTTCAACCGGGTGGCACCAAGTATGTCATGAGTTGATGAAGCAGAGCACAGACGCTTTGAGTCATAACCGACCCAGGTTCTAAGCTTGACCGACACCTGATCAGACCCCTTGGAAAGCCGTATCACACAAAAGCGCTTCTCACCTTCCACCATATCCTTCTTGTAGTCACTATCATTGTCACTGTCTGTGGGTCGGTAGTAGATATAAAAGCCATGGATTGGGGTGTTGTTGTTGCTTGCTGGGATATACTATAGAAGATGGAGAAGAGACAGGTTGACAGTGGAGCAGAGAATTCACCATCAAAGCAAAACTTCCGGGTGTGGAAGTGTTGCCCCAGCCTAGAGTTTGAATTTCATCAGGGTGGCCCCTGCAAACATTCCTGGTGGTGTCCCTGAGGTTCTCTGAAGAAGGCTGTGGAGATCACACATCATTTTGCCTAGAGGTTCTCAAATTCTTGAAGACAAGACACAAAATTTCATTTCTTCAAAGACTTCAGTCCTTTCTGAACCTCCATGGCCATTTGAGGGTGAGAATCTCTGGCTACAAAGGGACCCTGCATTGGGATTCCCTGTGGTGTGAGGGGGAGGTCAGAGATGTAACCCTGAAAATGGGAGCCAGCAAAGAGGTCCACTGGGTCAAGGCACCAAGACCAACAGAAGACCCCAACAGAAGCTATTTATAATATCTGGCTATTATAAATCTTCCCAATTCCAACAATCGGGTTTCCAGTGCCCTGCTTGGGGGGGGGGCAGTTCACAGGTGGGGGAACACATCAGGGGTGTCTCGGGCAGGGGTGGGGCAGTAGTGACTCTTTTTTCCCCTCCTGCAGACAGCCAGCTCCTGCCAACAGGAGCCTCAGCTCCATCTACCCCCTGAGGTCCAGAGCAAGGCCACCTACCATCCACTTGAGCATGATGGTGGTCTCATTGACGGCATCTGTGAAGGTGATGTAAGGGCCAGCCACCGGCCTCTCGTATACACGGCCACTGTAGCCTGACACGACATAGGGCCTGGAGGGGGCACTGGGTTCACTCTCCCCCAGCATGTTCAGAGCTCGGACCCGGAACTTGTAAGAGGTCCCTGAGAGAGAGAGAGAGAGAGAGAGAGAGAGAGAGAGAGAGAGAGGGAGCAATGAACTCAAGAAACACCTCTTGATCCCCCCACTGCCCATCAAGGCCCAGCCTAGGGGGATTTTCTGGGCAGCCCTCCCTCCCCAAGAGCAAGTCCCCAGAGAACTCACAAGAACTCTCATCCTCATCAGAGAGGAGTCATATGGGCAATGGCTCCTGGCTCTCTTATGGAGAGAGGGAGAAGGAAGAGCTTAAGGGACAGAGACAGAGACCTAAACTGCTTATGCATGAGCATGAGGTTGGGTAGAGGGCCCAGGGGACCGAAGAGCCTCTGTTGCTGTCCTCCAGGTGATCAGACAGGGGAGCAGCCAGGCCCCTACCTTTCTCTAGGCCTGTGATCTCCACAGACAGCCTTGAGGGAGGGATGGCGCTGGTGGCTAGGACCCAGTCCCCTACTTTCTTTAGCTTCTTGTACTCCACACGGAAGGACTGGATGGGAAAACCACCGTTCCCACGGGGAATCCAGGTCACATACACCGAGGTCTCAGAGGCCATGGAGATGGTGGGCCTGTCTGGGGCTTCCGGAGCTGGGAAGACCACGCAGGGCGAGGAAGGAAGGAGAGAAAGGGGACACCGTGAGATGATGCTGTTTCCAGACTGGACCTGGCCCGCTCCCGACAGGACCTGCACCTCCTGCCGCCCTCCACCCACTGCTGTGCACATCACAACCTATGGAGAGAGACCCCATCAGCTCTCTTTCTGCAGAGCCAGAGTGTGGAGGGTCTTTTATTGGAAAAGCGCCAACCTATAGCCTCTCATTATGGTTGACTAGAGAGCAAGACAGTGTCAGTAAGAGCCCTGGACCTCCAGAACCCAAACCCCAATAGACGACAGGGGCAGCTCCGGGTGTGTCCTCTCCTTGCCACCCTCGCTGCTGCTGGGGGCTTACGGGAAAGGCGGCCCTGGTCCGGTTGGCTGCTGCTCTGGGGGCCGGCTCCGGGGTCATCTCTCTGGATCTGCTGTTCCTTGCTGGCTATGATCTCGGGTTTGGGCCTCCGTCCTGGGTGGACATGGGTTGAGATCAGGAAGGGAAGGATCGTGTGTTAGATCTTCCCACAGAGTCCTCTGTGTCTGAGATTCTGCCAAGTGCTGTGACAAGGTGAAGCTGACTGAACACAGGATACTAGGAATGCGGTCTGGTTCCCAGCTCGGCCTGACTCTTACCGCCCACCAGCCCTGATGTGAGGGAGTGGCCAAGAGGTGCCAGAGAGGCCGGCTGGTGACTCTCCTGATAAGGAAAGCTCAGCCTGGGCACAGGAACCAGAGGGAGGCGGCATCTGGAGGGAAGACAGAATTCCAGGTGTATAGCTGGGCTAGGTGAACAGGATTTCCCACCTGGGCCTGCTATGACTCGCTTGGGCTCATGGGAACCCCAGGCCAGGCGCAGTGTTTGACCTTACCAGTTCGGAAGGTGACCATCGCTGTCTGCCCCTCGCCAGCGCAGTTGTAAGCCGCCATCTCCACTTCATATAAGCTCCCAGGGTCAAGCCTGGTGAGGGTCAGGCGGTGCTGGCTGGCAGGAATGCCGGAGATTGTCCAATCATCAGAGGAGTTTGTGACCTGCTGAGGGAGGTGCCTGGTATAAGGACCAGCATCTCCACCGAGAGCTGCCGGTGGGCTGTGGTTTGCAAATGGGAAGAGGAAGGAGCCAAAGCCTGCAGGCCCAGTCAGCAGCAGGGGGCGCTGCAGAGCATAGACTGCCCTAGGGCTGGGGTGACAACCCGCCTCACCTGGACAGCCAAGTGGGCTTCCCGGTCTTTAAGGATCCCATCAAGTAAAGCCTAGTGAGGAAGTCCTGAAGGCTTGACTAATATTGCTGAGAACTCCTCAAGATCTCCTCCACTTGTATCTCCAGCACCCCATATCTCTGACTCTCTCCTTGCTGTAGTTGAACCAAACACAGTCCCTCCAGTCTATGTTCACATGAGATAGTAATGAGGGTAGTGACCCAGCAGCAGCAGCAGTGACATTTTCTGAGTGCTCACCATGTGTGCGGCACGGAGCTGAGCACATATACACACTGCCTCAGTTGTCCTCCCAACAGCCCAAGTGACCTGCATTAACACGGCTCCCACTTCAGAAGTGAGATAAGCAGGTAGCTCAAGGCTGTGTGGCTGGGGAGCATGGAGACCCAGACCTGACTCCAGAGAACATGCTCCTAATGCTGTCTGTCCTAGAAGGAGGAGAGTGGGAGCAGAAAGTCCTGAGTTCAAGTGCTAGTTGTGTAACTCTGAGCTAGCTCTCTTGAGCCCTAAGCTTTCCATTTCCCTCTCAGCCCTAAATTTTCCCATTTCTCAAATGAGGCAGATAAAATCTCTCAGGTGATGCTGACATTAAATTAGATGGCTTGTATAAAGCTCTTAGCACTGGGCTTGGCACATGCCCACCCATGTGGCTTGGTAAATGCCCCATCTTTTCCTGGGCCTCCCCACACCTTTCACACAGTGAGGTTTCTGGCATTTTTAAATCCCCTTTCTCTGCTCTTGCCCTCGTCCTTGCTTAGAACTTAAAATCTGGGGATGAATTGTGACTATTATAAATGATTTTTTAGTGGCTAGCTCTTTAAATCTAAAGAAAAATAAACAAAGCTCCCCAGATCCCGACAGGTGATAGTGTGAGAATCCCCCGTCTCACCCATCACTTTTCAGGACAAGGACTTAATGGCCAGCTCTGTGCATCTCAGAGAGCCTGCTGAAACCCGAAGCTGGGGTTTGCTGAGGAAAGAAAACAGCTGGTAGGGAAACCTCTTATCCCCAAGCAGGATATTCCAGAGCAGAACAAAACCTACTATTCAAGGGACAGGGATGGCGTGGGCTCATTAATGTCGGGCTTCCAGGATTTATTCCAAGGGGAGAAGTTTTTACAAACTGAGAATCCCCAGTGGTGCTAGAAACCCAAACACAGTAGCCCAGGGTCTGCAGATGCACCAGAAAATGAATTCTGCTTAGTGCATGTGAAAAAGTGAAAACAAGCTGATTCCCCCCACAGAAGGAGGAGTAAACACACACACACACACACACACACACACACACACACACACACACCAAAAAACCCATAACCCGAAGGATGGCTTTTGCTTTCAGAATTCTTTCCCAGGTCATTATGTTGAAGAGACTTTAGTTCCATGGGCAAGAACGGCTTTCAAGACATAATTTCTGCCTTGGCAACCTAAGAGCTCCAAGCACCCCGCAGGCCGGAGCCTAACAGAAGCCAGACCCATCAGGGGCGCTGTCTGACTCTCACTTCCCTGCATCCCCGTCCACTCCCACCCCCTCTCGGCACTGGCCTCAGGCTTCCACCGGGCATAGAAATGAAAATAAGAAATGCAAGGGCAATTAGTCACTGTCACACACACCGAGAGGGTGAAAGCGGCCTCAGCCTGGCATTTCCGGAACACCGCGGCCTGGCCTCTGCCAGCCTGGCTCTGGTGCGGGGCACTTTCGTGGCCACCTATTGGCTTGAAAAATATTATTCTTGCTCTCATGCTGGTTTTTGTCTCTTGGGGACCATGGGTGTTTAGGCCTGCCCTGATCTTTGTCTGTGACTCAGATGGAGGTGTCCAGTTACAGGGAGAATAGAAGGATGAGGACCAGGCCTGCCCTGGAACATGTGTGAAACAAGGCTGTTTCTTGTTAAAAACGCATTCACCTCCATTGCTAACCCAGGGTTAGGGAGGGTCTGCCCCACCCACATCCCCACAGAGGAGCCAGCATGGGGGAGCGGGGCTGTGGGGCCTTGCAGGGTGTTCTGACTCGGTGGCTCTGTGGACCTGTCCAGCGCCCAGGTCTTCTGGGAGAGTGTGCAAAGAAAAGAAAAAGGCAGAAAGCAAAAGCAGCTGGGGTGGGGGGGCACCTTCTGCCCTACAGGGTTGGTTGTGTTTTCTGGTTTGATTTTGGAGCCGGAAAAAAAAATGGACCAATACTTGGATTTCCATCTTCATATATTTTCCATCAAGAACACTTTTATAAGCAAAAAATAATATAAATGCATGATAAAAATCAGCATTTATAATATGCTGTTACCCAGTAAATTTTAAATCCATTTAGGAGCCATAATTTTATACTAGTGGCCTTAGAAAATTGTATAAACTTGTGGTAAAGAGCATTTTCTAGAATGTTTTCTTACAGAGACTTTCATGACCCCTTCTCTGTGCAAGCTTGACAGAGTGTAGCAGCCTGAAGGCACTGTTCTGCCCTGCAGGACACAGTGTCCAGGAGCACAGGGCTGGCCCGGCCTCCTGTCATGGCCCAAAATTTCTCAGCTGACAGATTGCCAGGCATCCCGCTGGACAGACTCCCTTCTGTCAAGGAGAAATAGCTGAATTCTGAAAAGCACGATGTGCTCAGAGCTCAAATGCCTGCCTCTCAAACCCAAGCCACGAGCAATTCTGAGAACTGAGGGGCATTTTACAACCCACAGAGAAAACACTTGTTCACAGATATTTGTCTTCCTGGCTTAGAGCTAGCTCGCCATGCCAGAATTCTCCAGGTATGTACCTAGCAAAGGTAGGTATTACTTTGGTGAAAAAAAAAAACACAAAACAAAACAAGCAAACTTAAAAAAAAAAACACAAAAGCAAGAACAAATGACAGAGGAAGGAGAGGAGGACGGTGATGGGGATCTGTTAACCCTTGTAGCACTAGAAGCTGGTGTTACCTTCTGGGAGCACACAGAGCTCAGATCTGAGGGCCCACACATAGCTCCTCCTGGGGCATCTCAGGCCCCACCTGCCCGTCTCAGAGCTGGCTTCCTTGGAGGGTGGATGGGCATGATTGGAGGTGGGCAGAACTGTGGCCTAGGCTGGGGCTCCAGGGCAGATGGTAGCACAGTCAGGGCCATACCTTGCGGTGTTTCACCACATAGTAGAGGATGGGCGCCCGGTTGCCGCCCTCGTGCCGAAGCCGCCACACAAGCTCGTAAGAGTCGGTCTTGGAGGTCCGGGGCGAGCTGAGGATGACGGGAGCCTCGGCAGGTGCCACCTGCCCCTTCTCTCCCGGGCACTGCAGGGAAGCAGGGTGCACCGATGTCGGGGGCTTGAGGAGTCCCGGTCCTCTCAGCATCTGGTCAGGGCTGCCAGGTCTGGAGGGTGGTGTGGGAGGTATGGCAGTGGCTGGCTCAGCCTCTCCCCAGGGGCTCAGGGTTGTGCCTGGGGACAAGGCAGGAGAGAAAGAAAGAGGATGTTAGAAAACTGAGAAGGAAGTCAGAGAGAAGACCTGAGGTACTGCCAGCCTGTTTTGTGACACAGAGCTGGGCTCTCTGGAAGAGAGGGAAAGGCGGCCCAGGTCACTTGCTTTGGCTAGGGGGCGGCAGACAAGCGGGTCTGCAATCTGCTGACTCCCAGCATCCTCAGGAGGCGGGGCCTGAGTGAATTAGCTCAGTTTGCTCCTGAGGCCTGGGAGCCTGTACCTTCCTTCTCATGTCTGGACTAGGGATGGGGACATGTCCCTTCACTGACTATGGGATGTGTGTGAGTGCGTGTGCGTGCATGTGTGCGTGTGTGTGTGTTATGCTGAGGATGGACCCCTGGGCCTCATGCATACTGAGCAAGTGCTGTACCACTAAGGAATATCCCCAGCCCCACCCTAGGATCTTAAAACAATTATACAACGTGAGCCTTTTCCTTCTCCACTGAAGAGAGCTGAAGGAAGTGGAATGCCCTCTGAGAATCTGGGAGCCAAGAGCACCAACAACTTCCAGAAGCTTCGACAGACACCCCCACCCCCACCCCGGAACTGGTTTCTGTTCCACCTGACCTCTTCCGCCATAGATGTGGGCACTTGCTAATGCTGGCACCGCACTGGCTTATTCAGCATTTCCTTCTCACACTCTTTCCCTGGTGAGTTGCATCTCCTCCAGAGGCTCGCCATGTGGCCTGCATCCCCCGCGTTACCTAGCTCAGTGCTGACTCAGCACCTGCTCAGTCCCTGAGCTGTCAACTGGACCAGGCTGAGAAAGAAAGACCTGCTTTACTTTCAACTTTGTTCCATGGAACCCTAGGAGCTCACAGACTCTGCACACTGGAACCCAGGCTCAAGATACATTTTTTTAAAAATTATGACAGCTAATTGGGCCATTTTTATTCATGAAAACCTGTGCTTCTGACTTACTAATGTAAATTTAGACTTGGAACTAAAAGCCACTCTTACCTATTTTGACATTGGGGTTCTAGGTTAGACTTCATCTGAGAAAAGGGTTGTGTGCCTACTCCGCCGAATTGGCCTTTGGCTGTGCTCACCTGGTCTGGAAGTCCTCAGCTGGACCACGGCATGGGCGCTCCCCACTTCATTCTCCGCCATGCACTGGTAGACGCCTTCGTCCTCGGGCCCCACGCTGACCACGCGCAGGGCCCTGCGGGACAGCCGAAGGCGCTGGCTGGAGGTGAGGGGCACGGCGTTCCTCAGCCACAGCACGGAGGGCGGGGGGTTCCCGCGCACCTCACAGGTGAGCTTGGCGCTCTGGCCCCACGGGATGACCAGCTGGGACAGCTCCACAGTGACCTCGGGGGGTTCTGCAGGTAAACAAAGGCGGGGGTGGGTAGGGGCAAGCTGGAAGAGGGCATGGCCTGAGGGGCTCCCTCTTCCCCCGCACTGTTGGGTCCTCCCAATGGGCAGGGACAGAGGGAAGACACACCCCATGTCACCGCCACCAGCCTCGCAGCAGGGAAGGTCCCTCGTCAGGACCATGGGCCCTCTTGGCACCATGGACTTCTGACTTCCCAGCCCGCCTCCATCACTCACTCAGCTGTGGCCTTTCACAGGACATAACCCTCTCTGAGCCCAGGTTGCATGCTTCTAGAAAGACCACACAGGCCCAGGAACAGGCCAAGGAGAAGGCAGAAGGGATGCTCACCGAACACCTGGACATTGTAGAGGATGACGGCCGCGCCTGGCTGCCCCACGCCGTTGCTGGCCATGCAGCGGTAGGTGCCCGAGTCCTCCTCGCTGGCGGTGTCGATGAGCAGGTTGCCCAGCAGGAAGCGCGTCTTGTTGTAACCGGCCACACTGGACCCGTCCTTGGCCCAGGTGACTCGAGGGGGTGGGATCCCGCTGGCCACGCACTCCAGGATGAGACTCTGGCCTTTAGTGACAATGACGGTCTGGGCCTCCAGGGGGTAGATGATGCGGGCAGCTTCTGCAGTGGAGCCTGGAGGGGCACGGAGACAAAGGACAGAGTGTGTGGGACTGTATCCTGCAGAGTCCGCTCCAGCCTGCCTCCAGTGGCTCTGGCCCCAGGAGGGCCCCAGGGAGTCCTTCAGGGGCTTAAGCCTGTGTAAAGCATGGCAAGTTACTTAATTCCTTCTCACAAATGAGAGCTTCCTTCTGCAGAGAACACAGCTTCGATATGGTTAGCTCTAGGTGTTGGCAAGGAGTAGAATGATTTAAGTGGGGGAGCTGGACATGGTGGCACAGGCCTGTAATCCCAGTACTTGGGAAGCTGCGACAGAAGGATCAGATCGTAGGTTCAAGGCCAGCTTAGCAACTTGACAAGACCCTGTTTAAAAAAAAAAAAAAAAAAAGAGCTGGGCGTGGTGGTGCATGCTTGTAATCCCTGCACTTGGGACGCTGAGACAGGAGGATCGCACAGGTTCAAAGCCAGCCTCAGCAACTTAGTGAGGCTCTCAGCAACTTAGTGCGACCCTGTTTCCAAATAAAATATAAAATAGGTCTGGGAGTATAGCCTGGAGGTAGAAAGCCCTGGGCTCCACCCCAGCACCACAAACAAAACAAAACAAAACAACCCCCAAAAGAGCCAGGTATGGTGGCGCACGCTTCTAATCCCAGCATTTGGGAAACTGAGACAGGAGGATCACGGTTCTTGGACAGCCTCAGCTACTTAATGAGGCTCTTTGCAACTCAGGGAGACCCTGTTTCAAAATAAACAATAAAAATAGGGCTGAGAGTGTACCTAGGAGGTAGAATGTCCCTGGATTCCATTCCCAGTACCGTAGCAAAAAAAATTTTTTTTTAATATTTAAAAAGGGTCTAGGGATGCACCTCAGAAGTGGAACACCCCTGGGTTCAATCATCAGTACCAAAAAATAAAAAAAGAAAGATAAAAGAGAAATGGTGTGAGGAATTTTCCTGGTTGACCTCAGTCAGTGTACCCTGAGGTTGGGGAAGAGATGGGAGGCAAGGGTCTGCCAGGCCCCCAGCCTCACCCCACGAGTTTCCGCCCTGAGTGTCTCTTAGAGTGTCCCACTGAGCTGAACCATGCTCACTGTTTAGCATATTTTTCATAAGCAAGGTTCCCCGATGCAAATCAGTGCCTTCATCAGGTGCTGAGCTGAGATGCAGAAATCGTTTTCCATGCTAGGGGAGAAACAGCACAGAACTTTCTGAAAGCCATGCCCCTCCTGACGTGCGCCTTTGCCGAGACCTTCAAAGAACTGTGGTTCTCTGGGTTCTGCACTATGTGCTAAGCAAGGGCAGAGCCAGGCTTCATACACCCTGAAGCTTATCTAGTTTACAAACTCTGAAGCTTATATAGTATTCTCTAAGGAAAAGAATACAATACTACAGATTTTAAAAAAAATTAGGCAGGAGAGGGGCCACTGAAATTTACCTTCAGTAGCTTCAGGGAAAATCTCTCCCTATTGCTAACTCTAAGAGCTAGTTCTATAGATAATGTCACCCCACTGAGTATTCGGGGACCCTCGAAGAGTGCTCTAAAGAGGTAGCTATTGTTTTCACGTTAATGGGGGAACACGTGGACCCTAGTGTACTTTCAGCCGAGGAAGCCACCACATGTTATTGCTTTAGTGCAAAAACTGTGCCAGCTGCAGGGCTCAGCCATCCTGCCCAGTGCGCACACCCCAACTGAGCCCACACATAGAGGAACAGCGAGAAGCCCTGCCAACAGGGAAGAGGACGGGATGTTATGATGTGACCAGCAAGCCCCACACCCTCCTGAGCTGGGCGGGGAGATGCTGGCACTGGGGCTGACCAGAGGAGAGAGAATCTTGCTGGGGGCTGGATATCCCACTGGCCCAAGCCTCTAGGTCACCCCTCGGCCCCTAAGCACACAAAGCCAAGCCTAGACAGTGGTACCCCAGGTTTCCACCTCCCTCTCCAGCTCTGCTGGCCCCTCCATCAGTGATACCCCATCCCCATGGGGTGTCCGGCCCTTACGGCGCACACGCAGCCTGTCGCTGGAGCCAGAAGTTTTCACTTCCTGGGTCACGGGGTTGTAGGCGGCGCACTTGTACATGCCCTCGTCCTCCTGACTGGCGTTGACAATCTGGAGGTTCCCGGATGGCATGATCAGGTAGTTGTCTGCAGAAAGGGCAGGGAAAGGGGAAGACAGAATGAGTTTGGACCCAGAATATTAGTCTGTAGCAATCCCAGGGTTGGGGGTACGCGGGAACTAGCCCAAGCCTAAAGTGCTGTCTCCCCCGATACCTTGCATCGAGATGAAAAGCTGACCCATGCCTAATAAACTAACTGCCTGAATTGGTGTTCTTCTGTGGGAGAGTATTTTATATTCTCAAGGGAACTGGGGGAGGGTGCAGAGGATACAGAGGTTGGGGTGAGCCAGACCTAGGCTGAGGTTCTGGGTCTGCTCGATATTAACTGTGTGCTCTTGAGCAAATAATTACCCTCTCAGATCCTGTTTGCTTACATGTATAAAGGCATCTAGAGCCACTGTAAGGTTGAGCTGCATGTGCCATACATATGGGAGAGAGATGGTCCTCCCTGCAGCCATCAAGAAGGAGACGGAGGGACCTCGAGCTTTCATCAGCTCTGCCACAGTCACCGCTCTGTCTGAGCCACCTCATGGTTGCATTTCTGCTACTGGAGAGGCATATGCTAGCTCCCAACCACTGCCCTCTCATAAATGCCCAGGAAACCCCTTCCTGCACATTGCCTCCTGGTCCAGGGCGCTATGGGGTGGGCCCAGGGCAGGTGTTCAGGTCCTTTAGGCAGGAGGCAGATTCACAGCTTCTGGACAATCCAGCAACTGGGGCAGCACTCGGCTTTCTGGCAGCCAAAGCACTGGCCCTCGGCTGAGCTCTGTCCTGGTGCCTCTCTGGAGAGTCATGGTGTCACCGAGCCCAGTGCCTGCCTGCTGCTGGGCCACCCAGGTCTGAGCTGCCTCGGCCAGTGCCAGATGGAGGGGAGACTCCCCTGGGCCACTGCCCCGCCTCTGCCTGGGACCCAGGGATTAGGGCTCTTCTCTCAGTCTCCAGTTACTGTTGAGTGGTAGGATCAGATGGCTTTCTGTATTTTTCAAGTTTTCTGTAATGAGCATGCATTCCCAGAAAATCTGCAGGGCACTTTAGATGTGCACATTTTGAGCTACATGGTCAGGTCAAGTTGGGTCGACGTGGCCTCAAGGGCAGGGTCGGTTGTGGGAAGAGGCTGACTTCGTCTTGAGAGACCTCTTCCTCCCTACTGGCACTCTGTGGACCACAGTGTGGCCACTTCCAGACCAGCCGTCATGTCCACTGTGGCCTGAAGCATGATAGCTACCACTGGACAAGTGAGAAGAGGGGAAAATATTAGCTCTACTAAGATCACTGTTCTATTGGGAGGCTGAAGATTGCAGGATCAGGGCCAGCCTGGGCAATTAGCAAAACCCTGTTGCAAAATAAAAAATAAAATAGGGCTGGGGGTGTAGCTCAGAGGTAGAATCCCCTTGGGTTTGAACCCTAGTAGCAAATAAAATAAAAAAGAAAGATTGTTCTGCTGTGTGGGGAAGAACCCCACTTCCCATGAGGGAACCCTGAAGCACTGCTAGAATTGCCAGGCATCCTTTCTGTGTGAGCCTGGTGGCAGAGGCTCCCACAGAGAGCATCTGAACCTCATGCTGAGCCTCAAACAGCTGCAGCTCAGCAACACCTCCCAGGGCCTCGAAGGATGAAATTCTCCATGACAGGAGAGAGGCCCTCCAGAAGGAAGGCCACCCACCTTAGGATCCTAAAGGGCTAACTATCAAGATGGAAGACAGCTGGTCAGCCTGGGGGCTTGGGAGGGGGCAGCAGCTGACAGAATTCGGTTGGGCAGGGAGTGGTCTCAGGTGGCTGGCTCCCCTCCCAGCCTCCTCTCTGGGCTCCTCCCCACTCGCTCACCTCTGGAGGTCTCCAGCCACTCTTGTTTGACACTGTAGCGGACCTGGGCTTTGGGGTGGCTCTCAGGAAGGTGGCAGGCAATGACTGCTGTGTTACCCTCATCCACTTCAATCACATGCTGCACGTGTAACTTGAAGTCCTGGAGATCTGTGGAGAGAAGGGAAGGTGCAGGTTGGACCTCAGAGGAGAATGCCAATTGATTGAACATCTCAGGGTGGAGGGGTGTTGTCAGCACAGTAAATAGCTACAGAGCCTCATGCTGGGCGATAGGGGGTACCAAGCCCTTCGTCAGCATCTTGTTTATAGAGGTTTATAAGGATGGACTGCATGGAGGTCAATTTGGTGTGTATACAAGATACAAGCTGGAGAAAGTGTAAAAAAAATCCTATCAGGCCAGGCATTATGACTCCTGCTTGTAATCCTAGTATATGGGAGGCTAAGACAGAAAGATCACAGGTTTGAGGCCAGCTTTAGCAATTCAGCAAGACCCTCAGGAGTGTAGTAGACCATTTCAAAATAAAAAACAATAACAACAACGATAATAACAATAATGATAATGATGATAATGGCTGAGGGTATAGCTCAGAGGTAGAAGTCCCCTGAGGTAGAGTCCAATCCCTAGTAACCCCCTTACACACAAACACACAAGGAATCCCATCAGGAGGTGGCTCCAACAGGTCAGTCTCTTCTGTGACACTGAGACCTGGGCATGGGGCCTGCTGATCTCTCCTGGACAAGGGTCATGGTCAAGGTACTAATTTCTGAGCAGAGCTGGCAAGAGGCTTGGTTAGTGAAGATGGTAGAGCGCAGAGAAAAAGAAGGCTGAACTGGGTGTGGTGGTGCACAACTATGATTGTGCACTGTGATTGTACTTAGTGAGACTTTCAGCAACCTAGCAAGACCCTATGTCAAAATAGAAAGAGTTGGGGTATAGCTTGGAGATGAAACCCCCTAGTACCACAAGGGGGGGGGGAGAGAGAGAGAGAGAGGAATGTTGAAGCCTTTTCTGTATTTCCGTCAAGAGCAGATTTGTGGTTTCTTCCTTGAAGACATCCACAGTGAAGATGACAGGACCAATTGCCGGCCACAGTTATAACCCAAAGGCCAAGTCCTACTACCTCCATATGCCTTAATTATGGGAGGAAGGTTAATCCTTCCTCAGGGTTGGGAGTTTGTAGATGTCTGAATGGCTCTCCTACGCAAAGAGGAGTCTCTCAGGACAAGCCGCAGCACCCCGTGTGGTTTAATGACAGTGGGATGTGGGGGAGCCCAGGGTCCTGACAGGAGGCTGCAGCCTCTGGCCATCTGATGGCCATGTCTTCGGCCTTGGCTCCGGAAGGCTGGGATCTGAACTGGGAGAGGATGGAGATCCCTCTGGAACAAGGGCAGGATGTTTCCCAAACAATCCAAGAATCCAAAACACACATCTCTCTTTGTATTAGCCAAATGACTGATGTTGCTGAACAAAATAGGGGCCATTTGTACAACAAACCGCATTCCAAATTGGAAATTTGTTTTCGGGATTGTAGCTGAATTTATTTTTGAGGGGAAATAAAACTAATGAAATATAAAGTAAGAGGGATGAAAACATTTCACCCAGACACTCTCTTCATCATGGCACTTGGAAGGCCCCGGAGGCGCCCTCTCAGAATGCTGACCACACCACAATCTGCCAGCCCTCTTGACTGATAGCATCGGGGTTTACTGCAAATTCACTGCAAGACACCACCTGCCTGTGTTGTTGTTTCCACCAGAGACTAGGAGAAGCCAAAAGGAGCAGGCGGAATCGGGTTTCTCATAGAAGATAATTACCAAAAACAAACTATTGTCACCACAGGAGAACCAATATCAAGGTATTCAGTGAGGTCGGGATTCCTACTTCATAGAACTTTCCAGAAGCTCTCAGTTAGGCCAAGCCAAAGCAGGAAAGTCCAACTGTGTCTATGAAAGGATTGTTAGTTGTCCCTTTGATTACAGTATTAGACTGTGAACTCCTTAGGGTTGGGGATAGACCCTTGTTATTCACATATATGTCTTCTGAATATAGCTCAGGTCCTGGCCCAAATAGATGCTCAGGAAATGTTGAATCTACTTGATTTTCTTGTTGAATTTACTTAATATTTTTTAAAATCTTTACTTGTTGAATTTACTTGATTATCTTTGAAGGCTGAACCCCATAAGTTAAGTATGAGTCACCCATTTAGGTGGCCTATGAATGCAAACTCCCTAGTTGAGTTTGGTCTATGTTATGAGTTCAAGGATGAGGGCCTAACACAATAAATGCTCCAAGAACAGTTTATCTAAGGGTGTCCAATAGAAACTTTAGAAAATAGAAGGTTTCTCAAGAGGTTGCTCCCAGGGTCATAGGAAAGAGGTGAAATAGGGTTAATAACTGAGGGATAAGAGATACATGCTATGCATGGGGCAAAAACAATGGTGGCCGCCTGACTCCTTCTTTTACCAATGTCACTTTGCAAGCTGAACGAGAGCTGCCTGGGGCTCAGAGTGAGCTCTCTCATGGGTTCCTTCCTGTGGGTAGGTATAGAACTCCTGGGCTTCTAAATAATTATCTAAATAATTACTATATCTAAATAATTATCTCATCATTTATTCATTTTTGTGATACTGGGGATTGAACTCAGGGACATTCTACCTTTGAACCCTATTTTTTTTTTTTTGAAACAAGGTCCCATTAAGTTGCTGAGAACCTTCCTAAATTGCTGAGACAGACGATGAACCTGCAATCCTCCTGTCTTAGCTTCCCAAATACTGGAATAGCAAGCATATGTCACCACACCTGCCATTATCCATTATTTAATTGTGTGTGTGTGTGTGTGTGTGTGTGTGAGAGAGAGAGAGAGAGAGAGAGAGAGAGAGAGAGAGAGAGAGAGAGAGAGAGAGAGAGAGATCTGACCCTAAGTTATAAGTTCCTGGTGGGAAGTATATTAATTTTGCTCTCCACACCCCAAGCCCAAGCCCAAGCCCACCGCACAGGATTCAGGGTACAGCAAATGCTCCCCAAATCCTTTCCAAATGAAGACAGTTTGGAAGGCTGAGCCCGAGGCTGGCTTCGTGGATGTATAAATTGTTACTACATTGGAGGGATCGGCGCTTGGCTGAGCACGACTGTCGCTCTTTTAACATTTGCAATCACGCTTGAACAAGGAGCCCTAGGCTTTCATCTTGCACTGAGTCCTGACAATTATGTAGCCCAGTCCTGACTGGGCCTCTCAGCCAAGGCAGCTAATGAGCTTTCTCTTGGAGAGGAGTATGATTTGGACTATGGGAAAGGGATTTCCTGAGTGCAACGCATTCTAGCTAGATATTGGTAACTTTTCTTCTTGAAAGCAATCAACTTAAAACAAAACAAAGCCAAGGCCTTAATCCTCCTTCAAGACCAGTGTGTCCCATACCTGCCAAGTCAAGAGTCTCCTCACAAAGACAGCCGTGAGTGACTATGAGCTCTGGGGCATCTGGAAAATTCCTCAGGCCCGAGAAGCACTCTCTTCCACGGTCCAATAAATCCAAAGCTACTCCACCAAGAGATACTGTTGTTTTTTCCCCCCATCTTTTTCTTTACCTCATTCCAAGGAAATTGGCCTCCAGCAAGAATATGCTTAAACCTAGCAGATCATTTTGCAAGATGTGAGCAACTGAAAGAAGTTTGGCACTAGAGCATCATCTCCATTTTAATGGCCCCAGGCTCCTGCCCACTGTAATTGAGGGCTTATCCAGGCACGGAGCATGCACTCCTAAAGGCGCCCATCTCACCCACCCACTGCTAAGAAACACTGGGCCTCCTTAAGCCCCTCTTGGCTCGTCCTGCATCCTCTCACAACTGCTCTGGTAAAGACAGAAGGCTGCAGAGGGGGAGGCACGAAGCTGGGCACTGCTCAGCCATTCACTCTGACAGCCCCTCTGTTCTGATGCCAACATGTGCGCAACAGCCCATGCAGGCAGGACCCAGGACACCCCAGCTGGGTGTCCAGCTCCCCACCAGGACCCACTGGCAGGCGAGCCTCCCTGGCTTCAAAACAAATAAGCAGCAGTTTGGTCCTTGGCCCCATCCCCTCCCTGTGTCTCCTAAGCTTAAGCTTTAGCTGTTGCTTAACTAGACAAACACTCCCAATTTGGCTGCTGGAGTAAAACTTGAATTTCATGAAAAGGATCAAAGACAAGAGTAATGAAGTGATGTATGTACTAAAAATCACAGAGCCCCTTTCCTAGTGCTTTTGGGCAGGAAGGAGGCCAGAGAGGGGTGGAGACTTTGTGATCAATAACAGCCTAATCAGCCATCAGACGACAGATGTGGAGAGATCCAGTTGGCTGCATATGAAGGAAAGCAGCCTGTTCCCAGGCCCCTGGCTCTGCAAAGCCCCTTTCCTGGCCCAGTCCCTGGGCTGCAGCAATGCATCACTGGGAATAAGGAGCGGGCCTTTCCATTACAAATGTGGTCAGCTAGCCTCTGCTGCAGAACGATGGCTCAGGTTTCACGGGAAATGGTTCGACAGGACACCTGTCCTTGCCTGTTGACTGGTGTGTTTGAGAAATCCATTAGAGGAATGTTTTTGCAGCTTTAATCCTCTTACCTCCCTCACACCCCTCTTTTGCATCCTTCCTCCACGCACTCTTCCAGCTACTTCATTAACTTGTCCACATTAATCACATGCTAGAGGGCCCAATCTTGCTGTTTCTCAGCTCCCCGCAGGTCAGATGCTCTGGTCTTTGGAGCCATCTCTCAGTTTACTGACCTTCTTTACTTGTTATAGAACCTCATGCTCTCTGAGAAAGCCCATACATATTTTAGGGTCCATACAGTACCCTGCCCAGCTCCTTCCTTCTAAGAGCTCAGATTTCAAAGAAAAGATGTATATTTGGATGCATCACTTCTGTACGATGCCAAAAGCACTGGTGACAGGGATTTGTTGGAACACACATCATATGATGTGCTCTGTATGTTTCCTGTCACATTTAAAAGGTGTATCAGACACATCCTCTCTTGGCCACAGGGGAACAAAGAAAGCAAATACAAGACTTCCAGAGGCATACAGGGTGGCTGCACTGAAGAATCCTATGTGAAACTACAAGTGCACAAATATTATCTTGAGTTCCCTTGAATTTCTTTCTGCCCACCTTTTAGTCCCCATCTTTCATGTATTAATAAGAAGTGCAGCAGAACCGTGATTAAATCACAATGGTTCTTGTATGATCACACATCCTCAATACAAATTACCAAACCTTAACTGTGGCTTATCTCCTGATTTTCATGGAGCTTACACGTCCTGTCAGTTACACAGGGTGTGTTGGGTCTTGGCTTGGTGCCACTGGCACAATCCATAAACTTAACAACCACTTTCAAGAGGATTCCTTGCTCAGTGTTTTCTCTGAGTCCTTCCTCAGGCTGCAAATCAAAGCTTTATTTTGTCTAACCAAGAAGTCTGGTAAGAGGGCACCTTTGGCTGGAAACGGAATGAGCAACATCCCCATTTGATGAGCTAGGCTGAATGCTTAAAAGTTTTGGTCTTCTGACGGGGCAGACATTGCCTGAATACAGTCCTGTCCTAGCCTACTCCTGTGTTCTTGCAGATCACAGGACAAGCCTGCACTCATCCGCTGAGGCTTGGATGGGATCCATCAGATTGTGGGCTCATTTGGCCATGCTGCTGGGACAGCTCAGCAGCCTCGGGCCCATCGGCAAAGTTTCTGGGCCGACTGATAATTCTGTTCCCCAACTTTCATAGCCTCCAAGCCTCAGCTTGTCCCTGAAGCAGCTTACCGTATCTAGGCTGATATTACAAAACTCAGGAAGATTCTGCCTTGTGGAACACAAGGCATAATATTAATTATATATAATATTAAAATTGATGTTGATAACTTCATATATGAACACAGGATTCTTCCAGTTCTTTTCTTCATCAAATATCCCCTTTCATCTCTCCACCTTCCTCCCCCAATGCCCTTCCATTTTCCTACTAGCATTTCCCTTTATTTATGTGAAGTCCTTTGTGTTTCCCAATGTCTCTCTAGCTTCCACATAGAGTGAAAAGGT
Organism: Muscardinus avellanarius; assembly: GCF_963383645.1. Lineage (NCBI taxonomy): Eukaryota > Metazoa > Chordata > Mammalia > Rodentia > Gliridae > Muscardinus > Muscardinus avellanarius. The sequence continues at coordinate 63,054,949 of NC_137790.1, read as the reverse complement.
ATGGCCCTTCCCTTTTCAGAAGTGGCTAATCTGGTTTAGCATAATAGTCTCCAGTTAGGAATGTGTTCTTGACCCCCTCACATTCCCAGGTGTGCAGTAGTTTCCCTCTTTTTGGTTTCCTTAGGATCCTAGGTTTACCTCTAGAGCCAGAGGTAAACCTCTCCTGCCATGGTCTCTGCCTGAGGGTAGGAACTGCCATTCATCTCTGTGTTTACCATGCTTTACAGAGGGCCTGGCACACCGTAGGCCTTCAGTGAATGTTGACAAAGATGAAGATTCCCGGATAATCTGTGTTTGGAGTCCAAAAGGGCATGCAGACAATGAAAAAAACATTTCAAGATTTTGTCACCAAATCCTGATATATTCAAAGGTTGTAGGAAGTAAATAAGCAAAGACAAAGTAGGAACTTGGAATATGAATGGTTCGGAAATACAAATAGATTCAAGAAAGGTTTAGAAAATTTGATGAATGTTAGAGAAGCATAGAAGGTATTTAAAAGAAATTGAAGCTGGGTGTGGTGGAGCAGGCCAGTAATCCCAGTACTTGCATCTTAGCGAGATTCTCAGCACCTAGAAAGACCCTCTTTCAAAATAAAAATAGCTGGGGGTATAGCTCGGAGGTAGAGTGGCCCTGAATTCAATCCCCAGTACAAAAAGGAGAGAGAGAAAGAAAGGAAGAAAAGAGAAAGGAAGAAATTGAGATGTTTAGAGAAACGTCTAGAACTTTGAAGGGAGATTGCCCAAGATATGTGCCTCTGTTTTCTTCCAGACACTCACAGGAAAATGTCAGAGATCATAGGTGGACAGGATCAGTACCCACTGCTCCTGATCAAAGTACACAATTCTGGATATGTGGGAAGGAAAGGGGGACCACACTACACTACACTACACCTCCCTGGTCCTAGGACATTGGCCCTGCCTCTCCCACCTGGAATTCTGTTTATGAGGGCCACAGCGAGGATCCATTCCCCCTCAGAGCTCCTTGGCGTGTATCCTCTCTCTTCTCTCTCTTCCTGTGCAGGCCGCCAGCCTGTGGAAAGCTGTGCCAGGATCCAGCTCTGGCTCTGAAAAGTCCGGACCACCGGGATTCACATTAATTTTCCCATTGCTAAGTTTATAGTTTACATTTGGATGATCAGAGAAATATGTGTGATGTGGGTTTCTGGCAACTAAATCTCTTTTTTCCTTCTCTCTTTCTTCAGTATATTTTTTCCAAAGCATTTCATTCCTTCATCTAGTCCAAAAGAAACTCCCCAGCTCTGCGAAGCAGCCCTACCTCACAGCAGCCCTGCAGTCAGATAAATGAGATGGTCTACAGACATCTTCCCTGTTCATCTGGCTGCCAGACTCTGTGGAGACACAGCTCCCAACTTTGACTTGTCTTTGAGGATTAATCGCATTTCTTGTTCTCTTATGTCTTTTTTTAATATTTTTAATTGGTTCAAGCCAAGAAATTCCTGAAGCCTTAGGCCAACTTATTGCAAATCATTTAATGACATTGCAAAATAGGATTTCATTCTCTCTCCTTCCTCTCACACTCCTGTCTTTGTGCTCTCTCTCCTTTCCTGCCCACTTCCTTCTACCTCAACTGATTTTTCTGCCCCCACCCCTCCCCCTCTCTTTCATCTCTCCCCCATTCTTAATTTCTTCCCACCATTAAAATCTGGGTGCAGATCTCACCTCAACCAAAAGAAAAAGAAAAAAAATTGACAGCTATAGTGTTTGGCATCGGCAATTTTTTTACCCCTCCCCATGGAAATTGTTGCTATTTAAATAAAAGAGTACGTGCCTTGCTTTCATCACAAAGTATGTTTGAGAAATATCATGTCATGTTTTCATGGCTGTCAGGAAAGAGCTTTGTTTGGAGCCAAAATTATTTGTGTAATTGGACTGGCAGGAAAATAAGAATCCCAAAGAGAGCAAACATATTTATCCCAAAGAGCGTCAATGTATTTGTCCCAGCCTGCAAAGTGAGGAGCAGTGCCCACTCTGCCAGCTTCTCTGAGTTCTCTGCAGATCACAGTGACCTGACTTAGCAGAAATGCTGGTGAAGGAAGGAAGGACCTTGCTGGTGACTCTGCTGTCAGGAACAATTGTATCTTTGTACTATCCTTGTCTCATCTTTTAGGTTAGAGGAGAGGGCTCCTGGGGTCGGGAGCTCTGGTGGCTGGGAGTTTTTTCCTTTATGTTTTCTGCAGTGCCTGGTGCAATAGACAACTTTGAGCACTTAGCTGTCTGCAAGAAGTTTGATTCCCAAAGGGGTGACACTGTACCAATGCCCACTACAGAATATACTGGTTTGGCCTGGCATCCTGAAATGCAGTTAGGTTTGGCTTTAGTCGTCTGTGAGCTAGGCTATCCACCAGGTGCTAGGTTTGGTCACTTCCCCAAATGGACAGCTTCTGAGAAGCTCATTCATGTCACAGTAACCTGGTCCTCTCCTGGGCCACATCATTTGTGGCTCTGCTCTGCCTCTGTAGTTGCCCTTGATCCTCAGCAGATGACTTCTGTGGCTTCTTATTGGTAGAGAGCACTTTATTTCAAGGACCAGCCACGGGGCCATGGTTCTCCAGGCGACTTGGGGGTACAAGGCAGTGTGTGATTCTTTGCCAGTCAGTGAAGCGGTTCAGGGCACAAGAGAAGCCCTGCATTGCCAGAGGCCACACAGCGAGACCATGCCAGGAACCCTCCACCTTCTCAAATTCCATGCTTTAGTCTATCAGGAGAGCCTGAGCCAGAGAAAGCTCTCCATAGCTTTACATTTTCTGCACATAGCACCTCTCTGAAAGGTGAGGAGTGGAAGCCGTGGGGAAAAACACCAAGTGCTATGTCATGTAGGTTTCTATCACTCTGAACCTCATTTTGATGTATAATTAGAATGCTCCAAAAACAAAACAAAACAACAGACCAAACAACAACAACAACAACAACAACAACAAAACATTCCTAGAGGAGAAGACACTTGAGAGAATTAGTGATTCAGGAGAGGTGGGATGAAAATGGAAAATGAGGAGAAACCGTGAGGTGGGAGGTGGGGCTGACATGGGCGAACCCCACTGCACACATCAGGCTGGAGCTTGAGTTTCAGTCTACGGTTTCTGAAGTTACCAACTGTTTTGAAGTTGAAAAGAAGCACATTCATTCCAAATTGAGCACAATTTTCCCTATTGGGGGGGGGAATGCTGGGTTTCCCTCAGCAACTTTCTTTTTTCTTTTGCTTACATGTTTTTCTCATCCTTTATATTTATTTATTTATTTATTTATTTATTTATTTATTTATTTATGGGACATTGGGGATGGAACCCAGGGGCATTCTACCTCCAAGCTACATCCCCAGCCTTATTTTTTTATTCTTTTTATTTGAAAGGGTCTCACTAAGTTGCGGAGTGCCTCACTAAGTAGCTGAGGCTGGCTGCGAACCATGAACCTCCTATTTCAGCCTCCCAAGTACTGGGGATTACAAGTGTACGCCACCACGCCTGGCTCATCCTTTAATTTAGTTGTGAACATTTTGTGCATTTGCAGGACAGACTGTTATATAGTTCTTAGTATTACTATCTAATTCCAAAAATGGTTGAAGTTTAAAAACAAGGTCAAAGTAGAAATTGCTAAACTTTTGCATGCACAAAGAAAGGGGATGCCCAGGGACTCATCTCTACTCTTGTTTTTCACTTTTTAGTTTAAAGAAACCATGTTACATCATGTTCCATAATGGGGCTAAGTGACTTTAAGCCAAAAAATTAATTTTTCTCTTTTTTTGTGGTACTGGGGATGGAACCCAGGGGCATTCTACCTCCAAGCTCCACCCCTCACCCCTATATTTTATTCTTTATTTTGAAACAGGGTTTCACTGAGTTGCAAAGGGCCTCACTAAGTAGTAGCTGAGGCTGGCTGTGAACCACAATCCTTCTGTCTCAGCCTCTCAAATGCTGAGATTACAAGTGTGTGCTACCACGCATGCCTGGTTTTCTTCCCTCATCTTAAAAAAAGAAAAGGGAAAAGTCGTCTCCAGATCTTACTGAATCAATACACTATGCGGCTCTGCCTATTTCTTTTAGAACAGAAAATAGACCATGCTTTTATTTAAGCACAGGATATATGTACAAAGGATGGATCACTATGTGTATGTGTATGTATGTGCTGGTGAGTGTTTGTGGGGAGGAGTATCAGTTAAGAGTCCTTGGTAGAAGATGTACCATAGACTTGAGCTGGCTTTGGTGGTAAATAGCAACCACTGCTAAATAAAGAATTGAACCCCCTGATTTTTGGGAAGGTATCTGCAGCTATCATGCCCTGAGCTTGATACCTAGCATCTGCCTGGATGTTTGTGTCAGGCCTAACAGGAGGATTAGTGTTGCTAATGCCATTTGACGATTTCACCATAATACTAGGGAAAATTCTTGTGAGATGGTAATTTCTGCCTATATCCAACAGAAACTAGAAAGTGTTAACATGACTTTGACCTAACCCTACAAAGTATTTCTTACTTATTTTCTATTAAGATATTCAAGTTGCTTAGCACCTTCTGAATCTAAGCTTTCTTTCAACAATTTTCTTGCCCAACTAGCAAAGAAAAATATACGTAACTTAAAACAGCTAAATTTCCAGCTAAGATAGTTCTCATTTTCCATCTCTTGACCTGCATGTGGACATGTCTCTGGCCCTCGTGGCAAGGGCAGACACACTCAGCCCCAACTTCCAGCTGCAGGCTCCCTCCCCCCTTGGGGCAGCTCAGGAAGCCACCTGTGTTTTCTTTCCTCCCCCAACTCTTCTTCCCACTGCCCTCCCTTCATCCCAAAGCAAAGGACTGTTTAGGATTCCCTGAGACATGCAAGCCAACACACAAATGTTTTTCCAATTTGGAGTGAATGATTTCTTCTTGTTGTGTTAGGAGTCATTGGCAGACTGAGCCAGACTGAGGAAAGAAAGCGTGGTGCTGAAGAAAACACTCTTGGGTTTTCTTTTTTTAATCAGGGCATGTGCATTCCCAAAGAGAAAAGAGATGAGAAACCGCGAGAGAAGGGGGAAATGGGGAGTGAGATGGAGTGGCAAGACAGAGTCAATTACGTGGTGGCTAGATTAAGAATTTGGCAGAGCTCGCCTTAGAAATATGTCACTAAGGAAATAAAACTCACAGTAATTATCTGAGCCATCCCGAGGCAATTCTGGGTCTAGGTCTGAGTACGTAATGCTGAAAGCTCAATTTAGTTATTAAAGGTCTGAGAAAGGTATATGAGGACTCAAGAAATTAAAGATAAAGTGGGCCCATACATATTCTTCAAGGCTCATCTCCTGAGCCTTATTCAATCTCCTGAAATGGAAATGGATCATTGCTGGCCTCTGAGCTCTCATTAGAGTCTGTTTGCATCTCTGATAGGCCACTCAGGGGGCTGACTTGCCTTATGGCTTTTTGTATGACCAAAGTCTGTCTCCTCTATTAGACTAAGAGGTCCTCAGTGGCTAGGACCAGGTCTAACTGTGCCCTATTGGAAATCCAAACACAAAATCTTCAAATATATTCAAATAGAGAAGTCAACACTGGGAAATGGATGGCTTACAATTATCCAAGTGGGACTCATGATTGTGGGTTTTGTCAATTTTAATAGAAATCTTTATGGATAAAACAATTGTTTTGTGGTAAAGTACTGAGGCAGAGATTAAATTACAGGGGCTAAATTCTGAAGAGACTATTTCTTCCTTTATTGAGATTCACATGTTCATATATTCTGGGGAAGAACATCACAGTGATTGCTGAAAATGAAAGAGAAAGTCTTTGGATTGGTGGATTAATTGGGTTCATGCATGCATGCTTGTTTCTCCTCTCATCCTTTCTACCCCTCTATTCCACAAAGGATTTTAAGTGTCATATAAGAATATATACTATAAAACATAAGCTAAATTTTAAAGTAAAAATCAAGAGTAGGAGAAAACAAAGATTCAGAAATGGAAGCCTTCACATTATTTGCAATGGATGTGTCCAAAGCAACAAACAGGCTAAGACAAGAGGTTTTCATAAAGCTGTTCCTGTAGCCTGAAAGCATCTCTGGGTGGGCCTGGACAACAGGATCACTGAGTCTGAACTTTCAGTGGCACAGCTCCATCCATCCAAGGCTGGAATCTAAAACATCTGGGGGGCTGAATGGAGTCTCCAAAGGTAGAAGAATAACCGTCACACTGACAGTGTGCAAACATTTCAGTCTAAAGGGGCCATTCATGATTCTTGGAGCTGGACTTAGGCGGAGTCTAATTTCTTCACAGTATTTCCAAAGAGATATGTTCCTAAACTACCCCAGTAGATGACATGTTTGAGGTGGATGGTAGGCTGTTAAGATGGTTAATTTTATATGTCAACTTCACTAGACAATGGTGACCAACCGTTTGGTCCAACACTAGATGTTGCTGTCAGGTATATTTTAGATGTGATTAACATTTACAATCAGTAGACTTGAGTAAAACTCTGCATTCCATAATGGGGGTGAGCCTCATCCAATCAGTTTAAGGCATTTAAGAAAGAAGATTGAGGTTTCCCAAAGAAGGACAGCATAAAAATCTACCTGAGTTCCTAGACTTTGGACTAAAGACTGACCGCAGCATCAACTTTTACCTGAGTCTCCAGCCTGCATGAGTCAAGTCTTTAAAATCTGTCCGTCTGTTTCTCTGAGTATCAGGGCCTATTTAGTTCAAGGTCTGAACGTAGATGATGTTCATAAACAATGGGGTACCTGATGGGAATCAGAGGGGAAGGGAACAAGCGGGAAGAGACAGGGCTTGTTTGTAGAATTTGTCATGCTGAGGGACAGGGTCAGCACAGCCTGTCAGCCAGAGCCACTCTGTCTGAAGGGAGGTGGGCAGCAGGAGGCCCACAGAGGCACAAATGACCAGCTCTACGGGCCACACTGACAACATTCTGTAAAACCCTAGCTGTTCTTAAAGGCAGCTGGAAGTAGGAATATATGTATATAGGGAGAGAAGAGAGTCTCGGGGTATTTCTGTCTTTCAATCAAGCCAGTGCTCCCTCAGCTCCAGCCATGATTGGAAGCCTGGACTCATGTCTTCCTAAGGGCACTTCCCAGAATGCAGCATGGGGCTGGATACAGGCCTCAGAGCTTCCTGACGACCAAATGGACCAAAGATGAAACCTGGAATTTCTAGAAAGCTTCAGAATATTACCATCATAGCCTCTCACTTGCTCACCCCCAAATCCCAACACCTGGTGATGTGACTATTACCCTGTTTATTCCACAGCAGTGGCAATCAGAGAGGAAATGACGAACACAGCATCATGTAAGTCTTAAGTGGTGAAGACTTGAACCTAGGATTTTAAAGTTTATATCAGTCCAACTCTTGTCTCATTGATGGGATAAATTAAATTATGGTACTAAGAGGCCCTTTTTTCTTTCCTCAAAGTCACAGAGGCATGGAGATGGTTACCTAGGGGAGATATTTTCTCTACTATAAGCCTCTTCACCTGCTGATCTCTGAGGCCAGAGAAAGGCTCATTCAGGAGAAGGGGCCCGGTCTTTGTGCTCAAAGGCCCTATGGAGGGCTGCCTAGCTCTACCCACACGACCATCAACCAAGGGCTTCACATTAACCTCAGGACTAAAATTTCCAGATATAGAATAGGTAAATAGCCAGTTGCCATTCATTTTATTTTCAACTAAATTGGAACCTATGATTTTTAGAATTGGAAGAATTGATTAAAAAATAGATGATGTTAAAAGTAAAGGATTACATATGAGTTTGGTCTTTTGTTTTGGTACTAGAAATGGAACCCAAGGGCATTTTACTTCTGAGCTATACACCCACCCCTTTTTAAAATTTTTTAAAATTAGAAACAGGTTCTTGCTAAGTTGTGGAGGATTTTGCTAAGTTGCTAATGCTACCTCGACACTGCGATCCTCCTGTTTCAGCCTCCCAAGTACTGGAGTTACATACACGTGCCACTATCCGTAGGAGTTTATTGGAATGGCGGCCAGGGACAGAGAACAGCCTTCAAAATGCAAGCCACCTTGATGAAGTGCTGTGCCACCTTGCTGTGCTGTGTTGAGAACCGTGCAGGCAGAACCAGGCCCAGGATTCCCTTGATGGTGTCTACTATTGGCCCAGGAGCATAGTGGGGATATTTGAGCCATGTACAGTGGTTCACCACCTGGTATAAAGCTTGTGGGGGGAAAAAAAAGAGATAAAAGAAGAGGAAAGAAGAAAACCAAAGTCAGGAGCACCTCAAAAATAAGAATGAGACAATGTGATCCGAAGTGAGGCACTGGTGGCAAGAGAAATTGACCAAAAATAAAATTTAGGTTAAATAGGAGAGAAAAACTTCTCCACAGACAAGCAAGATTGCACATGCCCAGAGCGAGGCCTGTCCACATGGCTGTGGCAGGCTCGGTTAGAGGGAGAAGACACAGGTGAGACTTTGGAGTGGGTCCCTACTTCTGGCTCCATCTTGCCTGAAAATCAGAAACTGAAGGAAGCATCCAGGTTGGAGTGAGGCCAAGCGGACCACCAGGCCTCAACACTGGAGTACTTACTAGGTGCCTTGGCCAGGAAAGTTTTCGGGAGGCTTCTTCCGTACTCCTGAGTCTGCACATATGTTCGAGACCCCAGCATCTACAACTCCGAGTGATCCCTGAGTTACAAACACACGCAGGTATACCAAAGAGGCCAGAGGAGAAGGAGGCCTTGCGTACCGAAGGTGTGCAGGTGTGCACGTGTGTGCGGGTGTGCACCTGTGTGCACCATCGGGCAGCTGCCAGCCTTTCCCCTAAATGCAGACCAAGCCTTGGTAATCCCATCTATGGAGCAGCCTCCTTAGACACCAGCCAACCAGCAAAACACAGCCCCCGTTCTGCCTGGGAATGTGCTTTCAGAAACTTCATCTAATTGCTGGAGCCTAGGCCAAATCCCCCAGTGGCATTAACCCAAAGACAGCACCCCTTCCCTCTCCCCAGCCCACTGCTATCTCCCCTGGAGTGGGGAGGGGCGGCTGTGGTTCCACTCTACCAACCCCTTCTTCTGCCGGCCCCAGGCCCCAGCCGGCTCACTCTGTTTCCAGCACTCCTCCTTCCTTCTCATCGGGCCCAAACAGTTCACTGTGATTCATGTCCAAACGACAAGCCAATCATTCTTGGCTCTCCAACAAGACGAGATCCACTCTCGCACAAGCCCCTTCTTCTCTCCCTGCGTCTTCTTGGGCTGCACCCAAACCTTTCCCTTTGTCCTTCCTGCCAACCACATATCCCTTCAAGCCCCACAGAGGCCGCAGCCAGGCATTTTTCAAAAAATAAAGGCTATAAACTGTCTCTCTTCACAAGATACACCTTGAAGCAAAAGGAGAGCTCCAAAATGAATCTCCTCTCCAGCCCTCCCTCCCTTCTCCAAACAGTAAGAGGTTCAGCCTGGCTTCTAATTAGGCCGGATGAACGGTTATGGAATTTCTTGAGCCTCCACAGATGTGTGCTGCCCAAGTGCAGTTGAAGCCTCCCTCCCAGATTCCCTGTAAAGGCACCCATGTTGCTCAAAGGAACATCTTGTTTGTAATAATGAACAACTGCAAGTGAACTAATTGCCTGGCAATAGGAAAAGAGTTCAGTATATTAGGCTGGAGCAGCTTGGAGGATGTTCCAGGGCCCTCGGGAATATGATCACGCTTTGCTCGGGGCTGAGAGAACGAGCAAACTAGGGAGGGGAGAGATGGAATGTGCTGGAGTGATGCTCTACAACTGTACACACACGAAAAATGCGGTGGGTTGTTCACTTAAGATTAGTACACCTTTTGTACTCTATTGTATGAATTTATACTCATTAAGAAAGAGATAGTAGGCATGGTGGCACACATCTGTAATCCCAGTACTTGGGAGGCTGAGACAGGAGGATTGCAGGTTTGAGGCCAGCCTTAGCAATGGAGTGAGACTCTCGGCAACCTAGTAAGATCCTGTTTCAAAACAAAAAATAAAAAGGGCTGGGGATTTAGTTCAGAGGTAAAATGCCCCTGGGTTTAATTCCCAGTAACACACACACACACACACACACACACACACACACACACACACACACAGAGTCAACTATTGTATGGCCAATAGCAAATGTTCTCATACAATGTCAAAAGGGAAAAAAAGAGTAGAAATTATAATGCAGAAGCATCATTACAGCAATGTAAAACTATGGGTATGGATAAAGGAAGGGTACACGCCCAAATGATCACGGAGTTTGTGTGGAGATGCGGAACTTATATGAGATATAGTGTTTTTATATATTCTAAAATTTCTATAGTACAATATAACTTAAAACACAAAAGCAGGCTGGGCGTGGTGGCGCACGCTTGTGATCCCCGCGCTTGGGAGGCGGAGACAGGAGGATCGCGCAGGTTCGAAGCCAGCCGCGCGCTGGCTTAGGAGACCATGTTTCCAAATAAAAATATAAAATAGGTCTGGGAGTGTAGCCTGGAAGTAGAAGGGTTTCGAGGAACCCCAGTACTACCAAAAACAAACAAACAAACCAACAAACATAAAAGCAGAAGAAGAAAGTGTACAATGATAAGAAGTATAGCTCTAACCTCAGCCCTCTCTGTTCTTTTTGGGGTGAGGGGGGTGTAGGGAAGAGGGGTTGCTGGGGATGAAACCCAGGACCCTGTGTGTGCTAGGTGAGCATTTTACCACTGAGCTACACGCCCAGCCCTGCTCGGCCCTTCCCGATGTGAGGGGATAAGCCCCTCCCCACCTCTACCCTCTTTACCTAAGCTCCAGGCACCCTACACACCCACCCACACCCGCAAGGGCTGCCTGGCTGGGGCCTGCCTCCGCCCCGAGCACTGGCCGCCTGCCGCCTGCTTCTCAGAGGACCCAGTGCTCAGCTGTAGTGGTGATGTCCCTGCCGCAGAGGAGCAGGGCTCCCACTGTGTGGGGCTCCCATGCAGCTCAGGGTCATCCTGGTCCCTCAGGGAGAGAGCTGGGGCCATGCTCTGCTTCCTGCTTTAGAAAAGGGTGGGGCTGCTGGAGTATTATTTCCCAAGGAAGCAGGAGCACAGCCAGTGGCTTCGTTCCACTCTCCTGTAGAGTGACACCAGCTCTCACCACTCGGCTCCCAGGCCTCACACACCCCAGGGCCCTGGCTGACCACGGCAGGCAAGCATTGGAGAAGTGTGCTGCCTTAGGCGTGGCCCTTGACATAGGGCCACCAACTTCCTGGAGTCACGTCTCCACGAAGGTGATGGTGGTGAGCGTGTGGGAATCCAAGGCCGAGTGCCAGGGATGGGAGACACTGCTGAGTGCTGAGGGAACGAGCCCTGGAAATCTCCAAGTTTAAATGAAAATGCCATCAAAGAAGTTTCGACATTTTCTCCTATTTCCCACACTCCAGGTTTCATGAGAGGGGCCAAGTTGGGGGCAACTCTTTGTAGCTCCTGGCTGTCAGCTCAGCATGAGTGTTGGTTGGGATTGCTGCACAGCCTTCAGGAGAGCATTTAATTGGTGGAATCTTATGTTTCTTTATGGAAATGGGTAGAAAACAAGATAAGCATGTACTGTGCCTAAGACACAGTATACCCAAGTAGTAATCACATATAAAGGCTGAGTGTCTGACAGCCCACTTCCAACTGGCTCAACACAGGATGGTGGGGAGTAGAATACAGCAGTCACTAGAAACACTTGTCCTGGGTCAGGATCTTCTTCAATCTATAACTATGCCAAGTCTGTGTGTGTGTGTGTGTGTGTGTGTGTGTGTGTGTGTGTGTGTGATAGTGGGGATGGAACCCAGGGGCCTTCTACCTCAGGCTACACTCCCAGACCTATTTTATATTTTGTTTGGAAACAGGGTCTCACTAAGTAGCTAAGGCTGGCTTCAAACATGCCCATTTTTCCTGTCTCAGCCTCCCAAGTACTGGGATTACAAACCCGGGAACTATGTCAAGTCTCTTGACCCTTGTTTTGCCCTGTTGAATTCTCATAATATATACGTATGTAATTCTGTAAAAACTATGTCTCACTTTCACAAACATAAAAGAAATAAGAAAGCTGGGTACAGTGGCTCAGGCCTATAATCCCAGTACTTGGGAGGCTGAGACAGGAGGATCACAGGTTCAAGGCCAGCCTCAGTAACTGAGTGAGATCTTGTTTCAAAATAAAAGCTAATAAGGGCTGGGAATGTAGCTTAGAGGTAGAGAGAGAGAGAGAGAGAGAGAGAGAGAGAGAGAGAGAGAGAGAGAGAGAGGAGAAGGGAAAGAAGGAAAGATAAAAAGGTAGGTTGGTTATGAGGACAATCTGTCAAGAAGCTCATGAAAATGGAATCCATAGGATTCACCCTGTCAGGAGGGATTTTAGAAGCCACTTGGACCTTGATTTCCATATGTCAGCCTGAAGACCTAAGTTTTTTGTAATATACTTATCAGAAATAATACTAATTCTATATCACAAACAGAACATCTATAAATAATTATTTTAAATAAACTCTTACACTGAAAGCAACAATATAAATAAAAGGTGAAACTTGAAAAACAAAAAAATCTGCCATCTTGGACCAATCTACCACCCAGTCTCTTCCCTGCTCCTCCTCTCTCTATCCCTTTTTGTTGTGGACGAGGATTGATATTCCAGGCCTGTGGACCATGCCGGAATGAGCAGGTGAATGCTCACCCAGCTCTGCTGTGAGCATGGGTGTGGGGGCGGGGGAGATGGACTGAAACACAGGGTGACCAGGTGGAAAGGCCCCGGGACAGCTCAGCCTCGCAGACCCTCGCTCTGGACATGGCCCTGCTCGGAGCAGAGGTTCCCAAGGCCACAATGGTGTCACTCCCCCCTCTGGGGATTGCTAGATTACTGTCCTCCCATCTGAAATTTCAGCTATTAAGACCCTTTAATGGCCTGACCAATGACTGATTGGCAGAGAGCGGACGGGACACTAAGCAGAATGGCAGAAGCGCAGACTCACTGGCGAGTGTCACCGTGGCTGGCACGCTGGCCACAGCCCCCGCAGGCATCCGGGCCACACACTGGTACCGTCCCACGGTGTGGTTGTTGAGGGCGGTGATGACAAGTGTCCCGCGGGTGAGGAGGACGCCCAGGGCCTCGTCCGAGCCGTTCAGCTCCTTCCCGTTCAGGCGCCAGGTGACATTCACCCACGGGGGTTCCACCACGCAGCCCAGGATCACAGACCCTCCGAGCTTCTGGACGGTGGACGCGGGCTGGACGGTGACCCGGGGAACCTCGCCTGGAGAAAGAGCCGGGATGCAGCAATGAACTGACGCCCCAAGAAGCCAGCGTCACCTTTGTAGAAGCACTGTGCCCCAGCAGCCCTTTGGGGTTGAGCTCCCAGGAGTTGATTTTCTGAGTAACCCAACTGCCCTTGCCCCTCCCCCAGCCTGTCCCGTTCCCAAGAAGTAGTTCTGGCGTGGCAGCGTGTGCAGAGGCCAGACAGAGCTCAGGTCCGGAGCTGGACAGAGGACCTGTGAGCCACGGGACTTGCTCTTTTCAGTCTCCGTTTCTCATTGTAAAACGAGACTACGGATGTTCCTCTCGCAGGCTGGCATGAGGCTTACGGATGCATGCCAATGGCCTGCTGTGGTCTCATATGGCAAATGTGCAATAAAAGCCAATTCTCATTCCTCCTCTTTCTCTGGCATAGCTCTAAAATGAATAAAATACCAAGCTGTAACCAACACGAAGTTGTCTTTTCACTTTATCTCTTATCTCCTGTTTCGGCAGTGTGCCTGAGGCACTCTTTGTTGTTGTTGTTGTTTTTTTGGTACTGGGAATTGAAGCCAGGGGCATTCTATCTTTGAGTTCTACCTCCAGCCCCTTTTGTCTTTTATTTTGAAATAGGGTCTCATTAAGTTGCTGAGGCTGTCCTCGAACCTGAGATCCTCCCAGCTCAGCTTCCCAAGGACCAGGTTTACAGGCGTGACTCACCATGCCTGGCTGGAGGTGCCCTTCTCTAAGAGTTAGTGCAAGAGCTCCGTGCTCCACCTGAGGTGGGCAGAGTCCTCCCGGGAGGCGGGCTGAGCAGGGAAGGGGAGCACTCACTCAGGTCAGCAAGGCAGCGCGCTGCGGCCATGAGGAGCCAGGCCAGGACCACCTCAGGCCTCTTTTCTCTCCGCAGTGTCATCATCCCATGCAGCACGGTGTGTCACGCAGGGGGGTCCCAGGCCAACGTCCCATAAGCCACCAGGGTCGCTCACAGAGATCCTTCGGTCCCGGCAATACTGCTGAGAGAAAGCAAGAGTGGATGGCTGTGGTGAGAAGGCCACAGGGCCGCTGTGCCCCTCACCCTACTGCACCAGGCTTGTTAAGGCCCAGCTCTGCCGCTGGAAGACCAAGGAACCCCCTTGTGCGATTCCTTCTCTCTAAGAAGCTCCTTTCCAGTGCCCCCCTGAGCTAGAAGAAGATGCTAGCATGGTAAGAATCCATGAATTGGCGGGGCGTGGTGGCACACACTTGTAATCCCAGCATTTGGGAGGCTGAGACCAGAGGATCGCAGTTCGTGGATAGCCTCGGCTACTTTGAGACCCTGCTATTTCAAAATAAAGAATAAAAAAATAGGGCAGAGGGTATAGCTTGGGGGTTGAATGCCCCTGGGTTCCACCCTCACACCTGCAAAAAAAAAAAAAGAACCCATGGAGTAGGGGCCCAGGATATGGAGCGGCTGAGGTCTACAGCCACATCTGGACACGGGGCAGTGTGTCCAGCCAGACGTGGGACAGATGAGATAACTCTCACCACTGGCTTGCCAATGGCCAGATGTCAATGGACAGCATGTGGTTTGCCATGTCCCTGGTGCAGGCCTTGGTGGGACAGCACCGTCATACATGTACGCATGGATGTTTACTGAGTGCCCTGAGAGGGAGGTTTCTGGTTAAGGAATGCTCAAGTCTGTGACTCGTGAAAGCAGTCTTGCTTCCGTCTCCTCGCTCCAAGCTCTACTCCCCAAGACTCTGATCCATCTTGAATTGACTCTTGTGCAGGGTGAGAAAGTGGGGTTTGTTTCCAGTTTCTGCATATGGTTAACCAGTTTTGCCAACACCATTTATTGAACTGGCTATCTTTTTTCCAGTGTATGTTCTTGGCCCCTTTGTCAAAAATCAATTGGCTGTAAGTGTGCGGACGCATACACATTCTTCTGCCACAGCCAAACCCAAGGTTTGGCTTCTCTGCTTTCACTGATGTGTTAATAGATCACTAGCAAATAAGGAAGGCACATCAATACCTGTATTAGACAGGGAGGTATCGGAACAAGTTCCTATAACATCTAAGGCAACCCTCTGATGACCGGACAGGGATGAATCCTCCTGAAGCATGTGCATGCGGCAACGCTCTTAGTAGCTTTCTAGGAGGATGACCTATATTTGAAATGTTAATTCCAGACCAGTTGATCTACCCAGGGACTCTTGAAGATTTACAGCCACCACTGAAAAATCAGGGGAAGAAATTAAGCTTCTGGCAGCGGTGTTGAGCTAGGCGGTCTGTGGTGTTCTGGCTGCCTGCACGGTTTGCTGTTAAGAGCGGATCCCGAGTCCAACCCCCAGCACTCCTGGCCTGGGGAGCTGCAGGCTGAGGCTTCAGGTCACTCCATGCTTGGAGGGGCTGGGATCTGCCTAGGCGTTTTGCCTCTCCAAGGCCTGTTGGCTTTTGGTACCCTCTAAACCAGTTCCTGTCCCCACACCAGTGTTCACATTTCCCAAGAAAGAGCTCTTTCCCTTTGATTTTTAATCCTCCCTTTGCCTTGGGACCTCGATGTTGGGCCTACAAGACTCCTCGACTGCTCTGGGAAAGGACGAAGGGACCTTCTCTCAACAGGGCTTAAAAGAACATTTTAAAAGAAGCTTTTCCAAAGTTCTTTCCTGGCAATTTAAAATAATTTCCTGTTGGTGTAGAGAGAAGGACTTTTGGTCTTTTTTCAGACAATCCAGTAAATCAAAGGGTCATATTCCTAGCAAAGTGAAATTCACGAAGCCGCAAAGGATGTGGGCCCGGCCGGGAAGGGCCGTGGTGGCAGGAGAGGCGGGGCACCCGCTGCTGCCTCAGGAACCCCTAACCTCCCTCACAAGGGTCTCTTCTAGTCCTCACATCGGCCCTGCAACCCCATTTTACAGGTGAGGAAACTGAGTTCCGGAAGTGGGACGACCGGCCCAGGATGGTATAACTGTGGGCTTGGACAGAAACCAAAGCTGGGCTGATTCCAATGCTCTGTACTTTTAGCCACAATAGTAGCTTTGCCCCACTTTTTCTATCAGGGCTCTGTGCCCAGTGACTGTTGAACAGAGGTGGAATAAGAGTGAAGTCAAATAGTCATTTCCAATGGAAGTTTATACCAAAAAGCAAGCATTTGGTGTCCTCTCAACTTTCCAGATACTTGGGTTAATTCTCTACTCTGCTTTTGCCCAATGAGATAATGCATTAATATAGAACACGACATTGATTTCCCAGTTATGGGATTTTAAGACACAAGCTTGCTCATAACATGCCCCAGTTTCCCAGGCTCCTCAAGAAGATTGATGTCAACTGTTCTTTAATCTGCCCCAAGGAAAGGGAGAAGAGGGGAGTGAAGGGCGGGAGGGGAGGGAAAGGAGAGAAGGGAGGAAAGAAGACAGAAAACGTAAGAAGTAAAAGGGCACAAGGAGGACAAGCAGACACAAAGAGGGACAGAGGGCTGTTTCTCATCTGAGCGCAGGTGGCTGTAAAGGTGCCTGGGCTGTAAAATCAACAAAGGTTTTACTGAGGAAATTCAGCCCAGACGCCCTCCTGATTAACCAAGCCAGACGACTCCTGTTACTTCTGCGTGCTTGGTGATTTATAAGGTTCAGAATGGAAACAGACCCAGTACTGCTGCCTGCTACTACTCCCCTCTTAAAAGCAATAAGGAGAAAAATAAGCAGTGGGGGCGTGAGGTGGGGTGAAAGGAGGTAGGTACCCAAAGATGGAGAAAGGAATTGGCTTATTAATCTCCACAGCAGACTTGTAAGCAAGTACCATCTTAGTGACCCTCCCCTCCAGAAGCAATATACTGGAGTCTCATCTAAAAAAAAGCAGAAGGCAGGTGGTGGTGGAGGGGGTCACTGAAGATATGATACAGCTGGAAAAATGAGGTAACTTCTTGGACCAAGCTACCCAGTGAATTTTGTCTAGAAAGATAACAATTCCAAAGATTTAGGTATCTGGGAATTTTATTTTGATGTTAATTTTTCTAAAGGCAAATAAGGCTTAAACTGGAGAATCGAGTTGCAGTGTTACTTTGTCTCCCTGGGAAATGAGCAGGGTACAATTTCAGAGCTGGGCGAAGGCAACACTAAGGCGTTATTTTTCTTGGCAATGCAAAGTTACGTCTGGATCCTTCTTATTTTTTTATGCCTTCCTTTTTTCAGAAAAAGAGAAGGAATGAAGACAGAGAATCAAAAGCAGATAAAGAAGAGAAAAATGAATTTTCGCCATGAATTATTCACTGAGGTCTAGGAACCTGCCATTTTCAAGGGTAATTTGGACTCAGGAAAGAAAAGAAAATACATCTGAGAAGCTTCACCGCTGACAAGCATGTTCTCCACCGAAATAATCACCTCCAAACAGACATCTCTGAAACTTTCCAAGATCAACAACAACAAAACATACTTCTGAGGCGGAGACCAAGCAGGAGAAATTGTAGCCTTGGAATGTTTATTTTTTTGAGAAAATTACAAACAACTGCGAGTGGATCTTCAGGAGAAGGCCAGCTCCCCGCCTCCCCAGAGGACCAGCTAACTCCACCCACCCAGAGTGAGAGGAGCCACGCAAGGTCACTGGCTCAGCCCAGCACACCCAGAATACTGCAGCTGCCTCAGGAAGGGAAGCCCAAGCATCTAAACCACAAAGCAGGCCCTGGGGTGTCCCAAGATCAGTAACAAGAGCTGAAGAGGAGAGAGCATGATCTAGCAGACAGCAGAAAGAGCCAGTCTTTCTTTCTTTTTTTTTCTTTCTTTCTTTCTTTCTCTTTCTTTCCTTCTTTCTTTCTCTCTCTCTCTCTCTTTTTTTTTTTTTTTTGTGTGTGTGGGAGGGAATACTGAGGATTGAAGTCAGCTGTGTTCTACCTCTGAGCTACAGCCATCAGACCTTTTTCTTTTGAAACCAAGTCTCACCAGGGTGCCTAGGGCCTTGCTAAGTTGCTGAGGCTGACCTCAAACCTGCAATCCATCCTCCTGTCTCAGCCTCTCAAGTACTGGGATTACAGGTGCACATCACTGCACCCAGATCATAAAGGGACTTTCTTTTATTTTCCTCCTCCTCCTCCTCCTCCTCCTCCTCCTCCTCCTCCTTCTTCTTCTTCTTCTTCTTTTTTTTTTTTTTTTTTTTTTTTGCAGGTCTGGGGATAGAACCCAGGGGCATTCGACCTCTGAGCTACAACCCCTACCCTATTTTTTATTCTTCATTTTGAAACAGGGTCTCACTAAGTTGCAGAAGTCCTCACTAAGTAGCTGAGGCTGTCCGTGAACTGCAATCCTCTGGTCTCAGCCTCCCAAATGCTGGGATTGTAAGCATGCGGCACCATACCCACCTAAGGGACTTTCTTAAAAACACTCTTTAATGGCAAAACTGAGATCTGACAGTCTTTTGTTCTGTTGGTTGAGAGGAAATAGTTACATAAAATATTTTTGTCCCAAGGTTCATTTTTTGATGTTCTCAGTTCTGCAGATTAAGATTCCCTTTTTCCTACAGTGTGTGAGGACAGAGCAAAGCTTTCCTCCTCTGAGGGGATGGTGAGAGGCTGGGGGGCAGGTGCTGGCAGCCCCCAGTCTTAAAAAAGAGGGTAGAACTCTTGCAGAGAAGAGTGGAATGAGCTGGGGGTGGTGGTGCATGCTTATAATTTCAGTACTTGGGAGGCTGAGACAGGAAGATCACAGGTTCGGGCCAACCTCAGCTACCAGCCACTTAGTGAGCCCCTCCATAACTTAGTGAGATCCTGTTTAAAAATGAAGATTAAAAATAGGTCTGGGGTGTTGCTCAGAGGCCGAATACCCCAGGGTTTCATTCCTAGTAGTAAAGAAAAAAAAAAGAGTGAATGGGGAAAAGATCCTGGAGGAATAAGTGAATTTAATTCCCAGAGGGCGGAGTGTATGAATTTAGACAGCCTTGAGAAGTAATTAAGAAAGAAAATTTATTACAACATTATGTTGTACAGCTTTAATAACAGCTGGGCGTGGTGGCGCACGCTTGTAATCACCGCGCTTGGGAGGCAGAGACAGGAGGATCTCGCAGGTTCGAAGCCAGCCGCACTGGCTTAAGAGACCCTGTTTCCAAATAAAAATATAAGATAGGTCTGGGAGTGTAGCCTGGAGTTAGATCCCCAGTACCACCACCAAAAGAAATATATATATATATATATATATATATATATATATATATGTACAGCAAAGCTAGGTGTGATGCTACATACCTGTTATACTTGGAAGGCAGAGACAGGAGATCGCAGGTTCAAGGCAGCCTCAGCAACTTAGCAAGGGCTTTTTCAAAATGAAAGGAAAAGGAAGGAAGAAAGGAAGGAAGGAAGAAAAGGGCAGGCTAGAAGTGTAGCTTAGAGATAGAATGTCCCTGAAGTTAATTCCAAACACGTGTGTGTGTGTGTGTGTGTGTAGGTCTTTCAAGGTTTCATAAAAATTTAAGATTATTTTCTTTCAGACAAATAATATATATGCACAATATTATTGTTATACATAATTACATATTACATATATATATATAGTAAAAAAAAAAGTTCATTTTTACTTAAAAAGTTGTCCTTTGCCCAAGGATCTAATTAAAAGAAAACATTTTTAAATTGGAGGGACCTCAAGAAAATACAGGAATAGCTTAGAATAACACCGAATGTGTTTCGGGGCCGAGCGAGTGTCAGAGACTGGCAGAAGGGAAGTTTCGGGCTACAAATCAGGTCTGCTCCTAGTCCAGTGCTCTTTTCACGATCCCAGCACTGCCACCAGCAAACTGTGTCTGTGAGTTTAATTCTCAACTGCTTACAACTGGTTTGCGCACACATTTTAGAATGTTTCTGAATATACTTCCTTATGCCAAAAAAAAGTTACCCGGATTATCATCTCTAACAGTAACTTTCTATGTGATCACTGTCAGACTTTATCATTTACATTCTTATCTAGAATAATCTCCTACCGTTCACTGCACAAACCTCTTCTCCAAGGATGGAAACATCCTGTATTTGTGCTGTATAAAATGCTATGTGGCCCCCAGGCACGTGTGGCTATTAAACACTTGAAATGTGACTAATGTAACTAAGAAACTGAATTTTAGGCTTTCTTTCATTCTAAATGTCTGTATAGACTAGTGGTTATCACATCAGACAGCACAAGTATAGATTAAAACCTCCAACATTAGCCGGGTACAGTGACACACACCCGTAATGCCAGTGCTTAGGAGACTGAGATAAGAACATCACAAGTTCGAGGCCAGCCTCAGCAACTTAGCGAGGCTCTATTTCAGAATGAAATTTTGAAAAGATATAGGGGTAGGTCGGAGGTAGAATGCCCCTGGGTTAAATCTCCAGTACCGATCTACCCTGATCACTCTGATATCAAATAGGTACAATAACAATGGTTTGTTGTTCTTAAATATGAACCATGCTCTAGCCAACCCCTAAACATAGTTTTTCTTTAGTCCTTCTCCAAATGTGCACGAGCCTTCTATTAAAAACCTATGTATATTATGATTTTAAAAATTACAAGTTTTATTGGGAAAAATATACCACATAGAAGACAGTAAGGCAGTACTCAAAGATGAATTCAGTCTTAAGGAGCTTAAAACCAAATTTAGGACATAAATTTACTAGTACTCAGCAAATATCCATCAGTTTCTCTTCATTTCCCAGCCTTCTCAGCAGTTAGCTGAGGATCATGTGACCAGTGCTGGCCAATGAAATATGAGTATGTCACATGTCACTTCTGGGTCAGGGCAATCCATTAAGAACTAGAGAGCGCTTCCATCTTTCCCTTTCCCAATCTGGTGACCACATGTCACATGTTTCAGATGGCACAACCTTAGCTTTTTTTATTTTTATTTTTTTTATTGGACCCAAGGGAATTCTACTACTGAGCTACACCCTAGTCCTTTTAAAATTATTTTGTTTGTTTTATTTTTTGAAACAGGGGCTAAGTTACCATGTGCTGACCTCAATCTTGCTGTAATAGCTTAACTGATCACGGGTTCAGTCACAAATGGGATGTGGCAAATGAGAGCATTACAGGAAAAAAATTTTCTGGATGTAGTATTTGAAACTGGGACTGATTATATTTGTTTATTTTATTTTATTTTGCTTTGATCTTTGTTTGTTTTTGTTTTGTTTTGTTTTGTTTTGGTACTGGGGATTGAACCCAAGGGCATTCTACCTGTGAATAATAACCCCAGCCCTACTTTTTATTTTTATTTTGTTTATTTATTTATTATTTTTTATTTTACTTAGTTTTTTTTTTTTTTTGCGGTACTGGGGATGGAACCCAGGGGGATTCTACCTCTGAGCAACACCCCCAGACCTATTTTTTATTCTTTATTTTGAAACAGGGTCCCACTGAGTTGCAAAGGGCCTCTTTATAAGTAGTAGCTGAGGCTGTCCATAAACTGCAATCCTTCTGTCTCAGCCTCCCAAATGCTGGGATTACAAGCGTGCACCACCATGCCTGGCTTTTTGTTCTTTATTGTGAAACAGAGAATCTCACTAAGTTGCTAAGGCTGGGCTCGAATCTGTGATTCTCCTGTCTCAGTCTCCCAAGTACTGGATTCCAAGCATTTTCAACTGAGTCTTTTGGTGTGTGTGTGTGTGTGTGTGTGTGTGTGTGTGTGTGTGTGTAAGGACACTGCAAGATGGTGACACTGACCAAGTGGGAAAACAAGTTTCCTGTGCAGAAAGTGCATCAAATAATCAGGCTGTCTCAGAAAGCCCCTCCAGAACAATGTTCTCTGAATATCATCTCGCTCTCCTTTGAATAAAATACTCTGGGCAACTATTCCTAATCCATACATATGTATTTATTTATAAATTAAATGCATGCACTGCAAAACTAAAATTTAAAGGAGAGTGAGTAAAAGTGAAACCATATTTCAATGAATCCTTAATCATGACTGTTTCTCATCAGCTAATGCTGTAAAGACAGAATGCCTACTTAGGATTAGGATCATTGCTGATGGTACAGATGTAATCTCTTTCAAATAGTCTGCTTGAAGGTTAATTATTTTGTTGACTTCTCATCAGATGTGATTCCACTATCAATGTTTTTCACCTCCCAGTGGGGCCTGCAAGGGGCCAGCTTTGCTGTTTTCTTTCTGTTTGCATGTGCTTGGATTATCAGCATTCTCTCCAATCCAGTTTCTGTGTAGCAATCTCTTTAAGCCACTTGTCCTTTTGTAAGAGTTAATTTAGTTAAAACTAAATAATATAATCTGTAAATCCACTTAACAGAGAAAACAGGAAAACTGGAGAGTGAATGAATAAGCGAGCATGGTCCCTACTGTCAAGCCCTGCGCACAGTGCAGATGTCTTGGACACTGTTGTGACACATGACAGCCAGATACAGGGACTGCAGCACCGAGCCCTATATTAAATATTACCATGCCGGGCTCCTTTCTTATTTCTCTTTGTAAACTTTTATTTTATTTCAAGCACATTAGGCAAGTGCTCTACCACTGAGCTAAATCCTCTAAGCCCCTAACCCTTTCTTAGATAGAAATAAACATTAAGGGATTCTCTACTATTTTCTTCCAGCACCCCAATACAATTGTTTAGATCTCCCCTTTGAGAACTTGCACCCTACTTCGGAGACTAGTGTAGACAAATGAGAAGAGACAGACTGGGATTGAGTTGTGCCATGGAAGACCAGGAAAAGAGTTTGAAATTGACAACATGGTTGGAGTGGAGCTGTGGATGGTTTTTGAGCAAGGGAGTATGTAATCCAAAAGACATTTGGGGGAGACCAGCAAACCTCTCAGGGAACCCACAATCTGTACTGAAGCTAACAAACAGAGCTTCCCTGAGGCGGGTGGGACCTCGAGGCAGCTGGATGGTCTCTGGGGAGGAACCCCAGGGCAACAAGCCACCTCTGCCGGCTGAGGGAAGGAGGTCTGGTGTCTCCATTTGCCCTCTGAGCTTTTGGTAAAATGCATCTAATCCTCTCCACCTCCAGCGCTGAGGGGAAAAGTTACTGAAGACGCTCGTGTCTTTGCGGCACACACCCCTTCCTGAAAATGGCCTCATTTCTTTAAAGAGATTTTAAATAATCTACCCATGGGGGGGGGGCTTTACTGCTAAACTGGGGAAAGAGAGGGGAAAAAACACTTTTTTTTTTACACTCTCTTCTCAATTCTCTCACCCCTGGTTCCATATAAATTCAATTTGACAACCCTGCTAATTGGATAAACGCAGCTCCTACACCTCTAGAAGGCTGGTCCCTTTTCTTTCTTTTTCTTTCTCTCTCTTTTTCTTTTTTTCTTTTTTTGTTTTTGGAGGGCTCAAAACAGGGTGATTGTGCTGTTCTTTAACACGAATTCCATCTGCTTTATTCCTCTCTCGCCATTCAGAGCTCCTGCTGAATATTTATGAAGCCTTCCCTCCCCGGCTTCTCCCCCTTCTCCCCCACCTCCTCCCTCCTTCCTCCCTCAACCTCCCTCTCCCCTGCCGGCCTCCAGCCTCCTCTCCCATCTCTCAGAGCTGGGACAAAAAACCCCTTCCAAATGCCCCCCTCCCCTCGCTTTAGATAAACACAGGCCGTGTCAAGTGTGAGGAGAAGGGGGAGGCGGGGAGGAGGCTGGCCTGCCAGTCAAGCCCCTGGCCTTCAATGCGCCCGGGGGCCTGCCCTAATCTGCTGCGTGCTTGCCATATGGGGGCTGTGTTGCCCCGGGAGACACTAACAGGCAGAACGGAGCTTAATAGAGTCCATATTCATTGTGATGCAGTGAGATGGCTCAGGCCAGCGCTGCCCCTCCGGGCTGGTTTCATTCTTCTGTTTCCCACTTTCTCTCTGGTTTTCCTTTTTTTCTTTCTTTCCTCCTTTAAAAAAGCCTGGTCTGCAGAGAGTTCTGATCTGGAGAGGCCTGGGCTGCTGGAAAGGTTGGACTTTGGGTTAGGGAAGGAGAGGTGAGAGGTAAGAGCTCCCAGGAGCACGGGGGAGGGGTGCAGCCTCCATCCCGCGCAGGGGAGCACGTGGTGTTGTGTGTGCGAATGTGCATGTGCAGGCTGGGGTCTGTTACGGGGTCTGTTACGCCCTGGGCTCTCATCCATCAGGGACAGAAACTTTCATATATATTCAACCACCTATGCCTAGGTGTTTCTGTTACCCTCTTCCCCAGTCCCCATTCCAGCTCCATCTCAATTCCAACCAATTTAAAGCCACTAAAGCCAGTGACACCTCTCTGTTCAAGGGGGTCAGTCTTGTGGCCAATTCTCAGCTCTCTACACTTGCCTTGAAAAGTCACAGTTGTGGCAGTGGAGAGAAACCCCTTCAGAAAAAAATTCCCTGTATGGGCGAGGCCCACCAGCCTGCTTCCTCTGGGTGGCACATGTGTGTCCATAGCCACGCTGAGGGCAGAAGAGGCCTCTGCACCATGGGAGTGAGTAGACTCTGTCCAGTAGGCTAGGTCCTGCCACAAGACTTGGGGCTCCTGGAGTTCAGAGGTGGTTTCCCTCCAGGGCCAGAAAGAGAAGAAGGAGCAAGGAATGTGGGGAGAAGACAGGACACTCTGTCCCAACTTTTCAGAAAAAATAAAATTCATAACCAAGATACGGTGGAATTCCCCAAAGACTAAATGTTTTCATAAGTTGCAAAACATAAAGCTACTTGTTCTGTGACTGTAAACACACACACACACACACACACACACACACACACACACACACACATTTAAATCAAGAAGCTGAGCACAGTTGTCATGCCTATAATCGCAGTACTTGGGAGGCTGAGACAGGAGGATGGAAGGTTCAAGGCCAGCTTCAGCAACTTAGCAAGATCCCCAGCAATTTAGTGAGACCCTGTTTCAAAATTAAAAATACAGGGCTAAGAGTATCGCTCAGAGGTAGAATGTCTCTGGGCTTAGTCCCCAGGACTCCCCCTCCCATACACTCACACATACACCATTTAAGTAGAGATAGAAAATGAAGCAAAGAAACACTGCAAGAACTTTCATATATTCTCCTATAATCAAAACGTTAGTCCTATAGAATCCGACGCATGGATAGAACTCAATAAATGGTTCTGACACAGGCTCCTCAAGTTTTACTATTGCTAACAAAGACCTTGAAACTAGCTAACTCTAATCAGGCTATGGTTTAGTACAAGTAAAATGCATTCTTTATTTGTACAATAAATGCAATAAATACAAGTAAAGTCCATTTTACTTGTGTAATAAAGTAAATAAATAAGTACAAGTAAAATGCATTTTTACTTGTAAAATTTTTGCTTGTAAAATGCTGCATTTTTTACTTGTAAAACGTATAATCAGGGTAGGGTTTAGGACAAATAAAATGCATTTAGTTCAAGTAAAAGCATTTTTACTTGTACAAAATGGTTTTAGTACAAGTGACAATGCTTCAACTATGGGTGCAGCAATACCATCCCGAGTGGTGTGTCCTCCTTCTCCAGTACCAACATCCAGCAGCCTAAGTCAGATGAAACTGCTTCAACCTGAGACTGGTGCTTGCTGCTGATGGCCTCTTTCCTTTCCTTCTCTTCCCTTTTCTTTTGCCTTTCAAACTTGATATAGTCTACGTTTCTTGCATTTACCTACCATGAAATTATATCATAAATATGTGGTTTCCTAGCTCACCCCAAGGCCCTGGGTCCCAACAATGCAGGAATATTTCACCAGATATTTTAAGGGCCAAGTATACTTTTCATTCCTGGCTCTAAAACTCAAACAGCATTTGGTTATCAGCGTGCTCTTCAGAAGCCAGCCCCAGCTCCTCACTCCTCGGTGTCCCAGAAGATTCCCAGCATCTTTGAGAACCAGAGTGGGTGAAGACACTCAACTGATCAGTGTCTGGCAGGACTCTGAGAGCACTTACCCTCCTTGCAGGAGAAGCCTTCCCTATACAGTCCCACTGCAGGCTAGCTTGACCGGCATGCTGCAAGCTGGAGGGGACAGCTCACTAGGGGACAGCTCCTCTGAGGGGGTTGGGTTGCCTGGCGCTCCATGGAGCCAGGCTGGAGCTGCCAAGCTCTTGCCAGCCTTCCCTGCAATGAGCACATTGTCAGTCATCATCCACTCTGGAAGCCCCTGAGCACCAAGTGTGTTCTAATGTGGTGACGTGTGTGCCAGACATGAGGACCACGAGAAATGTCCCCATGGGCAGAAATGTCCCTTGCAAGTCTGCAGATATAAAGGGAGGATGACATGTAGGAGCTAGATTGGCCAATTCAAGGAAAACAAGGACAGTTACTCTAGAACAAATCCTTGCCTTTTATGTCACTGCTGAGAGGGCGCCAGTTAATGATCTGTGTATACAAACATACGCTCAAGCTCTTCTGACTTCCCTACACCCATGAAAAGATTAGCTACCCACTCGACAGGGACTCATCTTGTCTCCTGCCTCCCCCTGGCTCTCCAGCCCAGTCTACAATCAATCATATGATCTCTGGCATGAGCGGTCCTGCCTAATAGAAATGTGATTCCAAGTCGGGTGTGGTGACGCCTGTAATCCCAGCATTTGGGAGGCTGAGACAAGAGGATAACAGTTCGCGGGCAGCCTCAGCTACTTAGTGAAGCCCTTTGCAACTCAGTGAGGCCCTGTTTCAAAATAAAGAAGAAAAAATAGGGCTGAAGGTGTAGCTTCAAGGTTGAATGTCCCTGGGTTCCATCCCTAGTACCGCAGGAAAAAAGAAATATAATTCCAGTCACATAAAATTTTTTAAAATTTTTCTGATGGTGACATTAAAAACATAGATGAAAATAATGTTAATATATTTTATGTGATATATCTAAACTCTTATTGTTTGAAGAAATAATCAAGATATTTAACAATGAAATATTTTATATTTTGTTTTATACTAAGTATTCTAAATCTATCATGTATTTTACATTTACTGTGCTGAATTCTGGGCCAATTAGACACATTTCAGGTGTGGGCTACCCTGTTAGACAGCACAAGCTAGAACCCTCAGTCCAGTTCCTGGCTCTTTCTTCTCCACATCTAGTCAGCCTCTGCACTGTCATTTACCTTCTTTCTAGAATGCCAACCTCAACCAAACAGTAAAAGATAAATGGGCAACTACCATTCAATGAGCAAGCAATTCCCATAGGACACAGTCACAACTTATTTGACTTGAGATGCTCACAATGGCCCTGTAAGGTAGATGTATGATCACCTGTTTTTATAGACTGAATTTCAGGGTGATTAAATATCTTGTTTAGGATCACATATGTTATCAAGGAAAAATCTAAATAAACCCTCTGGCTTGACTTGCTCTTCAAAAACTTAAAAAAGTCACTTATTATAACTGGAGGTCACAAAGCTGGACAAGACATCATTAGTCTCTCAGTGGCTTTGCTGTCTGATGGGTGGGTTATGATGAAGATAGTCATCTTTGTTACTGTTTAGGGACCTGAAGGTCATTTTTGCTGAGAGCGCTGCCTCTTCACTTGGGTCTACGGCTGTTCCTGAGTGACTGGAATGGGAGGAAAAGGCATCCCTGTCTTCATAGTGTGTCTGTCTCTCTTGTTGTCTTAACTTTTGAATGAGATTCTACCCGGCACTGAACGAAGACCTGTTGAACATCTGAGAAACGTTTTGTTCCAAACTGTAATTTAGAGTTAAGTTGGCCCTGACCTACCCCAACACCTTTTGGGACTAAAGACACCTGTCAACCACCGTAACTGAAAACACAAGATGCTGACAAGAGTGAAAAGAGGTGGCATCCGAGTTCCCGGAAGATCTCCATTTATTCCCAGAAAAGACATGACTATTCTGCTGATTAGCTTTTACCCCTTTCCCACGTCATTCCTGTCCTCTGTCTGCAACCTCTCAACCTCCTAGAGTTGAAAGATGATTTATAACAAAGCTGTTCTCCATTTTTGGCCACTGAATTAAGCCTTCCTTTTCCCAGCGCTCCTCTCCTGGACACTGGTTTTTCCATGGAATGAGCCTCCAGACCTGGGCTGGGTAACACTCTCACGGTAAATCTCAAAATCATGACTTGAACCAGGCCTGCCTGATTCTAAAACCCTTGATTCTTTTCACTTTTCCATGATGCTGTACATAAATTAAGACATAATAATTGATGGACTATAATGCAGTCATTAAAAATAGCAATTATAAAGATCAAGTAGCAACGTGAAAATGTTTGAAGATGGGAAGAATAAAATAGATTCTATTATGTAAAAGACAAGTGCGCATTTGGGTGAGGCCTAAAAGGGCACATTAAAAAAAAGTAGTCATTTTGAAAATGTAGAGAAATTACAAGTGACTTTTTAACCTTTTTGATGGTTTCCCAGCTAAGAATGATTAAATAGAATTCAAAGACCTTTGTGCAATCTTCCAGGTTCTTTATACTTGGCCTTCAGTGACCCTTTTCCTTGTCTTCCTCCCACATACTCTAAAACCTGGGCAAGCTGCATTTCTACATCTCTATTCCTTCTACCTGAACCACTTTCACTTTCTCCCTTCATCACAAAGAAACTCCCATCCGTCTTTCAAAGCTTGCCTCAAATGTCACCTCCTTTATGAAAACTCCGGTGAATGCTCCCTCGTTTAGTTTCCACGGCACTTTGTATACCTGGTAGAACACTTCCACATGTCTATAACATGCATATCTCTTCCCCCTGACCCAGACTATAACTTCCTAGAAGGTCAGAATGTATCCATCTTAGTAACTCTGGCACCAAGAAAACCTTGGTACATCATAGAGGTTCATTCAATCTTTGCTGAATGGCAGAGTTTGAATGGATGTAGATGTGATCCATGGACATGCAGGAGGAATAAGGGAGAAAGAGAGAAAGAGATACACTGTTAATAGTGGTAGAATCGGGACATTACTCTGAGAGAAAGGACAATATCTATGATCTTTATTTTTTATAAAATAAGTCCCCAGTTGGTGTGGTCCCTGCTGGAGGGAGCAGAGTGTAAGCTCTTTAAGGCCAGAGGCTATGCCCCTGCAGATGCTCTGATGGCTCGCTCCATTTCCAGAAGCTTTTGTTTTCCTTTCCATCTCTTCACCCAGAATAAATACCCATCTAAGATTGCAGCTGCTGGAATTCAATCCAGGATGAGGTGGTGCCTGCACCACCATCGCCATGCCCTGAGCTTCAGGCCAGGTGGAAGGAGGCTGGCAAAGAGAGATGTGCAGGGAAAAAAAACCCCAAAAAGCTGTTGAGTCAGAGAGAGGACAGGTTCAGGCCTGAGGAGTGCAAAAGAAGAACATGGGCAGGGGAGGAGGGATGAGAACAGAGAGGTGGGAAAGTCAACTAAATACACTGAGCTCCTGAGATGTCCTGAGCCCCGCGCTGAGTTTCATAGCCATGATCACTTTTCATCTTCACCATCCAGGGAGTGTTACTGTCAGTTTTCACACATCGTCCAAACTCTCCCTGACACTTTGTCACTTAAGAACTTTAGGGCTCATCTCAAACTTGTTATTGTAGACCAAGCTTCTCTACTAAGTGACAAAGTTGGAACTCAGCAGGATCAGGGACCAAAAAGCAGTCTGTCTCAGGTTCAAGGTATGAGCTCTGCCACTTCTACCCTTAATATAAGGTGACCTTGGGTGAATTACTTCATCTCTTTGAGGCTCAGTTTACTCTTTCTGAAGACGAGAACAAGTCTTTGATGAGCTACTAAAAAGAGTTAATGAGATAATGTGCTAGCATAGCCTGGCACACAGCAATCATGCAGTAATTTTGGAGAGCGGGGGTCATGAACTTTTCCACTGAAAGCAGGTCACTGGAGGTCTAATTTTACGCACTGGCATTGCCACCTGCTTTTCAATTAATGTCCTTTAGGACCAAAAGAAGTGTTGCATTTTAACAACATATGACACACATCTCTTTGCTCTTTTGTTATAGGTTGTATAAAATTATGCAAGAGTCTGACTTTCCTGCCCTACGTGCATGGATCCCAAAGGTCAAAAAATAGTCTTTCATTGGAGAAAAAAAAAGCAATATATTCTGTATCATTTATAGCACCTCACAGTGGCTCTATGGGAAGAGGATTCCACGGAGAACATCGTAGCATTTCCAAGTTTATGGCCAGGTTTAGTTCCTAATGTCTCAGTCTATACCCAACAGTAGTCAACATTTAACATCACTTATGGTAATAGCCTCCCCGCCTCCCACTGAAGCCCTCTCTGCACGCTTGATGATGATAATGACACTAATGATCATAATCTCTCCATGGTGTCTCTACTTGTTTTGAGAGAAAGCGCAAAATATCCTCATCAGACCCTAGGTCATTTGGGACCAGAGGTTATGGAGAAGTGTTTACAGGAAAGGAAACATACCTCTAACTGCTCTCCAGTCCCCACTCCTGCTCTAAAAAAGTAGCTCACCTCTGACCTGGGTTCAGCAAATGCACACAGCCACAACACAACCATCTGCTTCTTTTCTACCTACCTGTTTCTAATTTCAACCTGTGAACAGGGCTTTACCTACATGGATCATGGAAACTAAAATGTTAATACAGTGACTGGGGAGAGGCCATAGGAACTAGGAATTTTATTTATTTATTTATTTACTTACTTAACTTTACTTAGTTTGTGGTACAAGAGTTTGAGCCCAAGGTCATTTTACCTCTCAGCTACACCCCTAGCCTTATTTTATTTTTTACTTTAAAATAGAGTCTTACTAAGTTGCTGAGGGTCATGTTTATCTGCTAAGGCTATCCTTGAACCTATGATCCTCCTGTTTTAGTCTCCCAAGTACTAGGATTACAGACGTGTGCCACTGTGCCTGGATAAAAGGGATTATTTTAGAGCCTGGGTAGACAGTATGAATAAAAGTATATAAATAAAGCAGTGCCAGGACTTGAATGGCACTTAAGATAGACCTCGAGAGCTTAAAGTCCTGTCTCTCAGGACAAAGGGGAAATGATCCCATTTGAGCAGCAGAGTGTGTGAGAACACTGTCTCAGGGGAAGGCTGAAATACTGATTCCCCTGAACGTGCACACTGAGACCAATGGAGCCCTGAGGGCCGGGTGATATTATTCCAGGTCATTCTGCCAAAGTAAGCCAAGACTCAACCTGCACCATACAGAGTACCACAGAGAAGGCATTCCCCAAATCACCCAGAAGGGTAATGGGATTTGGCTCAGAAGTGAAGTAGAAAAACCAAGGGCATCCTATGGAGTGTTTGTGCTGAGAGAAGACAGAACTGCTCCAAGTGGCCCCAAAGAGAGGTCCAGGGCCTGGGGTGGGGACTGGGCAGAACTCAGTGCAGTTCAGCAAAACCACTGGGCATCTGCTGGGAGTCACACACTGTACAAAAGGGCTGAGGGGGCTACAGAGAAAAACAGGGCAACCTCCAGTCCTCAGAGAGCTTAGCCCCCAGTCCACATTCAGCTTTGGCAACAGCTTTCTGTTACACCAAAATTCAATGCGGCTGGCCTCAGAAAAAGATGAGTCACAAGATAAACTGTGGATTTCACTAATCATTAGGTACAGGAAGCAGAACCATGAGCAAAAGCATCAGAGGAATGATAGAAGTGTATATGCGTGCCCCTGCACGTACGTACACACACACACACACACACACACACACGGAGTCAGTTCTCTGATGCAGCCCATCTTCCAAATCCTAAAATGACATCCCGCAAGAGTCATCAAAGTTTGTCAGTTAAGGCAGGAAAAAGGCCCAAGTCTCCTAGAAGCCTAGGTGACAGGCCCGCTTACGCCCCAGCGTTATCACATACACTGTCACTTGTCTCTGCACTGAAGGTTATTACTTTATTGTCTCCTTCACTAATGCACAGTAGGCACTTAATGAAGGTTTGCTAGCCAGTGAAGACCTCCTACCTCCAAGGTCTTTTCCAGGTCTAGCCATGTCCATGGAGTTTGAATCTGATGAACTCCCGGTGAGGACTTTGTTGCAAAATGGGGGGGGGGGGGTGGAATGTGATTGATGCTCCCTTTCCCCGTCTCCCTCAGTGACTTGGTAGGAGGTCCAACTGGGGTTCTTGTCAGGAACGGAGGCAGGCGGGACATGGGTCTCCCCCACCATCCTATGCAAGCATAAGGTGGGTGGAGTGGACTAACAAAAGAGGAAGTGGAAGGGAAGAATGCAAAGGGAAACGGGTGCCTGCGGAAGCTTGTTTCCTTTTGGTGGGCATTTCCCAAATACCCATCCTCTGTCTGGGGCCCACCAGGCAGTGATCAGGCACCCAGCTCTCCAATCTCCGGAGTGCTCCATGCTTTTACCTCTCCTCTAGACCAAAGGCTCAAGGATGGTGATCCCATTCACAAGAGCACCCACACCACTAATAAAGCTCTAGCTATTTAGCAAACACCCAGTGAATGAACCAATAACGACCTTAGACACAAAGATGAAAGGCTGTGGCAGAGGAGAGACAACTCTGGTCACTCAGACCCAGGGGGAGCTGTTTTGTTAGTATGAGAAGCAAGGTATTTAGGGAACCTTGGGATCAAAAGACTTGATTTACTCTGTTAGGCAACATCATTACTGCTAGTCCCAATGATAAGCTGTCACTTGCAGTCATTTTCTGTCCCTCCTTCACCATGACGAAGCTACCAATGGCACAGCCGCACATCTGCAACCTCCACATGACCCAAAAAGGTCTCAGATTCTGTGACTGGGACTAAAAGGGCATCAGTCTGCTTCCTGACTTGTCTGGTTCTGTGGCTGGTGTAAGCAGATGCCAGGAAAAACTCGCTCTGATCCCTCTCACACACACCCCAACTCTAACACACTCATGCCTGCTCCCAGAAATCTGGACCATTCAAAGAGCTAAGCCTGGAGGTCAAGAGGCAGAGCTGCTGATGTTAGGGCTGAGATGGGTAGACAGCATCCTTGCTGGGCGTATCCTTGCCCTGAACATATGGAGTACCAGTTGGGCACTGGACATCAAAATCTGTCTCACACAGGGATGCTGAAGGAACCACCTATATAGCATTATTAAAGCATCCAGAATAATGACTAGCACAAAGTAGATGTTCAACAAATGAGGTGACATTAAACTTGAATTAATTCCTTTTAGGGTCATTTTTAGGAATATTTGCCCTAGTCTGATCCATGTGGCAGATTCATCCCTAGTACTTTAGGCAATATCTAAGGGTTTTGGTAGCCCAGCCCTGGATCCTCTAGCATTCTGTCCTAGGCATGTGCTACCTCTAAGATAGCAAACAGACACACACAGCAAACAGCTCCAGCCTCGGCTGCAGCTGGTAAGTATGCTTTAGAATCATGACAGTTTACTTTCTTCCCCATCTGATCTCATACAAATCTACTTTCTTCACCACCACCTCCCTGACCCCCAAATATATACATTCAGTCCCCCACTCCACCCCCAGTCTTTTCTTTCTCTTTTAAGCCAACTCAAACTTAAATAAATACTTATCTGGAAATTTGAAACATGCTCCAGTCCGTCTGTCAGTCAGTTTCTGCCTCCTGCTGGAAGCCCCCACCCCAGCCCCTGCCAGCTGTCCCCAACTTGTGAAGCCCAGTGGCCCTGGTGCAAAGCTGGCACATGCAGAGAAAACAAACACATGGAGTCCGGCCAGCTGGAACAGACACCACTGTCTACAGCAGGCACGGAGTGTGGGGAATTGGAGAAGCCCGGTGAAGCGAAGGAGCAGGAGTGAGGGGCGGGGAAGGCTAGCCCCGGCTCCCAGGCTCCTCTACCTGCAGAGAGGCTCTCCTGCAGAGGTCTGCCTTTCCCAGATGTAGACCAGGACAGCAATCCATCATGGGTGTGACTAAAGCATCATGATGCTGCAGGCAAACAGTGAAAGTCCTTGAGGGCAGAGCCTGCCAGCTTGCTTATTATTATATTCCCCACACCAATCATCATGCTTGGCACACAGCGGCAGTGCAGTGAATATCTATCTGGTGGATTACATGAACAGATGAGCTGTTTTCCTGCCTGCCCCACAACGTTATGGATGGGTGGGCAGTAGGAGGATAGTGGTGGAGGGAGGGGTTAGCGAGGGCTTCTAAGACAACACGTCCCCAAACCCACTAAATGTTCAAATATGCTACAGAGCTAACCCAAAAGTTTAGTTCTTAGGTAGCATTAGGGAAATGGTATGTTGTGAAATCTAATCAAGTTCCTTTACTACAGGCCTCTTCAGAACCTTTAATATGCTATTATACGGCATGAGTCACCAAGAAGGGGATAGAGCATGCACTGAAGTTTGTAACCACAAACTTGGACTTCCTTGACCATGAGCCTGGAATCATTGGAGACTACCATTTTTTCTTTCTCAGAGTATCATTAGTGATGAGAACTTTGACAAATACACTTTTGCAAATGCTGGCCTCAGAGGTTCCTGGAGAGTGTTCCAAAAGTGACTTGCAAAACAGTATGATTCTATTTTTGTAATTCAGTTAACATATGAATGTGTGGTGTGTAGTTATTTTGCATTGTCATAGGAAGAGGTCAGGGGACACACCAACTTTAATGTCAGTTGTCTCTGAAAATCAGGGGATTTGCACTTTTTACGTTAAACACTTTCAAAATATTCAACATAGGGCTGGGGGTTTAGCTCAGTGATAGGGCACATATACACAAGATGCTGGCTTGGATCTAGCAGCAAAACCAAATCCAAAGACAAAGAGAAAGAGAAAAATAATAAGAAAAGATTCATAGTAGGTATATAGTATCACTTTTATAATTAAAAAGTCAAAGTTGAAAAAAAGCTGCCCCAAAATATTAGCATGTCATCATTGATAATTTATCTTTCCATTTCCCATAGCCCCTTGAACATAAAATGGTACTTTTCCCCCCATTTTCACATCTAAAGAGTTTGTTGTGTTAAATTCCAACATTTAACTCCTTTTGCTTATAAAATTATTCCCGTCAGGTGTGGTGACACGCGCTTGTAATCCCAGCATTCGGGAGGTGGAGACGGGATCATGGTTCACAGACAGACTCAGCTACTTAGCGAGGCCCTTTGCAACTCAGTGAGACTCTGATTCAAAAGTAAAAATACTAAAAAATAGGGCTGGGGGTGTAGCTCGGAGGTAGAAGAATGCCCCTGGGTTCCATCAAACCCACACACAAAAAAAATCCCCATAATTCCAGGATTTTGCTGCATTCACACAATATGGGCATGAATTCTGCATAAGTAAATTGTATAAAATATATCACGCAGAGATTAGTTTGCTGAACTTATCATGTTGAACACATTAACATTTAAAAACAGTCATTTTTTTCTGCTAAATTACTATTTTTCTTGTATTTTCTTGACTATTTTTCTTGACTTGTAAATAAAAGTAAAAGTCATTGAAATTTATTGAATGCAACAAACCAGGTTTTACCACAATATGTGATTATGGCACTTATTTAGAAAGAGAAGAGACAATCCATTTTAACACAAAACAAAGAAAATGACCTGATCACTCGTTCAATTAATATATACAAGACAATGAGCTAATACACAAGTATCATCTTGCCTGACCTCTAAACAACTCGAGGAGGTGGACATTATTCTCATCCACATCCCAAGTGAGGCTTACAGAGATTAAAAGGATACAAAGTCAGGGCTGTCTGCCTCTCCTGGCTGCTGGTCTTTGTGTCTTTGGTATCCTTGAATAAGTGTGTGTGTGTGTGTGTGTGTGTGTGTGTGTGTGTGTGTGTGTGAGGGGGGGGCAGAGAGGAAGGGGAAAAGAGAGGGCTAGCTGAGAAAAGCAAGGAAAAAAGTATGTCTGAGTTAAGAGTCACACCGAGGTCATTGTGTTTCGGGAAAAATTAGTTTAGTGATTTCCAGTGTACTCTGCATCCTAACTCCTTATGATGCATAGTGCCTGCACTTCTGAAGGTTCCATGCACCCACCCTGATGCAATATCTAACACAGTCCCCAAACCAGTAGTAGCACTTGGAGTCTGGAATCCCAAGTTACATGCAGCACCATGTACTGAGAGAGAAATTCTTCCCATTTCTGTACCCAGCCTCTCTCATCTTCTGTTCTTATAACATATTAGCTCTGAAGTTCTCAGTTCAGACTACAAGGAGCATCATCTGGGGACTCAAATATGGCAATTCCTGGCAATAACTCAAACTTTTTTTGCCTGAGCGGTAACTCAGACAATAAAGTCAGAGCCTCAGAAAGGGCTTAGGCATCCTATTTCCTTCCTTCCTTCCTCCCTCCCTCCTTCTCTCCCTCTCTCCCTCCCTCCCTCCCTCCCTCCCTCCCTCAATTTCTTCCTTCCTTCAAGATTTAAACCCTCCAAAGTACACCCCAGCCATTTTTTATTTTGAAAAAGGATCTCACTGTGTTGCCAAGGCTGGCCTTGACCCTGCAATCCTCTTGCCTCAGCCTCCCAAGTAATGGGATTACAGGTGTGTGCCCCCCGCACCCAGTTTAGGCAATGTAATTTTCAAAACTCTTTCCACAAATTGTAATCACAGTCAGCAAGGAGCACCCTGGGCAGGTGTCTCTGCCATGGATTTTGGGGCCATTTGGGTAAAGAATGTCTGCCAAAAAAGCCCTGGTTGTGTTGAATGCAATGATTCAAATTGAGAATTTTGCATAAGGCTGTTCCTTATCTATTATTTTAAAGAACTTATTGGGATCTTAAAGCTAAAGTAACTATTTCTCATCCCACAAGTTGGTTGTCTTACATTATAAGGAAGACAAGTTTTTCCCAGAAATTCCTAGTTGCCTCCTCTTCACATAGAAATAAAAAACCAAAAAGAGGCCACCATGGCAAGGAGGGCCTACTTCTGGGATCGAGGCAGCCTTGAGCATGGAGATGTTCAAACAGACTCTCAGCTGCTGTCACCTGTGCCCACTGGGCAACATTACTTACTTCTGGGGATCCTGGAGGCAAGTCAAAGCACCAAGGATGTCTTCGCAGAGAAAGGATGTGTTCCCAAGCATAAGCAAATTCTAACACTTGTACTTCAAAGCCTAAGGAGCCATCAAAATTCCCTTGACATAATTCTCCAGGGGCTCTCAGGCCACTAAGAGGTGCCACCAATGTCGGCCGCCCTAGTAGCCACATCTACTTACCACCAGGTCAACCTGAGGGCTTTGTCTCTACTGGAACCAGCTGACAACCTAAAGGGTTAACTGCTCAGCCTCCAGCTTCTAGCCTTCACAGTCTGCACAGGGAGAGGAGGCCCCCACACACCCCACCTTAAAGTCCCAGCCCTGCCCCTGCCCAACCCTCCCACTCTGGGAATGAGGCTGCCTGACATGCACAGGTCACCTTCATCTCCTTCCAGATCCACTGTGTCTTAACTTCTGCCAAGAATAAAAGTTCACACACACACACACACACACACACACACACACACACACACACACCATATCATGCATGGGAGGGGAGGATCCCACTGGAAGTTTAAACTGGAAATGACCGGGCAGAGAAGGAAGGAGGGGCAGGTTGGTGGCTAAAATTCAGAGTACAGAGACTTCTCCCAGGTCCGTGGTGGGGCTGGCATACCCTGCCTGAGATCTCTGCCTGCTACGTAGACCCCAGGGTCAGATTGGAAGGGAAATGTCTGAGATGCATCTATTCCTAACCTCCCTCCCCTGCAACACCCCAGTTCCTGGTTAATTTTTTGCTCTGTTTTGTTTTGTTTTGGGGATTGGGGATTAAACCCAGGGACATTCTACCTCCAAACAGTCCCAGCCTTTTTATTTTTTGAAACAGGGGCTTGCAGAGTTGGTGAGGCTGGCCTTGAACCTGTAATCCTGTCTCAGCCTCCCAAGCCCATTTCCTACACTTTAACTGCCCACCCACGCAGCCGCGCCCCAGAGAGCCTCAGAGTAGATGCCGGAGGCAGGAGTGGATCCACGCGCAGTTCCTCACCCGCTCTCCCTTGCCAACCCCAAATGAATTAAACTGTCCTTGGCCCTGGTGGTGCAGGCAGCTCACAGGCTGTCCATGGCCACCCAGCAAAACGGATCAGGAGGCAGAGCCTTCTGAGAAGCCTGTCTGGCTTGGAGGGTGAGGGATGGAGGACTGAATATGGGGCAGGCAGAGCAGCTCCCCTCCAGGCACGCGAGGCTGTCCGCGCTCAGTGTCCCCCAGGGTCAGGATGACCTTCCACTCAGCTCTCCAATCCTCACGCACGCCTCCCACCCTCACCATGCTGCTCGCATCTGTCCAGATGGAAACCACTGTCTCCTGGACTTGCCTCACAGGTCAATAAACACTTAACAATGGTTATCTGGGCATGGTGGTTTATGCCTGTAATCCCAGTAATTTGTAGGCTAAGATAGGCTAAAACAGGAGGACCCAGGCTCAAGACCAGACTAGGTAACTTGGAGAGACCCTGCTTCAAAATAAAAGAATAAAAAAAGTTCTGGGTGTATCTTGGAGGTAGAATGCCCCTAATTCAATCCTGCAGCGCGCGCGCGCACACACACACACACACACACACACACACACACACACACACACAATTTACTCAGTCCTGCAAATCCAAATGTAGTTTGCAGCAAGAGTTCAAACTCTGGTAAAGAAACACAGAAAAACCCCAGAGCAAGGAGAACAGTCTCAAATCAAACCCTCAGTGCCCGGGGCGAACAGTCTCTCTTTTGTTCTATTGACAGGTGAAGGGAAGAAAGGATCACAATCTTTTGGGTTTTTGTTTGTTTGTGGTACTAGGGATTGAACTCAGGGACATTCTACCTCCAAACTACATCCCCACCCCGGTGTGCGGGAGTGATTAAATTCAGGTGGAAGAGAGATACATCCCTCTTTATTATGGAAATGGAAATGGGGATTAAACCCAGAGCCAGGCGATGGCGCACTCTTGTAATCCCAGCATTCGGGAGGCTGAGACCTGGAGGATCACGGTTCGCGGACAGCCTCAGCTACTGAGTGAGGCTCTGCAACTCAGTGAGACCCGGTTTCAAAATAAAGAATAAAAATAGGGCAGGGGGTGTAGCTCGGAGGTCAAATGCCCCTGGGTTCCATCCCCAGACCCGCAAAAGAAAGAAAGAAAAAAAAAAAAAAAGAGGACCACTGAGCTCTCCCTCCCACCCCACCCCATCCCAGCTCACCCCCCAACTTTTTAAATATATATATGTATTTTTAATTTTGAAGCAGGGTCTTGCTAAGTTGCTACATCCCCAGGAACTCAGGC
This sequence comes from Muscardinus avellanarius, assembly GCF_963383645.1. NCBI lineage: Eukaryota > Metazoa > Chordata > Mammalia > Rodentia > Gliridae > Muscardinus > Muscardinus avellanarius. Next base: position 63,015,741 of record NC_137790.1, on the reverse strand, counting down.
CTGCGCTTTGACCTTCTGGATGCCTCAGAATCAAGAGGTAGCCCCAGCCCTGATGTGGGGGTTGGGGCCTCAGCTAGAGCAGCCCCTGAGCGTCTCTTTCCTCCACTCTCCAGGCTCCAAGACCCTGTGAACTGCCTTCCCCTCCTGGTGGTGGGGGCTGGATCAATCAACCACACATCTGGCACTGGCTAGCTGCTCCCTGACTGCAGAACCAACCAAGTCAGAGGCCTCAGGGTCCAGGGGTGAGATCATCAGGGAGACAAATGGCTTGGAGTTCTGAGCCTATGCGTTCTTTGGCCTCCACTTCTCTGCCTATAAAATCCTGAAACACACTGTAAAGTGACAAAGCTTTTTATTAACAAGTGTTAATTGCACCCATTAATGGGACTCAGCGTAATTTTTTTCTATAAAGGTATACAGCGTGCACTGATAATTTCCAACCACCCTTCTACCCGCACCCTTCCTCCTCTGGCACCTTCCCAGACCCGCACAACCCCAGTTTCCACATGTCTTTCTATGCCTGGCTTACTTTGTGTAACATGATGTCCTCTAGTTCTATCCATCTTGCTACAAATGACAGCATTTCATTCTTCTTTATGGCTAAATAATACTCCATCGTGTATGTATAATATTTATTTACATCTCATATTTTTCCCACTCATTTGTTGATAGGCACTTAGGCTCATTCCATTTCTTAGCTTCTTTGACTAGTGGTGCAATAAACATGGCTCTGCATCAGCTCTTTTGTGTGCTGACTTCATTTAAGTGTGAGAAAGCTGCATGGCATAGTAGTTTTTTCTTCTTCAGTGCTTTCTATCGTCTACTGATTAATGCTCTGTCAGATGAAGAATTGGCATGGATTTTCTCCCACTCTTTCCTTTGCTGTGCAAAAGGTTTAGATTGATTGAAATCTCATGTACCAATTGATAAAACTCTTAAACAATTTCTCCAAGAATATGGGCTTTTGGGAGAAAATTGTAAATCAGCAGCTCATTTCAGGCCAAAGGAATAATAATAATAATAATAATAATAATAATAATAATAAGAAGAAGAAGAAGAAGAAGAAGAAGAAGAAAAAGAACAAGAAGAGGAAGATGATGATGATGATGGCAAAAACAATCATCTGGTTTGGATGTTGAGTGCCCCTCAAAGGCCCATGTGCTAAAGGCTTGGTCACCAGGCTGAGTTGCTATAGGGAACCTTTAGGAGGCGGGGCCTAGTGAGAGAAAGTTAGGTCATTGGGGGTGTGGCCTGGAAGGGGATACTGGGACACTGACCTCTTCGGCTCTCTCCTCTTGCTTTCCAGCTGTCATGAGGTGAGTGGCTTTGCTCTACCATACGCTCCCACATGCTGTTCTACTTAACACAGGCCCAAAGTGACAAGGCCAAGCAATCTTGGACTGACACCATATACCAAAATAAATCTTTCATCCTTAAAATTGTTTACCTCAGGTATTTTGTTATAGCAACAGAAAGCTAACTGACACAATTTACTCCAATTCAAACATTCTTCCATGGATAATACAAGTCAAGGTTTGGGGAAAATATTCAGAAACTAGAATGTAAGTGTTTTGAGGGCAGTAGACACAGTACTCGATAAATACCTGTTGACTCACCAACTGAAGAGCTACTCGTGATGGTTACAAACGTCTTTGGGCCATGCAGCAAATGCCAGAAGAGGGATGAAGTGCTGTGCTCAGGCAAGGCTTACTGCTGCACGTTGGCTAAGCAGCCGCAGCTCAGTAGGAAAACCTCAAATGACTGCAGAAAGGCTAACTGCAGGGAGCACCCTGAGTTCTAGTGGGTGGCTCTCTTCACACGAGAGAGCCAGGCCCAAGCCCCCTGGCCTGGGGCAAGGAAACATGCCTCTGCTTGGCAGAGATGCAAAGAACAAGGTCTTACTGTCTCTTCCCCACCCAGACCCGGGGCATTAGCACAGGCATTTTGGTTCATTTCACGTGTGGGAAAAATTAGTTCTGCCTGCTCAGGATTCCGTCTCAATTGGTCACACGATTCCACTTACTTCCTGACTTTGAAAGCATGAAGAATTTAGTTATTAAGGATTCTTCCTCTTCTACTGCCTTGGAGGCTGTCTTTTCTTTTGCTTTTTTTCTTTTTTTCTGGAGAAGGGGTGGAGGGGAGTTAAAATTGGGAACCTGGCCCCATTTCCACAGATGTCTCAAGAGAAAAAGTACTCAAAAAGACCCAGACCACAGAAGAGAGTTCCTTCCGCCAACACTTGCCAACGTTCCCCACGTGGAATGAGGCCCACACTGTGTCTCTGGCAACAGAGACCATGCCATTGGGTGGTTTCTGGGATGGTCCTACTGTACATCATGCTAAAGGCAAAATATTTGTGTGTATGTATGTGTGGTTCTGGGGGTTGAACCCGGGGCATTCTATACCTGAGCTGTACCCCCATTTCTTCTTCTTTTTTTTTTTTTGGTGGTACTGGGGGTGGAACCCAGGGGCCTTCTCCAGGCTACACTCCCACACCTATTTTATATTTTTATTTGGAAACAGGGTCTCTTAAAAGCCAGCAAGGCTGACTTTGAACCTGCGCGATCCTCCTGTCTCTGCCTCCCAAGCGCGCGGATTACAAGCGTGCACCACCACGCCCGGCTGTCCCCCATTCCCTTTTTAATTTTTATTTTGAAACAGGGTCTTCCTACATTACCACGTGCTGGCCTCAAACCTGTGATCCTCCCATGTCAGTCTCCCAAGTACTAGGATTACAGAAGTGTGCCACTGTACCTAACTAGGTAACATATTTTTAACATATCACAAAATATTTATAAAATCAGCCTTTCTGAGATCTTTTTTTTTACCCCCACCATTTAAAAAAAAATGCTTTGACAAATGTTTTTGTCTTTTATTTCAGAAAATGTGTCCCCTGGGCCACACACCTATAATCACAGTACTTGGGAGGTTGAGACAGGAGAATCACAAATAGGAGGCTGGCTTCAGCAACCTAGCAATACCCTCAACAACTTAGCTGAGGGTCAGTAATACTATTATTAATATTTGCTACTGACATTAATATAATATTCAATAGCAACAAAATAATAAAGTGGCTGGGGATGTAGCTTGGAGGTAGAATGCCGCTGGGTTCAATCCCCAGTACAAAAGAAAAGAAACATAAAATATGGCTCTTGCTTGCAGACACACTCCCTGGCAGCTCCCTACAGAAGCTGCTGTGGGCTTCTTTCTCAGGGCTCTCACTGATCCACGCAGTGGAGTGGAGGGATAAGGTGTGGGGAGGGTGGCTTAGGGTGAAGGCTGGCTTCTGTCCCACACTCCCCAGGCAAACGAAGCCAGGGCCAAGGCCTCCAGAGGGTCTGCAAGCTCTGTGATAGCTCCTCTGAGTCTGGAGTTAGGCTTGGGTCAGGAGGCTCCACCCGAAGCCATAATTAATGACAAAAGCAAGAAGGAAGCCGGGAGTGGTAGCACACACTTATAATCCCAGCATTTGGGAGGCGGAGAAAGGAGGATGGAGGCTCACCGACAGCCTCAGTGAGGTCCTTTGCAACGCAGTGAGACCCTGTTTCAAAATAAAGAATAAAATATAGGTCTAGGGGTGTAGCCCAGAGGTAGAAATCCCCTGGGTTCCATCCCCAGTGCCAAAAAAATAAAAGCAAGAACAGCTGGCCAGTAGAGCGCTGTTCTCTGAAGTATAAGGGCTTTAAACACCTCATTGCATTAGCACAATGGACAGGTTATTAGTCTGCACCGGACATAGCTAGGCAGAGCATGGAATGGGGGCCCAGAGCCCTCACTGAGTTGTGGGCAGGCCAAGGTTGGGATGGCTGAGATTTAAAAAAAAAAAAAAAAAAAAAACTAGAGGAGGGAGTGCTGTGGCTTTGGATTTTCCACAAGAAATTTCCATAGTGCAAAAGCTGATTTTCCAAGATGTCTGATAAGTTTTCTTCCTCCTTTGTTCTGAACTCTGACACATCTGGCTGGCATCTTTCAACACAAGCAGGTACCAGCTGGCTTCAGCTCTCTGTTCATTCCTTAATAGTAATGGAAACCAGGATCTAAATTGAAGCCCCTGTTCTCCAGGCTGGGACTCTCCCTACCAGCACTGGAACTCTTCCACCACTTAAGAGGAGCCACAGGATCCCCCATGCACATCCCCCTTCCTTTCCCCTAATGTGGCCCAGAGCTGGAGCAGGGCTGTAGGAGGCCTCTCCTTCTGTTCCCACTGTCACGCCGGTCACTATCACCTGTCTCCAGAGAGCTTCCCTGTTTAGAGCAACTGCTGGATGCCCTGCATAGTGGGGTTCCTGCCCCCACTCCCATCTCCCAAGGAATCCTGTTTTTCAAGGAAGAAGTGCAGGTTGGGGATGGTGGTACACACTTGTAATTCCAGCATTCGGGAGGCTGAGACAGGAGGATCGTGGTTCATGGGCAGCCTCAGCTACTTAGGCCCTTTGCAACTCAGTGAGACCCTGTTTCAAAATAAAGAATAACTAAAAAAAAAAAAAAAAAAAATAGGGCTGGGGATGTAACTCGGATATAGAATTCCCCTGGGTTCCATCCCCAGTACCGCAAAACAAAAAAGTGCCTTTTGGCAGGGAAATTGTCCTTCACCTCTTTGTGCCTGATTGGTCTTCTAGCGAGCAAGACCAATGGCCACAGAACAGGCCCCAGGGCCACTTCACTCTTAGGGTTCAGCACAGACACCACTGGGGCCGAAAGCAGCGACTTTGGAGGCTGGGACCTGCGGCCTGCCACCGGAAGCCAGCGTGCAGGAGCCCAGGGGACACACACTTCCCCACGCCGGCCGCAGCCCCAACGTAAGTAAAACAAACAGCCCCATGTGCTCCTCCTGTCTGCTGCTCAGGAATGGGCCAGCAGGGTCTGCACAGCTGATACTTCCAGATGTGAAACCCAAACACAGGCAGCTCCTGACAGATTACCAGCCTGGGTGAAACTCCGGTAGCAGAAGATGATAAAGGGTCTGCTCTGCAGACCGCAGGGCTCGGTGCTGGGCTTTGAGGCCCTCCTTCTCCACCTCTTGCACCCCAGCTGGGTATGTACATGGGGCAGGGAAGAAAAGAAAGTTGTGTTTAAAACAGAAGAGGTTGCCGAGTGAAAGCCAGTCTGAAGACTATATATGGTGTGATCCTAAATATCTGACATTTTGGCAATGGGTTGTAGTGGGTAGCGGATGCACACCTGCAATCCCAGGACTTGGGAGGTAAAACAGGAGGATCGCAGGTTCAAGCCTAGTTTGCTGTAACTTAGTGAGGCCCTGTTTCAAAATAAAAAGGGACAGGGTCTAGCGGAGGTAGAATACCCCTGGGTTCAATCTCCAGTACCACCATAGAAAAGGTGGGGCAAAACCACACACAGTAAAGCCGGGCGTGGTGGCGCACACTTATAATCCCAGCCTTCGGAGGCTGAGACAGGAGGATCGTGGTTCCCGGACAGCCTCAGCTACTTAGTGAGGCCCTCTGCAACTCAGTGAGAGTTTCAAAATAAAGAATAAAAAATAGGGCAGTGCGTGTAGCTCGGAGGTAGAATGCCCCTGGGTTCCATCCCCATAACGCAAAAACAAAAACAAAACAAAACAAAAAACCATGTACAGTAAACCAATTAGGAATTGTCAGGAATTTGTGGGAAGGGCAAGAGGGATGAATAGGTTGAATGTAGAAGAGTTTTAGATGGAGGAAAATTATTTTGTAATGATTATAAAATGGCAGGCACATACCACCATGTTTGTGAAAATCCATAAAATGTACCATATAAAAAGTGAACTCTAAGGTATGACCTTTACTTCATAATAATGTGTCAACAATGGCTCATTGATTATCACAAGCGTATCACACCAAGAGAGGAAGTAAATTTTAGAGAAAATAGGCAGGGGTAGATAATGGCATTAACTTGATATGGCAACTGTATATTTTTTGCTCTCTAGATAGTTTAGTTTTTATCTGCTCAAAAAGACTACTAACTTAAGCCAGGTATAGTGGCACACATCTGTAATTCCAGTACTTGGGAGGCTGGGATAGGAGGATCATAGGTTTGAAGCCAGCCTCAGCAATTTAGCAAGACTCTCAACAACCTAGCAAGATCCTGTTTCAAAATAAAGAAAGGTCGCCGAGCGTGGTGGCGCACGCTTGTAATCCCAGCATTTGGGAGGCTGACACCTGGAGGATCGCGGTTCGCGGACAGCCTCAGCTACTTAGTGAGGCCCTCTGCAACTCAGTGAGAACTGGTTTTAAAATAAAGAATAAAAAATAGGGCAGGGGGGTGTAGCTCGGGGGTCGAATGCCCCTGGGTTCCAATCCCAGACCCGCAAAAAATATATAAATAAGTAAAAAATAAAGGACTGGGGGTAGCCCATTTGTATGGCTTCTGGTGAAGGGGTCACGGTAGATGGCATCATAGTGAATGCATGTGTAAGAAAACTTAATATGAATGAGGGGAAGGGTCCATTTTGCGCTCTTTAAATTTTATTTATTTATATTGGGATTTGAACTTAGGGACATTTTTACCTCTGAGCTACATCCCCAGCTCTTTAAAATAAAAAATAAATGTTTTATTTTAGGGCAGGGTCTCACTAAGTTGCTGAGGGTCTTACTAAATTGCTGAGTCTGGCCTCGAACCTGTGATCCTTCCGTTTCGCCTCCCAAGTTCTGAGATAAATGCATGAGCCCCCCCCCCCACACACACACCGAGGACATCCGTTCTCATATCCTCCTTCAGATGGCACAGTTGGCACACCCACGGACACTCCCGAAGTCAGTCGCCTTGAGGAAGAGAGAGGGAACTGGGCTGTCTCTGCTATGGCCTTGCACACGGCCGTCTCGCTCTGTGAAAACAGCCTCATGTCCTTATAACACTCGGCAGCTCCCCTTGACGTCCCCCAATATCCACATACCCAAGAAAAGTTCATGGTATTTACAGTTGGGGATTCTGTTCCAAGTTACTCCTTCAGGATACCCAAATCCACCAATGCTCAAACCCCTTTTAAAAATGGTCTCATAATATCTGCGTGTAATTTAACAATCAACTTATACCTTATACAATACACAGTGTAAATGCTACATAAAAATACCATCCCTAGTACCCCCCCAAAATACCTTATACAATGTGAATGCTATGTAACTAGTTTTTACACTATGTTGTTTAAGTAATCATGACAAGAAATGAAAAAAAAAAGAAAAGAGTCTTTATATGTTTAATACAGACACAATTTTCAAAACACATTTTCTAGCCAGGCGTGGTGGCGCACGCTTGTAATCCCAGCATTTGGGAGGCTGAGACTGGAGGATCGCGGTTCGCGGACAGCCTCAGCTACTTAGTGAGGCCCTCTGCAACTCAGTGAGACCCTGTTTCAAAATAAAGAATAAAAAATAGGGCAGGGGGTGTAGCTCAGGTCGAATGCCTCTGGGTTCCATCCCCAGACTAGCAAAAAAAAAAAATTTTTTTTCTTTCTCTGGTTGATTGAATCCACAAATATGGACCTGTGGATACTAAGGGCAGATGATATTTCATTTTGCTTGAAACTCTTATGGCATTCCTTTAGAGACTGATGAGAGTCCTACAGACTAGAATTTTTAAAAAGCAACAGATGTTCTGGACACTGGAAGGAAAGCAGGAAACACTGCTAAGCCCGGATCTCTCTTCCTTCTAAAGGGGAAGCAGGCAATATACAAACAAGTGGGTATATTTCAGGAGGTAAAAACGTTGGGGAAAAATAAATTAAGTTGAGAGAGGACAAGAATGGACGCGCTATGTAGTAAGGGGTGGCCAGGGTAGGGGCCAGGGAGTGAGGTCATTGAAATGAGGAGGGAACAGAGAAATGATTTCCACAGTCCAGGCCAGAAAGCTTAATGGAAGACGAGGGTGGCGAAAAGTCACAGGATTCTACAAACATCCGAAGGTAAAGCCAGGCTTATTTAAAGCAGAGTATGAGGCTGAGGGTGGAGCTCACTGGTAGAGTGCTTGCCTAGCATGTGCAGGGTCCTAGGTTCAATCCCCAGTACCATAACAAATAAACAAAAAGAGAAATAAAGCCTGGCGTGGTGGCGCACGCTTGTAATCCCCGCACTTGGGAGGCGGAGACAGGAGGATTGCGCAGGTTCTAAGCCAGCCACACTGGCATAAGAGACCCTGTTTAAAAAAAAAAAAAAAAGGTCTGGGAGTGTAGCCTGGAGGTAGAAGGGCTTCCAGGAACCCAGTACCATAAAAAAAAAAAAAGAAAAGAAAAGAAAGAAAGAAAAAAAAAGAAAGAAAGTGGAGTATGAGAGAAAGAGGAGTAAATGAGGACCCTGAGATTTCTGGCATAACTGGTAGGGTGGCATATGCTGAGTTGAAGAAGCAGAGGAAGGCTGGGGGAGGGGTCACCTGCCCAGTGACAGGCCCGCCCAAGTGTGTGGTCCTCTTTCTCTCCCTCCTCATTCATTTCTCTCTGCACATCTTGAGCAGCAGCAGCAGCACCCACCTGCTCATCCTCTAGCTGACCGAGCTTCCCAGAGCCCTCCTGTCACTCGGTCCTAATAACAGCAGCTACTGCCTACTGACTGTTCCCACGCATTTCACGTACTTTCTATGCATTGCTTTGCTTTCTTTTTGCTTGGAGTTTATTTAACTTGCCCAGGGACACACACCTAGCTATTGGAGAAGACAGGGTTAAAACCCTAGCCAGGTGTGGTGGGTCACGCTTGTAATCCCAGTACTTAGGAGGCTGAGACAGGAGGATCACACAGGTTCGAAGCCAGCCTCATCTTTTTTTTTTTTTTTTTTTTTTTTGGTGGTACTGTGGATGGAACTCTTCTACCTCCAGGTTACACTTCCAGATCTATTTTTATATTTTTATTTGGAAACAGGGTCTCTTAAGCCAGCGAGGCTGGCTTCGAACCTGCGCGATCCTCCTGTCTCCGCCTCCCAAGCGTGGGGATTACAAGCGTGCGCCACCACATCCTGCAGCCTGTGCTATTTAGTGAGACTCTCAGCAACTTAGTGAGACCCTGTTTCCAAATAAAATATAAAATAGGTCTGGGAGTATAGCCCGGAGGTAGAAGGTCCCTGGGTTCCATCCCCAGTGCCACGAAAATAAAAAATAAAAAATAAAAAAAATAAAATAAAACCTCAGGCCGTTCTATTTCCAAAGTCTTCCCTTAACCAGGGGGCCATACAATCTCCATCCAGAAAGCTTCCCCCGAGGCATGGCTCCCTCCTGCAAAGTATCTTTCCAAGCACTTCCCCCTCCTCCTCCTAAGATTCACTGCAGGCTTCTCTCCTGTGGGATGGGATCTCCCACAAACATCCTGGGCTCCTTCCACCCCTCCCCTCTCAAGAAAGGATGCTATTCAGAATCCTGTTGCTAGTTCTTCCCAACTTTTGTCTGACCCTGAGCCCCTTTGTTGCCTTTTCCCATGAGGGAGGGAAAAAATCCAGGAGGGTTTCTGACAACATGACCAAATGACCTCCTATCCCGCAGGGTCCTGTAGCATCCCTGTGCACAGCTGACCTTTGGCCAGTTCCCTAGAATTTTGCATCTCTCAACTCCTGGTGGATAAGCACAGAAGCCAGAGACCTTGGGTTCTGAGGTGAGCAGGGACATATTCAGGTACAAGTGATTCCTTGTGCCGGAGATCCTCGGGGTCCTAAGAGAAGGCTGTTTGAAGGACAGCAGAGGCACATGGAGTCCTACAACTTCCCCTCCATCATCCCGATCTCATTGTTAGTCTTTAAACCTGTGTCTCCCCATACCCAGAGCATCCTGGCTCCAGACTTCCCATGTATGTTAAAGAAAAACAAGGAACAAGGGTAACTTCATGACCTCCACGGCCAAACCTCCACCCTGCTCCTAAGCCAGCAGGGAGGGGGGCACAGTGCGCTCGGCAGGTACCTGCCTGTCGAATTCTTTTCTGCCGTTGCCCTGTGAGTATTTGCCTGCAAGGCAGCATCTCCTGTCAGTTACCTGTCTGTCAAAGCTGCTAGTTCCTCCCCCAGGCTATTTTTCTGTACAAGCTGCCACTTCTCCTGACCGGTAAAAGTATCTGCCGGGCCAAACATCTTCTCCCCCTCACCTAGCTCAGGGCACGGAGGACCTGCTTGATTGGACTTGCAGAAATCCTAGGCACAAATAGATTCACCTGGCAGCTCTAGCAGGAGCAGACGTTCAGAACATCCAAGTCAATGTCTCAGGGAAAGAAAGAAAATACCAAGAGATATGTGCTGAAAGAGAATCCAAGGTGGAGGTGGTTCTCGCCATGGCTTGCAAAGTCTGACACCAGCTGTGCCTCACAGCTGGCTTCGCCAGTGCTGCTGCTTCTGAGCCATTCAAAATACCCCAGTTGTAGTCCCAGTTTTATATTCATGTTGTTTAAGGTAAATGTCTTAAAGGTCTCCACCTGCCTCTTGCATGCTGTTAGTTGCAAAAGAAATAGTTCTCCCAAGCAAAAGTGGTTGTGCTTTGGGAGAACATTTATCTGGACTTCTCCCCGCCTCCAGGCAAAACCAAGAAAACAGTCGCAGTTTTGGACTCAGCAGACCTGCAATGAAATCTTGGCTTTTAAACCGGGCGTGGTGGTGCACGCTTGTAATCCCAGCATTCGGGAGGCTGAGACAGGAGGATCGTGGTTCACAGACAGCCTCAGCTACTTAGTGAGGCCCTCTACAACTCAGTGAGACCCTGTTTCAAAATAATGAATAAAAAAATAGGGCAAGGGTGTCACTCAGAGAGGTAGAATGCTCCTGGGTTCCATCCCCAATACTGCAAAAGAAAGAAAGAAAGAAAGAAAGAAAGAAAGAAAGAAAGAGAGAGAGAAAGGGAAGAAAGGAAGAAAGAAAGGAAGAGAGAATAAAAATAGGGCTGGGAGTATAGCTTAGGGGTAGGATGCCTCTGGGTTCAATCCCCAGTACTGTAAAAAAAATAAAAAAGAAAAAAAAAGAAAAGAAAAGAAAAAAAGAAATCTTGGCTCTGCCATTTGACAGTGGCGAGACCAGAACAAATCACCCTTTTTAAGTTTTATTTATTTATTTATTTATTTTTTGGTGGTATTGGGGGTGGAACCCAGAGGCTTTCTACCTCCGCGCTATACTCCCAGACCTTTTTTATATTTTATTTGGAAACAGGGTCTCACTAAGTTGCTGAAAGCCTCACTAAGTAGCTGAGGTTGGCTTCGAACCTGTGTGATCCTCCTGTCTCAGCCTCCCAAGCGCGGGGATTACAAGCGTGCACCACCACGCCCGGCTTAAAAGAGACATGGTATTTTTTTTTTTTTTTTTTTTTTTTTGGTGGTACTGGGTTTCCTGGAAGCCCTTCTACCTCCGGGCTATACTCCCAGACCTATTTTTACATTTTTATTTGGAAACAGGGTCTCCTAAGCCAGCGCGAGCGGCTGGCTTCGAACCTGCACGATCCTCCTGTCTCTGCCTCCCAAGCGCCGGGATTACAAGCGTGCGCCACCACACCCGGCCTTTAAGTTATTTTCGCTTCAGCTCCTTATCTGCAGAACTGGATAATAATGCCCATCTTCACAGGTTACTGGGGTTGGCAGGGGCAATGTCGTTAGGTGCTCACTAAATGGCAGCAGTCACATCCTCACCACTGGAAGAGGCGGAGGCAGGCAGTTGCCTCTGGCACTGGAATTAACAACTCTTAGCCTGTGCTCGTGGTCCAGGCTGATTCCCTTAACAGTGGGTGAGCGGCTGTACTAAGAGGTTTGCTTCTGTCTGACACGTAAGAACACTCTTCCCTCTCTCAATGAAGGGTACCTGCTGTTCTTGCATGCTTATCCTCTTGAAGGGGAAACTTGCCACTTAAAACACAAACACAAGGCTTTATTTGTAAAATGAGGGGAACAAAAATGAATCCCATCACAATACCACCTTCAAGCAACCTGTTCAGTTATTTTTTTAAACCCACACTCAGGACATGTATGACATATCGGCCGTGAGAGGATTGGTCACCAGTGTGAAACCCACCTATAAAAAAGCCACCTTGTTGTTCTCCTTTGGGAAGGAGAGCTAAGCTCCCCCACCCCCACCCCCTTCTTTCATAGTCAAAGACCACCCAGTGGAACTTGCTGGCAAGCTGCCATGGTCCAGAAAAGCTAAAGGGGCCACACTCCCAGCCTCCACCTCTGCAACAGAGGGCTAAGAATAAAAAGCACCTGACTCTGGGCCGACCACCTGGAGCTGGCCCAGGGCCGCAGTCCCAGATGGCAGACCACCGCAGGTCTCAAGGAGGGAGTGCAGGCGATTGTTCAGAGGCCTGCACACTGGACGATCCCTAAGAATCAAGCTCTGGGCTGTAATAAAGCAGATTTTTATACAACATGTTCTCTACAAAACATCCGTTCATAGAGATAGAGGTAAATCGCTGAGAATTTCCATGACTGTATGCAGTCTCCTTTGCAAAACAAGGTGCTGTGCTGACGGATAGCATTAATAGGTTCCCCTCCCTTCAGCACAGCTATGGAAGATGGAATTGTTACAGTAACCCCACCCTAGGGTGATAGTCATGAGCAGAAAACAGAAAGACAGTCAAGTGGGAGAGATGATTCGTGAAATGATTAAGAGCAGCGTCTGCTTTCACAGAAAGCCTATAAACCCAGAACCCCCCAATTTTCCTCTCCAATTAACTGTGACCCATACCTAATAAACCACTTGGACTGTAGTGCCAGGTAAATACAGACTAGTAAAGGCACTTGGCTTGAACGAATCTGAAAAAAAGATTTGGCACAACCAGGGAAAATGGGGGAGGGCTCTTTCCAGAGTACAATTCTTGTCCAGTCTGGTTGGGGGCCTCTGGGGCCAGCCAGGTCAGCATACTTTTCTCCCCTACCTGTAGCTCCTATCCCCTGTGATGTTACCTCTCAGCAACCCAGGAGGTTTCCGGGCAACTGGAAAGCCCAGTGATTTTTATGTCACTAAAATAGATTTTCCCTCACCTGCTCCTATGGGAATGATTTCAGAGATAAGTAAATCTAGTACAAACAGTAGAACAAAAGGAAAATGGGATTGCAAGAAAAAGGCTGAATCCAGACCTGTTTCTAGAATTCTCAGCTAAAATCTGATCATGAAAAAGCAAAGGAAATCGCTCTGTTTCTCCTGTTCTTTCTAAAAGCTATTCAGTGACTGGTTTTGGAAACATGCCCAAGGCCCAGATTTCTAAGATTATGCTTTCAATGCAGAGATTCTGAGTCTTACATTTCCTAAAATTAAAACAAAACAAAACCCAAAACAAGACTCTGATTTTGAAATCTCATGTCTCCAGAATATTTAAGCCTATCATCCTCTGAGGAAAAATGAGTTATCAGGGGCAAAATAGTGAACAACTTATAAAGGCAAGGGTAAAAGAACATTCAGTGCTGCCAGCCCCATCTCTGGCTTGAAGGCAGCCTGGAATTCTGTCTCCCCTCCCTCAAGAAGTTTTTCTTAACTGACCCATTGCAATCACTTTAATATGAGAATTTGCACACACTGTTCTTCATTTCCCGTCGACCACCAAATTCTGGATGCCTTGGGCTCTGCGGTCCACCTCTGCCAGCCCAGGTCTCGGTGCCGGGCACACAGCGTATACTTAATAAAAGCCTGTTGAAAAGACAAAAACTCCAGCCTACACACTTCATCACCCTCCTCTTGTCCAATGTCACCTAAACTCATCTTGGAGAAGAATAACATTCCTTTGCCATACTTTCCGCTGCTCAGCTCCTTTGGAGATATTTTTCTTTGACCCAACTTACCCTGCCCATGTTATGCATTTTCCAGTTCCTAACCAGGAGAACTTATTGAGGCTTTCTCAAAATTTTCTCTGGCAAGTGAATGAAGTTGACTGTATTACTGACTATGGCATCTCTGCTAAGATTTCCTTGTATTGCCCAATAATCCTGCCCTGCACATCAAAAGCCTTTTTTGAAGATAAGGTCAAATTCACCATTAGGAAAAGAGAATTTATGTCCTAGCCTTCTTCCAACAGATGGAAAGAAGTGGAACTGCTCTGGGTTTTGTGAGATAAACAATGCCCAGCACGTCACATTGCATTTGCTGTAATACCATCCACAGAGACACAAATGCTCAGCTTCCCCCGCTCAAAGCTAAGCAGGACTTTCCCAAAGCAAACTTAGAACCTTAGTTCATAGTTAACACTTTCTATCCAAGATGTCTAAAAGAATTTGCCCCAGGACAAAGGAATTCACCTGGTCACCATGGGGTTTGACTATAAGAGTGTAAGAACCACTAGACTTAACCTAAATTTTAGTATAGACTCTACTCCAAGCTGTATTCTTGGAGTATTATTGGAGGAGAAACACTGTATCTTCAAGTGGTAATACAACACATGAAAAAAATGGCTGACCTGATGGGCCAGAAATGTCACAGTTGGAGCCAAGAACCTCACCTCCTTCTACTTCTTCACTTCTGGCCTCAGATGGCATGAACGTTGACAAGACGTCATGGGTCATGGGTTCCAGGAAGCCTGTTCCAGGACTGAGGGGAAAAAAGAAAATCGTTTCACTTTTTTTGAATAACACACTAAACAAACAGTTCAGAGGTATCTGCTTTTTTAAGGTATACCGCTGTAAACCATAGCAGTCCTGTATTAATCCATTTGGTGAATAATAAAACAGAGGAAAAGCAAGTTTTCTAAGACCCTTGGCCTCCTCCAATGTCCAGTGACCTGGTTCTTTGCTAGAATTGAAATGAATAATGGGATTAGGAACCATGGTTATATTTTAAAAGCCATTACCTTTGCATCCAGTAGGGTGTTTTCATCAGTATTCACCAAATACTGCTTAAGAACACATTATGAGCAAGCCTCACATATGATAAGGTGGAATCTAGGGAAGAGGTTTAAGGTGATGGGTGGCAAGCAAGAAATGAATTCAGCAAAAACCAAGGCTCAGGCTGGACCAGAAGGCTCCTATTAAAACATATTATCACCATGCCGGATAAAGTCACATATAAAAGGATTGAGAGCCAGGCATCATGGTATATGCCTGTAATCCCAGTACTTGGGAGACTGGGACAGGAGGATCGCAGGTTAGAGGCCAGCCTTGAAAGTTTAGTAAGTGTCTGTTTCAAAATAGAAAATAAAAAGGGCTAGCTCAGAGGTACTCAATCCCCAGTACCTCCTCCATCCCCCCCAAAAGGATGCTCAATACCTAGAACCTCCCTCACCCACAAAAAAAGGGAAGGGTGGAAAATTTGGATTTTAAAACTGAGTGGTGACTTGATTATGGGACTCCTGGAAAATGGGGTGGGGGTGATAGAAGGACAGTGGGGGGCGGCAGGAATGGAAGAGATGGTAGGATAATAGCAGAAAGAGCAGGGAAGGTGGAGAGAGGCTGGGAAGGAGTCAGGCTTTGTGGCAGGCGGGCTGTAGGGGCAGACTGGTGAGGTAGTAATAGAATGCAGAAGCAGAGCTGAGGCTTCAGCCTAATCCTACAGGCAGCACCACTTGCAATGGATCCTTTAAACCCTCCCTCCTGCCTTCCACCTCCCCTCGCTACCAGCCCAGAGGGCTCCCAGGAGGCAAAACTCCTCCCCAGGAAAGCTTTTGGTAAACATGGATTTCTAGATCTGAAACAAACGCCCTCTCCCATCCCACTCTCCAATCCCAAATATTTGGTTCAGGCTCATTAATTATGAAAATATTGCATGTTAAAGCTCTATCTGGGAATGGTCTTAGAATTTGGCTCCTTCTCACCAACAGCAAATTGGCTGGATATATATGTTCTCTGTGGGCCTTTGATCTAAATGTAGAGATACTTCACGGCTGTCTGATGACAAGAGTCTACTTTTATTATAACTATGTAAATAAAAAGTATATATGCCCGTGAATAGAAAAATAACAAGTCATGTATTGCAGGGGTGGTAGGTAACTTTAAAAATATTTTTGTAACTAGTAATAAATAGATGCTTGTGCAATAAATAAATTTGAGGGGAACCACACTTTAACTAAGAAAATTTACTTTCCCGGGACAAGGAAGCTCCATGCCTGGTGTCTGATACCCCATCAGTGTTTGCTGAATTGAAATACAGAAGCGACAAGAAGTCACATATGTTAAACTGATGTTCTAGTGGGACATATCATCATCTTTCCTCTCCCTCCCCAGTTTCCATTTCATTCTCAGAGAGCAAAGGGGCTTTGCGTTTGAAGGGAAGAAAGCAAAGCATATAACATCTTTTGGTGCTGGGTTAATACTTTCTGATTCAGAGGCCACAAAGTACTGGACAGAAATTATCTAGCACACATGGATTTTCAGTTGTGGTTTGAATGACAGGGAAAGATAAACCCTCAATTCATTAAGCATATCAGTGACAGCTGAAATCAGAACCCAGACCCCCTAGGGCCCTTGGAGTATTATGGTCCTTGCCTTCCTTTCTTCAACCCCAGGGGTCCATGGGGAAGTCAACTGAATTATTTCATGAGTAAAATCGCTTTATCCTTAGGCCATGGAAACCACAGACAGTTGCTGAAGAGAGCAGCCAAACACTTGGAAAAGCACTTCAAAGAAAGTAAAATCTCTACCCATTTGGAGGATGGAAAGGAATATAAATCAAACTCTTTATCATGAGTTGGCTGAGCAACTGTCACCCAAGAAGGAGCCTCTTCATCCCCCTCACCCCTGCACCCTGCCTCCCTAGTTGTGGTCAAAGGACACACCATCCTGGCATCCATCAACCTCTTCTCCCAAGGAAAGACAACTGGCTGTGGCCTGGGTAGTTTTTCTTGAAATGTCTCTCTGCTGAGATAACTTGATAGTTTTTCTTGCAGTGTCTCTCTGCTGAGATAGCTTTTTATCAAAGGAGTACTTGGGAGGCTGACACAGGAAAATCACAGGTTCAAGACCAGCCTCAGCAATTAGCAAGACCCTGTTTAAATATAAAAACTAAAAGGGAGCCGGGCGTGGTGGAGCACGCTTCCAGTACTTGGGAGGCTGAGACAGGAGGATCACAGGTTCACGGCCAGCCTCAGCTACTTAGTGAGGCCCTCTGCAACTTAGTGAGACCCTATTTCAAAATAAAGAAAAAAAAAATAGGGCTGAGGGTGGAGCTTGGAGGTAAAGCACCCCTGCATTTAATCCCTAGTAAAACAAAATAAATAAATAATTGGGCTCGGAATGTGGCTTGCAAGTAGAATAACCTTGGGTTCAACCCCCCCCCCAAAAAAAAAGGACAAAAGGGGCAGTGTCTGTGTACTCAATCCTCAGACTTCATAGATGCAGGCAGTTTCTAACCTCTTGAAGCGCCAAATTCTAAGTAATAAATCTTATGGAGGCGGACGCTGTCAGCAAAGAGGCACAGAAAGAAACTTTGACGTCTTTCATTTTTACCTCTTTGCATAAACTCACTCCCAAAACTCATCTGGCAGGGAAATCATAACTGTTGCTATTCTACCCCACCTCTGTCCTGCTGACCCCAAGGTGCTTCAAGAGTACCCTGGGAATCCTCTGGCTCTCAATTATGAGACCATTAAAAAGTGCCAATTACAAGACCTCAGAAATGTTCCTGGGAAACCTGTTACACACCTCAAAATGGCTAACCTCTTGCCTCAGATTCACTTTAAGGAAAGTCCAGAAAACAAGTCATCCAGCTGTATGGGCATCCTGGCCCCCACCTGGGTCCAACAATACTGTGTTTTGTTTTATTTTTTATTTTTTTCTCATGCTGCCCTTGAGGGAAAAAAAAATGTAGATAGATTTATTGGCTGTAACCAAACACATGAAAAAGCCATCATGGAGTGTGGCTGCCTGTTTGGGATCCAGTAGTGGAATAAATCAGAAATGTTTATACACTGAAAGAGTTTCTAAAACTATATTCATTAAATGGTCTGTGCTTGCAACAAATGTGTGCTGGTACAGGGTATTTGGAGCTGGGAAAAGGGCCTGAAAACTAAAATGTACTTTTCACCCAGTCCACTTAAAGAGGTTAAACTCTGGATCAAAAACCTATGCGAGCCCATTTGAGCCTGCGAGGAAGAGATGAAGGGGGAGAGCACAACACCCCACCACACCCAGAAAGTGCCTGTTTGGGATTGCTGGCGTGTGGTTTGGGTATTCTTAGCTCGAACTGCCACATCTCTGGAGAGACACAACTCGTGTTTTAAGGGACTCTGTCTCTGACACCCTAGCCCCCAAACACAACGGAACAAAACCATCATCTGTGGGGCTCCTTACAGGGCTCCTCGCTCCAGGTCTGCCAGCCTCCCGTCCCTCACGGCTCTCCACGGCTTGGAAAGTCACGCAGCCCTGCAAAACCCAGCAGAAAATCCTCCCTGAGTCCTCGCCCTCGCCACAGCCCTCTCCCACTTGTCCCAGAGAGTCATGTCCCCACTTTCTCGCAAGTCACACAAGCAAAACCCCCAAGAGCACAGCGTCCCAGGAGGACGCTGCTGGCCCCCTCCGTCCTTCTCCGATGTTCCGGCTCTACGGACACCTCCGGACACCATTCCCGCACCATCTTTCCCTCCAGCTAGGGGTGCTTTTCTGAGCCTGCCTAGCTCCTGGTCCGCTCAGTCGCTCGTTTTAGTATTTTCCATTTAAAACGTCAACGGGGGCGACCTGGGGCTGCAAGAGGCCGAGCGGGCGCGGGGCTGCGCAGCGCACGGGCCCCCGCACCTCGGGGTCTCCGCGGGCGCCCGGCTGGGGGGCCGGGCAGGGCTGTCAGCCTCCGGGGCCACTTGGGGAGGCCGTCCGGGCCCCCCCTCCACCCGACGAGCTTCCGGGAGCCGCGACCCCGGCGGGAGCCAGGCGCGGGCGGCGAGCACGGCGCTGCAGGCTGGGCTGGGCCGGGGTCCGCGCCGCTCGCCCGGCATCGCGGGGTCCCGCGCCCGGCCGAGCCCGCCCGCCCCCCGGCTCCCCGATCCAGCCCACAAACACAACTTTTTCTTCTGGAAAGGAAACCAGCTCGAACGACGTGACTCACCTTGGGGCGCCGGGGAAGGGCGAGCCGAGGGGGGCGCGGGGGGAGCCGCGGGGCGCGGCGCCCAAGGACTCGCCACGCGCGGGTCACCCGGGGACGCGCGGCCCGAGCGGCGGCCGCAGCGGGAGCAACAAAGGAGCCGGGACCCGCGAGCCGCGGGGGGAGCGCGTGCGGGTGCGGTGCGGGTGCGGTGCGGGTGCGGGTCGGGCACCGGCGACCCGGCTCAGGGTCCCTGCGGCGGGGAGCCGGGGCCGCGGCGGCAGCGGGAGGACCAGGCAGGGGACGCCGCGCCCAGCGCACCGGATCCCTCCATATGGAAGAAGCTTTTTTGGATGACTGAACTCGCAAACAATTCCTTCTTTTGCTTCTCCTGCCTGGGAGCCTCCCATTACGGCGCGAGGAGGGGAGGGGGAGCCGAGGAGGCGGGGAGGAGGGGGAGGAGCGAAACGGAGCAAAGAAAAAGTCTTGGAAAGGAAGCTGGAGAGAGAGAGGGAGAGAGAGAGAGAGAGAGAGAGAGAGAGAGAGAGAGAGAGAGAGAGAGAGAGAGAGAGAAGACACACTCAGTCCCCCAAACTCTAAGGCGCGTTTTCTCTTAACACCTACTTTCTACTGCGCCTAAGACCCGCGCTTTCTTCCAAATTATTTTTCTTCCCCGTACCCTAAGCACCGTGCAGCGTCTTCCCCCCACCCCAGGGGCTCCCTGGATCCTATTTACTGCCACCTTGGACCTTTCTCTCCAGGTCACTATCTTTCCATCCGGTGGTCTGATTTCCTCTCCTCCACCTCTCAACTGTCTTCACGCTGCAATCAAACTCTGGGATAAATCAGTAAAGCAAACGTACTGTTATTAAACCCTGTACAACCCTTCTCCCCGCAATGTGGAGCAGGGCAATGGAGAAAATGGCCAGGAAGCCAGTATCTTCTTGGAGAGGCCCAGGGTGGCCTCCCCCATCCACTCGGAGGCTGAGGGTCTTCAGAGTCCTCCCCTCTGTTGACAGCGCTGACCTGCAGGCATCATCCCAGGGTGCAGCCGCCAGAACAAGGGGCCTCGGAGAAAAGTTCCCTTCCTCCCTGCGTGTTGGGCAGAAAACACTGAGGGCTATAGTGGTGCTCAAACTTGGGCTGCTGCAGAATTTACTAAGATATTCGCAATGCAGTGCGCCAAGCCGCAGCTCCAGGTTCTGATTCTAGAAGCCTGAGCTGGGGGTGAATTAAATGCCGTTCTAATAAATTCTCAGGTGATGCTGATGCTGTGTGGGTCCAGGGCCACATTTTTAACAACCTGTCTGGAGCTAGTGTGGTGGTGCACGCTTGTAATCCCATCATTTGGGAGGCAGAGCCAGGGGATGGAGGTCAGTGGACAGCCTCAGCTATTTAGTGAGACCCTTCCCAACTCAGTGAGACCCTGTTTCAGAAAGTAAAAAGACTAAAAAATAGGACAGGGGCTGTAGCTCGGAGGTTGCAATGCCTCTGGGTTCCATCCCCAGTACCTCAATAAAATAAAATAAAATAAAATAAAACCTTTCCAGAGTATTGAGAAGTCTAGCAAATGCTGAGTGGGAAGCAGATTAGGGTTAGTTAGAGATGAAGCTATCTTTTGTTGACTGAAAGGGATCATTATAGCTGGGCGTGGTGGCACAAACTTGTAATCCCAGCATCTGGGAGGCTGAAACAGGAGGATCCTGGTTTGCGGACAGCCTCAGCTACTTAGTGAGGCCCTTTGCAACTCAGTGAGACACCATTTCAAAATAAAGAATAAAAAGTAGGAGCCAGGCGTGGTGGCGCAGGTGTGTAATCCCAGCATTCGGGAGGCTGAGACCAGAGGATCGCAGTTCTCGGGCAGCCTCAGTTACTTAGGGAGTCTCTGTTTCAATATAAAGAATAAAAAATAGGGCAGGGGATGTAGCTCAGAGGTAGAGTGACCCTGAGTTCCATCCCCAGACCGGGAAAAAAAAAAAAAAGGATCATTATCCCATACTCTCGTGATGTAGCTGAAAAATAAAACAAGACCTGGAAGAATTAAGCCACTTGTTCCAGGAAGCCCAGGTTGTGTGTCATGGTGGAGGAAAGTGCTTTTCTTGCAAGAGCCAGGTGACTGGAAATGCTACCTCCTCTCCGTGGCAACTTCGTGGCCCTGGAATCAAGAGACCACTGTATGACTGTCTTTTTTTTCTCTTTTCTTTTTTTGTGGTACTGGGGATAGAACCCAGGGGCATTCTACCTCTGAGCTACACCTCCCCCCCAGCCCTGTATTTTATTTTTTATTTTGAAACAGGGTCTCACTGAGTTGCAAAGGGCCTCACTAAGTAGCTGAGGTTGTTCTCAAATAGCGACCCTTCCATCTTGGCCTCCCAAATGCTGGGATTACAAGCATGCACCACTGTGCCCAGCCACTGTGTGACTTTCTGGGCTATGGTTTTGTTTTCTGTGGGTTGAGTTCTTATCAGTAAAAATGCATTTTTTTATGCTGAGTGTATGATTCTTTTTTTTTTTTTTTTTTTGAGGTAATGGGGATGAAACCCAGGGACATTCTACCTCTGAGTGACCTCCAGCCCTAAGTTTTTATTCTTTATATTTGAAACAGGGTCTCACTGAGTTGGAAAGGGTCTCACTAAGTAGCTGAGGCTGTCTGCGAACTGTGATCCTCTGGTCTCAGCCTCCCGAATGCTGGGATTACAAGGGTGCGCCACCACGCCCAGAGAGTGTATGATTCTAATTGAATCTGAACCAGAACATGTCTAAAAAGGCAAGTAAAATATATTCCATTCTGTATGTTGCATGATTTTTTTTTTCCCCTCCTGTGTTTGTTCAGCCAGGTAGCAGGAGTGTTTGCACTGATTTATTTGGTACTCTCAGCTCTGTGTGGCTAGATTCTTGGGCATGGCCCATGGCAAAATGGATCCATTTGGATGGTCCATTTCGAACAAGAAGACAAAAAGACTTTGAATTCTCTGACTGAACCTCCAGCCTACATTATCCTTTACTCTTCCCATTCTCCCACTTTTATCTTTTAATCTTCGTTAATCTTTCAGAACATTCTCAAAGACCTACTTTTTCCCTGTGCACAGAAATGTCAGCTCCAACCTTCCCACTGTTCCTCTTGAGAGGCACATTCAGGACTACAAGGTCTGGGTTCATAGTTGTTGATTTCCCAACAGAGTGAGTCAGCCAATCTTTCTCTCGAGTGAAAACATCCTTTCTCTCCTGACCCCCAAGCAGGATATCCAGTTTTCAGTTTTTCAAAGTTCGATTTCAAGTCCCATTCCCATGGTGAAATTCCAATGAGAACAAGAAGCATGGAGTTTTCAGATTCATTCTTCTGCTTGTCTATGTATGCCAGTCACTGCTCAGCATCTCACAGATGTCCCTTACCCCTTCATCTTGTCTTTCTCCTCGGCCTCTCCATTCACTTCGCTCTTGTCTTTGAGTCCACATAGCTCCTGGGTTCTTGCCAACACTATAGCTAGGAGAATGACTGATAGCCTTGAACATACCTCAGCTAGGTCGGAATGCAGATCACAACTTAATGGAGAGGATTTAATTTTGTTGTGGCATCAAGCATGCAGTTGGCATTTCAGATATGTTTATTATTATTATTTGCATGGCTCTTTGTATTAATGTGATTGTGTTTATTATTAATACTTTGAAAGTACATTATATGCCTGAATTTTCTCCTCACTCTCCTCTTCCTGGAGTGTTCCTTGCCCATTTCTCCCTTTTTCTTTCCATGACTTTCCCTATCCTAATCCATCCCACCCCACAACAACATCACAGTCATCACAAAACAGGTGGAGGTTGGGCTGAGTGAGGTGCTTTTTGCTACTCTTCATTCTATAGAGGATGATTCACCTCTGTTATCTTGATTTTGGGGAGGCCATGGGAATCCATCTAAAAGGAAGAAGCATTTAGTATGGAAGTGATCAGCATATGAATTAATTATGCTAGAAGGATAGGTGAGGGGGAGGATGAGTCTATACAAATCACTATTTTAGTAAGCCAGACAGAAAAGACTGGAAGGAATCCAGTAAGTAACAGGAAAAGATGTTGCTTCCTCATCTGTGTGCTGTAGAAACTCTGCATATATATATATATATATATATATATATATATATATATATATATATAATCACCTTGGTTGTAAAGGCTGTCTAAAGATTGTGCTGAGAAAGTTTCTAAGGTTGTGGACAAAGTAGTATAGGAAATTGATTTTCTCTGTTTTCATATATGTATCCATTCCCATGATTATAAAATATGTGCACTGAAGAAAATTCAGAGAATATAGAAAATTGCAAAGAAGGGAAAAACAACTTAAAACTAATTAATAGCCAAGGATCACACTGTTAACATGGTAGTGTTTTGTAGCCAATTTTTTCCTTTTTTTTCTTACCAGTACAAGTATATATTTTATCTACACTGAGTACATGAGCCTAATGGAATCAGAATTGGAAGACATTTTTTTTTTTTTTTTGGTAGTACTGGGGTTCCTGGAAGCCCTTCTACCTCAGGGCTACACTCCCAGACCTATTTTATACTTTTTATTTGGAAACAGGGTCTCTTAAAGCCAGCGCGGCTGGCTTAGAACCTACGTGATCCTCCTGTCTCCACCTCCCAAGCGCAGGGATTACAACCGTGTGCCACCATGCCCGGCAGAATTGGAAGACATTTAAAGGACAACATAAATGGGACATGTTTATTCTATACTTTCACTATTTTTCTCCTATGCTTTTGGTAATTCAACCAAGGAACAAATTTTTTCATTGACTTATCTGATACTTCCACATTTTGCAAAACTAGGTTCATTGTATACACAGGTTTCTTTGTAAGTTTAGCTTGTGTGTGTGTGTGTGGTGTGTGTGTGTTACTGGGGATGGAATCCAGGGGTTTTCTATCTTCGGGCTACACTCCCAGACCTATTTTATATTTTATTTGGAAACAGGGTCTCACTATGTTGCTGAAAATCTCACTAAGTAGCTGAGGCTGGCTTGGAACCTGCACGATCCTCCTGTCTCAGCCTCCCAAGCACTGGGATTACAAGTGTGCGCCACTATACCCTGAGTAGGTTTAGCATTTTAATGTGATTTTTTTTTTTTTTGTGGTACTGGGGATGGAACCCAGGGACATTCTACCTCCGAGCTACACCCCCAGCCCTATAGTTTATTCTTTATTTTGAAACAGGTTCTCACTGAGTTGGAAAGGGCCTCACTAAGTAGCTGAGGCTGTCCGCAAACCATGATCCTCCTGTCTCAGCATCCCGAATGCTGGGATTACAAGCGTGCTCCATCAAGCCTGGCTCTTAATGTGATTATTTTGTCAGTGTTATTGAATCTTCTTCAAAGTATTACTTTAAGCCGGACATGGTGGCACATACTTGTAATCCCAGCATTTGGGAGGCTGAGACAGGAGGATAGCGGTTTGCAGACAGCCTCAGCTATTTAGTGAGGCCCTCTGCAACTCACTGAGACCCTGTTTCAAAATAAAGAATAAAAAAAAAAAAAAATAGGGCTGGGCCTGTAATTCAGAGGTAGAATGTCCCTGGGTTCCATTCCCAGTACCACCAAAAAAAAAAAAAAAAAATTACTTTAAAGATTGCATTCTATGTAATCAAAGGAGTTTATTCGATCATTCTATGCCAAATATTTGATTTGTTTTTATTTTTATTATTATTATTCCCTCTTGCAATCGACTAAACATCATAAATCTTTATGACTCTGATTGTTTCTTAAGGGGTAATTCCTCTGAATCAGTTTTGGATCAGTGAATAGAATATGACATTTTAAAGGCTTTTGGTTGGCATTACAGATTTGTTCCTCCAATGTCCCTTTGCATCTCTTGATTTATTTCATGTGCTGGGGATTGAACTCAGGGGCACCCTACCTCTAAGCTGCATCTATAGCGCTAATTATTTTTCATTTTGAAACAGAATCTTACTAAGTTGCTTAGGGCTTTGATGAGTTGCTGAGGCTGGCCTCAAATCTGTGATCCATCCTCCTATCTCAGCCTTCCAAGCACTGAGACTACAGGCGTATGCCACCAGGCCAGGCTTCTTGAATTATTTTTTATTCAAAAGCAACAGTGAGATCATTAAATACAAGCCCCAAGTGGAGACGTGATGGAGTACTCCAGTTTGGATGATTGCAATCCCTGGACAAAGAAAACAATGTCTAGATAGTCACTAGAGTTGGAGACAACACTCAGGAGGGGAGAGGTGAACAATAATTGCTTACTATGTGAACTCAGTGATAGGTATGATCTTATTTAACCTTTCCAACAGCCTTCTGAAAGAAACTAAGGGTTATTGAGCACTTTCCTATCCTAGCCTCTGTGTGTATGTTCAGTTTTGAATCTTCACAACAGCCCTTTGATGTAGATTCAATTATCGCCATTTTACAGATAAGCAAAATTATGTAACTCGCCTAAGATCCTCCGCAACTAAGTGGTAATACTAGTTCCAAAGGGTGCAACACACTATTTTCTCACAACTGTTTCATGAGTAATAGGCCGCTTCCTGGAATAAAGAGGGCACATTTTGAAGATGCCTGAATTTTGGCAAGCCATAAAGAAATCTTTTATGGGTTTTCCAAGGAGTGTTGTTGCTTTTCTAAAAGAAGCATCCAAGTTCATTCAAAGGGCTAAGGTAACTTACTAATTGTAACTAATATAGGAGTCGAAGGACTGTATACCGAAAAAGAATACAGTTCTGATGTATGAGTTAAGATTAAAGGCTAGATACTAAAATTCACACTACTAACAGTAATTAGTAAATTGGCTTTTGTATACATTCCTATTTTCAAAGCTAATGTTTGAATAAAGATGTTTTGTCTTGATAAGAGGTACTAGAAATGAAATATTCATGAACCTAACTTCCTAGTTTAAAATTCTGGCTGTTGAATATAAAAAGTTTATTTATTAAGGCAGCACCTCAATACATTTTCAAAATAAACACATAACTTAGCCCATTAATTTAAATTTAGTAAAATCAGCCCTCACTTGCTTTATAGCAGGCTACTAAATAGTTATCTGAGCTGGCCCATCTCTCCACGTTGGGTATCACAAGGTCGCTGGATAAGGAATGTGCCAGTAGCTCTAGAATATTTGTTGACTGAATGAAGCATGAATGAAAGTTTAAGATTGACCTATGCAACAATTAGTACCCAATGCAAGGCAGCATATAATTAAAGCGTAAATTGCAAGGTTCAGGCAGAATTATAGGTGAGCCTGGCACAAGGCCATCCATTCCTCAGAGAAGTTGAGCTGGCTGGGACTGACTTCTCTAGCCCTGGGCTGCCAACTCAGGGCTCCTTATGGTGGACATGTGTTCTGTTGATGAAGGGATCAGTCTCCAGGTTCCCACAAGACTGCCCGTGGTCAAGTATACCCAGGGGGAGGATGACATACAATAAAATAGGGAGAACTTTTAGAGTCAAGACAAATCTGGTTGGAATCCAGTCTTAAATAAGCTGTATGAGCGGGATGCAGTGGTGTGCACCTGTAATCCTACTACTTGGGGAGCTGAAAGAAGAGGATGGCAGGTTCCAGGCCAGCCTCAGCAATTTAGCAAGACCCTGTGTCAAAATAAAAAAAAAATAAAAAGGTCTGAAGGTGTAGCTTGGAAGTAGAATGCACCTGGATTAAATCCTCAGTCCCAAATGATAATAATAATAATAATAATAATAATAATAACAACAACAACAGAAATGAGCTGTGTGAGCGTGGATGCATTTCTGACCTCTCTGAACCTATTTTTTCACCTGTGAAAATTAGAACTAGTACATACAAAGTGTCTCTCCCAGTGTATGACTCTAAAGCCGGTCGCCCGATGCAACCACACCAGCCCCTCAGGACTCGTGCTTGTTCTGAGGAATCAGTTCCTGCACCCTGCCCATTGTTACATATTATTTTAGCAACCCCATTGGTAGGCACTCCATAAAGAGAGTCCTGTTAGCTAGAGTTTGAGTCGGAGATAGAGATGGAAAACAAGAGAGTCCAAAGCCATGTCTGTGCCCCCTCCTGCCTGATTGGCTTTGCACATTCTGTAAGCCCCTGGGCAAAAAAAAAATCTGTCTGTTGACGATCAGTTCCACTTAAGACCGTTTTCTCAAGATATCAGATCCTCTGAAGCGAGCACAGCCCCCATTTCATCCCACATGAACCCCCCTTCCACGACTCCCTCCATCTGTTCTTCCCCGCCCCCCCTCACGTGTTAGGCTGAGAAACTTGGATTCTGGCGCTGCCCAGACTCCAGCTGTTTGATATTGTGTAGCAAGGACAGCAAAGAGGGCAGGGGCGAGAGATTCCAGATGAAAGCGAACACTCAAAGAGAACTGGACCTCAGAGCTTTGATACCAAACTCAGTGGGTAACAACCTCCGTTAAATTTGTTCAGTCAGCCATTCAGGAGGGAAGAAGTTTCTCACACATCCTGGAAGGGTTTTTAATGACGGGAGGGAAATCAATGTTCTGGGGACTGAGCAGAGAAGAATTTAATGCCAAAGCTACCGCTGCAAACTTAGAGATAGGTAGTGTCTGGCTAGTATTGCTCCGAATATATTATTTTATTTTTATTTCATAATGTACCTGGGATTCCCAGGGACTTTGAACCATAGCAATACAAAACCAACAATGCCCCATCTACTCCAGCCTACCTCTCTTCAGCCATGCACCCACAGGCAGGATTTAACAAGGAGAATCAAGCTACGCCACTCACCTGGCCACAGAGGGAGAATGGGCCAGCATTTCTGGACAGTGAGTGGTTGGAAGGTCTCTGTGGATCTCCTAGCAGAGCCATGAGGAAGGAGGAGAGTTGAGAGGGAGACAGTACTGGGGCTGGTATTGTAGAAGCTTCTCTCCCATCTCGCTCAAGCAGATCCAGAGGCTTTTTAATCTTACCTTTTATTGTTTGGATTCAGAAACTAGAAAATAGAATTGCTTAAATTGGGTGTTCCTGATTTAATAAACCCTTTCCTTGTGAACCTTTGCCTCTGATAAAGAGGGACTGAAAAAAATTAATCACATGATCCGGTGATTCTTAATTCTTAAAAAAAAAAATCATAAACCTGGGCGTAGCTCAGTGGTAGAGTGCTTGCCTAGCAGGATGCCCTGGGTTTGATCTCTAGAGCTACAATAAATAAATAAATAAATAAATAAATAAATAAATAAATAAGCCAGGTGTGGTGGTGCACACTTGTAATCTCAGCACTTGGGAGGCTGAGACAGGAGGATAGTGGTTCGTGGACAGCCTCAGCTACTTAGTGAGGCCCTTTGCAACTCAGTAAGATCCTGTCTCAAAATAAAGAATAAAAAATAGGGCTAGGGTGTAGCCCTGGGTTAGAATGCTCCTGGGTTCCATCCACAGTCCCACAAAAATAAATAAATAAAAAATATATAAATAAAATGATAAAAAATATCTCTAAACTTTTACTTTTCTTTATCCAGTGCGACGAAGATAGAATCAGTCATGTCCCTGCCCTTCCTTGATGACGCTCCAGTTCCTTTGGTATAGGGGCACATGATTCCCGAAGTGGTCCAGTTCTACTCTGTGGGCTGGCTTCCCTGTGACCCACCTATCTATATCATGTGCTCCAGTACCTTTTTGCTCTTCCTCAAAGCACCACACTTTCGTATTTTTCTTAGCCTGCCCATTTTGTCTTTCTGGCCTGAGTTCTTTCTTCTCTACTCATCTAATTTACTCTTAAGACTTCCCTATAAGATAATCTCCTACAGGAAGATTTACAGGGGACTCTTACCCCAGCTTCCCAATCCAGCTGCGCTCCCATAGAACCCTCTTCTTGCCTCGACCTTGAGTCCATCATGAGCATTGTAATTGTAAAAGTAATTGTGGGTCTGACTTTTCTTCTTGGCTAGACTGTCCTCAAGCCCAAGGCAATCCCCATTCATTTCATCTTTGTAGCTTCAGTGCGCAGTGCAGCACCTGGCACCTACGCGTGCCCAATACATAAATATATCAAATGGACAAGCAAATGAAGAATTGATCAACTATCCCTCTTACAGCAGTAGAAGCTCACTAGATTCCTGTGACCAGGAATGTTAAAGGATACCAATAATTTGGGTCTGAAGTAGATTCACAGTTTTAAAACCAAAAACCAGTTTCTTGCCTACAGCAAGTTAAGACTGGTTAGTCTTAGATATAAAGCTGCATAACTATTATATAGTGTTTTGCATTTAGATGCTAATGGTATGTTTGAAATGATAGCATGTGACTGACTTTAACTGTCAGTTATAAAAATGTTTTTTTAAACATTTTTATTTTAGGATAATTATATGTCACATAAATTATAAGAAATAATAATAGAGAAATCTTGTATACCTTTCACCCTGCTCTTCCTTAAGTATGGTATAACATCTAACTATAGTGTAATATTTTAATCAATTGATATTGATACAGTCATCAACCTTATTCAGATTTTCCAGATTTACATGTACACTAATTTGTGAGTAGTTGTGTGTTCTAAAAATAATTTGTAGATCCAAAACAATCTATAGATCCAACACACTCTATATCAGAAGCTCAACATTTTTTAAAAAATAGAAAAAAAACGATTCTAAAATTTACGTAGGATCTCAAGGGAGTCAGAATGGCCAAAAGAATCTCGCAGAAGAACAAAGCTGGAAGCCTCGACACACAGCAAAACCATAGTGATTGTGATGGTAGTAGAGTGGTATAATGATAGACAAATCAGTGAAACGAAATTGAGAATGCAGAAATAAGCCCTTGCATAGATGGGGAGGTAATTATCAACAAGAATGTCAAGACTACACAGTAGAGAAAGAACTCTTTACAAAGTGGCAATGAGAAAACTGGGTATCCGCATGCAAAAAATGAGCTTACCTTACACCATATACAAAGACCGAGGATGATTAGACACCTGAAACTAAAGCTAAAACTAAAACAAACCACAAGAAAAAGCTTCGATTAGACAATGATTTCTTGGATATGACACTAAAGCACAGCCAACAAAATAAAAAATAAGCAAGTAGGACTACATCAAACTTAACTTCTGTTGAGTCAAAGGAAACAACAGAATGAAACGGTCACTTACAAAAGGGTATAAAATAATTAAAAACCATATGCTAAGGGATTAATATCCAGAATATAGCAGGAACGTCTACAACTTAATACCAACAACAAAAACCAAATAGCTCAGTTAGAAAACAGATAAAGGACCAGGCATGGTGGCACACACTTGTAATCTCAGTATTTGTGAGGCGAAGACACAAAGATCATGAATTCAAGGCTAGTCTGGACAAAACATTTAAAAAGGGCTGAAGTTCAGTGGTAGAGAACCCATGATTCGATGCCAGTACTCACCCCCTCCACACAAATAATAGAAAATGAGAAAGGATTTGAATAAACATTTATTTCTTCTCCCCCCAAAAATCTATATGTAGCCAACAAGCATGTGAAAAGATGCTTAATATTTGTTTGTTTTGTTTTGCGCTACTGGGGATTGAACCCAGGGGCATTCTACCTCTGAGCTATACCCACAGCTCTATTTTTTATTCTTTATTTTGAAACAGGAGCTCACTAAGTTTCAGAGGCTGGCCAAGAATATGTAATCCTCCTGTCTCAGCCTCCCAAGTACTGGTATTATAAGTATGCACCACCACACCCAGCTCCCTTAATATTTTTTAATCATCAGGAAGATGTAAATCAAAATTACAATGAGATATTAGCTCACACTCATCAGGATGGTAACTATAAAAAAACACACAAAATAACAAGTGTTAATGAGGATATGAAAAAATTGTAACTTTTGCACATTGTTAGAAAGAATGTACAACAGTACTACCATTATGGAAAATAGTATGGAGGGCCCTCAAAAACCAAAATGTAGAATATTAAAATGAATTATTATATGATATAGAAATCCTCTTTTTAAGTCATATGATAAGTTAGAATACCACCCTACCATCCATCCTTTTGTGCCCTCTGCTAACATATCCAGGTGGCTGCTGTGTTTTGGACATGTGGTTTGAATGTGGCCCACAAGCGTTCATGGGTTAGAAGCTTGGTCCCCAGTGTGATATTGTTGAGCTGATGGAACTGTTAAGGAATGGGGCATACTGGATTCCAGGTAGGTCATGAGGGGCACTGCCTTGGGAAGGGGTTAACCCCAGTGAGTTCCAGGAAGAGTGAGTTATTAAAGAAAAAGCAAGTTTGGACCCTGCTTCCCTCCTGCTTTCTGTCATGCCATGTGATCGCTCTCTCTTCCTGCATGTGCTCCCATCATGATGCCACACACCATGTCATAATGTAGCCAGGGAGGCCCTCCTGGAGGCTGAACAGATAAGACTACTGGATCTTGGACTACAAAACTGAGAACCAAATAGACCTCTTGTCTTTATAAAGTACCCAACTTCAGGCATTTTGTTATAGCAACAGAAAACAACCAATAGCCCACATAATTTTAGGGTACAAAATAAAAATGCAGGACCCCAATCAGACGTCAAGATCCCTTTCTCACAACCCACAAAGGACAGGTAACCTGTTCACTGAGACCTGCTAGAGGATGGGAGAGAAGCCAATGCCTAATAACCTGTCAGATACATTATGAAACTGTCAGCCTGGGGTGAAGGGGAATAGACACTGCCTTGCTTTTCTTTGAGGTGAGTGAGATACTTGCCTTACCTCAGCATACCCTACACTTATACTCAAGCTCCCATCAGGGGCAGCAGGTGACTGAAGACATGGAGCCGGGTGGGAAGAAAGAGACTAGGAGAAGCAAAGGCTCGGGATAGAGAGTAGGCAGTAAAGAACCTCACCCAGGAGGAGGAAGGGAGTTGATGCAGGACCAAAGGTGATGGGGCTCCAGGCCACAGTGCATGTTCTACTGTCCCACTGAGTTTTACTTGCAAAACAAATTCATGGATTCAAACGCCAGGTGCACACCCACTAAGCTGCCTGAACACACCAACCCCAAAGCCACCTAAACTCATAACCTTCTACTCCCTGTGAGTCTGTGATAGTGTCCTTTCTCCGCCCCTGGGGTCTAGGAATGATGAAGGAGAACAGTGGAACTTTCTTATATTTGATCGTCGCACTTAGAAGAAAAATAATCTGCTCTTTTATGTCTGGATTATTTTAAAAGAGTAGTCTTAAATCAAATAGCTTAGTAATATAACAATTACTTGACCAAGAAAGAAAGAGAATCATCCCTCCATTTTTGTTTTTCTTTGTACTTCAGATCCAGTGATCACTGTGTCCTAAAGTACCACATCCAAGATCACTCCAGAGTCTAATACTTGCACTTGATCCCTTCTGCAATCACCCTTTTCAAGATCTTCATTATTTTTTTTGCACAGAATTTTACAAAAACCTTTGATTAATCTCTCTGCCTCCCATCTGCCCCTGTCATTGGTCCATTTTCCCTACTCCTGATAGAGACATGTTTAGAAATGGCAAATTTCAATCCCTATCACTGCAATAAATAGAGAAAAATAAATGGCAATTTGTGTGTTTGTATGGTACCAGAGATTGAACCCTGGGGCATTCTTCCTCTGAGATACACCACCAGCCCTTTTTATATTTTTGAAACAGGATCTCACTAAGTTACCACGCACAGGTCTTGAACCTGGGATCCTCCTGTCAGGATTATAGGCATGTGCCACCAATCTCAGCTGAGTTGGCAAATACGATTATGTCACGTCCCCCTCCTAAAATTGTTCATTGACTTCACTGCTTTTAGGATGAAATAAAATTCCTTAGAAAAGCTCACTAAACCCTTCACACTGGCCTGAGCAAGTACTCCTCACCCTGTACGTGGTCATCAACCCGCACCCTCTTCCTGCCCTGACCGTACAGAATTCCTTCAGAATATTCCATCATCATTCATACCTGTAGCTCTTTGTATATACGGTATCCTTGCTGGTATTACCTTTACTGACTTTTTCACCACACATTTACTAGTCCTGCAAAACTTAGCTTGTTAGTCCCTCTGGCCCTCTGTGCCCACCACACCCTCCCAGCCTGCGATGGGTGCCCATTATCTGATGGGTGCTATCACTTGGCGTTTATTGTTATCAGAGCACTTATGGCACTGTTCTGTAATTAAGTGTTTCAGGCTGCCCCATTTCTCACTGGAGGGAGACCACACATGCCATTCATGTGTGGTCTATTTTCAGTTTCCCTATCTCATGTGAAACCCAGGAAGGTTGGGCCTGGGCCTCAATCTCCACTGTGGTCCCAATGCCTTGTATAACTTCTGGAATAAGGCAGCAATGTGCAGGTGTTTGCTAAATAAAGGCAGGAAAGGACCAAAGGAGGAAGGAAGGATGGAGCAGCTGCCAACCTGAGATAATGCTTTCTCTCTCAGTCGTGTTTCCACACACTCTCCCCCAAGAGCTGCTTGCTATCCTAAGAGCCCAAAGACCAGCAGCACAGCCAGTCTAGTCGATTACATGGGCACAAGTTGCTTAGGTAATGGAAAACGATGTGGCCAAATCCAAGTGGTGGCTTTGCATAGACACAGCTGGCCTTTCGGTTTGGGGCTTCTTCATGTGAAACATGGAGATTCTGACACTTTTGTCCCTCAGGAATAGACAGTTTACTGTGTTATTGTAAGGCACTTTGAAAAAATAAACAAAAATGGCTAAACATATACCACAAGGAAAAAACCCCCCTAGCTTATGGACATAGAAAAACAACTAAAATTTTCTAACACACATTTGTCAAACTCCATAGAGCTATATTCCACAAAGAATCTTACTGTACATAAATTTAAAAAATCAACCGGGTCTATGAGAAAACTCAAAATGAAATAAAATGGCAAAAATGAAATCTAACTCTACTGCAGATGAGTAACATAATCATAATGGAGTGGCAGGAAAGATGGAAACTAATGTAAGTTACTTTGGAAAGCTCTTCTGATGTATACTGTGAGGCTCAACAAGATATGAACACAAATAATGTACTCTACTTAGTCCATATATTTCTCACATGGGTATGTTGTATACCAACCAGGACTAAACAAACAATCAAATTAAACTCTGCCACTGGAGTAGAGTCAAAAGTGTCAGTATAAATTCATGGTTCTTAAAATGTATAAACAGAGAGAGTTAATGAAATAAATATCGATGTGTCAATGTACCTAGTATGTCTATGTACCTAGTACTCACACATACCTGCTGAGAGAACATAGAAACAAGGACACCCCGTGGCACTGAGCACACCCAATATCCAAGTCTTGAGATTCCACATACCATTCTCCAATAATAAGAATTACAAGCCGGGCGTGGTGGTACAAGACTGTAATCCCAGCATTCGGGAGGCTGAGACAGGAGGATCACAGTTTGTGGACAGCCTCAGCTACTTAGTGAGGCCCTTTTGCAGCTCAGTGAGACCCTGTTTCAAAAAAAAAATAAAGAGTAAAAAAAAAAATAGGGCTGGAGGTGTATCTCAGAGGTACCCCTAGTAACACACACACACACACACACACACACACACACACACACACACACACAAAAGAATTACAATTTTGGAAAAGTATTGATGCCAGGGCTGGGATAGGAAAAAATCATGATGAGCCAGGAGTATCTTATGTTACAAAAAAGGGGAGAGAGTACAAAAAAGAAAACAGAACAAAACAAAAATGAGAAAATAAAACCAGCAACAACAACAACAAAAACCAAGAATGTTTAAAAAGCAAAAGAGCCAACCTGTAGCCCAAGACGGAACAAGAGCGACACAAATAGCAATTGTGCTGTATTATAATCTAGAGAACATAATAAATTGCTCACAAATGCATCCTGGTATAAATAAATAACTGAATAGACAAATAAACCAGAAGGAGAACTTCTTCTTTACAGAAGAATTTCAAATAAACGAGGAAAGAGAGAAATAAAAAATATTTATTACATTATTATAGTAATCCATGTTCTAGCCAGGATCCCCTAGTGGATGCTAAAATTAGTGGGTGAAAGTTTGAGAATGAACAGGATATTTGCATAGTCTCAAAACATCATCCCCAAGATATTTATTAACCACAACATGTTTTTAAATTACCTGTCCTGTGATGAAACCCAGCGGATACCACTTTAACCAAGCGGTCAGTGTTAACATCACTGGTAATGAGACATGATGACATTTCATACCCTCAGCATGACAGACTGAGAAGGGCTCATCACTGCCATGCTATTCTTGCCCCTAAATGGAAAACATCACACATGCCAAAGTCAAGGAACATTCTGCAAAATAGCTGACCAATACTTCTCAAATGTGTCAAAGCCAAGAAAGGAAACTGTCACCGACTGAGAAGACCAAGGAGACATGACAGTAGAATACAGTGTGGGATCCTGAGTTGAATCCTAGAATAGAAGAAGGATATTAATGAAGAAAAGTGGTGAAATACAAACGAAGCCCATAGTTCAGTTAATAGTTGTTATGCTTTTAATGTCATAGTTTTGGTTATTGAATTTGGTTGTTGAAAATGATAACGATATGGGAAACTGCATGAAGAATATATAGGACCATTTTATATATATTACATATATTAGTGCTATACTTGCAACTTTTCTGTAAGTCTAAAATTACTGAACTACAAAGTTTAAAAAACTGTGTGGGGCTATACTGGTGAAAGGGGAGACAGGAACAAGAAATAAGAAGTAAGCCGGGCGTGGTGACGCACGCTTGTAATCGCAGTATTTGGGAGGCCGAGACAGGAGGATCACGGTTCGCAGACAGCCTCAGCTACTTAGTGAGGCCCTCTGCAACTTAGTGAGACTCTGTTTCAAACTAAAGACTGAAAAATGGGGCTGGGGGTGTAGCTCAGAGGTAGAATGCCCCTGGGTTCCACCCCCAGCACCACACACACAAAAAAAAGAAATAAGAAATAAAAATTACAATGACATGTTTAAAATTCTCTGAGAACAGTATGCACTGTGGGAGTAGAAGAGAATTTAGAATGCTCAACATGCCAGGGAGGTGAAATTATTTTTAAGAAAAGCATAGGAGAAAAATGACTGTTTTTCATCTTAAATCATTCATTTAAAAACTGGAGGCTCAGCCAGGCGTGGTGGCGCACGCTTGTAATCCCAGCATTCGGGAGGCTGAGACCAGAGGATCGCGGTTCGCGGACAGCCTCAGCTACTTAGTGAGGCCCTCTGCAACTCAGTGAGACCCGGTTTCAAAATAGAGAATAAAAAATAGGGCAGGGGGTGTAGCTCGGAGGTCGAATGCCCCTGGGTTCCACCCCCAGACCCGCAAAATAAATATAAATAAATAAATAAATAGATAAAAACTGGAGGTCCATTCAAATAGCCATGGCTCATGTTGGCCTTCACAAATGTTAAGTCTCAAATATCATCCCCTAAGGCCTTTTTCAGAGCTATGAGCATCATTTCCAAGATTTGCTATGAATGTTCACAACAAAAAGTGAGTGTTTGGTCAGCATCACGGTTGGGGGTGCCCTGGAGAATGTGGGGGCCTATATAGAAATCCACACACAACTAAAATAGGGAAAGCAAATCCCAGAGTTGCCTCAGTGAGCAAGTAAATAACAAAGGCAAAAGGGTATTGGTGTGTGTGTGTGTGTGTGTGTGTGTGTGTGTGTGTGTGTGTTTCAGTACTGTGGATTGGACCTGGGGGTATTCTAGCTCTGAGCTACATCTCCAGCACTATTTTTTATTCTTTGTTTTGAAACAGTGTTTTGCTAAGTTGTGGAGGGCCTTACTATGGAGCCGAGGCTGTCGTGAACCAGTGATCCTCCTGCCTCAGTCTTTCAAGCACTAGGGTTATAAGCATGCACCATCATGCCCAGCTTGGGTGTGTGTTTTCAATCCAAATATTGAATGGCATCTATGACCCTGGTGAAGGCATCCATGTCACTGAGCCTGCGAGGGTCAAGTTGTAGAGCCATAGCACATCCTTCCCTACACAGAGCTCAAGTGGATCTTGCCACATTGGCCTCAGGATGGTGGTCAATTCCCTAATTTACCTGCTACATTATTTCTGAGACATTAAAGAGATCCATTCAGATAATCACATCTTAAAAGTTTGGAAGTCATTTTACCTCTAAAGAAGTTGGAATAGCTCTTTATTTACCTATTAAAGTTATTTATTTATTTATTTGAAACTGGGGATGGAACTCAGGGGGCATTCTGCCTCTGAGCTATACCCTCAGCCCTATTTTTTATTCTGTTTTTTTCTTTTGTGGTACTAGGGATGGAACCCAGGAGCATTGCACCTCCAAGCAACACCCCCAGCCCTATTTTTTAGTTTATTTATTTATTTATTTATTTATTGTGGTGCTGGGGGTGGAACCCAAAGGCTTTCTATATCCAGGCTATACTCCCAGACCTATTTTTTATATTTTTATTTGGAAACAGGGTCTCACTAAGTTGCTGAGAGCCTCACTAAGTAGCTGAGGCTGGCTTCGAACTTGTGTGATCCTCCTGTCTCAGCCTCCCAAACGTGGGGATTACAAATGTGCACCGCCACACCTGGCTGTCTTTTTATTTTTGAAACAGGATCTCACTGAGTTGTGAAGGGCCTCACAAAGTAGCTGAGGCTGTCCTCAAACCGCAATCCTCCTGTCTCGGCTTCCCAAATGCTGGGATTACAAGCATGTGCCACCCTGCCTGGCCCTAGAGTTAAGTTTATAGTTGTATTCTCATAGGTAATCTTGTGTCTAGGTTTTCGAGAGATCTTTCAGTTCAAAGCACTGAACCGGCAGCCCCAAAAGTGATATTCTCAGCAACACAACTCTGCAATCTGGTGCCGATGGGCACCATGACCTGGTGCCCATGACCCCACCACCTTTCTCTCTGTCAAAGACATTTTAAACGAGTAAAATGTCAAGGCAAGGAGCTCTGAATCTGAGCTACAGCATCCCCAGTCCATAGAGGTGTGAGAGTGGTAATGAGCACGTCCACATGCTCACCAATTGCCATAGTCCCCACAACATCTGTGAATCGTGGTTTACAGAAGACCCGAGGTTGACATCCAGTACTATAATTCCAACTATGTGACTTTTAACAAGTCACCAAGCTTATAGTTTACCTTCTCATCTATAAAATGAAAATTATATAAACCTTGCTCACAAGATTCTTTTGAGACTCAAAGGCAATATTTCATACGTAGAACTTTTTGAAGAGTAAAGCACATTATGAATGTTAATTTTAATGGTTCAACAAAATTAAACATATTGCAGTTTTTAACATGGGGGGAACCCAGAAGGCATATATTTCTAGAAACAAATAATTTTAGTTAAAAAAAAAATCCTTATTTTGAAAACCTAAACCATACTTTTCAGCATTTGGCTACGTAGTCAGATGTTTGAGGCAACGATTCTTTTCTATCGTGTCCTCAAGCCATGGGAGCCCAGTCTGGTTGCCAGGCTCATAAAAACAGACGCCTGTTGATCATTAGCGTGTGTAAAACATAGCACTTGGGCATCTCACTTGGAACTCGCTTTTTAACTTGTTTCAAGAGGTGGCGCTTAGAACTGAAGAGAGTATTGTATGTCTGAATGAGCGCACCAAAACACCAGGCCAGACTGGGGTGTGGGCACCCACTTATGTGCGCAACTGCCTTTTTACCTAATTAATCCTCAGCTTGCAAGCCTGAACACAGCCTGTGAACTTCACATTCCGCTGGTAACTGGAACTCTGGATCCTACAAAACCTGGAGGCTTTCATGGAACATTATTTGTTCAGGGCCCTTGAAGCAATGATATCTAATGGAGCAGAAGCAAAGAGAAAATGACCTGAGCTTTAGTGAGAACAGTTGATTTCCATCACAGATCTGGCCCTGTCATCCCCTGCTTAGAAACCTTGGAGGGCCCCCCTGCTGGACAGACTCCAAACCCTTCTCAACTGACTCTGGTCTTTTCTCCACAGACTCACACCGCCAACACTGCTTCCCTTCCTCATCTCCCTCCCCCAGTCTCTGGGCCTGTGTTTCCTGAAATGTGATTCACAAATGACCTGTAACAAAACAAACTAGAGGCGCTTGTTTAAAATGGGGATAACCTGCCAGGTGCGGTGGTATAAGTCTGCAATCCCAGTACTTGGGAGATTGAGCAAAGAGGATTGCAAGTTTGAGGACAGCCTGGA
The DNA here is from genome assembly GCF_963383645.1 of Muscardinus avellanarius. Classification (NCBI taxonomy): domain Eukaryota; kingdom Metazoa; phylum Chordata; class Mammalia; order Rodentia; family Gliridae; genus Muscardinus; species Muscardinus avellanarius. Next base: position 62,976,787 of record NC_137790.1, on the reverse strand, counting down.
CAATTTAGTGAGACCCTGTTTCAAAATAAAAAAATTTAAAATGGGCTAAGGATATAGCTCAGAGGTAGAATGTCTCTTAGTTCAATTTCCAGTACCCTCCCCCAGCGCCCAAATGCAGATGCCCTACTGGACATAGTGGTGCACACCTGTAATTCCAGTGTCTGGGAGGCTGAAACAGAAGGACTGCAGGTTCAAGGCCAGCCTGAACAACAGTGTGATCCTGTTTCAAAAAATATATATTTTTAACCCCAAATGGTCTAGGGATATAGCTCAGTGTTAGAGCAGCTCCTGGGTTAAATCCCCAGTTTTGCCCCCAAATAAAATAAAATAATAAATACAATAAAATTCAGATGTCCTTGCTGTACCTTGAGGCTACTGAATAGAATTTCTGGATATAGAGACTTTAGAATCTACATGTCCAAACTTCTCCAGCAATTTTTAAGAAGCACTGATCTAACCACACTCAACAAATCCTCTGTTTCTAAAGTGCAGCTCAGTCCTTCTGCCTCTTCTTCTCTGTACAAACTTCCTAAATTCCCTTTATTAGTACATTCTGTGTGCCAAATTCAGGCAGCACTTGAAGGCTTCAAGGCCTGGCTCTTTCCTGATCTTTCTCAATCGGTGAACTGAGCACCTCAGTATCAGGCGCGGCCTGCAGAGAGGACACGGGTGTGAATGCTCACTCAGAGTGACAGGCATTCTGTGTGTGTGTGTGTGTGTGTGTGTGTGTGTGTGTGTGTGTGTGTGTGTGTGCCTCTCCTCTCTCCAAGGACAGACAGCACTGGATGAGATTGCAGAAGTGTCAGTTTGCAGGTGGCACTGATAAAAAGACACCTTTAGACCAAGAGTTCATCACTGGCTTTTCTTAGCATCTTAACACTGAACAAACATCAAGTGCTTTTCCAACAGGTCTGATTTGGAAGTAAGGTTTAAAGGCAAAACTGAAAATTTGCTATACTTAAGTATTCTTCTCTGAAGCTTAGAAGAAACTGATGGCAGAACTGAACACATCAGAACTTCTCCAGTGTGTCATAGCACGAGGGCTGCACATAATAGGCTCTCAAAACTGTGTGCTCAGAAAAGAATGAACCCATGAATGATCAATTTGCTTTATAAACTCCCAAGAAGATAACAAGGCCCCTCTGACGGTGCTATGCTGGAGTTCTGGTCTCTCTACTCTCATATCTAAAGGCCCTCATTTTCCACATTCTGGGACTTTATACCAGTTGTTCTGGATTTATATTTTATCCTTTTTTTCTTTTCCACTTGAAATTTTTAAACTTGACTTTGTCTAAGCTGTAATTTCCCTTAGTTCATTCTGCTTTGGTTTTGTCCTCCCTAGGCCAGTCACTGGCAGCTTTCTGTGTTTCTTTCTCTCTTCTCACCTTCTTTTCCTGCCCCCCCAACCCCTCCCGCTCCTGGTTACTCACATGCGACCCCCTCCCCGTTGGCCCACATCCTGAGTCTGAATGCAGGCAGGATTAATCCAGCTGGGAGCACAAAGTCTGATCCCAGACAGACGCAGTAAAGCGTGCAGCAGTGATAAAAAGCAGCTCCAAGGGGTTCTGTCCAGAATCCTCAGAAACGCTGAGGGAAAGCGGCTACTAACCCCTCTCCTGGCTCCAGGCCCTTTGGCCCACAGTGGAATCAGACCTAGAAAAACCAAGGGAGAAAAGTGGGGAAAGTATAAAGTCGCCTTCCCCTCCTGGAACTCCATGCAAAAGACAGAGCTCCAATACTCTGTGTCTGCTTGGAAGCCCCTTAGTTAAAACAGTGAGTGGCTAAAGTTGTTTTAAGCTTCAGGTTGTTAAAGGAAATATTGTGCAGAATCTGTGTAATCTACTTCTGGCTTGAAAGGATACGTAACTTACTTCTGGCTCAAAAGGGAAAGAAAAAAATTCCATTAATGTCCTGCCTATAATGTCCAGAGTATAATGTCCAGAGTGTGGGGGTGTGTGCGCACGTGTGCAAAAACATGCAAATATGCAGACGCATTTAGCTTCGATTTCCCCTCCAAGTGTGTCCAGTTAACAAGGATTTGCCTAGCTCACAAAGTCTGTAGGTAGGTAGGACAAGAAATTGTACTTGGTTTATTATCAATGAATTTGGTCTCCTAAACACCACACATATAAACCTAGACTGACCTAACTATCAAATAAATATAAATATAAAATATAAATATACAATAGCTGCACTCTTTGTAGAGAAGCTCTAAGAATTAAGATGATTCTCAATATTCACATTTACTTTTTTGGTCCCACTGAATTTACTCTTTTCTCAAGTCCCACCCCCATCCTGGATGCTCCAAGTGTTGGCCTTTCCCAGCTGTGTGGATACCCTCACCTCCCTTGTTTCAGTCAGCTCCAGCCTGTAATCCCAGTACTTGGGAGACTGAGACAGGAGGATCACAGGTTTAGGGCCAGCCTCAGCAACTTAGAGATGCCTTTAGCAACTTAGTGAGACCCTGTTTCAAAATAATAATAATAATAAAAATTAAGTAGCCGGGTGTGGTGGCGCACGCTTGTAATCCCCACGCTTGGGAGGCGGAGATAGGAGGATCGCGCAGGTTCGAAGCCAGCTGCTCTGGTTTAAGAGATCCTGTTTCCAAATAAAATATATAAAATAGGTCTGGGAGTGTAGCCCAGAGGTAGAAAGGTTCCACCCCCAGTACCACCAAAAAAAAAAAAAAAAAAAAAAAAAAAAAGAAGTAGGGCTGGAAGGTATAGCTAAGATATAGAATACCTCTGGGTTTAATCCTATGACCCCCCCCCCCCTCAGCCCCACTCATGCTATCTTTGTCCTCTCTTTCTCCTTGATTTTTGGTTTCTCTAGCTCCATTATCAGGAAGGAAGGACCTCCAGCTGGGCTAATGACTGGCTCTTAGGTCTTTAGAGATAATAAAGGCTGGGTTTCTAAATACTCTCAGTTGAAAAGCCTCACCATTCCTGAGAGCCCAATTTCAGCCCTTTCCCATTAGCACCATAGCGTAAATTAGTTTATCAGATTTAACTAGTTGATACTAAGGTGATAAACATTAGCAATAACAACCATGCTATTCATTCACCAAATAATTTTTGAATGCTGCTGTCATGTGCCAAGCACTAACTGCAGGGGCAGAGGTCTTCATGGCAAGCACAGTGAAGGGCTACTTCTTAAAGAGAAGAGAAAGACCAGTTATGTTGCTAGAACAAATCATTCCTAAGCACCTAATATGCACCAGCCATTTTGCTTGGGGGCTGAGACACAAGGTGAATTAAGTAGATCTGTACATCAGGAAGCTCAAATGGGCCTATGGGCCTTCAGTGACAGATGATTTTTTTTTTTTTTTTCATTTTTGCAGTACTGGAGATGGAACCCAGAGGCATTCTACCTCCGAGCTACACCCCCAGCCCTATTTTTTTTTTATTCTTTATTTTGAAACAGGGTCTCACTGAGATGCAAAGGGTCTCACTAAGTAGTAGCTGAGGCTGTCTGGGAACTGCGATCCTCCTGTTTCTGCCTCCCGAATGAATGCTGAGATTACAAACTTGCGCCACCACGCCCGGCTCGTGACAGATGCTTTGAGAAGGGCTAGCCAGTGTCTGAGATCTCAGTTTGGAGGACTCTGGGAGAGAGTGCAAGGGATGAAAAAAAATCAACAAAGCCTTCAGGAGGTAGCTTTATCTGTGGTGTGTATAAGAGAAATAAAGATTCCAAGCTGAAGAACAGGAGGTAGTGTTAGATGAATTAAGTTGTTACTTCAGAAACCCCCACCCATGAGCTAAGTTTCCTGAGAGGCCCTGGTCTGACCAGTTAAGCTACCATCTCCCTCTGACCCTCCTGGTGCCCTTGGCCAATCAGTGAAAGGGACATTTCCCACTGACCCAGAGCCAATCACCTGGCCCCACAACCCTTTCCCATGGGACTCTAGCCAATTACTTCAAAGGGCATTTCTCCTAGCCTATTAGCCCCCAATCCATAACCTCAAATCCCTGTATAACACTGATCCCAGCACGTGCTCCCTCTCTTCCTGGATTATTCTTTCTCTCTCTCTCCCCCTCTGCCTTTCTCTTTCATTCGCTCTCTTTCTTTGTTTCTTCCTTTCATACTGGCCCCTTCAATATATCTCTTGGCTACAAGGTGGTCTCTGGTGTGGTCAAATTTTGTCCTTTCAGGTGGAAACAATGGAGGAAGAAGTCTGATAATCACATGGAGTAGAGCTGTCAAAGGAAACCATGATTATTCCAGGAAGAATCCTGAGGAGTTACTGGTTTGGGGACAGGAAACTTACCCTAGAACGTTTGGAGTCCTTGGCTTCCATGGTGAAAAGAATTTCAACATGCTCCGGTCAGAGACAAAGACAGAGGTTTTATTTAGAAAAAGTGGGGATATACATTCAAGAAAGAATACAGGCAGGACATGGTGGCACATGCTTGTAATCCCAGCATTTGGGAAGCTGAGACAGGAGGATCGCAGTTTGAAGACAGCCTTGACTTCTTGGTGAGGCCCTTTGCAACTTAGTGAGGCCCTTTTATTTTTTATTTTGAGACCCTGCTTCAAAATAAAGACTAAAAAGTAGGGATGGGGGTGTAGCTCAAAATGTAATGGTGGAAAACTGTTATGGTGCCCCTGTTGGGCTCTGGAACTGTACCGGTATGAGATGTAGCCATGGATTCTTGTTCTGAGCTGTTTTTAGAAAAAGAACAGCCTGAACTCTTTTTTTTGGTGTAAGCTTAAGCAATTTTATCATTACGAAGACAGAAAGACAGGACAAAGTTGAAGCAGTGCATTAAAGGAATAAATGTAGTGGAGCAACTTGAAAATAAGTTGACTGGAGTTTTGGATACAGAACAGTTTTTATAAAGATACATTATCCTTTATCTTGCTTAACCAATAATCTTCTGACCTAGGTGTAAGCCCGCCCATTAACTCTGGGCAAGCCCTTTTTTATGATTATGGGAACTTTTTGCTCAGCCCCAAAGCCTTCCTGCCTTGATGCAGGTGTAAACTGAGGTCTTTGTTAGGACCAGCATGATTAACAAAGTCAGGGGTCATGTGGTGTCTGCCCCCCTTTTTTTTGAGGAACAGGGATGGAACCCAGGGGCATTCTACCTCTGTGCTACACCCTCAGCCCTATTTTTTATTTTTTATTTTGAAACAGGGTCTCATTGAGTTGCAAAGGACCTCGCTAAGTAGCTGAGACTGTGAACCGCTATCCTCCTGTCTTGGCCTCACAAATACTAAGAATACAAGCATGAGACACCATGCCCGGCTTATCTGCCCCCTCTTGACCGAGACCTGTACCTTCTTCCCACATTCTTAGGGAATTCTAGCCTGTTTTAAGTTATTTATTATGTAACCCTGTTTTTAGAATATGAAGGCCCTAGGTCCCAACTCTTCTGTCTACTTGCTAATTACTTTTAGTGCCTAACTCCTGCATTTAAACAGCTGCCTGAGGGCCCAGCAGTAACTAGGCCCTGACTGCTTTTTACATTAGAAACCAATTTTCAATACATTAATACCAAATTCATTTTCCAATACATTAATACCAAAGTCATTTTCCAGTACTGGCACATTAATACCAAAGCTATTTTCAAATACGTTTTGAAGCCATTTCCTAGTACCAGCACAAAAGGTAGAATGCCTTGGGTTCCCTCCGCAGTATTGCGTGAGCACGCGCACACACACATACACATACATACACACACACACACACAGCACACACAGCAAAACAAACAACAAAAACAACAACAACAACAAAAAAAAAAAACAAACAGAGAGAGAATACAGGCCACCTTGAGGGTGTGAAAGGCCCTTGGGGTCTTTGTAATCTTTCATTTATAGGGGACCCTGGGAGAGGGTGGGAAAGGGCACATGGTGGGGATAGGGTAACATGGTTGGCAGAGCTCCTTCCCTTGAATTCTCAGGTTCTTTGGGTGGGTGCTGGGTGATGCCTGGGTTTGACAAAAAATGAGACTTCCTTTGTGATTTTTGGTTTGCCAAGCATCCCAGGAAGTTGAGACTTGAAGATAGGGTACTGGGCTTGACAGATGTGAAACTTCCTTTGAAAGTGTTTTTTGATTGTCTATTTGTTTTTTGGGCATTCCAGGAATTCAGGAATGAAGATAAGCCATTGTGATTAAAAGTGTAGGCATAGCCTGGCCTGTAGAGGATCTAAGAAAAGGACCAGCCAGATGGGCTATTATGATTAAAAAAATGTAAGCCAAGTTTATTGAATACCTTTGCTTAAGAAAAAGACAGGCCAGATAGGGTATTATAATTAAAAGTGTGGCCTGTTCAGAGCGTTTGTCTAAGAAAGAGTAGATCCTAGAAGGTGAAATTAGATTATGAAGTTTCTAGATTTTTTTTTTTGTGTGTGTGTGTGTGGGGGGTCTGGGGATGGAACCCAGGGGCATTTGACCTCCTCCAAGCTACACCCCCTGCCCTATTTTTTATTCTTTATTTTGAAACAGAGTCTCACTGAGTTGCAGAGGGCCTCACTTAGTAGCTGAGGCTGAGTGAACTGCAATCCTCCGGTCTCAGTCTCCCAAATACTGGGATTACAAGCGTGCGCCACCACGCCTGGCTGAAGTTTCTAGATTTTAAAACTACATTTTCACTTTCCTTTCCAATTTTTCTCCTTTCTACCTAATATTTTATTTCTCTTATCCTACCTTAAGACTGCCCAAGAGACAGGTTATTGAGAACTTTGCTGACCAAATTTCAGTTTTCCATTCACAGTCATTGGGAAGCAGTTAAAGTTTTTGAGCAGGAGGTTGACATGATTTGAGGTATGTTTTATGGAAGATGCTAGAGATATCCAGCCAAACTGACCAGTTAGGAAGCTATAATAACCTGGGTGAGATTTAGTGAAAGTGAGAACTGGAGAGTGGATGAAAAGAAAAGTGTAAGAGAGAGGAGTTTCAATTGTGTTGTGGTGAAACGGGGTTTCTTGAGAAGAAACACGTGTTTCCTTAAGATGAAAAGGAGCTTCTGGAGAAGAAACTCAGCTTTTAAAGGTTTGAGGCCACCCCTGCCCCGCAGGGGGCAGGGCCAGAAGCTAGGAGGCGGAGCCCGGTGATTCCCGGAGGGGACCACGCCTCCCGATCAGGGGAGAAGCGAGTTCAGAGTTCGGAGAGGAGCCTGAGAGAGACAGAGAGAGAGACGGGCTCTCCCTCACCAGCCCCCCGCAAGCACGGGGGCTGGTGGCCGACTTCCCACGAATAAAGACATCCATATCATTTATTATGTATCTCCGTGTGTATCTGTGCGCCAGTGGGACCCGCAATATCTTTCAGGCTTTTCGTTACTGGATTCTTGTCTGTGATGAGTGAAGAATGACACCCACAGACCGCAGGAAGGGGAGTTAAAGGTTTATTGGAAGCAACAGGGTATAGGAAAAAGTGGCCGAACACCCCTAAGGGCTATCGGGGCTCTGGTGTCCAGCAGCTGCCTTCAGGTCACTACCCAAGTGTAGCCCGGGCCAAGTATCTTCAGTTGCAAGCTGCTTTCTTTCAAAGTCCACGCAATCTGCCAGAAAGGAATAGGGAAAGTGGCAGAACACCCCGAAAGGCTGTCAGGTCTCTGATGTCCAGCAGCTGCTTTCAAGACAATACTTGAGGGTAGCCCAAGTCAATGCCTTCAGTTGCAAACTGCTTTCTCCCAGGGTCCACGCGATATGCCAGAAAAGAAGTGCAGGTCACCCCTAGCGGCCCTGGTTGGCCTTGATGTCCAGTGGAGGCATTCAGGTCACTACCCAAGTGTAGCCCAGGCAAAGTGCCTTCAATTGCACCCCATATTTTCTCAAAGCTAACACGACCTGCAAGAAAAAGAGAAAAGCTCCCCAATGGGGAGGGGTTCCCAGAGTGGGTAACCGTCCTGGTGACTGGTCTAGGGGTGTATATATGTCTGCATGTCCTCGGTTAGTTGGAGTCTGGGAAGCAGTTCTTAAAATTTGCATAGGGTATTTGCATGTCCTTGAGGGGTCTCCTTTCAGTAGAGGTATCAGACTTGCTCCAGAGATGTCTCCTGGGTTTGTTGATTAGTAAACAGATGGTTTTGTGAAGCTTTGGTCATTCTTATCTCTGAACCTTAGAAGGGCTGGTCTCTTTTTAGGAGCCTTGGAAGTTAATTAGTATTTGTTGCCCCTCAGGAAATTAAGTTTTTCTACCGAGGCCTCTTTCCTATCTGCCTACTTCCCTTCTACCTCCTCAGTAGTAACAGTAAAACAATAATTGAGGCTTTAGAAAGAAATAATGCTGAGATAGAAGGGGGCTAGCCATTAAGGCACGAGAGATTTCAACATACTTATGGTAGACTAAAGTAGATGGAGTAGTGACCGAAAAGCATTGTAGAGGAGACGTAGCTGAAAACACACGCCGAGATGGCTGCAGCCAAAGAGTAGGTCTGCAGAATCGTGCAGGGAGAAGCTCAGGAACTATGGGGAGAAGTCAGGCCCTATAAGGAGAATAACATCCATAGATCTCACAGTCAACTTTCCATAAATCCTCACTGATAAGTAAAATAAAAAATTAATGCGAGTAAAATAAAAATAATGTGAGTACAGCGGAGTGTGAAAAACACGAGAGAGGTCCAGTACACATGGCATGTAAAGTTTTAATGGCACGGCTCTCCCAGGGATCAGGGCGAGGCACCATGGGGCCCGCGCGCCTGTCCGAAGTTAGAGGACGCAGGCTCTCCTTTTCAAGGTATGCATCTTGCGAGAGGAGGGTTTACTCGCGGGAACGCCCAATTCTCGCGGGGGTTTCAGCCCCTCCCTTGCCCTGCAGAGGTCATGTGACACAAAGTCACATGAGTGCAGGACCCAACTTATCATCCCGGCCTTTTGATGGTAGGGATAACGGATGACGATTGGACCCTCTAGCTTCTTCCTGCTGTCAAGGGGCGTCATCAGGGGCCCCAGGCCGGGAGGAGTCGGGAGTCCAGTCCCCCAGAAGGGGGTGCAGGTGGGTGCATAGCTGCAGTGCGAATTGGAGGTTACCCTGAATAGAGCTTAGTGATGTGCGCTTGAGGAAGCTTGAACAGGCAAGGGCTATTAAAGAAAAAAACAAATCATGAGATTGAGCAGGCGACCAAAAAGGAGATTGGCTTATTCAGTACCTGGAGAGCTACCCTGAGCTGGCAAAGAGGATGGAGGTTGAGGGATCCAGGAGCCATCAGTCTTCAGCCAGGCTGAGTAGGGCCAGCGGCGGGGCCTGGTCTGGAAAGGTGCTCCCCCTGTGTTGAGGCACCTGGGGCTCATCCTTTTCCAAGGGCACTGTTCCAGTGACCCTCCTGGCCACACGCCAGGCACAGTCTGATTGGTGGGCGTGGCTTCGCCCCACTTCAGGCAGGCTCCTGGAGGTAGTAGTCGTTGCAGTCCTCCACACCTAGGTGGCACTCCAGAGGGCTGAGCCACCACCGGGCAGCTACCAGGGATCTGCTTTTTGGCAAAGTCGGAGTGTACACTCCATCTCCGCCTGTTTCTCTCTGGAATTAAAACTTTAGATGCCATGTTAAGGTTCTGTCAGCTGCGATGGACCTACACTCACACACAAAGAGTGCGTCCCAGGGCGGGTGTCCGGCAAGAATGGCAACGCAGACTCCCCACGGGCAGAGGGTGTCGCCCCAGCCCCGGCCTGGCATTTCCCGCAGCACCTAGGGCACGCCCGAGCGGGCCACCCAGCAAAATTGCAGTCTGGCACAGGCCAAGATGGCGATTGTGACATCACCAGGCAGCGACTATGCGCCATCACAAAATGGCAGCTGGCAGGAAAATAAATGGAAGCTGATGGGGGAGAGCATTTGGAGGGATACCAGACCGCTTATAAAAGTTCCTAACTATTCCTGGGCCACCACAACCCATTTCCCAACTCGTATCAAGGCAGACAGGCTCTCAGGGCATCTGCTAGTATAAAGGTTCGACTTCCCATAATTGGTTGACAGGCAGAAACGAAGAACAGGAAGTGGGCGTCCCCGATTTCCCTGCTCAATCGTTCGGAAACGGAGGTTAAGAGATAGAGAAGAACGTCTTCATCCCTTCTCCAAACCGGAGGATGACCTGGTCATCCGGAGGGTGGTCCCAGTGGACCGGGGGACAATGGGTCACCAAGCGCTTGGATTTTGGGGTCCCAGTGGACCGGAAGACCCAAGTCCAGAACCCGCTAACCAAGGGAAGGAGGCAGTTTACCGGTGTGAAGCGTTGCTGGCCAGAGCTGGCTGCAACAGAAGCACTGAGAAGCTGCTGGGGGCGCAGTGGAGCTGGGGCGTGCGGATGCCGGTGGCTGGTATGGATGGCACTGGCAGCCGGCGCAGGCGGGATGAAATGGTGGCATGTAGGCGGCGTGGCTTGCCAAGTTTGCGGCGTGGAGACAAAATGGCTTCCAGGCACGTGACAGATGCTGAGGCTGGGCCCCGAGGAGCACCGCCAGTGAGCCTGGCTTGGGCGGGCAGAACGGAGCAGCAGCAGTGAGTAGAGCTATGCCTGGTGCGGGTGACTGTGGCGGACGCCGAGGCCGGCTGTGTGCCACCCAATGAGTCTGGCTCGGGGCAGGCAGGGCAAACTGGCCAGAGGTCCCGGCGGTGACTGGAGCGATGAGCTGGAACGGTGGTTTTAGGAGGTCCAAGCGGCAGGCAGAGGTCCTGGCCCGTGCAGGAGGTCGGCAGGCAGAGCAGGTGCCAGCATCACCCAAGGAGCCTGGCTCGGGGCGGGTGGAACTGGCAGCCTGGTGGCCGGCGGAGCCTGCACGCCCCGGCGGTGGTGGCCGCGGCCGCGGTGGCAGTGGAAGATGGCCGCCGGCGCTCCGGAAGAGAGCACGTGGGCAGGAAAAGATGGCCACTGGCTCTCAGCAGAGCGCAGGGCCAGAAAGATGGCTGCGGACTCTCAGCAGAGCGCAGGATCAGAAAGATGGCCACCGGCTCTCGGCAGAGCTTGGGGCCGGAAAGATGGCCGTGGACTCTCAGCAGAGCCCGGGACGGGAAGAAGGCCGCCAGCTCTCCTGGAGAGCGCGGGGCTGGGGAAGAAGGCTTATGGTCCGGGCAGGCACGGGGCGGCAGCGGTGGCGGTGGTGAGAGCAACACCTGCAAGCGGAGTGCTGGTGTGGGACCTCGCAGTAGAGCTGCTGGCGGGTCGGAGAGTCCGGGGCTCAAAAAGAGAGTAAAAAGAAAAAGAGAAAAAAAGAAAAAAAAAAAAAAGAAAAAAGAAAGGGGGGAGGGATCCAAGAGTTCTCCCGGTTCGGCACCAAATGATAAGTAAAATAAAAAATTAATGCGAGTAAAATAAAAATAATGTGAGTACGGTGGAGTGTGAAAAACACGAGAGAGGTCCGGTACACATGGCATGTAAAGTTTTAATGGCACGGCTCTCCCGGGGATCAGGGTGAGGCACCATGGGGCCCGCGCGCCTGTCCGAAGCTAGAAGACGCGGGCTCTCCTTTTAAAGGTATGCATCTCGCGAGAGGAGGGTTTACTCGCGGGAACGCCAATTCTCGCGGGGGTTTCAGCCCCTCCCTTGCCCTGCAGAGGTCATGTGACACAAAGTCACATGAGTGCAGGACCCAACTTATCACTCACCAACTGTGGCAAAATTCTAGGCAGTCAGGTATTGTACCAGTATTGGGAATGGCCTAGGAAGATCTGAGAAAGCTCTGATTATTAATAGATATATTTCAAAAATAATTGTGTCAAAATGGCGGCAGACCTGGGGAAAGAAAGGACTTGGTTTCTGCCAAAAGAAGCAGGCAATTATTCCAATGTAAACTAACCTAGCTAAAGGTAATCAGCAAGTCAATAGGACAGGGGAGCTAGGGCTTCCTCTTTCTAAAGACAGATCTACATGATAGTCTAGGGAGGATGAGCAGGGGGTTGACCTTCGCCTTCATGAAAGGAGACACCTTGCCACACCTTGCTGGGGGAGGTAACTTACAGGGATGTTACTACATCAGAAGTATGTGAACAAGATGGAGGTTATGGGTATAAAAAAAGCCGGGTCCACATGTGGTCCCTTTGGTGTATTTGTTCGAGTCGCCCCCCCCCCCCATGCCATTTCTGTATGGTATGGGGCTTTAACGTCTTCTCTATTTTTATCTTTTTAATAAACTTCTTTAAATCTTCAGCAAGAGTCTGAGCTAATGTGTTTTTACCCTTGGCTCAGGACAAGAACCCACAGTTTTTCTGTTTTTGGCTGTTTAGGGTTTTGTTGTGGTTTGAGAGAAATTGTATCTGGGACACCTATAATATTCCAAAACCATATTCTCCCAATCTGTAACAGTTATGTGTTATGGTGAAATATGTTACGGCGTGTGTGAGGGGAGAAATAATTCCCCAACACAACCATATAAACAGAAAAAAAAAAACGTGGGTTCTTGTCATAAGCTAAGGATAAGTATACATAGTTCGGACACTTGCCGAAGATTTAGAGAAGTTTATTAAAAAGATAGAAATACAGAAGATAGTTACAGCCCCATGCTAAAATGGCATGGGGGGAGGGTGGTCCGAGCCAATTCACCACCCCCCAAGATACAGCACGTGGACCAGACGTTTTATGCCCATGACCTCCATCTTGTTTACGTAATTCTGACATAGTAAATGTCCCTGTAAGGTACCTCCCCCAGCAAGGTGTGGCAAGGTGTCTCCTTTCATGAAGGATGAAGGTCAACCCCCTGCTCAATCCTCCCTAGACTATCATGTAGATCTGTCTTTAGAAAGAGGAAGCCCTAGCTCCCTGTCCTATCGACTTGCTAATTACTTTTAGCTAAGTCAATCTAAATTTCAATAGCTGTTTGCTTCCTGACCAAAGCCAAGCCTTTCTCTCTCCAGGTCTGCCATTTTGAAACAATTATTTCTGAAATATATCTATATATAATCAGAGCTTTCTCAAATACTCCTAAGCCATTCCCAGTATTGGTACAATTAAGGATGTGGGCTCATCTAGGCTTCTGCCTAAGATATACCTTATAGGAAAGAGATCATGACCTTTCCAGATTTAAAACTATATTTTCCTTTCCTCCCAAATCTTTTCTTTTCTACCTAATATTTTATTTTTTCTATCCTACCTCAGAACTTAGGGATAGTCTATCTCTGAGCTATATATTCAGTCCTCTTTATTTTTTTATTTTAAAAGAGGGTCTTTGCCAGGTGTGGTGGTGCACACTTGTAATCCTTGCACTTGGTAGGCGGAGACAGGAGGATCCTGCAGGTTCAAAGCCAGCCTTGCTGGCTTAAGAGACCCTGTTTCCAAATAAAATATAAAATAGATCTTGGAGTGTAGCCCGGAGGTAGAAGGATTCCATCCCCAGTACCACCAAAAAAAAAAAAAAAAAAAAAAAAAAAAAAAGATCTTACTACACTGCTGAAGATCTCATTAAATTATTGAGGCTGGTCTCAAACCTTCAATTCTCCTGTTTCAACTTCTTAAGTGCTGGGATTATAGGCATGTGCCACCATGCCCAGTTCTATTGTGAAGTTGTAGAATATCAACATGAAATAGAGACTCCCCCAAAACTTCCAAGAAACAAAACTGAACACTTAAAAAAAATTGAGACTCAGTCTAGTATCAGATCTCACAGTAAGAATAATCAAATATCAGCCGGGTGTGGTGGCATACGCTTGTAATCCCAGTACTTGGGAGGCTGAGACAGGAGAATCCAGGCTTGCTGACAACCTCAGCAACTTAGTGAGACTCTCTGCAACTTAGTGAGACCATGTTTCAAAATAAAAAATAAAAATTAGGGCTGGGGGAGGGTATCTCAGAGGTAGAATGCTCCTGGAATTCAATCACCAGTATTGCAAAAAAAAAAAAAAAAAAAAATCAAATATCGAGAACAATGGGACAATGCTTTTAGATTATTTTTAAAAATTAGCCTATTTTATACTCTGCAAAACTATCAATCAAGTATGAGGGCTGCATGAGGTGGATATCAGATTCAAAAGGGGAATAGAAGATGCCACCCATGAGAACCAGGAGATCAAAGCAATTGCCCTCTGAGACTGAGAACATGACTAGCTGTATATGGTCTTGTGCCAGTACCAGGAATGAAGACAGCTGCTCATGTGACTTTCCTCCCCCATGCCCTGTGCAGCACTCAGGTGCCTCTTACTGACAGAGTAGAGTGGCAACACTGTGGTTTGTTCAGCTGTCCTGCCCATGGCATGGGGGCATGCGGAGGGGCCTTGAACCAGTCTGTGACTCCAGCTATTGCCCCATCTCTGAGTGCACACAACCAGAGAACAGAGGAACTTTGACTGGTGCCAGCCCAAGTCCCACTCCTGGGTGAGCACCATCATCTGCAGAGAGGAACATACATGGTTCCTGCCTGCCACCCCACCTCCCAGTACCCAAAGTCATTCATCACAGCCACAGAAGCCATAGGGAGACAAGACTATGGTAAATAAAGCCAAGACTGCAAAGCAGTTCAGAACTCCAGAACACACATCTTCAGGAGAAAGCTGCTTACTACATGGGCCACTTACAAGTGGTAGAGAAAGGTGGTCCACCAGATGTTTATTTTTTTTTATTTTTTTATTTTTATTTTTTTTTCATATTTATTTTTAATTGGTGCACTGTATTCATACATCATAGTGGGATACATACTTTTGTAGACATACATGCACACATTGCCCAGTCAGCCCCCACCCGATCCCCACCCCGTTCTCTCCCTATCCCCCCCTCCCATGCTTGGCTTAGTGGTTGACATCTAGTATTATAGCAATTTATCCAAAATTAAAAATGATAATCTCTCATAACAGTTTCATTTGTCTGATACCATGCTTTTGATGACTTAAAGATAACATTTCAATATTTCTTTTTGCTTTCTTTCTTACCAGAGAATCTATTTTTTTCTATTTTTAGGTGAAACTATCATATATTTATTTATTTTTCAGAAAAAAAAATCTATCCTAATATGGAATATGGACTCTAGGTACCCACATCGATCTTGAAAAAGAACAAAGCTAGAAGATATATATTTTCTGATTTCAAACCATATAAAGCTACAATAATTGAAACAGTGTAGTACTATTCTAAAGGCAGATATATAAACCATTGGAGTTAAATACAAGCCTAGAGCTAAATTCTTCCCTATATTGTCAAGTTATTTTTGACAAGGTTTCCACGAACATTTGGTGGTGGAAATAATAATCTTTTAACTAAATATTGTTGAAACATAATAATTACATGGAAAAGAATAAAATTGGACCCTTACCTAATCCCATATACAAGTATTAACTCAAAATAGATAAAAGACCTAAATATAAATCTTAAGACTATAAACTTTTAGGAGAAAATCTGGGTCATAAAACCTCACAACATTGAAATTGGCAGTGATTTCTTGGTTATGATTTCAATGGCACAGGCAACAGAAGAGTATACAAACTCCCTAAAAAATAAAAAACATATTGTATATCCAAAGACAATGTAACCAGAGTTAAGAGTTACTAATAGAATGGGATAAAATATTTCCAAATGCTATATCTGAAGGTATATTAATATTCCAACTAGAAATCCTAAAAATTAACAACAATAAAGGCAAACAATACCCTTTAGAGATAGGTAACAGACTAACATAAATAATGAATCTCCACAGATAACCAATCTTAGTTGTCTGTTGGATGGAAAATCTTGTTTCTCTAGTTCTGATGTGTGTTACCTATTTCTTCTTTGTAGTTAATCTCTTTGAGTATTTTCTCTAGTGCTGGTTTTGAAGACATAAATTCCTTTAGTTTCTGTTTGTCATGGAAGCTTCTTATTTCTCCATCTAATTTGATAGAGAGTTTTGCTGGGTAGGAAATTTTTGGCTGGAAGTTGTTTTCTTTCAAAATTGGGAATATGTTACTCCAAGCCCTTCTGGCTCTCATAACTTGGTTTGGGAAGTCTGGAGTGATTCTAATTGGTTTGCCTCTGAATGTCACTTGGCCCTTTGCTTTTGTTGCCTTTAAGATTCTCTGCTTGGCTTCCACATTGGTCATTTTGACAATTATGTGGCGTGGGGATCCTCTTCTCCGATATTGTCTAAAGGGAGTTCTATACGTTTCCTGGACCTGCGTATCGACCTCTTGCTCTATGTCTGGAAAATTTTCTGCTATTACTTCCTTGAAGAGATTGTTGATCCCTTTAGTTTCACTTTCTTTTCCCTCCTCTATTCCAATTATTCTTAGGTTAGCTCTCTTAAAATGGGCCCATATTTCTTCAATATCAGATTCCTGCTGTCGGATATTTTTTCCTAGATTAGAAACTATGCGTTCATTTTTGGAATGATCATCTTCTAAGAGCGAGATTCTGTTCTCCATGTGTTCTAATCGGTTGTTTGTGCTTTGAATTGAGGCCTTTACTTCATTAATTGCATCCTTTATCTCTTTTTGGCTCTCTCTGAGTTCTTTTCAAAGCACCTCTATTATTTCTACAGTTATTTTCCTGATTTGATCTTCTAGAAATCTCTGATTTTCTGTTTTATCGGGTTCTGATGTTGTGGGGTTGTGAGCATTAATTGCTCCAGTATTATTCCTCTTTCCCATGATTTCGGAAGTTTGTGCCTTCTCTGGGTTCTTCCCTTGGGTCACTATGACTTCACTTAAGGTGCTCTGGATCTCGAGTCAGTAGTATCTCAGACCCCACTACTCCTTTACTGGGTTTTATCACAGAGTCTCCGACCCAGAGAGTCGATAGAGGCTGCTTTAGACCGTGGGGGGTGCCAGGTTGCACGTTCTCCTATGGTGTGATATCACTGCCACCGCCCCTCTCCCACTGGGTCAAGTCCCAGTGAGTACAGTACTGGGATTTCTCCACTGTGGCCCGCAATTTGACTCACTGTTCTTGAGTACGCAGATGTAGCTGTAGTGAGTTCCGTGCTGCTGCCGCCGGTGGCAATATGGCGCCGCTGCTACGCCCTCGGCTGTTGGGCTGGCTTTTTTTTTTTTTTTTTTTTTTTCCTTGGTTTTGATTTCCACTCTGAATCCCTGCAGCGTGTGCTGAGCTCAGACACTGGGAGCTTTAGATGTCCTCTGCGCCGAGAAATCCCCCCTGGCTGTTCCGCAGCGGCTCCCCTCGGCTTGCTGTGGCGGTCCCGTGAATTCGCCGGCAGTATGGCGCTGCTGCCGCGTCTGCCGCGTCCTCGGGCGTGAGGATATCCTCTGTGGCTCTGTTCTCAGTCCGCTTTCTCTCTGGAGCCTGGTGATTTTTTTTTGTTTCTCTGGTGATGTTGTTTTCTGGCTTTGAAAGGCGCTGATTTTGTGGTAATGGATATTTGTTGTTAGCGGGGCTCTTAAGCCCCGCTTTTCTCGGTCGCCATCTTCCCGGAAGTCCCAGATGTTTAAATGTTAATGTAGAAGCACAAGAAATAAGATAAATAAGGTCATATGATTCCTCCAAAAGAATATAACTTTCTAGTAATATATAGCAAAGAAATTTATATGGATGGGAAAAAAACTCAAGATAGTAGGTATGGGAAAATGATAAGTTTAATTTTGAAAATAAGCTATTTTATTTTATTTTATTTTATTTTTTGGGGTACAACAGATTTAACCCAGGGCCATTCTACTTCTGAGCTAGATCTCTAGCCTTATTTTATTATTTATTTATTTATTTATTTATTTATTTATTTATTTATTTTTGGTGGTATTGGGGTTCCTGGAAACCCTTCTACCTCCGGACTACACTTCCAGGTCTATTTTTATACTTTTTTAAAATTTGGAAACAGGGTTTCTAAAGCTAGCCCGCGTTGCTGGCTTCAAACCTGAGCAATCCTCCTGTCTCCGCCTCCCAAGCACGGGATTACAAGCATGCGCCACCAAGCCAGGGGCTATTTTTTATTTTTATTTTTATTTTTTCAGGTCTGGGGATGGAACCCAGGGGCATTCGACCTCCAAGCTATACCCCCTGCCCTATTTTTTATTCTTTATTTTGAAACCGGGTTTTACTGAGTTGCAGAGGACCTCACTAAGTAGCTGAGGCTGTCCGCGAACTGTGATCCTCCGGTTTCAGCCTCCCAAATGCTGGGATTACAAGTGTGCACCACCACGCCTGGTTTATTTTATTTTTTATGTTTAAACATGGTCTTGTTAAATTGCTGAGGGTCACTCTAGGTTGTTGAGACTTGCTTTGAACCTGTGATCCTTCTGTCTCAACCAAGTACTGAGATTACAGGTGTGCGCCACCTTGCCTAATCTAATAGCATTTTTTGAGTACCTTATTATCACTAAATACCAAAATGTTGCTAAGAGGTAGAAAATATCCTCATTCAACAGGCAATAAAATTGGGACTTGGAGCCGGGCGTGGTGGCACACACTTGTAATCCCAGAGCTTGGGAGGTGGAGACAGGAGGATCGCGCAGGTTCCAAGCCAGCCGCGCTGGCTTAAGAGACCCTGTTTCCAAAAATAAAAAAAAAAAGTATAAAATAGGTCTGGGAGTGAGGCTCGGAGGTAGAAGGGTTTCCAGGAACCCCAGTACCACCAAAAAAAAAAAAAAAAAAGGACTTGGATTAAGTCTTAGATTGAGGATTTTGCTAAACAGCACACACATAATAAGTGGCATTCTGGATTTGAACCTAGGTCTGGATCTGTGCCCTTTCCATAGGTAAATCTGACCAATGGAGGCTGCCTGGGGATGAATCATCTGATGCGTGGGCTGTAGGTCAGCCTAAACAATGCCTTGGACCAAGGGAATTGTCTAGTCACTGAAGGGGGTCAGTGTTAGCAGTGTTAGTCATTGTTTAGCTACATCATACATATTCAGTCTTTCAAATCTTTTCTTAACCATCTTTGAATAATAAAAATATGGAGAGGAAGATATCTGTAGCTGAGAGCTGGGACCTCACTGAGAACTGGAAGCTGGATGAAGTCACTAGTCTGTTCTCTCTAGAGAGGGATAGAGTACGTGCCACCCAGCCCTGTGCAGACATCCTGCCCGGGGCCGACCCAGAGGACCTGCTGGCAGCTCCCTCTGCTTATTTTGTAGCCTGAAAAGGACTCTTTGCTGACAAATTTTATCTTTCTTGATAAACATACCAAGTTTCTGTCTTGGTTCACTGGAGACGACAACTGTATTTGCATGCAAGCTCTAATGATATTTTCTGTTTCTGTGATGCCTCCTCCTGGGTTGACTTCCACAGTGGAAGAGAAAGTCAGAAGGAAACTATGATCTTTGGCCTCAGGATGTGGGAGATCATGACTGAGACACCCATTCAACTGCTAGGGATGAGTGAAGGACCGTTGAGTGAGCCAAGCTGATGCCTGAGAAAGCACCCCAACGGTGTGAGCAGTTAGTGTCTTGGTAGGCTCTCAGGAGCTGGACAGAGAACACCAGTTCTGTTTATTTCTTCACCTACAGGTGCGTAGCCATAGGCACCTCTACATTCCCTCATAACAGTGTTGAAGTAAATAAGTTTGTTCTAGAACTGACTCTATACAAATTTTAAGTTTGGCTGAAAGGTTTTCCATACATAGCGAAGTGTAACCTAACCTAAAGTATAAGTAAACTACTTCTTGCAACAGGTAGCTGGGTCTCAGCCAATCACAGCAGCCTAGCCCAGTCAACCACAGGCAGCAAGCCATTCAAACAAATTCAAATAAGGCAATGCCATGCATTAACCAGTGCAGCCATCCCTTCTGCTCTCTGTACCTTGCTTCCTTTTATTAGGCTATAAATGTAACCTGTATATGTGGTGGAGAAGCCTATCTTGAATCATTTTTGTTCTGAATGGCTGGTCAAAAAGTAATATAATCTAGTAATATAATGGAGATTGATTTGGTTTAAAATGTTTATCCATCAAATAGTACCTCTAGCTGGGCATGGTGGCACACACTTGTAATCCCAGCATTTGGGAGGCTGAGAGAGGAGGATCGTGGTTCAAGGGCAGCCTCAGCTATTTAGTGAGGCCCTTTGCAACTCAGTGAGACCCTGTTTCAAAATAAAGAATAAAAAATAGGGCTGGGGGTAAAAAATAGCTCAGAGGTAGAATGCCCCTGGGTTCCACCCTCAGTATACCCCCAAAATAATAGCTCTACTCCTATCATTTTTTTTCCTGAAAATTTTTCAGAAAATATCTATGAAAATGTATGTATATACATATATGTGTAAATATATATATTCATGTATTTACATTGTTTGTAAGAGAAAATACTTAGAAATACACACACACACACACACACACACACACACACACACACATATATATATATATATATAATGTTTTTGGTGGTACTGGGGTTCCTGGAAACCCTTCTACCTCCTCCAGGCTACACTCCCTGACCTATTTTATATTTTATTTGGAAACAGGGTCTCTTAAGCTAGCTAAGGCTGGCTTCGAACTTGCGTGATCCTTCTGTCTCCGTCTTCCAAGCGCAGGGATTATAAGCGTGCGTCACCACGCCCAGCTTATTTTATTTTATTTTATTTTTGGTACTGGAGATTGGACCCAGGGGTATTCTATTTCTGAGCTGAAACCCCAGCACCTTTTTATTTTGAAGCAGGATCTTGCTAAGTTGCCATGGGTCTCATTAAGTTGCTGAGGCTGATCTTGAACCTCAAACCTGCAATCCTCCTGTCTTAGCCTCCCAAATTCTGTGGTTATAGGCATGTGCCACCATACTGTGAAACTATTTTTGAGGTGTATTGTTATGAAATTATATTACATTCAGAGAATAGAGTATTATACATTCAAAACTATTAAAAGGTGAATGAGGATGCGGTGAGGGGCACCAAGTGCTGCTTGCATGTATGCCACCGTCAACATGATTTACATTATGATGTGAGACTAATGTACCAATAAAAGCATATTAAAAAATAACCCCGAAGATGCATTTACTATTCTTAAAAATTACAATGTATACAGAATGTTATGTGTAATATGATCTCAATTTATTAAAAAAAAAAACTCCTGGAGTATGTTCTTTCTGGCCTTTATGCATTTTGCAAAGAACTTCCATCTGTTCATTGCAAGGCTGATTCTTTTTCATTCCTCAAGTTCACATGAGATTTTCCCGAGTATCCTATTCAGAGTAGATCTAAGTTTCGCACCACATGCCTCAGTAGGGAAGCATCTAATTACCCTTTGGGTGAAGTCTGTCTCTCCATTTAGAAGGTGTGGCTATGACTGAAAACCGTAGACTGGGTAATTTATAAAGAACAGGAATTTATATCTCACAGCTCTTAAGTCTGGCCAATCTAAGATCAAGATACAGGCAGGTCTGTCCTATCGTGTGCTGAGGGCTGTTCTTGATCCTTCCAAATGGTGCCTTGAACACTACATCCTCCTGAGGGAGCACTCCTGGTGTGGCGGAGGAGCTGGAATGCAAGCCCCTCTTGCAAGACTTTCCATAGTAGGATTAATCCATTCAGGAGGACAAAGTCCTGAAGACCTACACCCCTCCTAGTAGGCCCCGCCTCCTCTCAATGCTATTGCACTGGAGATTAAGTACTAAAATGAGTTTTGCAGGGCACCAAGACATTCAAACCATAACAGAAGGTTTGCTCCTAGAGGTCTAGGACCATATTTTTTCCTGTTTTCTTTTCAAAGTTCTCATTTCTGTGATCCAGATGCAAAGAATACACACTGAATATTGCTGACTATATTACTTGAGTCACTTTCCATCCCTTAATTATTTTATTTATTTTATTATTTATTTATTTGGTGCTGGGGTTGTACTTGGGGCCTGGCATATGCTAAGCATGCACTCTACCACTGAGCTACACCCCAGCCCTTCCTAAGGAGTTACAGTCACCTGATTTGTTCTCAAATAAGCATCAGTGCATGGACACTGTTACTAGGACTACTTGTGCAGAGGAATAAGTTGCTGATGATACAGTTTAAGGCAGATGGAAAATATGGGACTGTGATATACTTCAGAGGGCGTGGGTCAGCAGCCAGGGCCCGGTCTTTGACCTGGTTCCTTTAAATTCACTTTAGAAATTGGATGAGCTTCTGGAGAGAGAAGTCAGGCTGGGAATCAGAGCCAGATGCAGCTTTTCTCTTCTAGGTAGATGGGACCCTGGATAATTGTACCCAGGTTTCTGGGGAGGGCCCCAGAGCTTCAAGGCATAATCAAGCTTACTTTGTATAAGATTATAAATACCACGTGTCTTTTACTTGTTGGCGTTCTGTGAGTCTCAAAGTTGTCAAGACTCTCCAGATCTTCCCCTTCCAGGAAATACTTCTCAGCCCCTTGCTGTTTCCCACAACCTGTTTCCAAGGCCTTTGGCCTTTGTTCATTCTGCTGCTGCTGAAAAGATACACCAAATTCCAGTACTTGGGGAGGCTGAGATAGAAGGATTGCAGGTTGGAGGTAAGTTTCATCAACTGAAACCCAGTTTCAAAATAAAAAATTAAAGGGCTGGGAGTCTGGCGTGGTGGCGCATGCTTGTAATCTCAGTGGTTGGGAGGCTGAGACAGGAGGATCACACAGGTTCGAAGCCAGCCTCAGCTACTTAGTGAGGCTCTCAACAACTTAGTGAGACCCTGTTTCCAAATAAATTATAAAATAGGGCTGGGGTATAGCCCAGAGGTAGAAAACCCCTGGGTTTCACCCCCAGTACCACAAAAATTAATTAATTAATTAATAAAGGGCTGGGGGTGCATCTTGGAGGTAGACCATCTCTGGATTCCATCCTTAGCACCAAAAACCCCCCAAATCTCAATGTGTGTGTGCGTGTGTGTGTGCGTGCATGTGTGTGTGTGTGTGTGTGTGTGTGTGTGTGTGTGTGTGTGTAGGGGGGATTACTAGGGATTGAACCCAGGGGCATTTTACCTCTTGAGTTATACTCCCAGCCCTATTTTATTTTTTATTTTAAAACAAGGTCTCACTAAGTTGCTGAGAGCCTCACTAAGTTTCTGAGGCTGGCCTTGAACCTGCGATAGTCCTGTCTCAGCCTCTCAGGTACTGGTATTACAAGTGTGCACCACCATGCCTGGCTGGGTGTCTATGATTCTTTTTTTTTTTCTTTTTTTTTTTTTTTTCTTCAGTACTGGGGAGGGAACCTAAGGGCATTCTACTTCTGAGCTACATTCCCAGCCCTTTTTTTTTTTTTTTTTTTTTTTTTCCTAGTCTGGGGATGGACCTCAGAGGCATTCAACCTCTGAGCTACACTCCCTGCCCTATTTTTTTAAACAGGGTCTCACTGAGTTGCGAAGGGCCTTGCTAAGTAACTGAGGCTGTCCGCGAATCGCGATCCTCGGGTCTGGTTTCAGCCTCCCAAATGCTGGGATTACAAGCGTGGGCCACCATGCCCTGATTCCAGGATTCTTGAAGTGACCTTCTACAGGGGCAGAGCTGTAGTATGGTAGTCAACCCTTCACTAACTTTGTGCACACTGCAAAGCTCCTAGTCCAAAGCCCAGCTTATTGTAGCCCAGAAAGATCACACCAAGGGCTCTTACCACAGCAACACTAGACATTCACCAATTAAGCATTTTCAGGTTTGACAATTTTTGCCCAACCTTCAGAATCCATGCAATGCCTTTTATTTCTTAAGTACCAAATTTCAATTTCTTGACTGGGGGACTAATGTGTAGTTGAGCTGAAGCAATTGCTCAGCATCCCATTGTTCAAGCAGCGTTGTGCATTTTCTGATATCATGAGAGCAGACCTGTAAGGGACAAACAGACTCCTTTATGTGCTCACACCTGCTGTACTTGTGGGGAGGATTCCGCGCTATAGAGGCAAGCACAGAGTTGGAGACCCATGAGGGGAAAATCTCTCTTTATTTTAGTGGGTCCATTGGAGTCTTTGCTCCCTAATCCCTTTTGAAGGAGTCCAAGATCAAACAAGATACATTCCATGTCCACAGCAGACAAGATTTATTTGGTATCTTTAGTTTGCTAGAGAGTCAATAAAGGAATCAGAAGACTGTCCATTTCACAGACCTCAACCACCACAGAGATGGGCAAACCAGTGACCTGCCCTCAAACTGTGTCCACAGGGTCACCTCTGTGCCCCAAAGGGAAGGAAGCTCCAGTTTGCAGCCTGGAGGTCAGCTGTGGGCGGTCCAGAGCAGACCTCCTGAGACCCCCTTCCTCCCCCTTCCACATGGGAGGGGCTCTGTGGGATAGTTAATGTGGGGGGGCACCTCCCCTGTGGAGAGTTAATTGGAAATGTTACACTTTGAGCTGAAAAACAAAAGTAATGGAAAAGGCATCTGCATGTGACCAGAGCCTTAACTGAAAACAGGCTTTCTCTCCTCCCACTCTGGGAAACCAAAGAGAAACAGCTGGGAGAGCAGGCACAGAGGCGAACCTGGGGATGGAAAGATGCAGCGAGTGTGTGTGTGTGTGTGTGTGTGTGTGTGTGTGTGTGTGTGTGTGTGTGGAGGGTGAGGGGGTTGGGGGATTTGGAGTTGAGAGGAAAGGTTGATATGAAAAATGGGGAAAAAAACTCTCCTTTTTTTTTTTTTTGTACTAGGAATTGAACCCAGGGTCATTCCCAGACCTTTTTATTTTTGAAACAGGGTCTTGCTAAATAACTGAAGCTGGCTAGAACCTATGGTCTTCCTGTCTCAGCCTCACAAGTACTAGGGATTATAGGAGTGTACCATCATACCTGGCTACGACTCTGCTTTCTATTTTTGGGGGTAGATGGAACAATGAAGATAGAATTTCTTTGTAAGGCAACTAGAAATTTATCCATTGACCTCGCAGGAAGCTGGGGCTTTTTATTAATTAATGATGTAAGTAATCCAACAAATATAAATCTGTTATGTTGTTTCTCTTATAATATTTTCTGAACTCATTCCTAGCTAGATGAAGCCATCCTTTCCCAGAACCCCTCCCCATGTTCCTCTTGTCTACTCTTCTATTAATCCTTGCCATACTATGTTTTATAAATAATTTCTTTTTTTTCTCAAACCATACTTAGGGGAACTTTAAGTCCAAATATCACAAATGGAGCCTCCTGTTTTGGCATGTGTCTGAGCCCAGTCTATTATTTTCAAGCATTTTAATTCATTCCACAAACTTTTACTGAGCCCATCTGGCCAGTCATGGTGCCAGACACTGGAAATAAAAAAGACTGTCACTTTCCTTTAGATCGGCAAGAGACTAACACACAATGGGAACACTAGGTGACAAGAAGTATCGTGAAATCTCAGATTTCTGTGTTGAGAGAGTGAAAAGCTCCTTGGAGATGACATTAGAACCGGTTCTTGAATAGTTTGTGAAAGATGTTGACCAACAGGAGGAAGGGGGTACTCAGGAGACAGAGACTTAAGTCACATCCCATGCTGCTTCCAAACCAGGGGAGCCTGGGGGCATCATCTGTGTCTCCAGAAGCATCTACTTTGCTGGGTTGTTGTAAAGGTTATACAATAGTATAAACTACAAAATGTCAACGTAACCAAGCTTTTTGTCTTCTCCGTGCCAGTTGCCTTCATCTGTACCCTCTTCTTCAGTACCCACCTTGGTGACCATGCTGCTAAACTCGCAATACTTAGCTGCTCAACTTAGCCCAGATCATTAAAGTTAGCTGTGCCTTAAGCTCCTAACTTCCCTTATCTGCTTCACTCAAAACAAAGCTGAACTGGCTCTGTATTCTTTTGGAAAGTTCAATTCCTTAATCTTTTCCCTCTATTTTTTTTTTTTTTTTTTGGGTGCTGGAGATTAGACTCAGTAGCATTCTATCTCCAAACTAGCTCATGTATTAATGTTCAGAGGTAAGATGATTAAATTATGAGGGTTCTAATCATATAAGTGAATAAATCCACAGAAACTGATTTATTAGGTGGAAACATAGGTGAGTAGAGTAGGGAGGGATGCAGGAGGTGGTTCGCTGGGGTTGTGGCTTTCGAGACTACATATGTACTGATGGGCCTTCGTGTCTGAGCTCCCTCTGCTTCTGGCCTCTTGATGTGGGAGCAGAGCCCTCGTGCTCCTCTCTCTGCTTCCCACCACTGTGCCCTGAGCTCTGCAGACTTGACCTGGCCTAACATGGACTGCAACCGCTGAAAGCTCCAGAGCTATGAGCGGAGACGTCTTCCTTTCTCTGAGTGATGATCCTCAGGTATCCCGGGTGAGAAGTGAGAAGCCAATTGGAACAATCCTCAAGGTCACCCAGTGACTCTCACTGGCTTCCTTGATGCCCTCGCCTGGTCTTCACTATCCACAACCCAGAAATCTGTAGATTCCTGCTTATGGTGTGTTAGGAAAAGCTCTGCTGCCTGGTGAAAACACAGACCTGCAAAGCTCCATCACATGTGCATCTTTCCCGTCCTACTAAGCCCTGGCTGCTTTATAGTCTTCTTTTCATTGTAATAATCTAGTGTATGTGAAGGTACTAAAACAGGAGCTCAACATGTTCAATTATCTTTACTTTTCCTTTGATTTCTTATTATATCACCAGGAGTGTCTGGTGTAAGCCTTTTTCGTTTTTCTTATGATTTTTGGTTTTCTTTAAATCTAAGCTTTTGACATTTAGCACCATCTCATTCTGTTTTCCCATTTTCAGCGTACATGGAGTGGTTAAGAACACAAACTCTCAAACACCTAGTTGGGTCTAGTCATACCTCTGAGCTTCAGTTTCTTTTTCTGGAGGATGGAAATGGTAGAGATGATAAAAAGTACTCACGCCGGAAAGCTCTTCAGAGGATTAAATAAGAAAAAATGTGCTAGGGTCTTAATTTAGGATCTTGTGCATGGTACACTCAATGAGTGTGAGTTGCCGGGATCCCAGTGATAATTTGATGCATTTAAAGCCCTTTTCATCTTCCGTGTTTCAGGGAAACACAATTCTTCATCCTTGCCAAGAATAAAATTGTGCTTCACAGTCTGTCTTCTCTGGGTCTTGGAAGACCTTCCTCTATAACGAGCCTGCCTTGCTTCTTCAGTCTCTTTTTTCCCCAGCATCTTTTAACTTCTATAAATATATCAAGTTTCTCTGTAACAAATTCAAAATCATATCCCAGCTCTGCTGCCTCTTTTGCTTTCTTTAGTTATTCCTCACAAATTTATCCAAATGGTATTTATAATTATAGTATTTCTCTTCACACCTCAACCCCCATACTTAGCTTTAATCCCTTGAAATCTGACTTGTACCTTGAGCAGTCAACAAACCCACAAATAGCCTTCTGAAAGCTCCGGAGCCCTTTCTTGATGTGTCTCCTGCATAAATGGTCTAGACCTACAGTATCTTTTGATGCTGTTTTCCCTAGTTGTTTTTTTTTTTTTTACTGGTATATTGAAGTTCTACCTCTGAGCCACAGTCCTTGCTCTTTTCATTTTGAAACAAGTTCTCACTAAATTGCTGAAAGTCTCACTAAATTGTTGAGGCTGGCCTTTAATCCTGGATTATTCTGTCTTAGCCTCCAACTACTGAGGTTACAGGCATGAACCACCATGCCCGGCAACCCCAGTCTTTAATGGTCTCCTACTTTGACATGCCACACTCTGGTTTCTCTTGATTGTGCCCCCTCCTCTCCGACCACTCATTTCTGTTACCTTTCTGTCTCCTCTTCCTCTTATACATACTGAACATACATGTTCCTAAGAATCTGACCTCTTTCTCTTTTCTTGCTTCCATGACCCAACTTCTGCTTCCATGGCTTTCTGTCACCTCTCTGATGCCTCTCAGATCTTTGTCTTATTGGCAAAACTACTTTGCGAAACAATTTGTCCTTATCTTTTGTTTTGTTTTGCTTTTTGGTACTAGGAATTGAACCTAGAGATATTCTACCTCCAAGCCATACTCTCAGCTCCATTTATTTTTTATTTTCCGAGTCTCTCTATGTTACTCAGGGTCTCATTAAGTTGCCGAGGCTGGCTTTGAACTTGTGATCCTTCTGTTTCAGTCTCTTGTGTACTGGCAGTACAGGTATGTATCACCACACCTGGCAATTTGTTGTTATCTTGATGAGTTGAACATTTGGATACTGTATGATCTGGCAATTCCACTCCCAGATGTGTGCTCACGGGTGACTCTTCCACCCATGAAATACCAGATAAAATGTTCATAGCTTACTGTTCAGCATAGCAATATTTTGGACATAACTTGTATGCCCAATGACAAGAGATAAATAAGTTGTCTATATTCATGTAATATCATATAGTATAATATTCATATTATATGCATATTATACAGTAGTAAAAATTAATAATATTTGGCTACACACTACATGGATGATCTTATTGGCATATGTGGAGTGACAAAAATAAGTTCCAGCTGACATCATAACTTCTTCATAATGTTCTAAAACAGGCACAATAAAGCAATTTATTTTAAGACAGTACTGCATATGTAAGGAAATGGAATAAAGCAAAGGAATTACAGACACATTATTCAGGAACATGGTGCATTAGAGGTGAAGGGATGAAATATGGTTGAACACTTGGTACAGATGGGTTACTGGTAATGCTTATTTTCTTAGGCTATAGACTCATAGTGTTCATTATACTATTAAAGAGAAAATACAATAAAATAGGGTCACTCATGTATCACTGATACACTGGTAAAGAAAATGTATTTCTAATTGGTCTAAACTTCATTTTTTAACTGTCAACATCTCCACTTGAATATTTTTATTCTTCACTCTCAAAATATAAAAAAAACCTGACTGTACACTCACCCTCAATTTGCCTAGTTTCCTTAATCCCAAATATTTATAAACAAACTTCACCTCCTCCAGGCTAGTCAGCCTGTGCCTAGACTCCTTAAAGTTCCTGTTTCTCTTAAATTCAACTACAGTCATGTGCTGAAAAACAATGTTTTGGTCAACAGTAAACTGCAGAAATGACAGTGGTTATAAGATTATAATAGAGCTGAAAAATCCCTATGGCCCGGTGACGTAGCCACCATAATATCACAGTGCAACATATTCTGCCTGGCGTAAACAAACTTCCTATGCTGTGGCTTTAAAAGTGGTTTGAAAGTATAACATATACAATGAGTTACAGTGCAGAACATGTGAGAATAGAAAGGACTATATTGGTGTTTATGTATTTGCTACACTGTGCTTTTTATCGGTTTTTTTTTAGACTAATGATTCCAAGCTGGGCCTGGTGGTGCACACTTGTAATCCCAGTACTTGGGAGGCTGAGACAGGAGCATCAGTTTGAGGACAGCCTCAACTACTTAGTGATGCCATCTGCAACTTAATAAGACTTTGTTTCAAATTAAAACAGAATAAGAAATAGGACTGAAGGTGTACTTCGGAGTTAGAATGCCCCTGGGTTCCATCCCCAGTACCAGAAAAAAAAAAAAAAAAATAATGATTCTTACTAAAAGAAAAGTTGACTAGTTGTAAAGCAGTAGCCCTGGCACAATAGTGACAGCCTCACTCATACTGCATTTGCTGTGCGTGTTGCTGTGTTCATCACTGCCCTAGGGGCAGTAAGCTAGCAATAAATACATGTATATATACCATATAGCCTCTGTGTGTAGTAGGCTATACCGTCTAGGTTTGTGTAAGTTCACTCTATGATGTTCACATAATGCTGAAATCCCCGAATGATACATTTCTCTGAACATGTCCCTGCCTTTAAGAAAACACTGTTGCCCGGCATGGTGGTGTATGTTTGTAATCCCAGCATTTGGGAGGCTGAGACTAGAGGATGTCAGTTTGAGACCTTGTTTTTTTGTTTTTTGATTTTTTTTTTTCCTGGTGGTACTGGGGGTGGAACCCAGATGCTTTCTACCTCCAGGCTATACTCCCAGACCTATTTTATATTTTATTTGGAAACAGGGTCTCACTAAGTCGCTGAGAGCCTCACTAAGTAGCTGAGGCTGGCTTCGAACCTGCGCGATCCTCCTGTCTCAGCCACCATGCCCGGCTGACCTTGTTTAAAAAAAAAAAAAAAATAGGGCCGAGGGTATTGCTTGGAGGTAAAATGCCCCCGAGTTCCATCCTCAGTACTGAGAGAGAGAGAGAGAGAGAGAGAGAGAGAGAGAGAGAGAGAGAGAGAGAGAACGACTGTCCTTAGCAAATCTTA
Organism: Muscardinus avellanarius; assembly: GCF_963383645.1. Classification (NCBI taxonomy): domain Eukaryota; kingdom Metazoa; phylum Chordata; class Mammalia; order Rodentia; family Gliridae; genus Muscardinus; species Muscardinus avellanarius. The sequence continues at coordinate 62,946,910 of NC_137790.1, read as the reverse complement.
CTTTAATCTTCTCTCTCTCTATATACATATATATGTATAGTTGTTGTCTTAAATTTAGGTGCTGTCCTATTTCAAAGATTTATTTCTTTTTTAACACTTTTATTGGTGCAATGTAATTATAATCATAGTGAGATTCAAAGTGAGCAAACACACATGCACACATCACCTGTTGTATTTCCCTCTGTCTATCCACCTCCTTTCCCGTTCCTCCCTTCCCATTCATGTCAGTGAGATTGGCCATGAAACCTTGTATGGATGTGAACTTACCTGAACCGTTCCCTTCCTCCATCCTGTTTTTCTCCTCCCTCTTCCTCCCCCTTCCCTTTCCATTATTTTCCAGTTTTCTCTCCTCACTTGACTGAAGTCCCTTCGCTTCCTATTTTGTTCTAGTTTCCACATATGAAATATGTGACCTTTGACTTTGTGAGACAGCTGATCCTAATATTATCTAGTTCCATCCATTATCCTGCAAATGACATACTTTTGTTCTTCCTTATGGCCGAGTAAAATTCCATTTTGTGCCACATTCACATTTTCATTATCCACCCGTATGTTAAGTGACACCTCGCTTGGTCCCATAGTTTGGCTTTTGTGACTTGCACTCTGTAAACATGGCTATGCATGTATCGCTATAGTAGTCTAACTTCAGTTCCTTTCAGCCTATCCTTGCAAACATCTCTGTGCAGGTGATGCCAGATCTCAGTGGCCTTGGGTGATGGCTTCAGGCTGAAGCCCAGGGCTCATCTGCTCTTCCCTGCAGGGGAGCTGAGGCCCCAGCCTGCTCTTCCTATAGCTCCCACTTTCCCTTGAGCACTTGCACCTCCAAATGCAGGCTCCTGGGCACCCACCCCACCCCCTGAATTTCTGCCCAGTGTTCCGGCTTTGGCAAAACATTGCCAGGCCTTCTGGATTGCTCTTAAGGCCACCCTGGAGGGAGAAAGGCTACACTAGGCTCAGTGTTGGGGAATAAACAGCTCTTGTGAGCAGCTGGGATCAAGGCAGACCCAGCCAGATGGAATCCTGGCTTTTTCTTTGCTAGGGCCCTGCCAAACAGCACTGTCAAAGAGCGGCTATAGAATACAGCCTCAGTGAGTTCCTATAGGAGCGGGGAGGACAGGCTGCGAGTTGGAGGGGGAAAGGAATTCTCGTGCGCAGAATGTGTCTCAATGCCTCAACAGCCCCTTCTTTGCTTGGAGGAGTGATTATTCCTAATAAGGACATAGCAGTTCCTGTTTACAGTTGCTCCCAAACATCTCTCACACCACAACCCATTGCAAACAGCATGCCAAGGCCCAGCAGCCTTTTCTGTTTAAAAACTCCTCTAGCTCTACAGCTGGTTAAGTCTACAACCTTGCTGGTTTCTGGCCTCTGCTGCCTTACAGGACAGGCGCATCCTCTCCACGCCTCTTAGATGAGATTCTCAGCTCCGTGCAGAGCATCTTGCAAGCAGCAGTGCCCACTTTTCCTTCTTCTGTGTCTGCACACACTGTAGGCTTAAGCACGTGAGCGACAGACACCTACAGACTGACCAGCAACAACCGCAGCATTTGTTCAGACGTAAGGCCTCCAAAGAAAGAACCGCTTCCAAATGCAAAGCAGACAGCCCTAAGAGACGGCCTGTAAAGGGAAACGCTGCGATTCGAATCTGAGCACCACTTCTTCTGCAAGATGCTTCCTGGCTGGTTCTGTCATGCAGGAGGACATAGGGTCAGCACAGAGACATAAGAGAGGAGAGGTCTGGGGGTAGACAAGGGAGGGAAAAGTTTTCTTTCTCCAGGCAGCTTGTAATTTTTTTCTCAGCCATTCAACCAACATTTATTAAGGACCTACCAGTAGAAAGTAGTACTATTTCCAGGACTACTGTCTTCTTGAAGCTCTTAAAGAACTGTATCCTTGGCTTCATGAAATAATTTTAAATTTATTCTTTTCCCTTGAAGGGACAATAATTTTAGTCTATGAAATGAACCTAAAATATACAGGTTTAATACATATACATATACATGTACATGTATGCATATATATTCATTAGAGAATTTCCCTTTCCCCCCCTCCATCCCTCAGGTCACCTTATTTGCTCATCTATGTCTAGACTCTTCTTTGTCTAGAGTTCCTCCTATGACCCATTTTCTCCCTAGCTTTCACATATAAAAATCATTCATTAAGCCAAACATGAGAAGGAGAGAGGGGAAGAGAATGGGTAGGAATTGGGTAAGGGCAAATTGGGTGATGTGTCCATGTATGCCTTCACCATCTTGTACTCCATTAAGATGTATGACTATAATGCAATATATATATATATATATATATATATATATATATATATATATATATATATATATATCTGTGTGTGGTTGTACATGACTGTAATCCTGTTACTTAGGAGGCTGAGACAGGAGGTTTTATTTTTTCGGTGGTACTGGGATGGAACCCAGAGGCTTTCTACCTCTGGGCTATACTCCCAGACTCATTTTATATATTTTTTGGAAACAGGATCTCACTAAGTTGCTGGGAGCCTCACTAAGTAGCAGAGGCTGGCTTAGAACCTGTGCGATCCTGAGACAGGAGATTTGAGGACAGCCTCAGCAACTTAGTGAGACTCTGTTTCAAAATAAAAAATAAAATATGGTTGTGGGTATAGCTCGGAGACAGGATGCCTATGGGTTCAATTTCCTGTATTCAAAAATTATACACATTTATTAATGTGCATAAATAAAGAAGCCATACACAAAGTATAAGACACAGAGAAGCAGGATGGCTGAACTTGTTGTGGTGCTTAACAAAGGGACAGGGGCTGGGGTGGTGGGGGAAGGGAGGTGGCTATGGAAGCTCTCAGGGGAGGATGTGCACCTCCACCTGGGGTAGACAAAGTCTCTCAGGTAACAGCCACCTGTGGCCAACTCTGTCTGGGCCAGTCGGATCCCCAGTTTCTTCTTTCTGTGGAAAGACCCTTGGGGGTGGTGGAGGGGACATCAGACAGAGAAGCCTGCGCCTGCATTGGCTGGTTACAAATGTAGACAGATGTACATTTCCTTTTATACAAGGACAGCTTTTCAGATCCATCCCTGTGTCTGTTGACGTCAGCTATTTTTCTGAATAACCAACTCAAAATATGCCAAAGAAATACATTTGGAGCCAGGTGTGGTGGCCCAGCTTGTAATCCCCACGCTTGGGAGGCAGAGACAGGAGGATCGTGCAGGTTTGAAGCCAACGGCACTGGCTTAAGAGACCCTGTTTCCAAATAAAAATATAAAAATAATAGGTGTCTGGGAGTGTAGCCTGGAGGTAGAAGGGTTTCCAGGAACCCCAGTACCACCAAAAAAAAAAAATGCATTTGGGGTAGGATATTTTGATCTCTTTCAACTACAACTTTTTTCCCCTCTCTGCTCACCTTTTTTCACTCTGTCCTTTCTCCTTCATCAAAAGGACCAAGCTTCTGTCCCAAAGCCCAGAGTTGTGTAAAAGTACTTTTGACGCACTGAAGGAACAGGAAGTTGTCACGGCATGGCCTGTGGCTCCAGACTCAGCCAGGCCTAGTGCTACCAGCTCTACTGATAATGAGGCCTGGGACCTTGGGTAAGGGATGGAATTTCTTAATCTCCAGTGTACCCTATAGAGTGAGGATTGAATGAGTTGGCAGAGTTAGGCTCATAATGATTGATAGATGATGGCCACTTTTTATTAGTATCATTCATACTTCATATAAGCCGGGTGTGGTGGCACATGCTTGTAATCCCAGCATTCGGGAGGCTGAGACCAGAGGATTGCGGTTCACAGACAGCCTCAGCTACTTAGTGAGGCTCTCCGCAACTTAGTGAGACCCTGTTTTCAAAATAAAGAATAAAAAAAAAAAAAATAGGGCAGGGGTTGTAGCTCGGTGGTCGAATGCCCCTGGGTTCCATCCCAAGTCCTGCAAACAAAACAAAACAAAACAAAACAAAACAAAACAAAACAAAACAACAACAACAAAAAAAAACTTCTGGGAATGGCACAAAAACTAAAAAGTAAGACGGGCATGGTGATGCATACCTGTAGGTTCAGTATTTGGGAAGCTAAAACAGAAGAATCACAGGTTCAAGACCAGCAGGTGGTAACTTAGCAGGACATGGTTTCAAAATAAAAATAAAAAGGGCTGGAGGTGTATCTTAGGGGTTGAAGCACCTCTGGGTTTAATCCCCAGTGCCACAAAAACAAAACTAAATGAAAAAGTAAGTCAAACCAGGTGTGGTGGCGCACACTTGTAATCCCAGAGCTTGGGAGGCTGAGACAGGAGGATCACACAGGTTCGAAGACAACCTCAGCTACTTAGTGAGGCTCTCAGCAACTTAGTGAGACTCTGTTTCCAAGTCAAGTATAAAATAGGTCTGGGAGTATAGCCCGGAGGTAGAAAAGCCCCTGGGTTCCACCCCCAGTACCACAAAAAAAAAAAGAAAGAAAGAAAGAAAGAAAGAAAGAAAGAAAGAAAGAAAGGAAAAAGTAAGTCAAAAAGAAAATAGGTCTCCAAGCAGCTAAAATTAGTGTTTGTCAGCTAAAACAAGAATACTTTATTCACAGATGCCACATTCCTTTTGAGCCTAATTAATGTTGTATATAAAACTATATCAAGCTCACAGCAGATGAGGAGCAGCAAATTCAACAGGGAAGCATGACGACAGCGCTCAAGGGTGATGATTCTAACTTTAAAAGTAAGGAGGTAACAGAAGAAAGGAAAAAAAAAAATAGGCTGAGACAGGAAGATCGGAGGTTAGAGGCCAGCCCCAGCCTCTTAGCAATATGTTCAGCAATTTAGCGAAACCCTGTTCCATGCCTTAAAATAAAAAATAAAATAAAATGGGCTGAGAGTGTAGTTGAGAGGTAGAATGACCCTAGGTTCAATCTCAGTATTAAAGAAAAAATATTTTTAAATAAATTAGGTAGAAAGGAGATATAAAAGAAGGACTAGAATGTATTTAATTCAGAAGCTCCACATACTTTTCCAAGCCTGTCACTCCCCAAAGAACTCTCTTTTTCAGGCCTGTCACTCTCAAATTTCTGGGAAATCTATAAATCTACCTGGTACGCTATTAGTTAGCCCACCAATAAAAAGTTTAAGCAAAGAGAGATACAATATTTTGAGAAAACTACAATTTGGGGGACTGTCTGGACTCTCCTTTGTCTACTGATCAGATAATAGCAACATGCCGGCTTAGGGATCCTGAGAATAACCAGACCACCATCACCTGTCTTGAGGTTGTCAGAGCGATGTCATCCCTACGTATCTTCCCATACTCAACCTTCACCAAGTTTTCTTTAAAAGAGGAGCTGGGTACTCCCAAAACACATTTTTTACTCTTCAAGGATTCTCCCTTGAATATGTATTTTTTGCTTTTCCTAAATAAATCTGCGCTTCTGTTACACATGTTGAAATTCTTTTCTATTAGGTATGTCAAGGATTCTCCTGGTTCTGAGTCGAGTTTCCCTTCTCTCTGGGAAGTCCTTGGGACCTTCTTCCAGAAATTTCTCTTCTCCAATGACAATAAGACATATGACTTATAGCCAAATGCTATTCAAAGGCATTTGCAATAAAGCAATTTATTGAATGGCTACTGAGTGATGTGATACTCTCTTGGGTACACTGTGATGGTGCTTAATCCTCCTGAAAATCTTCTGCAGTGTGTATTTCCTTTTAGTTCCCAAGTTTTATTCAAGAAATCATACAAAATATTCCAGATATATGAACTTTTTTTTTTTTAGTACTGGGGTTCCTGGAAACCCTTCTATCTCCAGGCTACACTCCCAGACCTATTTTTTAATATATATTTTTATTTGGAAACAGGGTCTCTTAAACCAGCGTGGCTGGCTTTGAACCTGCGCGATCCTCCTGTCTCCGCCTCCCAAGCGCGGGGATTACAAGTGAGCGCCACCACGCCCTGCAGCAGATATATGAATTTTAATCCTCATCTTCCTCCTCTTTTTCATCCTGGTTAATCTGGAAGTAACAAAATTCATAACTTTCTTTGCTGTTAATAACTATTTGCAACCAATCACATAGGTTATTCTTCTTCAAATATTTTTTGGTGAAATATTTCAAATACCTTTTGGAAAAATGCACCTTGGACATCATGGTGATCTTGCTCTGCTCCTTTTGATGGTTATGACCCTGCCACCAAGATTCCCAGCTTTTCTGCCCACATTGATTCTCTCCTGGAAAAATTGCCCAAAATTGGCAGCATCCATGATTCCATCTTCTACAGGGTGGGTGCAGTCAAGAGTGAGCCTCAGAACCTGCTTCTTTGTTTTTGTCTCCCTTTGCCACAGCTTTTTCACGGATGCCATGGTGGCAGCAGAGGCAGAAAGGGTGCAGTGTGTATTTTTAATCCCTAATACTACAAAGGTAAGCATCACAAAGACAAGTATGGTTGCACATGCTTGTTATCCCAATTCTTGAGAGGCTGAGACAGAAGGATCTCAGGTTGAAGGCCAGCCTCAGCAACTTAGTGAGGTCCTGTTTCAAAATAAAATTAAAAATAAAAAGGGCTGGGGGTGTTGCTTAGAAATAGAATGCCTTTGGGTTTAATCCCCAATGAGTAAAGAAAGCAAGCAAGAAAGCAAAAGAGAAAGGAGGAAAAGAAAGAAAAAAGAGGTATATCACAAAGCTAGGAACAGGATTTGACCTAGAGTCACCTGGATTTAAAGCCTCCTCTCTTCTATATAGTTTTATCGATCTATGAGTCTTGCTTTTCTTCCTTCCCAACTTGATAACTGCAACAGAGCTCCTGACCTCAGAGTATTTTTCTTTTTTATTTTTCAGAGTATTTTTCTCAATTTTTTATTTTGAAGAATTTTTGACTCACAAGAAGTTACCGGAATAATTCCCCTTCTCTCAGTTCTTCCCAATGACATCATCTTACATAAGTAGCACCCATTTTCAAAGCAAGGAAATAAACATTGACACAATGCTACTAATAGACTGTAGACCTTATTTGGTTCTCACCAGTTTTTGCATGAACTCATTTCTCATGGACCTTATAGTCTAGTATTTCTCTTATTTTAGCATGGTTTTGTAGTCTTCGAGTGAAATTCAGTTCATATTTAAGAAGTTGAGAAAAAAATGTATTTACCTTTGAGAAAGACTTAATTCAAAATCATTGAAATAGGCCGGGCGTGGTGGTGCACGCTTGTAATCCCAGTACTTGGGAGGCTGAGACAGGAGGATCGCACAGGTTCGAAGCCAGCCTCAGCTACTGAGTGAGGCTCTCAGCAACTTAGTGAGACCCTGTTTCCATATAAAGTATAAGATAGGTCTGAAAGTATAGCCCAGAGGTAGAAAAGCCCCTGGGTTACCCACAGTACCGCAAAAAAAAAAAAAAAAAAATCATTGAAATAGAATTTTGTCACTAAAAGGGTAAACATCTGGACTACTTAGCTAACCCTCAAAACCATGAATGTCCCAAGGCATTCTGGATGGCCAGAGGTGATAGCCGGTAGTTTCTCTTTAGAACAAGACAGGATGGGTCGAGTCATTGGTGATCTCAGGAAGCGTCTAGATCAAGTCAAGCTGTGTTTGACCGTGGCGAGCTTCCCTCCACGATCTCTTCAGTTCCTGAAGCGCATCAGGACACCATTTTACACAGTGTGGGTGGACTGTTTGTACATTTGGCTATCTCCTCAATTCCTTCCATGTGTGCCATGACATTTAAGTGCTGAAACCAGTCGTTTCTGAATACAGTTTTCAATGTGTGCATTCAACATTACTCACTGAAGTGCTCACATCTGATCTGGCTTATTGGGGTATGAGATTACTCTTTTTGTTCACTTTGAAAGTATTTACAGCCAGGCGTGGTGGCACATGTTTGTAATCCCAGCATTTGAGAGGCTGAGACAGAAGGATCGTGGTTCGTGGACAGCCTCAGCTACTTAGTGAGGAGGCCATTTGCAACTCAGTGAGACCCTGTTTCAAAATAAAGAATAAAAAATAGGGCTGGGTGTAGCTCGGAGGTAGAATGCTGCTAATTCCATTCCAAGTACTGAAAAAAATGGGGGAGAGGGTTTACAGTGATCAAAAGTGAGCCCAAATGACACGCTGGTCCTGACTGAGGTCTATTCCGGCCAAGAGACCCAATGTTTTCTGCTGGCTCTGACTGGCACACCAGTCCAGAAAAGATCCCCTTCGGGAAAGGCTCTTTCTCTCTTTCACTTTCTACTCCGTTTTGCTGCTGGTGTATAAACCTTGTAGGCAGCCATTTTCCCTCCAAAATGCTCCTGGCAAGGCCATTCTCTTGCTGTTGTGCAGGAAGTCCCAGCAGACTTAGCGGGCAGCATCATCTCACTCATCTCTTCTCCCTTTGTCCTTGCCATTTTCCTGTTATCACCGCCCCTCACAGGTGCGTGTGTGGGGCTGTTTCATCTCTACTTCAGCTCTCCTTCTGTCCTGTTGCTCCTCTTCACACTACAGCAGGCAGAGCAGAAGAGGCTCCCTTGCCCAGAAGGGGAACCGTCAGGGTGTGGCCCGAAACCGCATCCACCACTGTGCCCGGAGATGGTGTCTGTGCCACACTGGACAGATGGCCCTTGGTGACTGTCTGCTCAATGCCAGGGGGACTGGCTCTCCAGACAGGGCTCTGCTTCTTTTAGGATGAGCTCCAAGGTAGCAGAGGAGGGAGGACACTGGGATGCAGGCCGGGAACCTGGGAGTGTGGACCTGTGTATGCCTCTGCGTCTCACCTCTTGCTTGGGCCACTGCTTCCTGCCCTGAGTCCATCCACTCCTCTTACCCCAAACTTCCATTATCTCCATGTCTGAGGCTGGTGAGCCTATGTCTGGAATGAGAAGGTCATGGACCTAAATTTCTAGGCTCCTTTTATCAGCAACCTGTGGTCATTCTTCATTCAGCAAATATGCATTGAGATCCTTTTTTGTGCTAGAAACACTAGTATTTCATCAGAATTTCTCATATTCTTTATTCCTCACTCACTTTAGCCTCATTGTGTTAATATAGTATATTTACATTCATACAAACTGTGTGCGTGTGTGTGTGTGTGTGTGTGTGTGTGTGTGTGTACATCAGCACTGTTTTGTAACCTACCCACCCTATTCATTTCCTGACTTTACTCTTATGTGGACCAAAACTCAAAGATTAAAATAATGACTCTTAGTTTTCAGTTCCAAGTTCAGGAAGGGCCTTCATAGACAGTATGGGACATTGTAAATTTTCTGTCTTCAGCCCTTCTCTGAGAGCACTCAAATCACTGGAAATCTATTCCATAGAACTATATCTTTGCACTATGTTCTGGTGTATTTTGGGGGGGGGTACTGGGGATTGAAACCAGGGGCATTCTATCTCCGAGTTACATCTCCCGTCATAGTAGTTTTTTTTTGGAAACAGGGTCTCACTAAGTTGCTGAGAGCCTCACTAAGTAGCTGAGGCTGGCTTCGTACCTGTGCGATCCTCCTGTCTCAGCCTCCCTAGCGTGGGGATTACAAGCGTGCACCACCATGCCTGGCCCGTCTTAGTAGTTTTTAATTTTTATTTTGAAACAGGGTTTCAGCCGGTTGATGAGAGTCTCACTACTTACTGATGCTGTCCTCAAGCCTGTGATCCTTCTTTTTCAGCCTCCCCAAAACTGAGACTATAGGTATGTGCCTCCAAGCCTGGTTTAGAATTTTTGTTTTGTTTAAGTGAGGGGATAGGTTCTTCCTAACTTCAAAATGTGTTTCTAACACCCTGGGGTTCATTTTTCTTCCACTTAAGAAGGTATAAGAAAGTAATCAGCCAGGCATGGTGGTGCACGCTTGTAATCCCCATGCTTGGGAGGCTGAGACAGGAGGATCACGCAGGTTCGAAGCCAGCCGCGCTGGCTTAAAAGACCCTGTTTCCAAATATAAAAAAGTATAAAATAGGTCTGGGAGTGTAGTCCGGATGTAGAAAGGCTTCCAGGAACCCCAGTACCACAAAAAAAAAAAAAAAAAAGAAGGTAATCAGGGGGCTGGGCATGGTGACGCATACTTGTAATCCCAGCATTTGGGAGACTGAGACTGGAGGATCCAGGTTCACAGCCAGCCTCAGCTACTTAATGAGGCCCCTTGCAACTCAGGGAGACCCGGTTTCAAAATAAATAATAAAAAATAGGGCTGGGGGTGGAGCTTGGAGGTAGAATGCCCCTGGGTTCTATCACTACTACTGCCAAAAAAAAAAAAGAATAAGATAAGGGTGCAGACACACATTTTGCAGGAATAAACATTGAACATGTTTTTGAGGTGTTGGTTGTAAACTGTTCTTGGGGGTTTGCAGGCAGATGAAACTGTCATTGTCCTATATTAAAGGGTCATAGCTTCAAGTGTGTAGCAGCCCGAGTCTGCCATGCCTGGGACTTCCATCCATGATTCACTGAGGGGATGAGGTGCTGTGCCAGCCCTGAACCCCTCATGCCAAGAAAAATTAAGAATCTGGATAGGCCTTCAAGTATTTTTGCATTAAAGGCATGTGTTTTTGGAAAAATCCAATTTCCTTTTTTTCTCCCTGAAAGTAAGGTTTTAAAACTTCCAAATAATGCTCATAAAGTTTCTTCAACATCAAACAGGTTTTGCGTAACAATATTTTGGTGATTTAAGAGTAAGAAAATTAAAAGCATCTGGATATATGGATTAAATGTCCTTTAAAATATGCATGTGCTTTAGGATCATGGGCGGGGAGGGGGAGTGCTTGACAAAAGACACATTGGGTTTCATGCGGCCCCAAAATATTTGAAAAATGATTGAGGCACTTGAGTTCCAAACAAGACCAGGTTCTTCTGTCTTTGGCAGAACACTGTGAGCCAGTGTTTTGTATTTCCAAGAGAAATGGCCTGCCTGAGCTTGAGTAACAACGGGCCCCTCCTCTGCAAGGAAAGCCTGGCCCTGTGGACTGTGGTGTTCACTTAAGAAAAAGGAGTGAGGTAGTGACCACCGCCCGCAGCTGGCCCTGGGGGCGACCTGATTTATAACTGCTTTGGGAGCTTCACAATATTACATCTCTTGATTTTGTACCCACATAATGTCACAGCCTTCCCACCCCACAAACGTGTTAGGTGGTATTAAAAGTTTACCACTGGGGCATGTAAAACCTTGGCTCTTATCCAAGCCAAAATTCAGCCGCCCCTTGAGCATTATAATAGAGTTCTACACAGGACTTGGCATCGTCCTCAGGCCTCTCGATCAATCGCCTAACATTAAATGCCTACCAGAACAAGACTGTACCAAGGTGGGGAGTAAGAAGAAGGGAGGGAGAAGGGAATAAAGAGAATTCAGAAATGCAAAAGATAAAGGCCCATTTTTTAAGCAGCTAATGATCTAGCGGAGAGGCTTTAAACCCATGGGGAAATTGTGAAATGCCACCAGGCAGGCATGCTGGTGTAGGAAGGCTCTTTGAAAGGCTCTGTTGATGGGCCTTGAGGACCGAGCTGGTTCATTCACTTGTGAAAATGCACCTGTGAGGCTTTTATTGAGCACCTACGATGAGCAATGCGCTGGGCAAGTACTGAGGATTCAGAAGAGAACCCAGGTGGCAGGTCTGCTCCTTTCCTTGGGGCAGCTTGCACCTCAGCTGGGCATATAGCCAGGGAATGGCTCAGTCCACATTCATCTTTGCCTGTAATTATGAATGCTAAAAGGGAAAAGGAGAGGTCATCCGAAGACACTAGCAGGCAACATCACCGAATTATATAGTTGAATCATCCAGGACTCCTTAGAGTATGGTCCACGCATCAACTTGATATGCATGCAGAATCTCAGTGTCTTCTAGTTCTGGTGAATCGGAATTTGCATTTTAAGCCTGATGCCAGGTGATTCTTGCAAACGTTACATTTCTAGAGGCTGGGCCAAGATAACAAGAGAGCAAAAGATTCCTGAATCTCGCAAGTGTTAATGCCTGTGGATTAATCGGAACAGACGCCCTTTCTCCTGGATGACGTGTGTACATCCAAATGGAGCTGGAGGAGTCTCTCACACAGATGCTACAGGATGCCCAAAATAATAGCACAGGCCTCTCCACTTGTCTCCTCAGACCTTATCATCGCTGAAAAGTCTACGGGGTCAGATTTCTTTCATGTTGAAAAATAAGAGATCTATTCTGTTTGGCATCAATATTTCCCTGTGCACCCTACCCCCCACTCTCAGGGCTGGCTAATGCTTTCCAGATGAGGTGCGAGCAGCTGCTAATTGTACCCGGATCAGTCTTGATTTGTGTTTCAGTCAGCGAGGCACCTCACTAATGGCTCTGAAACTTGGCAGCAGGCCTGGGACCAGTGTCAAAGGAAACAGATCCAAAAGGCACACGGAGAAAAGCAAGGAGACAGGGAATCCATAGAAAAAGGTTTGGAGGATGAAAGGGGGAGGGAGGGAGTTAGAGGGACAGGAGAGAAAGAGGGAGCCTTTTGGGAAGGAAAGACCTGCAAAGCAGGGGCCCTACAGGAGGGGTGAGGGGCAGACACGGGGCTCCAGGAGGGAGTGAGAGGAGAGGCCAAGGGGAAAGGAGAACTTGCATCTGCAACTCCAAGTGGAGGCCACGTGATTAAGAGTGGTGGTGCATGCTTGTCATCTCAGCATTCGGAAGGCAGAGACAGGAGGATGGCAGATCTGCAACCAGCCTCAGCTACTACTTAGTGAGGCCTTTGCAACTCAGTGAGACCCAGTTTCAAAAATAAAGAATAAAAAAATAGGGCTGGGGATGTAGGTCAGAGGTAGAATGCCCCGGCAGCACAATCAATCAATCAATAAATAATAAATAAAATAAAAATATAAAGAGTGGTTTTTGTTTTTGTATTTGGTACTGGGGATGGAACCCAGCAGTGTTTATTTCCAAGCTACAGCCCCCTCCCAGGCCCTTTAATATTTCTTTTAACAGGATCTTGCTAATTTGCTGAACTTCTCACCAAATTGCTGAGGCTGGCTTCAAAACTGCGATCTTCCAGTCTCAGCCTCCCCAAGTACCAGGACTATGAGAGTGCATCACCACACCCAGCTGATCAGAGTGTATTTTACGATGTGATCTGAATCACTGGATCACTGATAATACTTGTGGTTGCTACAGGGCAACCATCACGGGGAGTGTCAGGCAGGGCCCCTTGTTCCTTGACACCTCTCTCTGGCCCCAGTTTTCCAAGGGCTTGGCAGGAAGCACAGAATTCTGACAGCAGCTAACAAGTGACGTCTCAGGTTCCAAGCCTGCCAGAACTGAGGGGCTCAGACACACCTTGGCTTTATGAGCTGAGGCCTGAGGCGGCCTCTCCTGGCTGGAGCCCCTGGAGCCCGCTTTCCTGGAATCGAGTTGGAAAGGGGCCTTGTTAGGGGGTGCTGAGAGCTGAGGCCTAAAGCTTTTCTGAATTGGACACATTCACTGTACTTACTTAAAGAAAAAAAAATCACCTCTGTAAGAAAATCCACTTGCCAATATGAATTCCAAGTTGTTCAGGTTGGGGGAGAAGCCACGCATGCACACGTACATTTCTGTGCAGGAAGCAGAGGGTGAAAGAAACAGGGAAAGGGATCCGGGTTGCCAGTGGACAGACTAAGCCCGGCTTAGGGCCTCAGCAAAGCAGCAGCATACCACTCCTGTCTCCAGCAAGAAGCAAATCTGCCAGTCTGGGTTTGGGGAGAAAAGTTAATGCTTAAAAAAAAAAAAATGTCCTTGCATGTTCAAAGAAAAACAAATATTCATAGCAGCACTTCTCATAATAGCCTAAAGATGGAAACAACCCAGACGTCCATCGACTGATGAATAAACAAAATATGTTCTGCCCACTTAGTAGAATATGATTTAGCCATAAAAAGGAATGGAGCACTGTTACATGCAAAGCAGAGATGAGCCTTGCAAACACGATGCTAAGTGAAAGAAGTCAGACACAGAATGCTGGGTGTGGTATGATTTCACTCACCTGAAATATCCAGCAATGGCAGATCTGTACCAACAGAACGCAGTTCAGTGTTGCCAGGGCTGAAGGTAGGGGAGAAAGAAAGCCACTGCTTACTGGATGTGGGGGGGATTCCTTTTAGGGTGATAAAGAAAAGTTCTGGAACTAGATAGAAGTGATTGTGGTATTATACTATAAGTATATATAATAACTCCTGGATTACACACCTTATTTAATTAATTTATAATTTGCAAACACTGGGGATTGAACTCAGGGGCAACTCTACCACTGAGCTACACCTTCAACTCATTTTTTTTTTTAAACAGGATCTCACTAAGTTGCCAAGGCTGGCCTCAAATTTGTGATCTTCCTGTCTCAGACTCCCAAGTACTGGGATTACAGGCATGTGCCACTCTGCCTGGTCTTGAACACAAAGATGAAATAAAAATAACATGAAAATGGTAAATTTTAAGCTGAGCACATGCCTGTAATCTTAGTACTTGGGAGGCTGAGATAAGAGGATGGATCACAAGTTTAAAGTCAGTTCAGCAACCTAGCAAGACCCTGTCTCAAAATTTAAAAAAAGAAAAAAAAAGTTGAAGTTGACAGTGTAGCTCAGTGATAGAGTGCCCCTGGGTTCAATCCCTAGTACCACAAAAATGAACTAAAACGGTAAATGTTATGATGTATGTGTTTCTCACAGTTGAAAAAGAAAAAAAAAAAAAAACACCCCACCATTATTGAAATAGTCATCATTGTGAATATTTGGAAAAAATTTGGTCCCCCATAAGTTTGTTCTATAGTTAGGAATCTTCTATTTTGATTCACATTCAGAGGGATGTTACAATATAATAATGTCTCTAGCCGGATGTGGTGGGTCACGCTGGTAATCTCAGTGTTTGGGAGGCTAAGACGGGAGGATAGCAGGTTCACGGCCAGCCTTAGCTACTTAGTGAGGCCCTCTGCACCTCAGTGAGAACCTATTTCAAAATAAAGAATAAAAAATAGGGCTGGGGGTGTAGTTCAGAGGTAGAATGCCCCTGGATTCTAGCCCCAGTTCCGCAAAAAAAAAAAAAAAAGTTTATTTTTATATGACTTTGAAAGGGAAAAAGATTAAGAAGTTCTGAACAAGAAAGGGAGAAGAAGGATGGAAATTGGAGGGGCAGAGCCATCTATAGAGTAGGGAATAAAGGATGGGGCTAAAGACAGGAGGCCGGGAAGAAGTGAGGAGTAACTGGTTCAGGATGTTTTGCCTAGGAGAGAAAGAAACTTCAGACAAGATGAGAGAGAAATAAAGACCAGGAGAAACTTCCAAACAACATGGAAAAGAAGCTAGTGTGAATTAAAAGGGATTCTTAAAATGACAAAACAAAACAGTGTGTACTTCTATTATTTTGTCTCATTCCTCTTGTATTGCTTTTTGTTTGGGTTTGCTTGGTACTGGGGATTGAATCCAGGAGCGCTTTACCACTGGGTTAAATCCTAGATCCTTTTATTATTTTATATTTTAAGACAAGGTCTCTCTAAGTTCCCCAATCTGGCCTTGAACTTGTGGTCTTTCTGCCTCATCCCAGAAGCTGGGATTACAGGTGTGTACCACCATGCCCAGCTTGAAATGAGTTCTTAAAGCTAATGAAGAGCCTTAGACCTAGGGCAAGGGTCTACAGGTGGGAGCTATGTGGGGACCGATACTTTCCGTCTATAAGGGGGACCCTCCCAGGGTATTTCTCTGCCCTGGTTCCCCATCCTGGTACATGGTTATGCAGAAGCCAGATGGGCCCTCATCAGGGGTAGCAAGGTGAGGTGGGCTGGGCATGATCATTTCTGAAATCTCTTCCAAGTCTTTGTTCCTGTGCATAAATGCCTCTAAACCATGTGCAGGTGCAAAAAAAAAAAAAAAAAAAAAAAAAAAAAAAAAAAAAGGCTGGCCTGTAGGTCAGGGGATCAGCATAAATGTTTACTACACATATGTGCTCTATTTCAAAAGGGATGTGTGAGAAGGACATATGAGGCCTTGTCTTCTAGAGAGTGTAGCTACATGAAAGGACTGCAGAGGGAAATGTAACTTTCTCACATTAAGTCCAATTAGTTGAGATGTAAGGGTTTAAAAATATATTTCAATTTGAAAATACACTAGTATATACAAAAGTAGAAATCACCCACAAGCCTACTGATTTGGTCAATATATGTTATGCTTTTTTTAAATACTTCCGACACACATATACACACATATACAGATGATAATATTCACATGCTATCTTATGTGACTGTCTTTTCAGGGCGTTAAATAGTTTTTCAGCCAAGTGCAGAAGTATATGCCTGTAATCCCAGTATTTGGGAGGCAGAGACAAGAGGATTGTAGGTTCACAGCCACGGTCGGCAAATTTGTGAGGCCCTCTGCAACTTAGAAAGACCCTGTTTCAAAATAAAAAATAAAAATAGGGTATAACTCTGAGATAGAATGCCCTGGCTCTAGGTTCAATCTCCAGCAAAAGACACACACACACACACACACACACACACACACACACACAAAACACAGTTTTCAACATTATAATTTTGATGTGTGTGTGTGTGTGTGTGTGTGTGTGTGTGTAGGTTCAATGACTATGATCCAAACAAAACATACAAACTAGAAAAGCATATGAACCTTCTTTGAAAACTTCAAGGAAGGACAGCTGTGGAGGAAATCAGGCTCTGGGCGCTGGGTCCCCTCTGTGTGCGTATCTGCTAATGTCTTTGAGTCTGAGAAGTGCAGGGTTTTCCAGAATGAACCTGTAAACTCACTAGCGATCTCATTCTGTAACTGTACGGGGACCTGGGGGAAGTCCCACGCCCTCTGTAAGGAGGAAGCCTTGCCTGTGCTTTCCACAGATGGAAGGAAATGGGCATAGCAGGTGTCCTACTGGGCTCCCTTTAGCAGAAGCCTGTCTAGAAGATGCTGAGACTAAAATTTCAGGGACAAGGAAGCAGGAGCTGTTTCCTGAACATTCCAGCAACAGCTGCTTACCAGTCCGTATGACACAATTCAAGAGGGTGACTAGGACAGTCCTCCCCAGCAAGGCTACAGCTGCAGCAACGCCTTCCAGACGAGGAAGGAGGAAGGCTTCGCTCCAGTGGCCTAGGATCTGGGCTTGTTTAGGTCTTTCCCCTCAGACTGCGCGATGGGTGGGCACAACCATTTTCCCTGGAATTAGAGATGGAGTGGGGGCACAATCTCTTTATGGGCTAGGGAGTAAGCACAGCACTGGAATACCAGACTTACAAAATAACAGTGTCTTGTAGGCTCTCCAGTGAACTGATGGGTCTGTGACCCTCCAGTGAGCTCTCACTGCCCTGGGAATAAATCCCTAAATTCTTACAGTGGTCTACACGGCCCTGTGCCCCCTACCTCCCACCTCTGTGGCCTCTCCTGTCATGACACAGGAGGCCCCTGTGGTTCCCTTACACCCTACACCCTGCCTCTGGCCGTACAGTTCCTTCTGCTCTGGGTGTTCTTTAAATCCGTATTTTCGGGGCTCCCCCGCTGCACTTCACCCAACACTACTCAAGAGTCACATCATTACTGCCAAGGCATTTTCTGACCACTCTACCTAAAATAGCATTCTCTCCTTCACTAGGCTGCCTATCTATCTATTCTCATCACTGGCTTCCTGCGCACTTCTCCCCACCGTTACACATATCTTTTTATCATCTTGCTATAAATGTACGTCTCGTTTATCACCTGTCTCTTATGCTAGACTGTAGACACCAGACGGTGGGGACTTTGTTCTGTTCACTGCTATGTTTTGGGCACCTTACAGGGTACCTGGCACAGAGGGATTTAATAAACAGTGGTTTAAGGTAGGCATGGCCACTCTTTCCTCCTGGCTGATTATCTTTCAGTCTTCAACTTATAGTCATTTCTTTCGTGAGTCTTGGTCTACTCTTGTGCGTGTCTCAAATCATCACTATAGTTTCAGGTAAAAAATGTTCTCCAACCACTAGAATCCTGCGTCAGGAGACACCAGATGGGTGTACCTTGGGCGAGCTGCAGACCAGCCTGTCCTTCGTGACTGCTGCTCTTTGAGATTGAGTTTATTTTTCCATGGACTTCTTGGGGTTTCTCCTGTGTAAAAGAAATTGACAAAGGTTTGAGAAATTTTCTTAGGAAACACGGAGGTCCTCTGACCCCACCAGAGAAAATAAACAAGCCTAAAGTGGTACTTATGAGAGGATAAAATAACTGTGACTTCAGGATTTGGCAGATTTTACCAATACTGTGAATTGTGGCTATTTACTGGGTTAATCGGATTTATTCAAACATAGACATGTATTCTAAGGTGTGGGAATATTGTAAGGAGATACATTTTACATAGTTTGGCCAGCGTATTTTGGTTCCCTATTAATATTAATGAGGACTTTGTTTCCAATACACTTTAAACAAACCTCCTCCACTTTAGGACATGTGAGCTATGCTACAAGGATTTAGTTGGTATCTTTTTTTTAACATATTCAATTGTGAACTTTTTCAGGATAGTGGAGTTTTTGCGGGGAGAGAGTGCTGGGATTGAACCCAAGGACATTCTATCTCTGAGCTACATCCCCAGACCTGCCTTATTTATTTATTTATTTATTTATTTATTTATTTATTTATTATTTTGAAGTAGGGTGTTATTAAATTGCTGAGGCTAGCCTTGAACCTATTATCCTCCTGTCTCAGGCTTCCAAGAATTCAGCAGTGGAGTGTTTCCCAGCATCCACAAAGTCCTGGCTTTATGACCCAGCACAAAGGGGGGGGGGGTCAAACAAACCAAGGTAGAGACCATGATAAACAATATATAGACAGGGGCCAGAGTTAGTGCCGAGCAAAGCCTCCATTGCTGTGGCCCATCGAGGACCTGGGCTGCTTCGTCTTCCCACTTGGTGAATGAATGCATCCTGCCATTATTGAGGCAAGGCAGAGGACCTGGAAACAGGAGGGATTAACAAAAGCCATCGGTATCACCTTCTGTGGGGGAGGTGAGGGACAGGTGGGTGTCTGGGGATCAGGGCTCACCAGTCCACAAGATAGCAATTCAAACTGAGGCCTGAAATTGATCAAAAGACATTGGTTCTCTCAAACCCAATTCTGGCCAATCACAAAAGACAGATGGGAAATCCCAGTAAGGTTTAAATGCCTACCCCCCAAGAGCTTCAGGGCATTCTCTCTTCCAGTGACCCCTCCTGCTGTGAGATAAGAAGCTATTTTGTTCTCTATCTTTCCCTGACTTAAAGTTTTATATTTCTATATGCTTCGTCAGTCCTGGGACTTCATTCATCGAAATCCACGGGATAAGATCCCTCCCTATAAGAGGAGTCACTCCCATTTAAGTATCAGGACCAAAGATGGCAGCTACTCCAGTCCCAAAGAGAAGCCGGAAGCAAAGGGATTTAATAACACCAAACCTGTGAGGTCCACTTACCTCTTATTGGCCAGGAGTGGACAGCTGGCCTTGCCTTAAGGTGCCACAGCTTTTGGGAAACTGAGAATTTTAACTGGGTACTGTAAGATTGAATGAGCGTGTGTGTCCCCCAGTCGCATCGAGACACGCGGAAAATCCATAGCAGATATATGAATGCCTTTATTCGTGGGAGATCGGCGGGGGGGGGGGGGTGTTTGTCCCTCCCTCTCGGGCTCCTCTCTGAACTCTGCACTCTCTTCTTCCGGACCCGGGAGGCCTGGTTCCCTCCCGGAATCGCAGAGCTCCACCTCCTAGCTTCCGGCCCTGCCCCCTGTGGGCCAGGGGCGACTCAGACCTTACAGGTACATTGCCACAGCCCATAATAAAATTAGGGTTTTATCTGTGTATGTGCATGTATATGTGTGGCCAGGGGTGAATCTGGGGTTTTCTACCTCTGAGCCTCATTCCCAGCCCTATGTTTTTTTTTTTAATTTTTTTTTATTTTTTGGTGGTACTGGAGTTCCTGGAAGCCCTTCTACCTCTGGGCTACACTCCCAGACCTATTTTATATTTTATTTGGAAACAGGGTCTCTTACACCAGCGGGGCTGGCTTGGAACCTGCGTGATCCTCCTGTCTCCGCCCCCCAAGCGCGGGGATTACAAGCGTGTGCCACCTCACCCGGCTAATGTTATTTATTTATTTATTTATTTTGAAACAAGGGCTCACTAAATTGCTGAGGCTGACCTTGAACCTGTGCGTTCCCTGTCTCAGCTTTCCAAGTACAGGAATTCCAGGCGTGCACCACCACACCTGGCAAAATTAGACTTCTTTTAGTAAAGATGAAGGAGATAATGAAATGATGAAAAGTATCACTGGTCACGAGACAAACATTTCCAATTCTACGGCTTCTCTCTGTATTTCTTCTGTGTTTTGTTCTCTTCAAGTTTCTCCCAGCACTTCAAGTGACTTAGACCATCACTTCAATTTGACTTAGACCATCAGAGGCCGTGTGCATTACATTTCTTCTGTGGCTCCCTCCACCCCCACCAAGATAATGTTCCCGGTGTATTGCAGTTCCAGGCCCCTCCCACAGAGCAGCAGACCTCCGCGGATCACATCACGAATTGTCTCCGTTGGTGGATTTCTTACAGACATCTGGCAGAAGAGCCTGGCCCGTTTCAATCCTCTGGGTCCTCCCAGACCACAGGCGTTCTCTGGGATGGTCAAATCATCTTTCCCCTGAGTCTGTGGAGGAAATTTGTGCTGGTCTTCTGAACTACTCTTGGGGCAGGAGAAGGTTGTTTATTCCACATAATTAATGGACAGAGCAACGAGGCCTAATTTATTTTACTCATAGGAATGCAAGTCTGTTCTTTCAAGAGAATGTGTGTCTTTGCCTCACCCAATTCACAGTTTCCCATTAAGGGCCAAAGATGAGGGAAAGGAGCAATTCTCAAAAAATCTGGGGAACTCAACACAGTATTTTTTTTAAAAAAAATCATGTTTCTTCTTTCATCATATCATCTTAAGCACTTTATATGATCGTTTAATATTATTATTGAAAACCATTTCTTGAAGTTTTTTTTTTTTTTTTTTTTTTTTTTGGTGGTACTGGGGTTCCTGGAAACCCTTCTACCTTCGGGTTACACTCCCAGACACCTATTTTTTATATTTTTATTTGGAAACAGGGTCTCTTAAGCCAGCGAGGCTGGATTCGAACCTCCTGTCTCAGCCTCCCAAGCGCGGGGATTACAAGTGTGCGCCACCACGCCCGGCTCTTGAGGATTTTTGAATTAGAGTTCTATGTTATATAGACAATTTCTATGACCTTTGAAATGTTTCTGTTTCTTTCTTTCTTTCTTTCTTTCTTTCTTTCTTTCTTTCTTTCTTTCTTTCTTTTGATACTTGGGTTTGAACTCAGGGGCATTCTATCTCTGAGCTACACTCATATTTCTTTTTATTTTGAAACGAGGTCTTACTGGGTTGCTGAGGCTGGCCTCAAACCTGAGATCTTCCTGTCTCAGCCTCCTAAGTACTGGAAATATAGGTGCGCATCGTTGTGCCCGGCTTCTTTCCAAATGCTCTAACTCTTTAGAAGTCACTGTCCTTTAACTTCTCTTAAACCAAGAGTAATGGTTTTACTTGCACACTCAGTGCTGAACAGAGGACAGCACACTTCAGTTGCCTGCCTGCTGTATACACAGCATGGGTTAGGGACAGTGATAAATTACAAGGGCTGTGGCTCTGAGACCTTGTCAAACTGCATTTGCAAAATTCCTTGCAGATGGGTTTTATGAATTCTTTAGAGTGGATTAACAAAACCGACATTCTTCCCAGCAGAACTCATTAATTAATTAATTCCACACCCCATAATAGTCATGTGTGTGTGTGTGTGTGTGTGTGTGTGTGTGTGTGTGTGTGTGTGAGATGGGAGAAGAAAAGTATTGGTTTCAGGCTCAAGCTCTTGGATAAATTCTAGGTCTACTCTTTCATACTAGGGTTGTATTATTTGCTGTAACAAAACGGTATATAGGCCTCTCTCTGCCTAAGTTTCTTCTCTGTAATTCTGTTTCGCAGTCTTGTTACTGAATGTAAAGCTCAACTCATGGCAAAGTGCCGGATGGATGGTAGCTACAAGTAATATGCAAAGCATTTCCCAGTGTTTAACTTCCTCTGAAACTTGCTAAACTCCAATCAAGATGGGCACTGGCCTCAGCACAGCTTCCCATGACATGAATACTGTTGTCACTGACTTATAGGGGCCTGTCCTACTCTCTCACTCCCCTCTTATCCTGCCTCAACTGTGGGGATCCCCGAGATTACGCCAGTGCCTAGGTTCTTACTCTACCACAGCCATTAATGGTACTCTAAATGTCTTTCTGTTCTGGTCACTGTGTTTTGCTTTGTTTCGTGAGTGCAAAGGACATGGCAGCCACTCATTTTTTAGTTTTTAAAAATTAAGCCAAGTGTGGTGGTATAAATCCCTAATTTCAGTACTTGGGAGGTTGAGATAATCATCTCAGGTTCCAGACCAGCCTCAGATTCTTAGTGAGACCCTCCTAACTTGTTAAGGCCCTATTTCAAAATAAAAAGTAAAAAGACTGGGGAAATAGCTTGAAGATAGCATGTTCCTAGCTGGGTGTGGTGGTGCACGCTTGTGATCCAAGTACTTGGAAGGCGGAGACAGGAGGATCGCAGGTTTGCAGCCAGCCTCAGCTGTTTAGTGAGACCCTCTGCAACTTAGTGAAACTCTTATTTAATATAAAGAATAAAAATAGGGCTGGGAGTATAGCTCAGAAGTAGAATACCCCTGGGCTCAATCTCCAGTAGCACAAAAAGAAGAAGGAGGAGGAGGAGGAGGAGGAGGAGGAGGAGGAAGCATTCTCTTGAGTTCACCCATAGTACCTCCCCCCAACTAAAAAAAAAAGTAATAAAACAGCTTTTTTGAAGTATAATTTACATAACATAAATCTACTCATTTTCTTTCTTTCATTTTTTTTTTGGGCGGGTCTGGGGATGGAACCCAGGGGCATTTGACCTCCGAGCTCCACCCCCTGCCATATTTTTTATTCTTTATTTTGAAACCGGGTCTCATTGAGTTGCAGAGGGCCTCACTAAGTAGCTGAGGCTGTTTGCCAACAGCGATCCTCCAGTCTCAGACTCCCAAATGCTGGGATTACAAGCATGCGCCACCACGCTCGGCAAATCTACTCATTTTCCATGTGCAATTTAATGGCTTTTTTTCCCAGTCAACTTACAAAATTGTGTAACCTCACCACAGTCTAGCATTAGAGTAATTCCATTGTCCCAAAGAGATTCCTCCTGCCCATTTGTAGTCACCCAGTTTCTACCTCTAACCCCAAGCAATCACTGATCTATTTCTATAGATTTGTCTGGACATTTTGTATAGATCCATAGACTTTTCTTTTTAGTTTTGTCATGACATTTCATATAAGTAGAATCATACCATATATATTATATTGTATCTTACTCTGTCACTTAGGTTTTTGAGGTTTATCCATGTTGGAGTGTATATTAGCCTGTCCTTCCTTCCTTCCTTCCTTCCTTCCTTCCTTCCTTCCTTCCTTCCTTCCTTCCTTCCTTCCATAGGCTTTTAGCCAAGCGTCTTCTTCAAGGACATAGCTAGGCTCCTGCCTCACATCTATACTCCCAGCTCTTTTTATTATTATTATTATTTTTTTTGTTTGTTTTGAAACAGGGTCTTATAAATTGCTGAGGGGCTTAAGTTGCTGAGGCTGGCCTCAAATCTATGATCCTCCTGTCTCAGCCTTCCAAGTATTGGGATTACAGACATTTGAGGCAGGAGCCAGGATATGCCATTGAAGATAATTCTTGGCTAAAAGCCTATGGACAAGGTAGGAGAATAAGGCTTTCCTCACAGGTCCCTCCCCTCTGAAGTAAACAAAGGAAGGCATCTCCTGGGGGCTAAAACCACAAGATAAGGCAGCTAAATCCAGCAAGATGGCACTACCCAGTCCCAACTATGTGGGGCCCAAGATGGCGCCACTCATTCCTGGCCACTGGAGGTTAACACGGGAGCTCTAACTCAGGAAGTGGAAATGAAACCTGACCCAAGCCCCCACTGATCCAATCAAAACCTGTTTGTCTGGAGCAATATTCTGTATGATCTGCCATTCAGCGCTCAGATCCAGAGCTTTTGCTGACTGGGCCTTCACTGATGAATAGAGACCGACTTTATCCTACTCCAGCCTGTCTTGTTCTCTGAGGACCCTCCTGTAACAACACGAGATACCACGCCCAGCTTCCAGAGCCTTCTTACCTTACCATTTCACTTAGAGCTGGTTCAGGAAGTTCAGAGGGCGTCCTGGAGGAGGAAGGTGACATTGGTCATACTGTGAACCCGGGTAATAGGAAGAAAGCCAGCGTGGAAGCGGGCCTCTGGCTGCTCGCGTTGTTTGGAGGGGGTCCAGGCGAAGGGCAAGGATCCCAGCTCTGACTTGCGGAGCGATCGAGTTCTCTAGTGTCAGGCATTCCAAGGCTTAATTACATTTTGATTAAGAGGTTCAGAGAAAGTACAGATATGAAAGAATTTTTGAAAAATACAATGTGCTACACAAATTTGTGGCGGTGATGAGAACAGTGGTTGAAAGAGAATTTCAGCATGGGGAATCATTTTTCAAAAAGACCACTGGTATGAGGTCATCTCCTTTGAAATGATGGAGGGAAGGAGAGAGTGGGAGCAGAGGAGGCTGTCTTGGTTCATTCGTGTCTGCTGTCACTCAATACCACAGACTGAAGAATTAATAAACAATAGAAGCCGGGCGTGGTGGCACACGCTTGTAATCCCAGCATTTGGGAGGCTGAGACCAGAGGATCACGGTTCGCGGACAGCCTCAGCTACCTAGTGTGGCCCTACACAACTCAGTGATACCCTGTTTCAAAATAAAGAATAAAAAATTGGAAATTGGGTAGGGGGTGTAGCTTGGAGGTCAAATGCCTCTAGGTTCCATCCCCAGACCCGAAAGAAAAAAAAAAAAATAGAAGTTCCTTTGGCTCCTGGTTCGGGAGGCTGGAAGTCCAGGAACCTGGCAGTGGCCAGGTAAGACTTGTCCCATGGTGGAAGTCAGAAAGGCAAGTGGGGTGTGAGGTAGAGGGGGGGAAATGGGACAGGACTCATTCTTGAGTGTTTGTATGTGGCACTGGGGATTAAGCATACACATTCTTACTCAAAGCTACCGCCCCAGCCTTTTAAAAAATTATTATTATTTTTTTCTGTTTTAAAACAGGTTCTTGCTAGGTTGCTGAAAGTCTCCTAAATTGCTGATGTTAGTCTCAAATCTGTGATCCTCCTCCTGTCTCAGTTCCACAAGTACTGGGATGATAGGTGTACTCTGCCACACCCGGATTCACTGTTTGTTTTGTTTTGTTTTTTTAAGAACTCAATCCTAGCCAAGCATAGTGGCACATGCCTGTTTTCCCAGAACTTGGGAAGTTGAGACAGGAGAATCGCAGGTTCAAGGACAGCCCCAGCAAGTAGTGAGATTCTCATCGACCTAGTGAGACCTTGTTTCCAAATATGAAATAAAATTGGGCTGGGGGTGTAGCTCAAAAGTAGAATGCCTCTGAGTTCAACTCCCAGTAACACACACACACACACACACACACACACACACACACACAGAACCCAACCCTACATAACCACGTTCATCTGTTCATGAGGTTAGAGCCCTCATAACCTAATCACGTTGTAAAGGCCCGACTTTTTAATACTTTTGCAATCTCTGAGCTTCATCTCCATCTCCCTACCCCACCTTTTATTTATTTATTTATTTTTTTTTTTTGGTACTGGGGATGGAACCCAGAGGCATTCTACCTCTGAGCTACATCCCCAGCCCCTTTTTATTCTTTATTTTGAAACTGGGTCTCAAGCCGGGCGTGGTGGCGCATGCTTGTAATCCCGGCGCTTGGGAGGCTGAGACAGGAGGATCGCATGGGTTCAAAGCCAGCCTCAGCTACTTAGTGAGGCTCTCAGCAACTTAGTGAGAGCCTGTTTCCAAATAAAATATAAAAAAGGTCTGGGAGTATAGCCTGGAGGTAGAAAGTCTCTGGGTTCCACCCCCAGTACCACCAAAAAAAAAAAAAAAAAAAAGAAAGAAAGAAACTGGGTCTCACTGAGTTGAAAGGGCCTCACTAAATACCTGAGACTGTTTGAGAACTAATATCCTCTCATATCAGCCTTCCGAATGCTGGGATTACAAGCGTGCACCACCATGCCTGGTTGTCCACCCCACCTCTTTTATTTTTTATTTTGAAACAAGTTCTCATTAATTGTTGAGGGTTTCACTGAGTTGCTGAGGCTGGCCTAGAAACTCTCTCAGTCTCCCATGCTTGGTGGTGCACGCCTATAATCCTAGTACTTAGGAGGCTGAGACAGAAGACTGCAGATTCAAAGCCAGCTTCAGTAATTCAGAGAGATTGTGTTTCAAAATAAAAAAGGGCTGAGAGTATAGCTTTAAGACAGAAGCCCCCTGGGCTCAGTGTCTTGTAACACACACACACACACACACACACACACACACACACACACGCAACATGATTTTTGGAAGGGACACTCAAATCATAGTACAGATAAGTTATGCATATAAAGAAGGATGGAAATGACTAAATGATGGGTTTTGCATATCAGAGACTGTGGTGAAAAATCTTTGGCTATGATTTCCTTTTGCCCACTCGTCCACCTTCCAGATGCCTCAAAACACTACAGTAATAGACCTCAGCCAAAGTATATCTTTCCCAGGTTCAGCATCTTATCAGCCTATTGCTCACTATAGAACACTGGCTAAAAACTGTGTGTGAATCCAACAGTCTTGGATTTGAGAACCTGAGTGTTGACCCAGGCGTTAGGGAACAAAGGGACAAAGGAACACGGCTCAACAGCAAGAACAGGCTTTACTTGGGGTCAAAGCCCGAGGGAGAGAACCCCAAGGGAGAGAAGCCACGAGAGTCAGAAGCCTGCTTCCTTACAGACTTGGGGCTCTTTCAGGGGTTAGGAAGGGAGAAAGGGTAAAGGAGCAGTCATAAACGCCACTGATGGGTGGGCTTGGGACCTAGCCAGATTTGGTAAATCTATATAGGCTGGGGACAGGGCAAGAGTTAGGGGGTTTCTTTCTTCTTTTGTGGGTCTTTTTCCTTTGTTCTGGGTCTTCTCTGGCAAAACCTCACAGTGCCCACACCAGGTTCCCGCACACATTTGTATAACCTTTTTTGGGAAGGTGGGGAAGAAGGATTGAACCCAGGGGCACTCTACCTACAAGCTATACCCCGAACCCTTTTACATTTAAAAAAAAATTTTGAAACAGGGTCTCACTAAGTTGCCAAGGGTCTTACTAAGTTTTTGAGGCTGTCTTTGAACTTATAATCCTCCTGTCTTAGCCTCCCAAGTACTGGGGTTACAAGTATGCACCCCCATGCCCAGCTTTGAAGGTCTTTTCTCTCTCTCTCTCTCTTCCTTCCTTTCTTCCTACCTGTCTTCCTTCCTTCTTTCCTTCCTTCCTTTCTTTTCTTCTTTCTTTCTTCTCATCCCATGCTCCCTCATCTGTAGCAAAAGAATAATTTATTTAACCCACATCCAGGCTGTGTCCAAACCATATAACATTTGTGAGAACCTTTTACAAACCAAAAAGTGCATTGGAAATGTCTATTGTATTTCTTAGCCTCTTTTTTGCCCCGTTACTGTGTGTGTGTGTGTGTGTGTGTGTGTGTGTGTGTGTGTGTGTATGTCAAACAGGGAGAGGGACACCTTCCTTACTATTATGCTTTTTGCATAGTCCTCTGCATAGAACTGGGTCCCACACCACTCTTCCCCCCATATCCACAAGCTCCTAGTTCTCTGCCACTAACAATATTTCTGTCCAACTCACCATCCTTTCCATTCTGTTGATAACTCTGGTCCTCAGAGGGTTTGCAATTTACTTGATGTACTTAGACCCTCCGTGATTGATCGGCCACCTCCGTCTTTTCTCAGGAGACTGCCACTGCAGGGAGCTGGGACCCTCATTTGATAAGAGGCCGTCGGTTCTCTCCTCCAAGGGAAGTTAGATGTTCATTCTGCTACAGACACATTGGAGATGTGGCTAGAGGGAGACCTGGAGAGCTGGGCATTGGCAGAGCACTAAGGGAGGCTGCAGACTGTATCACAAAGTCCCTGTCCGCCAGGCAAGAGGAGGGTCCCTGGCCAGTGCACCGGCCACCTCCTGTCTCCCCTGGCAAGCAGATCACCCCTTCCATTCACATCCACGGGCCTCTGTTCTTGGCCTCTTGAGTGGGTCCGAGACTGGAAAACATCTGCACTGGTTTGGTCCGGGTGTGATTTATAAGGACTCCCTGCCGTCCCCCTCTCCCTTCTCCTCCTCTTCACCTCTGGGACTTGGAGGTTTCTTTCTTTTTAAACAGGCTTGTGTTTTTTGAGAGTGGGTCACCTTGATTTATTATGCCCGGCACTCATTAACAAAAGACTCAGGGACAGGTCATTTATTTTCTGAGTGGTGATTTCCTGTGCTACCCGGGCCGCGCAGCAGGAGCCTGGTGGAGCACTGTTCTTCTGGCTGCACTGTCAGCGTGGGAGGAGGGGGACCGGCCAGGGAGGTTGAGAGGGCAGAAACATCCCCGAAGAGCTTTTCTCCTCACTAAAGTTTTCCTTCAGAGCCCCATTTTGGCTCTTTCTTTTCCTTCCACCCCAGAAAATGGGACAAAGTTGAACAACGTTGCAGGACTGTCTTCTTAAAGGAACAAACACCAGCCTTTCTTTTCCATTTTTTATTTCAATGATCTTAACATTTAGATGCAAGAACCAGCAAAACAAAAAACAAAACAAAAAACAAAACAAAAAACAAAACAAAAACAAGAGAGGGTGGATGCTCAGAGGTGCCTAGAGTAAGCAAGAATTAGATACATGGAATGGTCAAAGTCTCTAGTGGGCCGATGAAAACATCACATTTATCTTTGGGCAACCAAACCTGAGATGTTAGTTTTTAAGGAGAGAAGAAGGGTGAAGTGAAACTGTTGAAGATTTTTTCAGAGAGGATCTTGGGAGGAAGATGAAAGAAATGGACATTATTTAGCCTGAAGTTCAGTTTAGGCTGAAGAATGATTTATTAACTGTTTCCAGGTCTCTGGAAGGTAGTTAGACATAGCAGTGATGGTGGCCAGCTGTTTTCTGACTGCACTGAGGGTAGAATAAAAGGGAGTGAAATTGAGTTGTAGAAAAATGACAGGGTCAGTAGTCATAAAAGTGAGTGGCCATGGCAGAGCCTATTGAGAAAGATGCCATATATACACACACGCAGAGCCGTAAAGTCATTGGCCCTGTTTTATAGACTGAAAAATGGAGGTTCAGAGAGGTTAGGAAACTTGCCCAATGTCACACTTCAAGGAAGCCATAGAACTCAGTCTAGACGACTCCACGGTTGTCATGAAGCTAACGTAGAAGGCAAAGAAATGAGTGACGGACACAGAAAGAAAAAAAAAAATCCGCTTATGAAGTGTCTTTAATCTAGACTGCTTCGTGTGCAGCGTTCAAGGGAGTCAATTCTGTTGACTCAGGGAGTTGGGGTTCACCCCCACTCCCCATCTCAGTACTGGAGATTTACTCTCCATTCACTCTCAGCCCAAGAAATGAACCGAGCGGTTGGACTCGGTTCCACAGTCTCCCAGACAGTCTTTGGTTTCTGTCCGTCCTGGTCATCTTGGTTGCTGGTTATGGGCAACATTCCCACATGGAGGCGCTGGTCTCGGGAAGGCTGTGGCATTGGTACGTGTGGATGGCGGAGGCTCAGGGAAGACATCTCTACTTCATGTCTCCTCTGGCTTCGTCCCCCAGGGGACAGCCAGTCCAGGAGTTTCTAGTTTGTTCCACCATGAGGACTGGAGTTTACCTGGAGCCACCAGAGTAGCTGGAATTCTTCCGAGGAGCACACAGATGGAGGGGCAAATCCTAGCAGCTATTGCCTTGCACATGGGTCAGTTTAAGGATGGCCATGATGGGGGAGCAGAGCTATAAGACACCAGGGCTGATTCATGGAATGGGAAGGATGGTGACCATTTACTGCCGGGCTCACTGCTCAAAGGTCAGCAAATTATATTAGCTGGTTTAGTCTTTGAAACACTCCTACAAAGTCAGTATTATTATTATCCTCATTTACAGATGAGGAAAAGAACGTCTGAGAAGGGCAGGAGTGAATCCAGAGCTCCAGGCCGTCATTCCACAGGGCCTGCATTCTTAACACCCAGGCTAAGGATGCAGTGCTGGGGTTCCACCCCCACCCCAGGGCCCAAAGGAACTAGGCTCTGGGGTCACTGGGTTGATGAGGACACAGTTTTTGTTACTCTGTTTTATAATTTTATTGGTGTAACTGAGCGTGGTGGCACCCAACTGCAATTCGAGTACTTGAGAGGCTGAGACAAGAGAATCACAGGTTCAAGGCCAGCCTCAGCAATTTGGACAGATCCTCAGCGACTTAGCAAGACGCTGTTTTAAATATAAAAAATAAAATAGGAGCCGGATGTGGTGGCGCACGCTTGTAATCCCAGTACTTGGGAGGCTGAGACAGGAGGATCCAGGTTGGCTGCCAGCCTCAGCTGCTTCGTGAGGCCCTTGCAACTCAGTGAGACCCTGTTTCAAAATAAAGGATAAAAAAAAGAGCTAGAGGTGTAGCTCAGAGGTAGAATGCCCCTAGGTTCAATCCTCAGCACCACACACACACAAAAATTATAAAAAGACAAAATAAAATAAAACGGGGCTAGGGGAGTACCTAAGAAGTAGAATGTCCCTGGGTTGAATCCTTGGCAACACCAAATTAAAAATAAAAGAAACAAAAAGAATTTTATATGCCCTCTGTATCCCACCCTGCAACCCTCCTCCCATCTTCCTTCCCTGTACATGCTAGTGAGATTGTTAGTGATCCTTTCCTACCTGGATTTAATACTATTTGGTCTGATTCCTACCTCAAGCCTCTTTTCCCCCTTCCCTCCTCCCTCCCAGCTCCCCTCCACCTATTCTCTTGATTTCTCTCCTTGTTTTCATAAAGTCCCCCTTTCTTTCCTATTTTCTCTTCAGCTCCCACATGTGAGAGAAAACATAGGACCCTTGGCTTTTTGAGACTGGTTGATCTCACTTAGTGTAAGGTTCTCTTGTTCCACCCACTTTCCTATAAATGATATAATTTTGTTCTTCGTGAGTAAAACTGCATTGCGTATATGCGCCCCATTTTCTTCATTCATTCCTCTGTCGATAGACACCTAGGTTGCTTCCATAATTTGGCTGCTGTGAATTGTGTTGGAATAACCATGGGTGTGCAGGTATCTCTACAGTACAATGACATACCTTTTTGCTGCCTGGTTTGTAAGAAATACTAATGACTGTGAATATTAATCGAATCCAAGGACTTTAGCCCCACTCTTTACCTGCCTTTTTATTTAAAAAATAGGCTAGAGGAAAGAAGAGTAAGAAGTAAGATCATTTTAAACTTTTTTTTGGGGGGGTTACTAGAGATTGAACGCAGGGGTATTCTACCACTGAGCTACATCTCCAGTCCCTTTTATTTTTTACTTTGAGACCCAGTCTCCCTAAGTTGCCCAGACTGGTCTCAAACTTGGGATCCTTCTGCCTCAGCCTCCTGAGTCGCTGGGATTCTAACAGGTGTGCCAATATATCTGCTCAAGGAGTGAACGCGCATATGGTCCTTACTCAAGACTCTGGCTCTTCAGGCCTTGGTTCTCTGAGTGCTCCATTTATTGCTTGGAAGATATCTGAGTCAGGGAGCACCACGGTGGATTTTCTACAGTATCTCCTGCTGAAAAGGGCAAGAGGAGAGAACCAGCATCCATCCCCTGCAGACCCTGAACTAAATGTTTTCCCATCGTTTCTTTGTTTTCATCCTCATAGCCATCCTCTGAGGTAGGTGTTAACAGCACAATTTTACAAATGAGAGGTGTTCTGTAACTTGCCTGAGGTCAGCTTGACTGTCTATAAAGGGACTGCCATCTGAACCCCAGAATATCATCCCCAACATCTTGGGCCAGGACATTGTATACCATCGAGTGCAGTGCTTGATGGAGAGCCACCTGACTCAGGCAGGAGCACAGTCCAGAGCATGTGTCTGGGGTCCCCCGGCAGCATCCTCCACGTCAGGCGGCCCCAACCCTCCTACTCTCTTGGGAGGGCGTCAGCCTTCGGTGTGTTGTTAGCACACCGGACAAATAAGAAGCCACCACTGCTGGATTCTGCTCTGCCGGAGGCCTAGGGCAGGACAGGATGCTCAATGCAGAGCTTGGCAGGCCTTCCCTTCTTAATTTAGGCCTCCTCCCAGGAGGGAATCCAGAGGCGGGAACATGAGAAAGGGAAAGGAAAAATAATAAGAGATAAGTGAGAGAAAAAAGGAATATTTATGGGGCTTGTACCATCTAATGGAAAGCAGCTGCCTGGTTGGGGGTGGGGGTCTTTGGTTTTTGCCTGCAGGGGATTTTTAGGTCTTCCTTTGTACATACTTGATGGGGGGGGGAGGCCCTGCCTGGAGCCTGGGGGAGGGCTGTGCTCCCTTCCACCGGGCATCTGAGAGCTGCTCTCTCCCCTCCAGGCCGCCCTCCACCCCCAGCTACTGCCTTCATTTTACCCTGGAACTGATTCAAACCTGCTGCTTTTGGAAAGAGGCCATCAGTACAGGCTCCAACAGAAAGATGATCCACGAGGGGATAGGAGTGAGAGAGAGAGGGACAATCAGAAAGAATGAGAACATGAGACAGGGGAATGGAGAAGGTGGATGAGCAGGGGGTGAGGAGGGAGGGAGAGAGATTGCAAGATTAGAATGCTGGCTGAGCTGGGAGCCCTGGAGCAGGGAGTGGCTGGAAGTCTGGAATTGGAGCACATTCAGGGCCGATCCTTCTGGGCCCTGTCTGTCTCCCACAGATCCAGAGGGCTGCATTAAAGATGCGTCTGCGAGAGATTTTCCAGGGCCCTTTCCCATTAATCTGTATTTCTTTTTTTCTCAAGGTCTCTGGACCAAAAGCCTCATCTAAGAATTGTGTAAAAAAAAAAAAAAAAAAAAAAAAAAAGGCACTAAAGCCAGGAGGAGGCTTATAAATAGGAAAAATGTGATAAGTTAAAGCACTGCTATGTAGAGGCCAGTCTGTGTTGGGGCTGCAGCCCTGGGTGTTGGACTGTTGCTTTCATTTCTAGCTCTCACTTGAGTGCTCCCATGAATTTATTTTATTTTATTTATATGTGGAACGTATTGAAAATGGTATACATTTAGACTGTGCTTTGTGCCCTCTCTCCCCCACTTCCCGGTTCCCCTTCCCACCCTCCCAACAACGAGTGTCCAGGTTGACCATGCTATATTCATACTTTTACACATATTCAGATGTAGCTCCTCCATTAATCAACCTCAGCCTTTTTCTCCTATCCTTCCATTCTAGCTTTGCTGAGGTTTCCCTTCTGTTATCTGCAGTCCCTCTGGTATCCCCAATGCTCCCTAGTTTGGGCATATTAGAGAAAACATATGTCCCTTCTCTTTCTGTGCTTGACTGATCTCACTTAACATAATGCTCTCCAGGACTTTCCATCTTCTTGTGAATGGTATGATTTTGTTCTTCTTTATATCTGAATAGAATTCCATTGTGTGTATTTACCATAATTTTGCAATCCATTCATCTGTTGATGGAGACCTAGGTTGGTTCCATATTTTGGCTATTATGAATTGTGCTGCTATGAACATGGGTATGCATATGTTACTGTAATTCTCTGATTTCAACTCCTTTGGAAAAATACCCAGGAGTGGTAGAGCTGGATCATATGGTGGATCTATTCCCAGTTTTCTAAGGAATCTCCACACTGGTCTCCATAGAGACTGAACTAGTTTGCACTCCCACCAACAGTGTAAAAGAGTTCCTCTTTCCCTACATCTTCACCAGCATTTGTTGTTATTTGCCTTCTTTATTCTTGCCACTCTAATTGGGGTTAGATGGAATATTGGCATAGTTTTGATTTGCATCTCCCTGATGGCTAATGATGTAGAACATCTTTTCATGTATCTAATGGCCATTTGTATCTCTTCTTTTGTGAAGTATCTATTCAATTCAGTTGCCCATTTCTTGATTGGGTTATTTGATTTGCTAGTGCAGAGTCTTTTGAGCTCTTTGTATATTCTGGATGTTAGCCCCCTATCAGAGTGGAGGCTGGTAAAGATCTTCTCCCATTCTGTAGGCTTCCTCTTTAGGTTCTTGTTGGTTTCCTTTGATGAGAAGAAACTTTTTTTTTTTTTTTTTTTTTTTTTTTTGGTGGTACTGGGGTTCCTGGAAACCCTTCTACCTCCAGGCTACACTCCCAGACCTATTTTATATTTTTATGTGGAAACAGGGTCTCTTAAACCAGCGTGGCTGTCTTCGAACCTGCGGGATCCTCCTGTCTCCGCCTCCCAAGCGCGGGGATTACAAGTGTGTGCCACCACGCCCGGTGAGAAGAAACTTTTAGTTTGATGCCATCCCACTTGTTAATTCTTGCTTTAATTTCTTTCTCCCACATCATGGAGGCTGGAAGCTGCTTTCATATCATAGAGGACAGAAGTCACTCTCACATCATGGAGAACAGGCTTTTCTTACATCAAGGTGGCTGGACACTCTTTTATTTTCTATCCAACTGAAAGAAAATATCCAACAAGCTACACTGCATTCACTAGAAGAGGATACAGGGAAAATAACTTTTCTTCAACTTTCATAGGTTTTTAGGAGCAATAAACCTCTGTAACAAGAGATAAATAAGAGAAAGACAAAGGAAGTTTATTAATATGCATATTTTATGCATGGGGGACACCCAGAGAATGAGTAGCTCTCCAAGACGTGGCTTTGAATGCCAGCTTGCATAGATCATCTTCAACAAAGAAGAGGACATTGTTAAGTGACAAAACAAAGGAAAGAGACCTTAAGGATTTAGAAGTAGTGATTTAGGAGGAGATAAATATAGTAGCACATCCTTATCCTTGATTCTCTTTCCATGGTTACTGTCACTCAACTGCATTTGGAAAATGTTAAATGTAATTTTCCACAAATAGACAATTCATAAGTTCTAAATTTCATGCTGTTCTGAGCAGTTGATGAAAACTGGTACCATCCTGCTCTGTCCTTCCCAGAACATGATGAACTGTGCCTTTCCCAAAGTACCCATGCTGAATATGCCACCAGCTTGTTAGTCACTTACCGGTCCTCATTCAGTTGTCAGGTGGACTTGTGAGGTGCCGCAGTGCTAGTGTTGAAGTAGCCCTTCCATGGCAGTTATCTTATAGCACCTGCTATGTCCACCTCACTCATCTTACAAGCATAGGCTGCGGGTCACCTCAGATCACCCCCAGAGGAAGGATGAATATAGCACAATGAGATATTTTGAGAAAGAGAGTCTACATACACATTAACTTTAATTATAGTATGATTGTTCTATTTTATTATTATTGTTAATCTCTTACTGTTCTTTCTTTATATATTTATTTACTGTGATGCTGGGGATTGAACCCAAGGGCATTCTACCACTGAGCTACATCCCCCAGCCCTATTTTATTTTTTATTTGAAAACAAGGTCTCTCTAAGTTGCTGAGAGCCTCGCTAAGTTGCTGAGGCTGGCTTTGAACCTTTGATACTCTTGTCTCAGCTTCCCAAGTACTGGGATTACAGGCATGCACCACTATGCCTGGTTACTCTGTCTAATTTATAAAAAAAAATTTATTATAGGTATACATAGACAGGAAAAATCACAGTATGCATAGAGTTTGTCACTATCTGAGGTTTCAGCATTCACTGGGGGCTGGGGGAGAATTTTAAGATTTTATTTTTTATTTTTTGGTGGTACCAGTATTAAACCCAGGGGTATTCTACCTCTGAACTATACCCTCAGCCTTTTTATTTTTTATTTTGAAAGAGAATCTTGCTAAGTTGCTGAGGGGCTGGCTAAATTACTGTGTGCTGGTCTTGAACCTGTGATCCTCCTGTCTTAGCCTCCCAAGCACTGGGATTACAGGTGTGCACCTTAGTGGTCGACTGGTAAAGTTTTTGTTTTGTTTGTTTGTTTATTGTATTCTTGATTCCTCTGGAATCATCTCCAGGCTGAGAAGCATCCAAAGTTGCTTTTAGTGGTAACCTTTGTTCTCCCTGGTAGAGGAGAGGGACGGGATACTTTTGTCTGTAAATCTAGGTTCTAAGCCGGGCATGGTGGTGCATGCTTGTAATCCCAGCATTCAGGAGGCTGAAACAGGAGGATTGCGGTTCTCGGGCAGCCTCAGCTTTTTAGTGAGGTCCTTTTGAACACAGTGAGACCTTGTTTCAAAATAAAGGGTAAAAAGTAGGGCTGGGGGTGTTGCTTGGAGGTAGAATGCCCCTGAGTCCCATCCCCAGTACGGCAAAAAATAAAAAACTCTATGCTCTACTTGTAAACAGATAGGAGGGCAGAGAGCTTCCTGCATCTACTTCCTGATTGCTGTCAGCTCAACAGTCCTTCATATTCTGGGGTGGCATTGCTGTACACGTGGTCTAACGGTATTCGTGTGTGTGTGTGTGTGTGTGTGTGTGTGTGTGTGTGTGTGTGTGTGTGTGTGTGTGTGTATGTGTGTGTGGTACTGGGGGGTGGAACCCAGGGGCTTTCTACCTCCAGACTACACCCCCAGCCCCTATTTTTTAAATAATTTATTTGGAAACAGGGTCTCACTAAGTTGCTGAGAGCCTCTAAGGCTGGCTTCAACCTGTGTGATCCTCCTGTTTCAGCCTCCCAAGCACTGGGATTACAAGCATGCGCCACCACTCCTGGCTAACAGTATTTTTAAAAGGCAAGGAGGGGGGAAGAAGGAAAATCTCTAAAACACACAATGTAGTTGAACATATTGAAGTCAACCACTAAGCCAAGCAAGGGAGGGAGAGGTGGAGAGGGAATGGGGTGGGAATTGGGTAGGGGTTAAATCAGTGATGTGTACATGTATGTACACACAAGTTTTTTACCCCAATATGATGTATGAATATAACGCACCATCCACACACAAAAAAGGCAATTTGGGGATGTTTCCAAGCTTTTAATTAGACTCCCTTTTTTCACCTAAGTGTTTCCTTCCCTTTCTATGGCAGTCAGTGGTTGTGGGAAAATGTTGGAAGTATTTGGACTTATGGCTGGATTAATGGATGGCTTTCTCTAGTTATCTAGCATAACTATGTATGCAATAAATTGAGAAAGGTCTACTGATCCTGAACTCAGACAAAGGTCCAAGAAGGGGCAGTGTGAGCAGTGTGATACCAACTCTCTGCTTACCACTTCCTTCTTGTCTGATTGTCTGCGCTCCTGTCCCTGGGTTTAAAGCAAGCAGCTCCTTTCTGCCTCAGGGTGCCAGCCTCAGTGTTCATTCCCACAGAACACCCCAGTTGCCTTAGCATCTCAATGGGAACTTCTTGCCCTTTATCATATTCAACTAATCGGCGCTCCCCATCACCTCAGCAACAAGTCTTCTGTGCCATTAAGATTAGAAAGTCAGTGGAGAGAATGATTGCTACTGCTTTAAGAATTTTACTCATACACACAAAAAAAGTAAAGTCCAAACAAAAAGCAGGGATGTCTTTCCCTTTGGAAGAAGTTCCATATTAAACCTGCTGGCTCGGTTCTGTCACTGCCAGCCCCTCAGATTGGCAGGTACAGCTCTGGGCAGCCTCCTCCTGCCCACCGAAGCAGCTGTCTTTTGGAAATGAAGAGTCTCTGTCATCATCTATGGTTTATACACTCCTCCCATTTGTGAGAACTTTGGATCGCGTGAATTCAAACAGAAATTTTGGGACAAGGGGTGAGAAAGAATTTTGAGTATATTTACATCTCCCTACCTCAACCTCCAAGTCAGTCTGCTCTGGATCCTTAAAATCTTCTGGGAAAGCATGTCCCAACCTTTTAATTCTCTCAACCTTTCAGTTACCAACATGAGAAGAAGAACGATTTGGCATTTTGCAAGTTGGTGCGCTGGGCCCTGCTGGCTTGGTAACTTCCCCATTCATGATGTTACAAATCTCCAGGTCAATTATCTATTTATACATCTATATCTCACTGTACATTCTTTTTGACTTTTATTTATTTCTCATTAGGTCCAGTACCTTTAAAAGCAATGAGATGTTTCTGTTTGTGTCTTGATTAATTTCTTTGGTACTGGGGATTGAACTCAGGGATGTTCTACCTCGAATTGAAGAATCAATCCATCCATCCATCAATCAATTAACCATCTGCATGTATGTGTACTACTGGGGCCAGGGATGCTCTATCTTTGAGTTATACTCTCAGTCCTTTCATTATTATATTTTTAAAATTTTGAAACAGGGTCTCCTTAACTTACCACATCTGACCTTGAAACTGTGATCCTCCCGTCCTAACTTCCCAAGTATGAGGATTACAGGTATGTGTTGCCTTTATTAATTATAGAAGACATCCTCTTTACTTCCATTCTATGATCTATGTCTTCTCATTTGTATGTATTTTACACAGAATACTATATGTAGGCCAACTACTATAATTGTGCTAGTTCAGTAGTAGTGGGAAAACAAAGCCTAACTCATATTTTTCATTGGTGAAAATATTGTATGGAACACTGGCATTTGAATTCTTTTTTTTTTTTTTTTTTTTTTTTTTTTTGGTGGTGCTGGGGTTCCTGGAAACCCTTCTACCTCCGGGCTACACTCCTAGACCTATTTTATATATTTATTTGGAAACAGGATCTCTTAAAC
Source organism: Muscardinus avellanarius (assembly GCF_963383645.1). Classification (NCBI taxonomy): domain Eukaryota; kingdom Metazoa; phylum Chordata; class Mammalia; order Rodentia; family Gliridae; genus Muscardinus; species Muscardinus avellanarius. Next base: position 62,908,361 of record NC_137790.1, on the reverse strand, counting down.
CAGTGAGGCTGGCTTCGAACCTGTGCCATCCTCCTGTCTCTGCCTCCCAAGCCTGGGCATTACAAGCATGCGCCACCACGCCAGGCCCATTTGAATTCTTTATTCTCACTACATGAACCGGTCTAAATAGAGACATTACCTTATGTAAGTAGTCCGGCACGCCCAGATGTCAAACTGAATGAAAGGTGTCACTATGCTAGAAAATAGAAGGGTGCAAAGTACTGTGTAAGCCAGGTGTAGTGGTGCACGCTTGTACTTGGAAGGCTGAGATAGGAGGACCACAGGTTTGCCACCAGCCTCAGCTACTAGTGAGGCCCTCCACAACTTGGTGAGACCCTGTTTCAAAATAAAGACTAAAAAGCCGGGCGTGGTGGCGCATGCTTGTAATCCCAGCATTCGGGAGGCTGAGACCAGAGGATCGTGTTTCGTGGACAGCCTCAGCTACTTAGTGAGGCCTTCTGCAACTCAGTGAGACCCTGTTTCAAAATAAAGAATAAAATATTGGGCAGGGGGTGTAGCTCGGAGGTTAAATGCCTCTGGGTTCCATCCCCAGAACCGCAAAAACAAACAAACAAATAAAAAAAGAATAAAATATAGGGCTGGGGCATAGCTTGGAGGGCTTGGAGGTAGAATGCCCTTGCTTTCCATCCCCAGTACATAAAAAAAAAAAGTACTGTGGAAAACTTCTAGGATCATAGTATTTTATGTCCTACATTTAAGTCCCACAGAACGTTGATTGCTCTTAAGGTCAATAAGTACTTCTACAGGGACAACACACACCAAGGGACACGCCGGGGGTACCATGATCTGTTTGTGAGGTGACATTTTTAAGAATCCACTATAAACTGAGGGTGGTGGCACACACCTGTAATCCCAGTACCTGGGAGGATGAGACAGGAGGAATGCAGGTTCTAGCCTCAGCAACTTAGTGAGACACTGTATAAAATAGAGCTGCAGGTCTACCTTGGAGGTAGAATGCCCCCTGGTTTAATCCACAGTATCTCAAAGCAAACAAATAACAAAAAAAAAACCAAAAAAAAAAAAAAAAAAACCTACTACCACTTCCCCTGGGGAAACATGAGAAGATTTGGAAACACGGAATGGAAACGGTTTTGGTCCAGTAATTGAACCAGCCATAAATGCATTTAGCCATACATTTCTTCAAGCAACATTTCACTGTATGATCTGAAAATTTCATGAGAGATTCCCCATACATTTTTTTTTTAAATTGAAGTGCTAGGGATTGAACCCAGGGATGTTCTACCTCTGAGCCATACTCTCAGTCCTGTTTTGTTTTGCTTTGTTTTGTTTTATTTGTGGTGCTGGGGATTGAACCAGAAGCCACACCCCCAGCCCTATTTTTTATTCTTTATTTTAAAACAGAGTCTCACTAAGTTGCAGAGGGTCACACTAAGTAGCTGAGGCTGGTCTTGAACTTGCGATCCTCCTGTCTCAACCTCCTGATACTGGAATTATTTTAAAACAGCACCTCACTAGGTTGCTAAGGGCCTCACTAAGTTGCTGAGGCTGGCTTCAAACCTACAATCCTCCTATTTCAGCCTCCCAAGTACTGGGATTACAGGCATGCACCACCATACTCGGCTGGTGTCTCCACATGTTTGATAAACAAACCTCTATGCATTTATTAATTAACTGGCCTCAACCACGGGATGGCCACTCCTGTCTAGAGATTCACAAGCATCGTGGATGGGGTCGGGATGGTGCATGGATGCCAATGGCCAGGGAGGTTCAGTACAGAGCGCTCAGTTCCCCCAGTGAATGTGTCCAGTCTGGGTCTCCACACATTGGCTTCCAGCAGACTCTTCCTGTATCCTCAGCCCCTTTGTGGTCCCTCCAGCCTGCCACTCCCTCGCCTTCTCTTTGTGCAACTGAGTCCTGCTCATTCTTTAGGCCTCAAGTTCATTTTTTCTTCCTCACTGCAGCCCCCGTAATTCTCTCCCTTAACTTACAGCTGGTGGTGCCACCGTGTCTTCCTTTTTAGGTTTTCGTGCCACCCTGTGCTGTTAACTTTCTCTACTCTTTGTCATTCTAGGCATGTAGGAGCAGCCTGCTGGCATTCTTTGCAGATGGATCCCAGAACTCCCCTGACAGAGAAATCGTGGAGTCATATTGGAATCACACCGTGGAACTATTTTGGATATGGAATGGATTAATGGCCAGGGGTGGGGAAGCTGGACTCACATGAGAATAGACAGCTGATACACTTTTCCTTCATGAGAAGATTTAACACAGAAAGCATTCTTCATTTCCTTCCCTCCTTCTATTTTCTGGAGAAGAGGACAAGGAGACCCAGACTTGAACCCAGGGAGACCAGACTGGCCTAGACTGGCCGAGACTGGGAAGCCTGGGCTAAACTGTAGAGAACTGTTTGTAGTTTATCAACATGTCCTGGCAACCCAGTTTGGTTGTTGGCAAACAGTATCTTCCAGCTTAGAGAAAGTTCTCAGAGTCACACCGAGGCCTCAGGCTAAACTGCATGCAGGCAAAACTCTTCTCCACCCCTTTCCCACTCCTTCAATTCCCCAGCACCCCACACACCCTGGCCTCCACACTGCTGTCACTGGGGCTTCCTTCCCTGGAGCCTAACTGGGCTTGATCTTCAGAAGGAACCTATGTGGTAAAGTTAACCTTTCTTCCTTCTTACCAGGTACTGACCTCTTAAAGCCCAAAAGATATACAAAGTTGTGTTAGTCGCTTTTTCATTGCTGTAACAAAATACCCGAGGCTGAGTGCTTTATAAAAAGAAGTTCATTTAGTTCATTGATTTGGAGTCTGAAAGTCCAAGATTGGGCAGTTTCATTGATTCAGCCTCTGGAGAGGGGTCTCATGGTAGATGACCGTCACAGTGGCAGGAGCAAGAGTGATAGCACGGTAAGAAAGGAAGCCAGAGAGTGAAGGAGGTCAGTCTTGCTCTTTTATAATGACAGTCTTTCATAAAAGTGAACTGGGTCCCATGAGAATCACCTTAATCCTTTTCTAGGTCCAGGTTCCCAAGGACCTACTGGCCTTGCACTGGGCCCCATCTCTTTAACACCACCACACTAGAGACCAAGTATCCAGTGCATGAACTCTTGTAGGACAATCTGTACTCAAACCACAGCAGTAATTAATTAGCTTTATCTTTCTACAGGTGTCAGGACTAAAATCTCCACTAGCCTCATGTAACTTGACAAGAGGGATAGTCTGCGTATGTGTGTGTGGGGGGCTGTCCTAAGAGCTTTGTCTATCTCAACCTATCTCAACCCTTCCCTCTTTCAAATCTAGACTTTGAATAAAATACCCAGGTTACAGATTTGCTGACAGAGCACACGGCTTCCTTCTTCCCATACCTCCTTCTTGCAACCAGCCAGAGTCATTGTCATGGGAAAGAGAGACTACTGAACACTGTGGTCATGCCAGCACTGCGCATGTCCTGAACACTGTCCTAGGGCAAGCTTCTCAGGGACTGCCTGGAAACTTCAGAGGGAACGCCACTGTCTAAGTTTCACACACTGTGAGAACCTCCCATAGTGTTCTCAGCTGGCAGCAGCCAGCCTTGTAGGAGGATCTTCCTCTGAGAAAGTTAGCTTTTTCTCAGGCAGCCCGTTCATTGTCTGTACTTGTTGAAAAACTTTTCCAGCTACAGCAGAAGCTGAGTTCCAGCCTTACCTCTTAAGGGAGGTGGAACACCTCTCCTCTACCCATGACAACTTCACATTATTGGAAGGGAGATGTGATTCTCATTATCCTTATCCCTCTACCCAACTACACACACACACACACACACACACACACACACACACACACTCCTTAATGTTTCTTATCTGACGTGATTTCAAGATCTCACTGACCCCTGATCCCCTTCTCTGGACAACTGTTAATATCGCCTAAAGTTTGGCTTTCAGAACTGACCATATTCCATATATAGAAAAGGGTTGGAGTTGGGACACTTCCCTTTCTTAATTTGAGTGAACAAGTCCCTTACTTCTTTTGATTGAGGTATTTGCTGATCAGACCCATGGGTTAACAAGCAATCTGTCCTTAGGAAATTTTTTTTGGTACCGGGGATTGAACCCAGGGGGATTCTACCTCCAAACTATACCCTCAACCATATTTTATCTTTTGTTTCAAAACCAGGTCTTATTAAGTTGCTAAGGATCTTGTTAAATTGCTAAGGCTGGATTTAAACCTGTGATCCTCCTCTCTCAGCCTCCCAAGTACTGGGATTAGAGGTGTGCACCTGGTGCAAGGAATTCTTTTTTATCTACTGGGTAGCAGTAGCACACCCTGAGACTGTCAGCAATTACAAATGCAGGTCTTTACTGGAGCCGGGATATAGCTCAGTGGCAAAGCGCCTGCTTTGTAGGTGCAGCGCTCTGGGTTCGATCCCCGGTTCCAAAAAGACAAAAAAAGACCCCCTGAAGAAAAAAAAAAAAGCTAAGAACAAACAAATGCAGGTCTTTGCTACATGAAATTTCTGCATCCCATTCTATAAAAATAGAACACACATTCAACCATGACTGTTTGTTGTTGGTGATGTTTTTAGGCAAATATTCTTTCCTTTCAATCATCTGCTTTTCTGGAGTTAGGTAAGAGCTGAGTGATGGTTCCACCTGTATTCAGTCACTTGCGGATGTATTAGTTATGGCGATTGACCTTTCTCTACAAATATACCCCAGATGCTCAAACCCAATGGAAGCCTATTCAGCATATAATCGTTCAAGGAGGGTGCTACTGAATGGAGTGCAGATCTCTTCCAGTTGGTAGTTAAGGGACCCAGGCTCCTTAGACCTGGTGGCTCTGCCAACCCCTGGGGCTACAACCCACAGACAGGGAGAACAAACATGGAGGAATTATGTTTGTGTCTGGTCCTGGGGGTGGAACTCCGGGATTTCTCTGTGCTGGGCAAGTGCTCTACCACTACGCAATGTACCCAGCCCCACAGAGGAATTTTTATGGGCCACACCTGTTAAGGATATACAGCACACTTTGGAGAGAATGTAGTTACATGGCTCCAATTAACTGTAAGGAAGACTAGGAACTGCAGCCCAGCTATGTGCCCAGGAAGAAGGAAAGGAAAGATATCCACAGACAACTTGTGGACTGCCACCAAATTCCAATCTCACTTCTAAATTTTACCACTGGTTTTCATAGCCCTAGTTTCATGTCTATAAAATATCTGTCCTGTGTTGAATATATTGTCAGATGCCCACTGTTATATAAGATAATGGGGTGTGTGGTTCAGAGCCAGTGCAAGGGTTTGGGGTGGAAAGACCATAAAAATGTTCAGATTTAGAGGACTGGGGGCATAAAATAGTCCAAGAAGCCAGAATAACTGGGAAGAGGAGGCCCAAGACCCTGCGGAGGGGCAATCGCTGAATAGTGAAAAGGACAGGAGACTGAGACAAGAAGAAACAGGAGTATGGTTCCTTTGGCTTTAGGAAGAATTTTTTGTTTTATTTTGTTTTGTTTTTTTAACACTCCTGCATGGCTAAGGTTATACTTCCAATACAATATGCTTTTCAGGAGATTTCTAAGTTGTGAGGATAATAGGGAGCTGTGGTGATTTGAATATGAGTATCTTCAGAGACCCCTGCATTGAAGGCTTGGTCCCCAATACAGCAGTGTTCAGAGGTGGAGATTTGGAGACTTGATTGATTGGATGACAATGGCTTTGACTTTGCTGATGGATTAATCCATTTAAGGGCTCACAATTTGAATGGGCTATTGGAGAGGTGGTGGAATCTGTAGCATGTGGCACCTAGTGAAGGGAATGGGTCCTTAGAACATGCCCTTGGGTACTGTATCTGTCCCTGGCCACCTGTCCCTCTCCCTCTCTGCCTCTGGCCACCATGAGCTGAGAGTAGCTCTTTCCCTCACGTGCCCCGCTGCCAGGGCCTCTGCCTTGGAGCTGGCCAACCGTGGACAGAACCTTCAAAACTATGAGCCCAAAGATGCTTTTCCTCCTGTAGGTTGTTCTTGTCATGTATTTTGATTACAGCAATAAAAATGCTAATACATCTTCCCCAAAGAGGGAGTAGTGAGCTGGCAGTGGTGTGCAGAAGTTCTCATTCAAGCATTTAGAGGGAGTCTTTTACAGAGGATGCAAAAATAAAGCCAGGTATTTACTTAGTGTTAGACTATCCTAGGCTTGATCCCTCTGTCTGCTGGTAGCAGGAAGCACACCCTGACCTTACCTGTACTTTGCGTGCATCTTGCTCCTGTCAAGGCGTGGCTGTTGTACTGCTTAGGTCTGGTTTTGGGGGTCACCTCCTGTGTTCAGCTCGAGAACAGGGGGCTCTGCTTAGGTCCTCGCACCCACTGGGGAAGATTCAGCTCTTAGTGCTGTGGCTGGCTTTGGAGCACTGACTTTTTAAAAGCAAAACAAAACATAACATCTTACAGTCTCTTAGTATGTTCGGGAGGAACATCTGAGATGAATCAGATAAAAACGTTTCAAAACTGCTGAGGGCCATACAAATGCAATGAATAATCCCGATCATGACCACCAAGGATGGTCGGCCCTTGGCTCCTTGGAGCAGGACTTCTCAGGGCTGGATCCTCATGATGACAGATGTGCAAAAGGCCCTGACTTTTGGACCCATTGCTTATTGACTGTGCACATGAGGCCAAGTTTGGCAACCACAAGTGGCTATTTCCAGGCACATTTATCTGCTTTACTCGTTGGCTAGTTTTGTGTTCAGGCAGTGTGGTCTGCGCACAGGGTGGGAGTCGGGCTCTCTAATCCCTGTTTAGCTTCTAGCCTGCTGCGTAGCCATCAGACTTGCTAAACATCTCTGTGTCAGCTGAGTCTGAACTCTCACCTCAGAGTCATGCGGATTTATCTAGAAGGTGTTTTGTTATGATTTAATGATGACTACCTCTAGGTTGATTTTAAAGTACTGACATAAGAACTTGTGAGTTCTACTCTAACATGTAAGGAGCTGACTCCATTCTAAGAACAAGTAAAACCCCAAGCACAAAAAGTAATGTAGGTTTATGCTGTCAGGGGCAGGTTTAGACACTTTTAGCACCCCCCCAAAAGTAATTATGAAAGGTGATGGACAAGTTAATTTGCTCACCTGAGAGGCTGAGAAAGGAGGATCACAGATTAGAGCCCAGCCTCAGCAATTTAGCAAGACCTTATTTCAAAAAGATGAAGAAGCTGGGCGTGGTGGCGCACGCTTGTAATCCCCGCCCTTGGGAGGCGGAGACAGGAGGATCTCACAGGTTTGAAGCCAGCCTCCCTGGCTTAAGAGACCCTGTTTCCAAATTTTAAAAAAACATAAAAATAGGTCTGGGAGTGTAGCCTGGAGGAAGAAGGGTTTCCAGGAACCCCAGTACCACCAAAAAAACACACAAAAAAAAACCAAAAACAAAAACAAACAAAAAAAAAGATGAAGAATAAGAATAAGAAGGAGGAGGAGGAGGAGATCCAAGCCTGAGTGTGTAGCTCAGAGGTAGAATGCCAGTGGGTTCAATAACAAGTACAGCAAAAACAAACAAACCATATTTTAAACCTTAAACACACACACACACACACACACACACACACACACACACACACACACACACAAAAGAACTGAAAAACCAGCAACTCTTCCTAGATCTGTCAGGGAAGTGAGGTCACAGAGCAACCACTGCTCTCAGAATTGAAGAAGTCAGAAGACAGGTGGATAGGAAACCACTACTTACCAGAGCAGAAAAACACCTATGTGGCTTGTAATTCCAGAAGGTCGAGACAAGAGCAGGTTCAAGGCCAGCCTCAGCAACTTAGTGAGACTCTCGGTAACATAGTGAGACTCTGTTTCAAGATAAAAAATACAATAGGGCTGGGGGTGAGGCTCAGAGGTTTTGTTTTGATACTAGGGATTGAACCCAGGGACACTGAGTCACACCATCAGACACCCTCAGCCCTTTTTAAATGTCTTATTACAATACAGGGTCAGGGTCTCCCTAATTGCTCAGGTTGGCCTTGAATGTGTGATTCTCCTGCCTTAGCAGCTGGAGTCCTTGGGGTATGTGTTACCGCACCCAGAAAGACAATTTATTTAGCTCTTTAAATTTTTTTTTTTTTTAACCAAAGCCTAACTTTCTGGAGTACTTTAAGAGCCTAATCAACCTAGGGGTTGGAAAATTACAAAATTCTAAGAACTAAATAAATTGAGATATTCTATTTTCATGCATAGGAAAGCTCAACATTGTTTAGATGTTGGTTCTTCCCAATCTGATCTGTAGATTCAGTACAATCCCAATAAAAAACCCAGTGAGTTATTTTATACATATTGACAAACAAACAGCCTTTTTTTTTTTATGGTACTGGGGCTACACTCCCAGACCTATTTTTAAATACTTTTTTATGTGGAAACAGGGTCTCTTAAAACACCGCAGCTGGCTTCGAACCTGCGCGATCCTCCTGTCTCTACCTCCCAAGCACGAGGATTACAAGTGTGCGCCACCACACACAGCTCAAACAAACAGCTTTTAAAGTTAATATGATAAAACAAAAGACCTAGGATATCTAACCTAATATTAAGGAGCACAATGCTGGAGGAATGACACCATCCAAATTCAAGACACTATAAAGATATGGTAATGAAGACATGGTATTATTCTTTAATGATTTTAACTTTTTCCAGAGAATAGAAAAAGAAGATAACATTGATACCAAAACACAGCAGACACACAGGACCATACAATAAGCTGATCTCATTTATTAATATCAATACACAAATCCTAAAGAAAATATTATCGAACAGAATGCAGAATCAAAGTAGAAAAGTGCAGTATCATCAAATGCGATGTCTGTTAGGATTGCGTACATGATTTAATATAGGAAGATACTAACATAGTTCATGGACCTAAGGAGCAAAAGAACATGACTGTCATAGATGCTGAGAAGCAATTGTTAATTTTTTTTTTTTTTTTTTTTTGCTACTGAGGATGGAATCCAGAGGCATTCTACCTCTGAGCTACACTCCCAGCCCTATTTTTTATTCTTTATTTTAAAACAGGGCCTCACTGAGTTGCAGAGGGCCTCACCAAGTAGCTGAGGCTGTCCGCGAACCACAATCCTCCAGTCTCAGCCTCCCAAATGCTGGGATAACAAGCTAGCGCCACCACGCCCTACTTGGAGCATTTGTTAATTTTGAACAAATACCATAAACAAATGTCAAACTTCATTGGAAATAGAAGTATCTTTGTTTTCCTAGTATATTTACCAACCCAAAGCCAGTCTTCCGTTTAAACATGAGAAACATTCTTTTAATTCTGAAATAAACAGATGTTGTCTACGATCGTCACTCTTACTTTACATTATTCATTATTCTGGTTTGGGCCAATATATTTAACAAAATACAGAAGTTATCTGGGTGCAATGGCGCATGCCTGTAATCTCAGTGACTCCAGAGGCTGAGGCAGGAGGATTGCAAGTTCAAGACCTATCTGGGCAATTTAGTAAGACCCTGACTCAAAATAATTTAAAAAATTTATAGTTCAGTGTTTAGTGCCTCTGGGTTCAATCCCCAGTACAACAAACAAACAAACAAACAAACAAAAAGCCATCAGTGATTACATTAGTCCATTTGGGTTGCCTTAACAAAATACCATACACTATATAGCTCAAACAATAGAAACATATTTTCTCCCAGGTCTGGAGTCCTGGACCTAAACCTGGCAGAATTGATCTCTGATAAGGGCTCTCTTCCTGGCTTATACATAGTTGTCATCTCACTATATAAGAATATATTTTTTTTAAAGACACTAATCCTATTGGACCAGGCCCTGCTTTTATGACTTCACTTAAGTTACTTTCACTTCACTTAGTTACTTTCTTAGAAGTTTCTTGGATGTTCCATCTTCAAATACAGTCACACTAGGGCTTCAACATGTGGCTTTGTGGAGACACAAGCATTCAGTCAAAAATGAGTACACAAAATGAAGAGAACAAGACAAAATCATCATTACTGAGTCAGGTTGTGATTGCGTGCCTTGAAAACCCAAGTCACCCCATTACAAACAGAGGATTTAGTAAGGTGGTGTGTTGCAAACTGGGCATAGAAATCACAAATCTTCTCACTTTGAAAGAGATCAATGAAAAGATCCCATTTACAAGAGTAGCAACGACAGTAAAAAGACCGAGGGATAAACCTAAGAAGCCATGCATGAGCTATGTATGGAGGAAATATCTAAGGACTACGGAGCGGAGAAATAAAATGAAGGGCATCTGTAAGGTGATTCGAGATCATGAAGAGATCTATTTTTCTTAAGTTAACTGACACGTTTAATGCGATTCTGATAAAAAAGATTTCTGCATGAAATTTTGTGGGATGAAGGGTGATTCTAAAGTTTATATGGGAAGGGAAACAAGTGAGGAGAGTCAGAAGAATTGTAAAAAGCAGAGCAAGAGGATGCAGACACCCAGGCGCTCCCTTCAGTCCCTGGGGGTACAACTCCTCAGAGTTTTGCAATATTCATTGAACTTGAAAGTGCACACACCTGCGCCGGGCGTGGTGGCGCACGCTTGTAATCCCTGCACTTGGGAGGTGGAGACAGGAGGATCGCACAGGTTCGAAGCCAGCCGCGCTGGTTTAAGAGACCCCTTTTTCAAATACAAAAGTATAAAAACAGGTCTGGGAGTGTAGCCCAGAGGTAGAAGCCTTTCCAGGAGGAACCCCAGTACAACCAAAAAAAAAAAAAAGTGCACACACCCTTTGATCCAGCTCTTCGTCTCTAGGAATGTATTCTTCAGGCATATGCCCTACATGGCATCAGGGCAAGGTTATTCATGGCGGAATTGTTTATTATAGTATGTAACAACAAACAAACAAACAAACATCAATGATTATATTAGTCTACTTGGGCTTCCATAACAAAATACCATACACTATATAGCTCATATTTTTACTGCCTATCTCTAGTGAGCTGATAAATGAATTTATCCATATAATGTAATACTCTGTGGCTATCAAAAAGAGAGTCTTTTTATTTTGAAACAAGGTCTCACTGAGTTGCAAAGGGCCTCACTAAGTTAGCTGAGATTGTCCTTGAACCTGGATCCTCCTGTCTCAGCCTCCCAAATGCTGGGATAACAAGTGTGCGCCATCACGCCCAGCAGAAAGAGTCCTTTTTGAATTAATTTGGAATAATTGCCAAAATATATTAGCTAAGCTAAAAAAAAAAGGCAAAGTGCTTTTGCGTAAAATATGTTATCATTTATGTAAAAACAAGAAAAATAAGGATATCTATTTATACACACGTATTTAACTGCTCACATGCATAATATGTGTGTAAAAATATTCATCAGAAAGTAGGAGTATTAATTATTATTATCTGGGGGAAGTTGTTATTATCTGAGGCAAAAGGTAGGAAAGAGAATTTTTACCTGTTGTACCTTTTCAATTTTGAATCACACGAACACGTATAATTATTTTTAAATTAAATTAAATAATTAAAAGAGGATTTTATTTCTGGTTTTTAGAACTAGGGGATTACATCAGCCTTTAAATCTAAGATCATTAAAGTTATAAACAAACAGTTTTTATTTTTCTAAATTATGTACCCTAAATTTCCATTCAGCTAAAAGAGAAGAAGAATTGAGGGAAATAAAAGGAGTGATGAACTCCAGGAAATTAGAAGGGCCAGGGAACAGAGAGTAGGAATTGTACAGGAACCCTGGAGTCTACCCAGGAGACAGAACTGTAAGCTTTAGGGAGAAGAGAATTGGACAAATAGATTTGCAACACTGCTATCTACTCAGAAAAGGAGCTTCAGAGCAAAGTGGTTACACTGGTCTTTGTGACTATTATGTGAAAATAAAAAGTTCATTTTTTTTCATTGAAGTCTATGGGTTTTCTCACGTGTGAAAGGAATTAACAAAGGCCTGATGCGTTCCCTTAGAAACCTAGTGTGTCTTTGACATTCAAGAGTAGCCAAATTGCTTTATCTCTGTACAAATCAGAGTTTGGATTCAGCTAATAAAATAATGCCAGGAGACTGTAATCGAAAGCAGCATTTGGCTCACCTTTTTAGGCTTTTCTTGACCACAAATAAATCTAATTTATGAGACTATAGATAATTTTGTCATTACTTCCAGTTTTTCAACTAAAAACATCAAACTCCTAGAAGAGCCATTCAGAAAATGAAGCACAATAGCAAGCAATTCAGTAAAATTTTAAAAAATTGTTTCTGCCTATAGAATTTTAGCTTGAAAAATTCCATGTTATAGAGAGTAAGATAGCAAAGTGTAAGTTGTGAGTTCATCATGTTTTGAAGGTGCCCATCACTGGCATATAAAATAATACAATTTAGTGTCTTGGGAGACTCAATTACCTCTATTGCCACCTGCTGGTAAACTTACGTCTCATTTAATTTAGTTAGTGACTTTTCCCACCCCTAATTAAATGAAGTTTAAACAAAGACAGATGTGCAATAAACAAAGTTTTGCAGTTGGGCACACTGCAGTACTTGGGAGGCTGAGACAGTAGGATCGATCACAGGTTTGCAGCCAGCCTCAGAAACTTAGGGAGGCCCTCTGTAACTGAAGGAGACCCTATTTCAAAATAAAAAACCAATCAATCAATCAAATAGGGCTGGGAGTGTAGCTCAGGAATAGAATGTCCCTGGGTTCAATCTCCAGCACACACAAATGCACGTGCATACACACAGTCTTGCAGACAGAAGCAGTCACCAGGCTTCAGAGTCATGGCTTATGCACTTCGTGGCCTAGGTGAGCAGGTCACATTGAGTCACGTCCCTCAACAGCTGGTGCAGCGAAAGACACAGCCTCCCCTCCTCCTCATGAGTAGATTCAGGCAGGGTTTCCTCCTGCAGGGCCTCCTGCCCTGCCAGTTTAGTTAAGTTTATCTACTATCTGTAGGTAGGATTCTCCCCCTCAAAGAGACCAATTTTAAAAAGAGTGAGCAAATTTGAGTGTTAACTTTTTTAAAAATGTCAGGCGAAGTCTTTGAGCTCTCCAAATGCATATAGCCCTTCTACACACACACACACACACACACACACATTGTGGCTTCACTTTGGTTCTGGGGTTGGGGTCAACCCTGATGGTCACTTTGTTTATTCCGCATGCAGCTTTTCTCTTGCTTCTCCAACCAACGAAAGTGGTTTCTGCTTTTTCAAAGCCTACATTTTGTATGCAACACTTAGTGTCTAAGACACAGCACAAACTCATACATGGGCAATGTGGCTAGAAATGGACATTCATTCTTTTTCTGGTAGCCCTCATCCATTTTTTTATCTGTAGAAGAATAACATCCTCAAATTATCTGGAATCTCAATAAATAGAAGAAAAAATATGACCTTTTCCCTCCTATGATACCACCTCATGACACTAATTGACCACAGTGTTCCCCCCTAGAGTATGGTGTGTGTATGTGTATGTGTGTGTGTGTGTGTGTGTGTGTGCACGCCCACGTGTGCGTGTGTGTGTGTGTGTGTGTGTGTGTGTGTGTGGTAGTGGGCATTGAACCCAGGGGTATTCTACCTCCAAGTTACAGTCCCAGCCCCATTTTTTATTCTTTAGTTTTGAAACAAAGTCTCACTAAGTTGCGGAGGTCTTCATTAAGTAGCTGAGGCTGGCTGCGAACCTGAACCTGCGATCCTTCTGTCTCAGCCTCCCAAGCACTGGGATTATAAGCATGTGTTACCACACCTGGTTTATTGTATGGTTTTGAGGTAGCTTTTCTACCCACTTACCTATTGAAGGATGACATTTGGGTTTAAGTTTTTGGTGATTTCGACTAGAGCTACTATAAACAGGCACACATGGGCTTTTGTGCAAGCATGCTCTCATTTCTGCAGAATGAATACTCAGGTGACTCATTATTGTCCCGAGTGGCTTTACCATTTTATATTCACACTTGCAAAAATGAGAGTTTCAGTTTCTGTATCCTTGTCAACACTTGGCATTGTCTGTATTTTTTAATTTAGCCATTATACCAAATGTGTAGTGGTAACTCATCATGGTTTTAATTGGCATTTCCCTGATAACTACTGTTGTTGAACAGTGTTTTATGTCTTTACCTATCATCTGCCTATCCTCTTTGGCGAAGTGCCTATTCAAAGATTTTGCCCACTTTTAAAATATTGGATTGTGCCAGGCATGGTGGAGCATGCTTATAATCCCCGCACTTAGGAGGCTGAAACAGGAGGATCACACAGGTTCAAAGCCAGCCTCAGCTACTTAGTGAGGCTCTCAGTAACTTAACGAGACCCTGTTTCCAAATAAAGTATAAAATAGGTGTGGGAGTATAGCCGGGAGGTAGAAAAGCCCCTGGGTTCCACCCCCAGTACCACCAAAAAAAAAAAAAAAAAAAAATTGGGTTGTTTGTTTTCTGTTGTGTTTTAAGGGTGCTAATATATTCTGGATATGTTTTCTGGTGATAAATAAAAGTGTTAACATTTAGAAATTCTAGTGTCACAGAAGTGAATTAATTTAATTAACTTTTGGGTGATTTACATATACAATTGTAAATCTATTTATCTCTCTATATCTATCTATCTATCTATATGTATATATCTGTTAACTAAACTTTTTTATTACTTAGAATTTTATTTTGAAAAATTAGGTTGCAGCTGGGCATGGTGGCGCACGCTTATAATCCCAGTGCTTGGGAGGCTGAGACAGGAGTATCACGTAGGTTCGAAGCCAGCCTCAGCTACTTGGTGAGGCTCTCAGTAACTTAAGTGAGACCCTGTTTCCAAATAAAATATAAAATGGGTCTGGGAGTATAGCCCGGAGGTAGAATGCCTCTGGGTTCCACCCCCAGTACCACCAAAAAAAAAAAAAAAAAAAAAAAAGAAAAGAAAAGAAAAAGAAAAATTAGATTGCTTTCTAGGAAGAACCAGAAGTAAAGCTAATGAGCTACTTAGATATGACTCTAGAAAGAGCTATTTGCAGCAAACATGGTGTCACATGCCTATAATCCCAGTACTTAGGAGGCTGAAACAAGAGGATCATAGGTTCAAGGCCAGCCTCAGCAACTTGGTGAGACCTTCAGCAACTTAGTGAGACAATATTGCAAAATAAAAATGAAGAAGGGTAGGGGTATAGCCCAGAGGTAGAATGCTCCTGGGTTCAGTTCCCAGTATCAAAAAGAAAAAAAAGAAAAAGAAGAAAAGAAAAAAGTTTGATTATCACCTGAAAAGCAGATCCCATTTGAGGACATTATCCACACTAGCAAAGTCTCAAGGAGCAGCATGCCAAGCCAGCATGGGAGGTGATGCAGTAAGGGAGCCTCTGCTGTCTGCATTTCCCCTAGACCTATGTGGTACTCACAGGGCTCCTTGGTGAGCTTGGTGTTGGTAAGGAGGACTTAGATTGTCAAGGTTGTGATGAAGTTTTCACTACACTATGATGAAAAATTAAGCACAATTTAACTTTTCCTAACTGATTCAATTTTAAAAGCTATTTTTTTTATTTGGAGGTTATGTTCTTTCTACATGTGGAAGGATTTTATATAAATTTATTTCTGGAAGTATGGTCATTTTGATTATATTTATTTTGCCTATCCAAGAACATGGAAGATCTTTTCATCTTCTAAGATTTTCTTTGATTTCTTTTTTCAGTGTTTTATAATTTTCTTTGTAGAGGTCTTTTACCTCCTTGGTTAAGTTTATTCCGAAGTATTTTTTTTTTTTTGTGGAATATCCTGAGTGGAAGTGTTTTCTGGATTTCTCTTTTCAGTAGATTTATGGTTGGTATAGAGAAAAGGTTCTGATTTTTTTTGTTTTGTTGTACTGGCGGTGGAACCCAGGGGCCTTCTACCTCTAGGCTACACTCCCAGACCTATTTATTTTATTTTATTTTATTTTTAATTTGGAAACAGGGTCTCCTAAGCCAGCTGAGACTGGCTTCGAACCTGTATGATTCTCCTGTCTCACCCTCCCAAGCACGGGGATTACAAGTATGCGCCACCATGCCCAGCTGCTTCTTATTTTTTAAAATTGATTTTATATCCAGACACTTTGCTGAATTTGTTGATTAGTTCTATAAGTCTTTTGGTTGAATTTGTTGGGTCTTCTAAGTATAGTATCATGTCATCTGAAAATAGTGAAAGTTTGAGTCTTCTTTTCCTATTTATTTATTTATTTATTTATTGCATGTCTGGGGATGGAACCCAGGGGCATTCGACCTACACCCCCTGCCCTATTTTTTATTCTTTATTTTAAAACAGGGTCTCACTAAGTTGCAGAGGGCCTCACTAAATAGCTGAGGCTGTCCGCGAACCATGATCTTCCAGTCTCAGCCTCCTGAATGCTGGGATTACAAGCCTGCGCCACCACGCCCAGCTTCTTTTCCTATTTATACTCCCTTGATTTCCTTTTCTTGCCTATTACTTTGGCTAGAGTCTCAAGTACTATATTGAAAAAAAATGTGGTGATAATGGACATCCTTGTCTTGTTCCTGTTTTTAGGGAAAATTCTCACAGTTTTTCCCCATTTAATATGATGTTGGCAGTGGGCCTATTGTAGATTGCCTTTATGATGTTGAGGTATGTTCCTTCTATTCCGAGTCTCTGCAGTGCTTTTATCATAAATGGGTGATGGATTTTATCAAATGCTTTTTCAGCATCTATTGAAATGATCATGTGATTTTTGTCTTTGGTTCTGTTTATGTGATGAATTACATGGATTGATTTTTGTATGTTGGCGTGATGGCTTGCTGGTCTGAAAGCCATTCTGAAAGTGAAGAGCCCTTCTATGCTCTGATTTTGGTCTTTTCTCCTAGATTTCTGAGATCTTGGGAGTTACTAATCCCCTCCTCCATTTATATTTGTTTGTCAACTGAACCCCTATACAATCTGACTCCTAGCTTCTAATTTAATTTCAATACATTTTCCTGTGTGAATCCTCTCCAGGTAATCCAGTCTGTGCAATTCCTGGTGTGCTGAACATTTTCTTACCTTTGAATTTCTCTCTCTCTCTCTCTCTCTCTCTCTCTCTCTCTCTCTCTCTGTACTGGGGATTAAATCCAGAGGCATTCTACCTCTGAGCTACAACCCAAGCCCTTTTAATTTAATTTTGTTATTTTGAGGCAGAATCTTGCTAAATTGCTGAGTCTGACCTTGAACCGTTTTTTGATGTGTGTGTGTGTGTGTGTGTGTGTGTGTGTGTGTGTGTGTGGTACTGGGGATGGAACCCAGGGGCTTTCTACCTCCAGATTATAGTCCTAGATCTAGTTTATATTTTATTTGGAAACAGGATCTCACTAAGTAGCTGAGTTTGGCAAAAAACCTACGATCCTCCTGTCTCAGCCTCCCAAGAACTGGGATTAGAGGCATATGCCACTGGGTCCAACATGTGGTGTGTGTGTGTGTGTGTGTGTGTGTGTGTGTGTGTGTGTGTGTGTGTGTTACTGGAGACCAAACTCAGGGGGCATTTTACTGCTATACCTCAAGCCAGTTTTTAATTTTTATTATTACTATTTTATTTTGAAATGATCTCACTGAGTCACCCAGGCTGACTTCAAACTTGCAATTCTACTCTCAGCCTCCAAAATAACTCAGCCTCCAAAGTAGCTTGAGTTATAAACATTCACCACCATGCCCTGCTGCCCAGTGTGTTGATTATAAGCTTGGGTCTGGAGTCCCAGCAGCCCCACGAACCATCCATATGATCTCAGCAAGTATCTATCTATTGATCTATCATCTATCTATCTATCTATCTATCATCTATCTATCTACCTATCTATCATTTATCTATATCTATCTTTTATCTATCTCTGTGCTAGGAATTGAACACAGGGCCTTGTGCATGTTTGCTTGAAATATTTTTGCAGCCCTCACCTCTGGATGTGTTCTATATGATTCCTAACACACACCACCCCCTTCCAATCATCTTCTTCTGTGTCTTCTGAGTCAGAACTGAATGCAGGACTTACCTGTAGTACCACTCCTGAAGCATCTATTTATCCCACAGTACCTTTCACTGTGGGTTACCTGTGCATGCTCTGATGGTAGCGGTCAGGTTCCCCCGCTGGGTGCTGAGCTTCTGAAGCAGGAGGAAGGAAGGCCAGCCTCCTTCTGAGATCTCAGCCTGCCTCAGCATGCTGCCCAGTGCTTCCCACAGTGGGTGCACAAAAAGAGTTTGTCAAGTGATGTAATAAAAAATAAATAGATGAGAAGTGGTATATTTACATTCTTGCCACGAAATTCCTCGTTCGCCCACAGTTACCTACGTATTTTGATATTTAACACCCTCATGTGCACATCCTAGACAAATACAGGGACCAAGCGCTCCCTCGGGCCACCTCCTTGGTGTGGGCTGTACATCAGCAGGATAAACAAGAGGCACCCCCCTGCAGGAGTCATCTGTAGCCCCTCCCATTATTACTGGCTGAATTTCCTTGTTTAAAACAAACACAGAGCTGGAAGTAGCAACCGAAGTGGCGGGCTATTAGCAAGTTCAGTTATCAAAACACAGACCTGGCCTTTCAACACATAAAACAGCAAACCCCCAAAGTCCACTCCTGACCTCCAGCATCTCTGCAGCAGGAACTTCCCCCGTACTTCCCTTTAGGACTCTCAGGGGCTGTTGGTTCTTATCACACAGAGGCTATTTTTAGACTTGACTTGGCCCAGGACACCGCCATTCATCTCCAAAGGTCTTTCCTTTCCTTCTTTTCTGTTGTCACAGGGCAAGGACTCTCTCCAGAGGCAACCTGCTACCATGTTTTACCTAGTCAATGGTTAGTCAAAGTTTTGGAGGACGACAGAGAAGGCAGGCCTGCAGTCCAGCTCCATGAAATAAGGAGCTCCTGTGGAGCCAGAAAAAATAACCAGAAGAGGAAACGGGACCATGGTCCAGGCCACATTAGGGCGATGTGGTTCACTTCCTGTTTCTCATGGCCACTGAGTGGTCCCATCATCTGGGCTGCTCAAGTGCAGGCCTCTCGGAGCCCGAGCCAGGGAGCCAGGGAACCAGGGAGCCAGAGAGCCGGGGAGCCAGGGAGGGCAGTGCAGCTGGACACCCTGTAATCTGCGACGCTTTTGAGTCCCCACTGTGGCAGTTGTCAGGACACCAGGCCTCAGGGTGCCACAGATGGAAAAGGGGTGGGAACAGAAAGGAATTTATGGTCACCACAGGCCAGACCCTGGCAGTGTTTTGCTTAGGGTTTTAAAATAAATTAGATCTCTCAGCATATTTATTGTCTTTTATGTTTTTCTCTTAGAAAATAGACTGCATTTAAACACTGGTTGCATAAATCTTATTTGGTTATGTAACCTACGTTATGGGGTTGAATGAAAAGAGATACTTTAACTGAAAATACTTTACCTAGTAAGTGGCAGCTATTGTCAGATCCTAAAATCTTATAACCAAAGATTATATTATATTAACTGGAAATGAAGTTGGGTGTGGTGGTGCATGCCTATAATTCCAGTTCTTAGATGGCTGAGACAAGAGGAGCACAGGCTCGAGCCAGCCTCGGCAACTGAGCAAGACTCTTAGCAGCTTAGTGAGCCCTTATTTCAAAAACAAATAAATAAATAAAATAGAGCTGGAGGTGTAGCTCAGAGGTAGAATGCCCCTGGCTTCAATCCCCAGTACCACTACTACCAACACACACACACACACACAAAATTAGAAATGCCTAATGAATTTATTCTTGGTATCTCAAAAGAGCTGCATTATAAAATTCTTTAGTATGATCTCAACTATGTAAGGAAAATGATAGGTTAGAAAAAGACTTGAAGAAACTATAATCAGCTGGACGTGGTGGCGCACGCTTGTAATCCCAGCATTCAGGAGGCTGAGACCAGAGGATCACAGTTCGCAGATAGCCTCAACTACTTAGTGAGGCCCTCTGCAACTCAGTGAGACCCGGTTTCAAAATAAGAGAATAAAGATTAGGGCAGGGGATGTAGCTCAGAGGTCGAATGCCCTGGGGTTCCATCCCCAGACCCGCAAAAAACAAACAAACAAAAAAAACCTGTAATCATGTTAACAGTTTTTGCCTTTGGGTGGTAACATCATGACTACTTCCTGCTTCTTTACACTTTAAACATGCTCTAATTTTAACTTAAGGTGAATATGAAAAAATGCTGACCATTTTTTTTTTCCTAACCTGGGTACAGTGATGCACATTTTAATCCCAACATTTAGGAGGCTGAGACAGGAAGATCATAGGTTTGAGGCCAGCCTTGCAATTTAATAAGACTCACTTTCAAAATAAAAAAAGAAAAAGACCTAGGGGTATAGCTCGGAAGTAGAACACCCCTGAATTCAATCCCCTATTCCAAAGAGAAAGAAAGGAAAGAAAAAAGAAAAAAATGCATTGTTCAGTGAAGAAAGATTCTTCTCAACTTATTATTTTTCAGAGGCTTTGCCATTTTCCATGTAGGTGATTTTGAATAATGATCAACTCCTTTGAATCTTACTTTGTTCCTCAGCAAAGTGGGATGATAAATACTTGCTCAAAGGGTTGGTGAAGATTAAGTGAGAAAACCTAAGTGAATCACCTACCCAGGGCTGGATGGGTCACAGAGCCCCATAGTAGGAGGTAAAGAAGCTGCAAAGAAGCATCTCTCACTCCTCACAGGATGCGTCCTATGGGGCCCTTTTGGGCCAGTCCTGAAAGTGGGGTGACCCCATTTATTTCACTGCGCTGTCACAGCCACCACTGCCTGACTTCTTATTATTCTTCAATTATGCCTGAGAATGGCTTGACCCAAATTTCAGAAGATTAATGCAGTCCTAAGGGCAATCCTGTGAGCGTAAATCACGGAACGATGTGGTAACACGCAGGCACATGTGCTTTGGATTTGGAAAAACCAGAGTTTAAATCTTACTAATTACTAACCGTGTGATCTTGGGCAAGTGACTTCAGTTTCTGGAGTCTTGATTTCCTCATGTTTAATAATTCTAACATCCATTGACCCCTTATTCCATGCCAGACACTGGGCTAGGCATTTTGTACTCATCTAATTCAGTCAACATAGCAGCCTCATGCCATGCCCCATTTTACAGATTAGGAAGAGGGAAAATAAACCGCCTGAGGTACACCGCTGTGTGCTGGTAGAGTTTGGATTGTAGCTCAGACAGTTCAGTACTAGAGCCTAGGCTCCTCTCCACTCTGCTGACAAGTAGGTATTCCATGCCCAGAAGGCATTTCAGAATGGGTAGGGAGGAATTCCATAATGCCTCTACAAATTGCACGTGGGGAAATGAGTTCTAGCTGTATCACACCTTTGACACCTCATACTTGGGGTCATTTCTCTCCTAAAAGCACTTCAAGGAAAAGCAACAGTGTTCTTCAAGTGTCTTCATTTTTTACACATTGTCTTGCAGACAGGAGTTGCTATTTACTGAGTACTTGTCAGTTACCAGATACTGGGTTGAGGGTCTGTTCAGTTAATCTCAGTGGATTCTTTTTTTTGGTGGTACTGGGGGTGGAACCCAGAGGCTTTCTACCTCTGGGCTATACTCCCAGACCTATATATATATATATATATATATATATATATATATATATATATATATATTTTTTTTTTTTTTTTTTTTTTTAATTTGGAAACAGGGTCTCACTAAGTTGCTGAAAGCCTCACTAAGTAGCTGAGTCTGGCTTCGAACCTGTGCGATCCTCCTGTCTCAGCCTCCCAAGCGTGGGGATTACAAGCGTGCGCCACCACGCCCGGCCTCATCTCAGTGGATTCTAACAATTAGGAGTCTAATTTTGCAGATGAGGAAACTGAGACTCAGAAAAGTTAAAAACCCTGCCAACCCTTATGTGGGTAGTAAACAGAGGAACCAGGAAGCAAACCCAAGTCTGTCTGGTTTTGAATGTCTGCACCTAATTATCTCTTTACACCCTCCCCCACCGTCTTTACCCTTGTCTTTTGTGTTTCTATAGCTGGAGAATGACACACAGAGAGAAAAGGGATAGAAAGACACAGAGAGAGGGGAGGGGAAGAAGAAAGAAGGGATGCTCTGGAGAGCTATCCAATCGTTGAGCTTTTCCTACTTTTGGTTGAGTCTGGGGAGGCAGGATTCACAATGGTGAGGTTGGCATGTTTCTGTGACTGAGGACTAAGATCAGTATCTACCTAATCTACCATGTGCCATGGCAGTCGTTACTCTTTGAAAAATATTCAATTTTCCTCACTTCTGAGTACAGGGTACACTGGAATTCTTGGATTTCTATGGTGTAGAATCTCATACCTAGTTAGGACCTTTGGATTTTTTATTAATTTATTTTTGCTATCCTGAGAATTGAACTTGGGGCCTTGTATGTGCCAGGCAAGCACTCTACTCACCGAGCTTCACCCTCAACGCTTGGGCTTTGAGTTCTGTGTAGAAATGATGTGTGCCACGTCCATGCTAGATGCTAGAATCTGTTTTAAACTTTCTTTTCCTTTTGATACTGACTAGTAGCATTCAAGAGAGTGAGTGGCTGCTCATCAAACTGGGTCTCCCAGTAACTACAATAAATAAAATTTCTTGCCAACATGTGATGAGTATGTGGCTTCAGTAAAAAATAAATCATTGTTGTTTTAAGTCAATAAAATGTTGGAGTTACTTGTTACTACACATAACCTCATCTATTCGGACTGATACAACCATGTAGCACATTATACACAACCCCAAAGAATATTATGGATCATATAAAGAAGTGCTTAGACATCAGGTGATACTAGTTGCCAATATATTCTGACTATGACAAGTGTCGGGGAAAGGGAGAGAAGGGTACAAAGAGAGAAGGGAGGGAGAGGGAGGAGGAGGAGCAGGAAGAGAAGGAGGAGAAGGAGGAGGAGGAGGAGCAGGAAGAGAAGGAAGAGGAGGAGGAGGAGGAGGAGGAGGAGGAGGAGGAGGAAGAGGATGAGGAGATATTTTCAATTCTGGCAGAACATTTAGAGCCTGTGTCTTTTACTTTGAACAAATATCAAAGACCCATGAGGGTGGAAACTGTCTTTTGTATTTTTTTTATACTTTTTTTTCGATTGTTTTTTTTAATGGGGCCAAGGATCAAACCCAGAGCTTTGTGCGTGCTAGGCAAGCGCTCTGCCACTGAGCCAAATCCCCAACCCCGGAAACTGTCTTGTTCAATATTTCCAGTGCTCAGTAAAGTGACTGACACTTACTAAATATTGTTGAATTAATAATACGTTGGATTATCATCTCACAAACAATAAAATCTTTAGGATACATATTCCTGGAACAGTTCACTTGGTTTTGAAATTTAATTTAATCTACGTAAATACAACTCTCATAGTTGTATTTATTTATTTATTTATTTATTTATTTATTTATTTATTTATTTATTTTTGCGGGTCTGGGGATGGAACCCAGGGGCATTCTACCTCAGAGCTACACCCCTGCCCTATTTTTATTCTTTATTTTGAAACCGGGTCTCACTGAGTTACAAAGGGCCTCACTAAGTAGCTGAGGCTGTCCGTGAACAGCGATCTTCCTGTCTCAGCCTCCCGAATGATGGGATTACAAGTGTGCACCACCACACCCGGCTCAAAAGTTGTATTTATTTTTAAACCTTTCTAGCTCAATTCTTTGCTTTTTTTTTTTTTTTTTTTTTTTTTTACTAGTTCAAAGTTTCTATCTCTGGGATTTCAGGATATGTGAATATACACACCTGTTTTTTTTTTTATGGTGCTGGGGATTAAACTTGAGATCATTCTACCTCTGAGCCACACCCCCAGCCCTATCTTATTATTCTATTTTATTTATTTATTTATTTATTTATTTATTTATTTATTTATGCAGTACTGGTGATGGAACCCAGGGGCATTCTACCTCCAAGCGACACCCTCTTTATTTTGAAACAGGATCTCACTGAGTTGCAAAGGGCCTCATAAGTAGCTGAAACTGGCTGCAAACCCGGATCTTTCTGTCTCAGCCTCCCAAATGCTGGGATTACAAGTGTGTGCCACCACTCCTGGCTCTTATTATTCTATTTTGAAACAGGGTCTCTCTAAGTTGCTGAGGACCTCATTCAATTGCTGAAGCTGGCCTCAAACCTGCAGTCCTCCTATCTCAGCCTTCCAAATACAGGGATTGCAAGAGTACACCACCAGGTCTGGCTTACACATTAAAAAATAAATAAAAGTAAAAACAAAACAACAAAACACACCCATTTACTTTCAAACAGAGTATCAAAGCCTAGAGGGCCTAGAGGCCATTCATAAAAGAGTTATTACTCTTTAACCTTTTAAAAGTAAGTAAACATATCAGGTCACAGTGATCAGAATCTGCAGGTGCTGGCTCCTTCCACCCAGTGTGGAGTGTGGGGGGTGCGTGGGGTGTGAGTCACCCCTAGAGGAAGGAGCCAAGAGGAAAGAGAGAGAGGATGAAGGAGCAGTGTTCCGAGCCCAGAAAAACTGCCTGCGCTTGCAGGAAGGACTGCAAGGTCGACCGCCTCTCCAGGTGATTCCTCATGTCCCTTCTCCTTGCCAGCCATTACCCCATAACTTATTCCAGGAACCACTTGCCAGCAAGCCAACGCTCCTGTCTTCCCCAGACGGTGATTTCCGGAGGGCAGGCACCGTGTCTTTTTCCTTTCCTAGCCCTCCTACACCCACACCCGCACCTGGTGCAGCTCAGGCTAAGAGGAGACATTTGCTAAAGCAGTGATATTTCAGGACCTGGGACCATTCTGCAAGCTGCAGCCAGAAAGCTGGCCCAGAGAGGCGAGCCGGGGTGATTTCTGCCTCCGGCTTCACCTGTGGCGTGCAGTGCTAACTTCCCACACAGTCACCTGCAGTTGCTTCTTTTATGTTCAGAAATGTGTGAAGACGTGGCCGGCAAACATTCCATGCCTTGCGTGTAGCGTGGGCAGAGTGCTCGTGGCTGGCTTTGAGGAAGGAGCGAAGGCTAATTTCTAATTCAGAGCAGGGGTAGTGGGTGGGACGCACAGTTCAGTTTTTATCTAAGTGCCACCCAGGAGCTGTGACTTCTGAAGGGCTTGTTTTTGCCAACAAAGCAGAGGATCAGAAGACATTGCAGGGCCTAGAAGCCACAATAAGATGCAGTCTAAGTCTTAGTAGTTTACCCTAAGAAGTAAGCTACCCAAATCTATATACACAGGATAGGATTAACCATCCATGGAAGCAAACCAGAAAGGCACCCAAAACTTGTGTGCCAAGGCTTGGGGACATCTCTGAGACAATCAGGATGAACTAGGAGCCGTCTCAGGGAAACAGGTGGGACCAGAGCTCAAGCACATGTGACCGTGTACATGTTGTCTGTCCTGTCTGAAAGCTGTTCTCAAGCAGAATGTGTCTGTTTGAGGGAGTGGGTGGGTTGGAGGAAATGGTCAGTGGTAAGAATAAAGGAGAAGAGGGATCACAGAAGTGTGCATTGGTGAAGGCACTGGGCGCTGTGACGTCTCTGGACAGAGGTCTTCCTGGACTCAGTGCCAGCCCAAAGCTTCCCAGTGGAGAGATGCTTCTGAAGCTCAGCTTGCTTCCTTCATTCTGAGAGAGGGAAGGTCCCCTCAGTGCTGATCAGGCCAACGTGAATGATCAGTCTCTTATCAGTTGTATTTCTCTGGGTAAATTAATAAACTGGCTCTCTCTCTCTCTCTTCTCTCTCTCACTCTCGCTCTCGCTGTGTGTGTGTGTGTGTGTGTGTGTGTGTGTGTGTGTGTGTGTGTGTATGTATGTGTCTAGATGCATAGAGGACAAACTCCCCACCCCACCTACTTGGGGCATAAGGGATGCTACTTTAATGATATCAGGAGAGTCAGGATGTGGAGCCTGAAAGGACAGGACAGTGATAAGTCCCTGAGGCTATGAGTTCGTTGTCTGTAGGACAAGGGACAGCTGCCCATTTTCATATGCAACAGAAAATCCTCTTCTAAGACCATAGCTATTCCTTTGCTTTATGGCAAAACTATACTTTTATCTAATGCTCTCAAACTGTGTATGTGTGTGTGTGTGCATGTGTGTGTTACTGGGGATTTAACCTAGGGACCTTCTGCTTTAAGCTACACCCTCTATTTTATTTTATTTTATTTTATTATTTTGAAACAGGGTCTTGCTAAGTTGCTGAGGCTGACCTGAAACTTGTGATACTCCTGTCTCAGCCTCCCAAGTATTGGGATTACAGGTGTACATTACCATGCTGTAACGTTGAAATTGAGTTGAGGGTTGCGAAGGAGGCAAACACCAGCCAAGTCATTAAAGGCCTCTTTCTTTTTGGGTGGGGTGGTACTGGCGTTCCTGGAAACCCTTCTACCTCCAGGTTACACTCCCAGACCTATTTTATATTTTTTATTTGGAAACAGGGCCTCTTAAGCCAGAGAGGCTGGCTTCAAACCAGCACGATCCTCCTGTCTCCGCCTCCCAAGTGCGGAGATTACAAGTGTGCGTCACCACACCCGGCCTAAAGGCCTCTTTAATCAACAGTCACCTTCGGGTGAGATCTGCTGACCATGGGAAAAGGGATGGGTGACTGAGCAGCAGATTTACATGGTCAGCAGAGTCACAGTCGGTCAGCAGAGTCACATGGTAGAGAGGAACAAGTATTTATAGCGGGGTTCTTGGGGTGGAGTTAGCGGCATGGGAATGCCAGTTCTCTTATGACATCTGGAGTCTCACAACACCTGGAGTCTTTCAACATCTCTGCTTCTGGATTCTGGGGTTCCGCCTCCTGTTCCTGCTGTGGGGTCCCATGGTGGAAGGGAGGGACCTGACCTATCATCCCGGCCTTTTGGTGATATTGGGTGATGACCATTTGGTGATATTGGGTGATATTGGGTGAGTACATTACAACTTCCTGCTGACAGTTAGCATTGTAGGGAGCCCCTTGGCCAGGAGAGGTTGGGTCCTTTGGAAGTGGGCAAGTGGCTGTAGTGGGAGTTGATTGGAGGTTACCCTGGACAGCTTGGTAATGCACATTTGAATAAACATTAACAGATGAGGAGCTATTAAAAGAAAAGGCAAATCGTGAGAGTGCATCCTGGAAAAGGAAGGAGCCCATCAGCTACTGGTCCTTGGAACCTTTTCAGATATGAGATAGATTGTCAATATTGTGTTTTTAAATTCTTGCTTAACCTGGTCAGAAATTAGACATTTTCCTCCGTTAGACCAGATTTATTAATATGATTAGCAGCATTTTTCCTGAGAAAGAGACATATACCACCTTTTTCAGCAGTTTTCTTCATTAGACCAAATTCATTAATGTAATAGCAACATTTCCCCTGAGAAAGACACACATCATCCTTTTTAGCAGTGAGTAATAATGCATCAGTCTGGTCAAATGGAAAACATGCTATTGGGTCAGGACATCAGTAATGGATTTTAGAGAGTTTAGTACTTATGGCTGTCTGGCATCCAGAGAGGGAGAGCACCATACTATATAAACAAGCAGACCTAGTCCAGATGTAATGTTGAAATTGAGTTGGGGGTCACGAAGGAGGCAAACAGCAGCCAAGTTATGAAAGGCCTCTTTAATCAACTGGCACCTTTAGGTGAGATCTGCCGGTCATGGGGTAAGAGACCAATGACTCAGCAGCAGAGCCACAGTCAGTCAGCAGAGTCACACAGTAGAGAGGAAGTACGAATATTTATAGCAGGGGCGGGTCTTGGGGTGGAGCTAGCAGCATGGGAATGCCAGTTCTCTCACATCATTCGGAGTCTCGCGGCACCTGGAGTTCTATGACATCTCCGCTTCTGGCTTCCGGGATTTGGCCCCCTGTCCCCGCTACAAGGTCCCATGGGAAAGGGAGGGATCCGGCCTATCACATGCCTGGATCTAAAACTTTTTGACTGTGGGAAAAGCCCCATGGCTTACATATCCCATCTTCTACCTATAAAGAACCCTCTACACACACACACACACACACACACACACACACACAATCTGTGAGCCTGTGAGGATGAGAAAAAGGGATTGGATTCCACTCACAGGCAGACCTTCCATAGTTTGAGGGGAAGGCTGGGCAAAGACTCTTCTGTTCCCAAAGCTCTCTACTGTGTAAACAGAACCTGAAAGGATCCAACATCAGGAAGCTACACCTGGACTGCAAAGTCAGGTACCTGTGCTACAAGATGGTGGTTTCTCATCAGCATAAATATTATAGAGTATCACTTCAGGTCTTGTTCCTCTGCATGGAGAACATTCATGCAGAAGAGCTGAGACAGAGCGTGATGTGATGGCACACACCTGAAATCCCAGTACATGGAAGACAGACTGGAGGGCTGCAGGTTGGTGGCCAGCCTTGGCAATTTAGCAAAGCCCTCCACAACTTAGTAAGACCCTGTTTCAAGAAAAAAAAAATGGGGCTGGATATAGCTCAAAGGTAAAATGCCTCTGAGTTCAATCCCCAGTAACACACACACACACACACACACACACATACACACACACGAAATGTAATTAGAGAAATGATTGTACCACGCAAGGAAGACCATGGTAAAAAGGAGAAGGAATAGGGTTACATTCCAGAGAAAAGTTTTTGGTATAGGCCACTTTCTGGGGTTGAAAACAGCATAGGACAATGAAGTGGTCCAAGGGAGTGGGAAATGGACTGGAGTCTCCACAGAGAGAGTTTTATCGAGCCTGTAGACCTTTCCTCCAGTGCATAGTGTTTGGGTAAGATCTGGAGCATCCAGGCAGAATGACAAGGGCCACCTATTTTGCAGATAAGGACAAATTACAAGTAGAAAGAGGAGCCTGGGAAAGGAATGTAGCTAAAGGGTCAGTAAAGATGTCTCAGAACTAAAGAACACCATTAACCAAATGGACCTGTTGGACACATATAGAATATTTCACCCAACTACAGCAGAGTTTACATTTTTCTCAGCTGCTCACGAAACCTTCTCCAAAATAGATCACATCCTGGGACACAAAATGAGCACTAGCAAATTTTAAAAAT
Organism: Muscardinus avellanarius; assembly: GCF_963383645.1. Classification (NCBI taxonomy): domain Eukaryota; kingdom Metazoa; phylum Chordata; class Mammalia; order Rodentia; family Gliridae; genus Muscardinus; species Muscardinus avellanarius. The sequence goes on along the minus strand of NC_137790.1, from coordinate 62,879,515 downwards.
GATACATACTTCCCTGTGTCATTTCAGACCATAATGGAATGAAACTAGAAATCAACTATAAGAAGACCCAGAGAAACAACATAAACATGTGGAGACCATACTTCTGAATGAAGAATGGGTCATAGAAGATGTAAGAGGTGAAATCAAGAAATTTCTAGAAACAAATGAAAATAAAGATACAACATATCAAAACCTCTGGGATACTTTGAAGGCAGTATTAAGAGGAAAATTTATAGCACTGAGTGATCACATAAGAAAAACAGAAAATCTTCAAATAAATTGCCTAACGACACACCACAAAGCCCTTGAAAAGCAGGAAGAATTGAACCCCAAAGCCAACAGAAGATGGGAAATTATTAAAATTAGAGCAGAAATTAAAGAAATAGAGAATTAAAAAAACAATACAGAAAATCAACAAAACCAAAAGCTGGTTTCTTGAAAAGCTTAACAAGATTGATAAACCACTAGCCAACCTAACTAAAAAAAGAGAGAATCAACCCAAATTATGGAGATAAGGGATGAAAAAGGAGACATTACTACTGACAGCGTAGAAATCCAGAGGATTATCAGAAACTACTTTGAAAAACTATACTCCAACAAAATGGAAAATCTGGAGGAAATCGACAACTTCCTAGATAAATACAACCTTCCTAAACTGAGTCAAGAAGATATAGAACACTTAAACCAACCAATAACAATCAAAGAGATTGAAACAGCAATAAAGAGCTTACCATCAAAGAAAAGCCCAGGACCAGATGGTTTCCCAAGGGAATTCTATAAAACCTTTATAGACAAGCTAACCCCAATACTACTCAAACTATTTTGGGAAATAGAAAAAACCAGGACTCTCCCAAATATATTCTATGAAGTCAACATCACACTAATACCCAAACCGAATAAAGACAGTTCAAGGAAGGAAAACTACAGGCCTATATCTCTGATGAACTTGGATGCAAAACTATTAAACAAAATAGTAGCAACACGCATTCAAAACCACATTAAGAAAATCATTCACCATGACCAGGTAGGGTTCATCCCAGGGATGCAAGGCTGGTTCAATATACGAAAATCAATCCATGTAATTCATCACATAAACAGAACCAAAGACAAAAATCACATGATCATTTCAATAGACGCTGAAAAAGCATTTGATAAAATTCAACATCCATTTATGATAAAAACACTGCAGAGAATTGGAATAGAAGGAACATATCTCAACATTATTAAGGCAATCTACAATAAGCCCACTGCCAACATCATATTAAATGGGGAAAAACTTCAAGAATTCCCCCTAAAAACTGGAATGAGACAAGGATGTCCACTATCACCACGTCTCTTCCATATAGTACTAGAGACTCTAGCCAGAGCAATAAGGCAAGAAAAAGAAATCAAAGGAGTACAAATAGGAAAAGAAGAACTCAAACTTTCACTATTTGCAGATGACGTGATACTATATTTAGAAAACCCAACAAACTCAACCAAAAGGCTTATAGAACTGATCAACAAATTCAGCAAACTATCTGGATACAAAATCAATCTTAAAAAATCAGAAGCTTTCCTGTACACCAACCATAAATCCACTGAAAAAGGAATTCAGAAAACACTTCCACTCAGGATCTCCCACAAGAAAATAAAATACCTAGGAATAAACTTGACCAAGGAGGTAAAAGATCTCTACAAAGAAAATTATAAAACACTGAAAAAAGAAATAGAAGAAGATCTTAGAAGATGGAAAGACCTTCCATGTTCATGGATTGGCAGAATAAATATCATTAAAATGTCCATCCTCCCAAAAGTGATCTACATATTTAATGCAATGCCCATTAAACTACCAAGATCATTCCTCACAGACATAGAAAAATCAGTCCTTAAATTTATCTGGAATAACAAAAAGCCCAGAATAGCCAAGGTAGTTCTCAGCAACAAAAACCACGCAGGAGGAATCACAATACCTGACTTTAAACCATACTACAAAGCCATTGTAATAAAAACAGCATGGTACTGGCAAAATAACAGATGTATAGACCAATGGAGCAGAATAGAAGACCCAGAAACAAGTCCACACACTTTCAGCCAATTGATTTTTGACAAAGGGGCCAAAAACATACACTGGAAAAAAGATAGCCTCTTCAACAAATGGTGTTGGCAAAACTGGTTAAACATATGCAGAAAATTGGAAATTAATCCCACTTTCTCACCCTGTACAAAAGTCAACTCACGATGGATCAAAGACTTGGAAATTAAACCAGAGACCCTGAAGCACCTTGAAGAGGGCATAGGTCCAACACTACAACACATAGGTACAGACAAACATTTCCTCAACAAGACCCCAAAGGCACAACAAATTAAAAGGAGAATCAATACATGGGATTACATGAAACTGAAGAGCTTCTGTTCAGCAAAGGAAACTATCAAGAACCTCAATCGAGAGCCAACAGAATGGGAGAAGGTTTTTGCCACCTACACCACCAATAGAGGACTAATATCTAGAATATACAGAGAACTCAAGAAATTCAACACTAAGAAAACAAAGGATCCAATAACAAAATGGGCAAATGAACTAAATAGACACTTCACAAAAGAAGAAATTCAAATGGCCAATAAATGCATGAAAAAATGCTCAACATCACTGGCAATCAGAGAGATGCAAATCAAAACTACCCTGAGATTTCACCTAACTCCAACTAGAATGGCAATCATTCAAAACACAAACAACGACAGATGCTGGCGAGGATGTGGAGAAGTGGGAACTCTAAGACATTGTTGGTGGGATTGCAAATTAGTGCAACCACTTTGGAAAACAGTATGGAGAATCCTCAGAAGAATGGGAACAAATCTACCATTTGATCCAGCAATACCACTGTTGGGTATCTACCCAAAAGAAAGGAAACCAAACTACCAAACTAATGCATGTGTATCTATGTTCATAGCTGCACAATTCACCATAGCCAAACTATGGAACCAGTCAAGATGTCCATCAACAGATGAATGGATTACAAAACTGTGGGATATGTACACAATGGAATTTTACTCAGTCATCAAAAAAAAACTCAATTACATCATTTTCAGGGAAATGGATGGAACTGGAGGACATTATGCTAAGTGAGATTAGTCAGTCACAAAAAATAAGAAATCAGATGCTTTCCCTAATATGTGAGAGTTAGGGAGAAATGGGTCATAGGAGGAACTCTTGAAAGAGGAAATCCTATAGAGGAGCAAACAAGACAACCTAAAGGAGGAGAAAGGAGGGGGAAAGAGGAAAATCTCTAAAACACACAATGTACTCAAACATATCGAAGTCAATCAGTAAGCCAAGCAAGGGAGGGAGGGACGGGGAGGGAATGGGGTGGGAACTGGGTAGGGGTTAAATCAGCGATGAGTACATGTTTATACACACACGTTTTTTACCCCAGTATGTTGTATGAATATAATGCACCAATAAAAAATTTTAAAAGAAAAAAAAAGAAAGGAATGTAGCTGAAGTCAAGAGAAGTAAACACATTTCCACGGGTTTGCTGACTGCCGGTTGTGGTCACAGATATTAAACTATAATATATTATTATGTTTTATGTTATTATAGTTTAATACCTGTGATCATATCCACTGTCACCTAACTGCTCATGACAACTCAATGACACTTTAACTTCACATTACTTATCCGTCCATTCCTTGGAGAGAAACAACAGAACACAATAAGCTATATGCTCTATTTGCACAACTTCTCATTTTTATACTGGACTTTGTAGCCAAAAAACAGCGCCTTACAGCTATCTAGAAACCATCTAATTTGAAACTTCTCAAAAGACCGCTAGCAACTCTAACTCCTTTTTTTAGGACTCTGCCCCTTAGGTGAAATGCTACACTACTTTGCTTATGTTGTGAACTCACTTAGGCTCGCCTTCAGAGAGAGGCAGCTTATGATAGTGTGGGGAAGCAGGAGGGCATGCAATTAAGAAAAGAAAAAGAAAAAGAAAACAAAAACCACGTGAGTGCAAAGAAAAACAAAAACAAGTCATTATCTAATTTTGTGAGTCATCCTAATAACAGTGTACTCTTCCAGATACTGTTAGTATCTGACCAAGACACAGCATGTGACATTTATATTAGCCCAGAGAGAAGTAGAGCCATGCCCCTATTTCCAGTAAGGTCGCTGGTTGTTTTGTGGCATTTTACTCCCCATTCTCCTCTGGCACTCCTCTAGAAGGCTGATGACCATCTTCTCGTTCCCCCTAATCAACTCCAGGGTCACGATCATGCTGATGATGAAGTGGCAGGGTGGTTACAATGGTCTACTGAAGACGTGATATGCAGCCATAGGAAATACAACCCCAGCTTTCCCACTTACAGAATGCAGCTGTTCACAATCTCTTTACTTCATTAGATTAGTTTTAGATTGCAAAAAATGAAAAAAAGCCTGTTCAGAACAAGGCTTTGTGGTAAATGACAGTAATCCCAGTATTTGGGAGGCTGAGACAGGAGGATCACAGGTTCGAGACCAGCCTTAGCAACTTAGCAAGACCCTCGGCAGCTTAGTAGAATCCTGTCTCAGAATAAAAAATAAAAGGGTCTCCAGGCATAGCTCAGAGGTAGAATGCCCCTCAGTTCAATTCTCAGTAACAAAAGAAACAAATAATTAAAAAAAAAACAAGTTAAAAAAAAAAGTCTGCCCAGCTAGACTTTCTGCAGAAGTATGTAGCTTCAAGTACTACAACTACTATACTATGTTAAAAAAATAACTTGACACTCTTTTTGGGGAAGGGGTGTACTGGGGATTGAATCCAGGGGCATTCTACCTCTGAGCTATGCCCCTAGCCCTATTATTTTATTTTAATTTTTGGTACTATGATTGAACTCAGGGGCATTCTACCTCTGAGCTATACTCTCAGCCCTATTTTATTTTTTTTAGTTTTAAGTAGAGTCTCATTAAGTTGTGGAGTACACCACTAAGTTTCTGAGGCTTTCCTAGAACCCGCAATACAACTGTCTCAGCCTTCCAAGTACTGAGATTACAAGCATGCACCACTACATCCTGCTCTTTATTTTAAAATTTGAAACAGGCTTTTGCTAAATTGCTGAGGCTGTCCTGGAACTTACAATCATCCCATGTACTAGGATTATGGATGTACACCACCAGGCCCTGCTAACTTAAATTTAAGTAACTTCAGAACTCAAAAAGGTTTTATGCAGATGTCCATACAAGAGTCCTCTTTTGAATCTCATCAACATTCTCTTTGATTATTAAGTTTAAATAAAATTTTAATTGAAGAAATACATAAGCAACTTCTTGTGGAGACACAGGCTTGCGATCCCAGTATTGGGAGACAGAGATAGGAGGGTTTCAGGCTTGTGGCCAGACTCAGCAATTTAGTGAGGTAATCTGCAACTTAGTGAGGCCCTGTTTCAATGCAAAAAAAAAAAAAAAAAAAAAAAAAAAGCATTTGGGAGGCTGAGACAGGAGGATCGTGGTTTGTGGCCAGTGTCAGCTACTTAGTGAGGCCCTTTTCAAATCAGTGAGACCCTGTTTCAAAATAAAGAATAAAAATAGGGCTGAGGGTGTAGCTCGGAGGTAGAATGCATCTGGTTTCCATCTCCAGTATAGGAAAAAAATAAACCTAAATAAATAAAAATAAAAATAACATATGGCTCAGAGGTAGAATGGCCCTGGGCTCAATCCCCAGCAGTAACACACACACACACACACACACACACACACACACACACACACACAGAATTAAAAAAGAAAAGAAAAAATATATATCATCTTCCTAGAGCACGGCTTATGAGGCTCTTGTTTAATGATTTCAGTTATGTGTAATTCTGCAGGTGCTTTGTCTCTACATCTTAATCCTCTCTTCCTTTTGGAAACCTGTGACCCCTCAATGTGTGTGTGTGTATGTGTGTGTGTGTGTGTGTGTGTGTGCGCGCGCGCGCGCGCATGTGTGTGTGTGCATGCGTGTGTGCGTGCGTGTGTGTGTGTGTGTGTGTGTGTGTCCTAAGACTCTTGTCTGCTGGGACCCAGTGGGCTCGAGTCTCAGGGAGAACACAGAAGCTGTGCCTGTCCTGCAGAGCGAGGCTTTGATTTCCTTTGTTCCTGCTGCTGGAGCCCCCCTGGCTGATTAAGTCTGGGGCTTCGCCCAGGTTTTGTTGGCTGGTGAATGGAGCCTCTTCAGTGCTCACTGGAGTGCAGTATCATTGATACTTCCTCCCCTGCTCCCTCCCTCCCTCTCCCAGTATAGCTGAGCTGATGGATTAATCCTGTTGTGTACTTGGAAGTCTCACAGGCAGTAGTGCAAGCTGGGGTAGAAAAAGAGGGCTTGGAATGGACTGGACTGCAGAGACCTTTTTCCTACAGTCTGAACTCCCCACTTTTTGCTTAATTGGGCTTAATTGAGACCCAGGGCAGAGCAGTTAAAAGACCTGGCCCAGGTCTCACAAAGGGTTAGGGTGAGTTTCTGAGCTTTCAGCACTACTCTTTCTGGGAAAGTCTGGGAGAGCTCAGTTGCTCTTGATATAAAACAATAGCACTGTATCTATCTAGGCATTAGCAGTAACATTGTATCTAGACACAGAACAACAACTCTGGCTTTAGATACAGACTGTTAACACACTGCCCGTGGACACAGAGCAATAAAATTGTATCTAGACACATCTTTCAAGTTGCTACAGCAATGTGAAGGATCTGATGATTAAAATCATGAGTTTTTCTAGGGTGGGGGAAATAAAAGCTCATCTGTACTGTATGCTAATGATTGCGGGTAATTTTCATTTTCCTGCCATAGTCTCTAACCTCACACACATGCCCCAAAACCTTGGGTCTGCAGATTATTTGTCCTCAGCCCAGGAAGACGCTCTGACTTCTGACAACTTTCTTCCTTAGAGATATTTTATATTATGTATTACTTATTGACACCGTACATATATTTGTGTAACCTCTCACTAAAATATAAGCCTTCTTAGGACAGAAACTGTTTTATTCACTAATGCATCTGTCTCCAATCTTACAATGTTGTCGGTATTGAGGTAAACACTCAAATGAAAATATAGATTGAATGAATAGATGGAAATTACCTTCTCACACATCAGCACTGCAGAGGAAAAGTCAAGTGTACTTACTTTGACCAGATGGAGAAGAAAAGAAGTTGTTTGTGCCTTCTTGGGTCTCAACCTCTCTGACCCCCCACCCCGGAGTTCCTAGAAACCAATCTCTGGTTTCCTTTCTTAAGGCAATCTGGTTCCTCATTTTCACAACAAAGTATAAAGAGCTGATAGTGATTTTAAAGTATCAGCCAGGTGTGGTGGTACATGCTTGTAATCCCAGTACTTGGGAGACTGAGGCAGGAAGATCAGTTTTCAGACCAGCCTGAGCAACTTGTTGATTCTTAGCAATCTAGTGAGACCCTCTTTCAAGACAAACAAACAGGTCTAGGGGTGTAGCTCAGAGATAGAATGCCACTGGGTACAACCCCCAATACCACACACACACACACACACACACACACACACACACAATCACCTTTTAGAGGACATTTTAGAAAAAATGTCCTTTAAGCGTGAAGCCAAAAGGATGAGTTCCTAATGGCAGAATTATTGGCCAACAGATGGACATTGACAGTAATGGGCTTTTGATGAGTCCATTATAACCTAGCATGTCCATGGGCTTAGAATGCTACTGGACACTGCAATGGAATTTCTGAGACCCTTTGCCCTTGACCATAGCATGGTGTATAAAGAGTAGCCAAATACAATCAGCAAATAGTGTTTAAAAAAAGGATGTGAATGCCGGGCGTGGTGGCGCACGCTTGTAATCCCTGCGCTTGGGAGGCGGAGACAGGAGGATCGCGCAGGTTCGAAGCCAGCCGCGCTGGCTTAGGAGACCCTGTTTCCAAAAATAAAATAGGTCTGGGAGTGTAGCCCGGAGATAGACGGGCTTCCAGGAACCCCAGTACCACCAAAAAAAAAAAAAAAAAGGATGTGAGAAAATAGGTCATTTTTTTTGGTGTGTGGTACTGGGGTTCCTGGAAACCCTTCTACCTCCGGGCTACACTCCCAGACCTATTTTTTTTTATACTTTTTTAATTTGAAAACAGGGTCTCTTAAGCCAGCATGGCTGGCTTCAAACCTGCGCAATCCTCCCGTCTCCACCTCCCAAGCGCGGGATTTACAAGCGTGCGTCACCACACCCGGAGCAAAATAGGTCACTTTTATTGATACTCCACATGTAAAGTAGCAAAGCATTTTAAAATTACAATTTGACGATATGTGATGAGAGAAAAAAAAAAGGTTAAACCATTTGATCCAAACATCTTACTGCTATAAATTTATTTTCAGAAAATACTCAAATGCTCAAGGGATGTAGCTTAACTATGGAGTACTTTTCTATCATGTGCTACGGCCTGGGTTTAATCCCCAGTACTGCAAACAAAACAAAATCCTGAAAACATACTCAAGAGGGAGAGAAAAGCATTCTGTACAAAAAGCACATTGTCCTATTATTTCTAGCAGTTAAATTTTGGAGGAAAACCCTAAGTAATAACAAAGGGGGAAAAAACAATGTAAATTATACCAAAATTTCAGCTCTGAGACACAGTGTACCTGAGCTACTTACTAGCTCGGAAGACTTGGGTAAATTACTTAACAACTTCAAGCTTCACTTTACTTTTCTGTTAAGATTCTATTTCTGTGAAAACAGCACCTACTTCACGAAGGTGTGAAGATGAAATGAGATCATTTTAAAGCAGCCCTTGGCACAGCACCGCATGCAGTTAGTACTTATTATCACTACATCAAAAGGTAGCATTACATCTCTGTGGAGTGAGGCTGTGGGCTGAGGCATCAGACTCCCTCGGCATCCTGGTTACATGTGTCCTGCAGGGGCCATATTGTCTTATATTTTCACCCTCCAACTAATAAAAAAAATAAGAACTCAGCTTTGAAGGACGAGGTGGCCAATCCCTTTCTTTTAACTATTTCACCAGAGTACAGTCTGAGGGTACTGATAGGACAGGAAGGAAATGGAAAGGGTTTGGTGAGTGAGACCTTTTCTTCTCTGGCTTTTCAGCTGTTTCAGATGTTCTTAACCATGGAGCCCCTCACAATGCCTTCACCTATTCTCCTTCTTCCTCTTAACCCCATCTTCTGGGCCATAAAGATCAAACCTGATGTTCTTGCCAAACTGTACAGATCTGGAACCCCTCATAAAGAGGGAGTGACACCTAACTGGGGAAAATCTTCAGGTCACCACTAATAAGCACTCTGCTCTTGGGCCTTAAAAAAAGTAGAAATACGTTGGCTCAGTAGCACATCTTCATTCTTTTTCTCACTTCCTCTTGTCCCTTGATTTACCAATTGTAAACTGGGGTCCCAGTCTGAGTTTCTTCTCTTTGTAACTTCAATAGGAGTATATGACTTTGTGTGTGTGTGTGTGTGTGTGTGTGTGTGTGTGTGTGTGTTACTAGGAATTGAACCCAGAGGCATTGTGCCTCTGAACTATGCCCAATTAATGTATATTAATATATATTAATTTTGAATTTATAAATTTTGACAACTGATATACATTAATTTGAAACAGGGTTTTGCTAGGTTTTTTAGATTCTCTCTACTTGCTGAGGCTGGCTTCAAGCCTGTCATCCTCTTGTCTCAGCCTCCCAAGTACTGGGATTACAGCATGTGCTACCATATTCATCTTCAGCTGTGACTATTTTAGTCACCATTCTCACTGCTATAAATACCTGATGACCACAACTTAGAGGAAGGAAGATTTATTTGCTTACAGTTCTGGAGATTTCAGTCCCTATTGGACCCACTTCCAAGCAAGAGCTGGGGCAGCAGGTTCTCAGGGCATCGTGGTAGGGAGCAGAGAGAGGGCATGAGAGCCTGTGTCACTCATGGCGGCAGGGGAGAGAGAGCAGAAAGCTGCAGCACTGTCCCCAGCTACACCCCCAGGACACTCCCCAGCAACCAAGTCCCACCTCCAAATGTGGTTTCCTAGTCTGAGGAATGAGGTCTGGGAGACATTTTAAATCAAATAACAATCACCTTGGGCAATCAATTAGCCTCTATGAGCTTCAGTCTCCTCATGTATAATAAGAGAGGGAATTAATGCATTCCTCTTAGTTCCATAGAATTTAAGAAGATGATGAGCGTTAAGTGCCTTAGCCCAGTACCTGACACTTTGGGTAAGCATTCTCTAAATAACAGCCTTTATAATGTAGTTCTCATTTCTCTCTGGGGGCTTTGATGAAGCATGAATTTGGTCACTTTGTTTCAAGTCCAATTAAATCTTGGGTAGAGATATGTCCCAACCACTAAAAATTAGACAGTCCAATTAGAAAAGATCACTTGCTGTTCTGAATCATATGGACTGGTTCTTTACAAACTCAACAGGAAGGTCCTGTGCTGGTTTCTCATCTTTTCTGGCTATTCTTTCTGCCCTCTGGGTGCAATGTGCCAAGTGTCACCATAGCTCAAGACACCTAATTCAGAGGCTCCCACCTTCCTCGGCCCACTACCAAATCCTCACCCCTGACTCTGATGTTCCTTGCTCCATCGTTGTTTGTTCCCTCCCTGAGTCTAAGTTTTTCTTTCATTTTTCCCAATTCATCCTTTTATCCCTCTGCATATCCTAAAAAGTAATAGGTAAATTTTAGATTTTTTAACTCACCTTTTTTTTTTTTTTTTTTTTTTTTTTTTGCTGTATGCTGCACGTGCTACATCTCATTTAGTTTATAAACCATGCTGTAAGGGAGTTTCAATAACCTTCATTTTTGCAGATGAGGAAACAGAACTCCAGAGCAGTTAAACGACTTTTCCCAAATCAGAATGACAGGATTTGAGTCTATATCTTTCCTTGTGCAAAAGGCATAAAATGTTTTTTTCTTCCTATTAATTAGGCCTATGGGGTGTGTGTGTGTGTGTGTGTGTGTGTGTGTGTGTGTGTGTGTATGTGTTACTGGTTATTGAACTCAGGGGTATTCTACTTCTGAGCTATACTCCCCAGCCCCATTTTTTATTTTGCAACAAGGTCTCACTATCGTGTGTGTGTGTGTGTGTGTGTGTGTGTGTGTGTCACTAAGTTGATGAGGCTGGCTGCAAATCTGCAATCCTCCTGTCTGAGTGCTGTGATACCATGCCCAGCTAGGTCCATTAATTTCTTGCCTGCAGTCTCCAAACCTAAAAAAGAGCTTTGAACGTCACATTTTCCCCCCTCAAAAAGCCTTTTTGGTATAAAGCCTGGTCTGAACTGACAAGAGGCTGACTATGCCGCTCATTCATTTCATGAGTGTGATCAATGATGTCGGGGCTTACCAGCACTCCGCATTTCCTACTCTATCACTTGAAGATGCTATCACTTGAAGTATAAAAAAGAAGCAACGAACCCAGCCTGGGGCTGGGGGAGCTCGGAAGGAACTCTCCTGGCCTCTACTCACTCAACGTCTTCTTCCCAGGTCACTATTCCTCACAGGCAGGTATGGGATACTAAGATGTTAGGGGTTTTAAGACCCCCACTGGTGTTATCTGTAAATAAAGCAGGAGGTCTCAGGAGGCTAGGGACAGCGCACCTTCACAGAGAGTGTGCACCTGGGGACTGGGCGCCTCAGGTTTAGAATCGCCCCCTCAGAACTGCTGGGATGCCCAGCAAAGTGCCTCCCACCATTTCACCTTCAGGCTGTGGCAAGTCCTTTCTCCCTGGTGACTATGAATTCTGAATGGCACAAAGGACTTCCTCTACGTGATGTTGGGCAGATCCTAGGAACTTCTGTCTTTCCTGTATTAACTATGTGAGCAACTGTCCACTCAATGGGCAAAAACAAAACAAAAAACTGGCTAGAAATTTTGGGACACTTAGGTATTAAGTAGATAGTATTCATTTAATATTGATATTATATTTATTTTATTATTTTTCGGTACTGGGGATGGAACCCAGAGGCATTCTACCTCCAAGCAGCATCCCCAGCCCTATTTTTTATTATTTATTTTGAAAGAGGGTCTCACTGAGTTGCAAAGGGCCTATTAAGTAGCTGAGGCTGTCTGTGAACCACCATCCTCCTGTCTCCGCCTCCCGAATGCTGGGATTACAAGCGTGCACCACCATGCCCGGCTTATATTATATTTATATTTTCATCTTGTACAAGTACCTGGTTTTATAAAAATTTTCAAGTAAAATATTTTAAAGCAATGAGCCCCAGATCAGAGTACTCCCCTGCGAGCCGAGTGGTGCGGGGCCCTGTGTGTCCTAGCAGTGACCCTGCAGGATAAGTAAAAACAAGCATGTTGGAACTCTGAATCGTATCCTGCAACTCAGCCAAATTGATATTCCATGTGGGCTGATGCTGATTTCCCATCTAAGTCCCAGCAGAGCTGATGCAAACTGGCTATGCACCAATTTTCAATAAGCAAACCTGGCTATAGCAGAGTTAAATAAATTTCCCAACTCAGCTATTGAGCGAAGAAGAATGAGTCCTGCTCCTGTCAGCGGTCCTGTTGGGACAGCTCATGCAGAAGGCCAGAGTAGAACAGCCCAGCAGAGTGTCCTTTGTTACGTTATCAAGATGTTTGAGTTGCGCAAGTGTCTATTTGAGTAATCCTAGGTAACAATTCCTACCCTGCCCTTGAAAATGCCGAAAATGCTGAGATAGAGGTAGATGAACCGGGTGCTCAAAATGGAACTACAGGAGCTCCACAGATGGAGATTTAAGATACCAACTCCCTGGACTTGGACCTAGGACCTGAGACATTTCACCCTGGAATTTGTTCCAGTGTGAGTGGTGGTCTTTCTTTCTTTCTCATGATAAGAGAGAGCTGAAACTCAGCCAGGGTACAGCCTCTAAGAAGGTGACAGGGGAAGGAGCTGATGGATTTACATTTGTGGAACTTGAGAAGGGCTCCTCTGTTAGGGGACTGTCAGGAGGGAGTCCCATGAAGCTGATGTTCCTGAACATGTGCTGTTGTTACTGTTGGGCACTGGCCAGAAGCCAGAAGAGACCAGAACCTCGTTCTATGTAGAGAAAGACAAGCAGAGAGTGAGCATTTTACCTAAGTCAGTCTCTCAAAGAAACTCTCAACTTCAAGTCTCAGCTGCCCTCATTATTCAAAAATGGCTGAGAGTAGAATCTGGGCTCTTCCATGCCTGAACGATATCATTTTCATTTGGACTTTGCATAGTGGAGTCATGTGATCCATTTCCAGGGGAAATGACAGTCTTCAGACGGGAGCAGAGCGTAATCTAGCAAGCTCTTGGGCTTTGCAAAAGTACCGCGGGTGCCTCGTCTTTAATTTTTAGGTGTCATCTCAGTTGAAGGTAAGTGAGGTTGGGAGAAGATGGTCATATGAAAGGAGGTGGCCCTGGATGGTGCTTGTTTATTCATTAGACTGTCTTGGCAGTTAGTTGAAAAGGGACAAAGAAACAGATTTTCACTGTCACCATCTAGAAGCCCGTGGAGAAAATGGAAGCACTTAGAAGCAACTGCCATTGACACACCAGAGAGTGTTCAGAGCTGAAGTATAGATTTGGAAAGGTCCCTGGACACCATCAAGATACCCCTCTAGTGAAGTGAGAAAGACACTGATGCTTAGAGGCCAAAGAACATTCCTTGTGACTGAAGAAATGTAGGTTAAAAAGTCATAGAGTTCACCCCTAAGGCCGTACAGGCAGCTTGGTGTAGTCTAGGCTCTGGTACTACCTGTTACATTCATCCTTCTTGATAAAGGAGAAGAGAATGCAAGTTTCTCTTTTCTAATCTGTAAAATGAAAAAGCTAGCTAATGCTAAGCATTGGCAGGGTTGGGGGTACATAGGACCCTCATGAGCTGTTGGTGGGGAACATAAGTAGTATAGGTATTCTGGAAAGCAATCTGTCCCTACTTGGTTAATATTTAAAAACCACATGACTCACCAATTTTAATCCTAGATATAATATCCCAGGGAAATTCTTACAATCTGCCCTGGGGGTAGTGTACAAGACTCATGCCAGCACTGTGGCATTAGATCCCTGCGGCCAGCCTGGCAGGTCTGGGGAGTGGGTTGAGTTTGGTGAGGATCACCGTGGAAGATAAACTAGAAGCAACAGGTTAGATGGGTATATAGCAACATTCATGGTCTTCAACTGGTATTTGAGGGGTGAAAATCAAGAAATAGAGTGAAATATTTCATCAAATCAAAATGCCAAGTATTATACTGTACATTATAATTTCATGTGGCACTAAGAAAGAAAATCTCTGCCAATTAACCTGTGATTGTAAAGCAAACTCCAATTTCAGAGATTAAAATGTGAAAAAAATGTTGTTTTAGAATTCATTTATGAAGCCATGCATGGTGGTGCACGCTTGTAATCCCAGCATTTGGGAGGCTGAGATAGGAGGATCATGGTTTACCAACAGCCTCAGCTACTTAGTGAGGCCCTTTGTAACTCAGTGAGACCCTGTTTCAAAATAAAGAATAAAAAATAGGGCTGGGGGTGTAGCTTGGAGGTAGAATGCCCCTGGGTTCCATCCCCAGTACCACCAATTAAAAAAAAAAAGTGTTAACTTTGTCAAGCAGCTGTGCATTTATTTTATTTTATTTTTATTGGTGCATTGTAATCATACATCACACTGGAATACAAGACTTGAGAGGATATACAAGCACACATCATCCAATTAGCCTTCATCCACTCCCCATCCCATTCTCTCCTGCTCCATCGATCCCATGCTTGTTTGGTGATTAACTTGATACACTGGTTTATGTACCTCCTGAGTTTTAAAGAGGCTCCATCCTCCCCTATCCCATATCCTCTGATTGGTTACCTTAATTGCTTCGCTATAGGGCCCTTTCTATAACTCGACCTCTTCCTGTTACCCCTTTCATCCTAGTTATTGCTGATTAGGGGAAGCATCTGGTTTTTATTTTCTGTGATATTTCTCTGTGCATGCCGCATTGCAAGTTCCGATCCCACTCTTGACAGCCCCAGTAGTGGCCTGGCTACCCGGTGGACTGATCTAGACCTTGCTGGCTCAAGCAGCGGCCTTGCCTAATGGGAGGCCCCGATTCTGGTCTCGCTGGCCCCCTCACCAGCCTAACCACTCGGCTGGATCCGATCCCAGCCGCGGTGGCCCTAGCACCGGCCTTGCCTCATGGCAGGCTCTGATCCCAGCCTCGCTGACCCTGGCACCAGCCTAACCCCTCAACAGTCTCCTATCCTGACTTTGGAGGCCCCAGCACCGGCCTGGCCTCACAGCAGGCCCCAATTCCGGCCTCGCTGACCCCGGCACCGGCCTAACCCCTGACAGTCTCCTATTCTGGCCTTGGAGGCCCCAGCACCGGCCTGGCCTTACGGCAGGTGCCGATCTCAGCCTTGCTGGCCCCGGCACCGGCCTAACCCCTCGACAGTCTCCTGTCCTGACCTCGGAGGCCCCAGCACCAGCCTTGCCTCATGGCAGTCTCCGATCCTGGCCTCGCTGGCCCCTGCACCGGCCTAACCCCTCGGCAGGCTCCAATCCCAGCCTTGGAGGCCTCAGTAGCAGCCTTGCCTCACGGCAGGCTCCAATCCCAGCCTCGCTGGACCTGGCACCTGCCTAACCTCTCAGCAGGCTCCGATCCCAGCCTCGGAGGCTCCAGCACTGGCCTTGCCTCATGTCAGGCTCCGATCCCGGCCTCGCTGTCCCCGGCACCAGCCTAACACCTCGGCAGTCTCTGATCTCAGCCTCGGAGGCCTCAGCAGCGGGCTTGCTTTATGGCAGGCTCCGATGCTGGCCGCTGGCCCCGGCACTGGCCTAACCCCTCGGCAGGCTCCGATCCCGGCCTCGGAGGCCCCAGCACTGGCCTTGCCTCATGTCAGGCTCCGATCCCGGCCTCGCTGTCCCCGGCACCGGCCTAACCCCTTGGCAGGCTCCGATCCCGGCCTTGGAGGCCTCGCAGCTGTGCATTTAAAAAAAGAAAAAGTGAGAGGGCATATAAGAACCCCTGCCTCATGAATTCATGGTGAGAATTAGCCAGGATAACTCAGGCACAGACCTCAGCATGAAAGAGGGTTACTAGTTGCTTCTGTTATTTCTTCATCTTTGGTGCTGTCAAGGTGTTCAGTTTTCTGACATTGGTTTATTTCTTTCAAATACAAATAAACTTGTGTTTGCTTCACATACAAGCTCCAGAACACTGTCCATAAATATGGAAACCAACAAGCAGTCTTTTGCATTTCTGACATTAGACACCCATTGGATATTCGTTTACAGAAAGATTGAAATGGCACAGGATTAGAGATGAATGATGATGGCTAAAGCAGTGTTTCAGAATGTCTGTTTTCTAGAAGTTTCTAGAAGTTCTCTGGAGGAGCAACACAAAATCAACCCAAGAAGTGAATATGTACAAGCAAAGTAAAGATGGCTGTGGAAATGAGATATTATCCTGGAAGGAAGGTCTGACGTTGTCGAATCAGTAACATGTTCTACCTAAGCACATGAAGCATTTTCTTGAAGGAGCGTCATGGAAAGGGAATTGCTCTGCTTCAAGGGTGTTGGGAAGGAGCGAGGACTAAAGTGTGCCATAAAAAGTACACAGAGGGTGGCTACCAGAAACGTCTTCCTTTAGAGTCCAAAGAGGAGCATAGGATCATCTTAAGGACTTGGTTAGACTGCTAGTAAATAAGTTGAGCTGTCTCCATTCCAAAATGAGTGAAGGCCTCTAGACTTTAGGGGGAAAAAATCAGTTGTGATCTTTAAAAGTCAGGCAATGGCCAAGTAAACATTTAAATAAAAATGAACCTTGGCCATATTGGCTACCATGAGAAGGGCTGCTGACTTTTTTTTTTTTTCCCCTAGCAAAAAGCTAGATCGCTTTTTTTTTCCCCTAACAAAAAGCACTACTCTGAATTTCCTGCACTAATTTTTTTTTTTTTTTAATACTGGGGATGGAACCCAAAGGCATTCTACCTCTGAGTTACAGTCCCAGCCTATTTTTTATTCTTTATTTTGAAACAAGATCTTTAAGTTGCAGAAGGCCTTATTAAGTAGCTGAGACTGGCCATGAACCACGATCCTCCTTTCTCAGCTTCCCAGTACTGGGGTTACAAGCGTGTGCCACTACGCCCAGCTTAATGGGGTCTTAATAATAATAGATTGTCATTCAGTGTGTAGAACCCCAATATATGCCATTAAGAGGAATCTGAGAGAGGAAATGAGTATGAGGTCTATGGCTCTGCCCCAGCACCCAGGGACAGGGATTGAGGAGAAAGGTTATAAAATTTCTGAGTTTCTGGAAACATCTTTCTTTTCTGTCCTTGCCTTTTTTTTTTTTTTTTTTTTTTTTTAGCCGAGTGGTTGTTTCCCAGTATGTAAGGACTCTCTAATGTCTTTCTAAGTTCAACCGCTTTATGATATAATATCTGGGGCACAGTGGGAGAGAATCTTTCTATCTCTTGTGTTCATAAACTGTCATTGCAAATGATTAATGAAAGCTGTTTTCCTTATATTTCTAGACCAACAATATTTGGGGAAAATTTGACAGTGCAAGGGGGTTTAAGCCCAAAATAATGACAATTTCTTCCATTCTGAAGAATTTTATTATTTTCCCCTTACTATGAGGATGGGGCTAGCTGGTTCTGCATGGGCTCTGTATGTTCTGCTTTTTGGAGAGCATTGTCAAAGTCTACTGAAAGGAGGGACGCAGCCAGGGAACTCTTGTTTACTCATTTACTCTTAGTTTTCTAGACTTAGGAAATCTTGAAGCTGGGAAGGGCCCCACAGATTAGCTGCTCAGTGGTTTCCAACCTGGTGTCCTTGAGCAGATAGGGGATTCTAAAAAAAAAAAAAGAAAAAAGTATCTGAAGATCTTTAGACTTCTCCAAGACTTTAAGAGCTCAAAAGGAATCATATCTTTCAAGAAAGTAAGCAATTCAGTTGATGGTGCTGCTAGCTCTTAGAGTTCAAGATCCTGATTGGATGATGATGGCATCAAGACACAAAGACAGTGATGAGGGTCTTAGTGATGATCATGCTGGGAACCCAAGATCTAGATCAAATCTCATTTTATAGGTTTGTAAACTGAGTTCTCCGTGAGTTGTAGCAAGGTGTACAAAATGATCGGGTAGGTTTTTTTAGAAGCTCGTGGGGCAATAAACTAACTTTATGCCTCCAACTTCCAATAAAGCCCATAAATGAATGAAGATTTTATTTTTTAGATTTGACTATGTAACATTCCACTTTTTTACAATTTTATTCTGCTCAGAATAGGATGCTGAAGATGGAATATGAAACAGAAGTTAGCCTGCTTTCCTCAACATTTTTGAAGACCATAATTGGCTCAGACCCTAGAGACATAGTGTATGAACTCATTTCCTCTTTCTTTTATAGGAACAGAGCAGACATTAGATTCCAAATCTGAGACCCTGTTTGTCTCAGCAGTCTGTCACTAATGTCTTAAATGGTCCCACGACTCAGGAATTTTTCTTTGCTAGTGCTAAGCAAGCAACTAAAGCAAGCCCCACAAAAAAATTCCATGGGACCTGTGTTGTGTACCATTTAACCACAGGATCTCACAAAACTGAAGTTCCCATAGAAAACAACAACTTTCAATATTAGGACACTTCATGTAATTATAGGTGTATGTCAGGAAGCAGGTTCTGACCCAGTGTGTAATTGAATGGAACAGATGATTCAATTGAAAGATTTTGTTAAACTTCATCCATCTGGCAAACCATCTCTCTTCATTTAAATTCCCTGGACTGTCAGGGAAGGGAAAGTATTTCATACAGGTTCTAAATTAGGTAAGAGGTTTCTAGATTATTTTTTTTTTATGCTGAGTGTCAGGTGACTGGACCCATGTGAAAGAGATTTATCTCCAGGATTATTCAAACTTGAAAAATGTATATAGCTCCTAGGGAAATTTCCCATAGAAAATTGAACCTCTCTTATTTAGCCAAACTCATTCCTACAAGACATAACCATTCTTGGGCCTGCTAAGATTTCTGGCGCACTTAAAAATCCAAGAAAAGCTTTAAAAATAAAAATATTTTTTAAGGTAATGGCTATGTCCTGAGACAGAGGAAAGGGATGAGAAGAGGATCCAGTGTCCACAATACCACTGGAAGAGAGGTGCTAGTCACAGCTGCTTCTCCATGGCTCCAGCCATGCTTCTAAATGTATTAAGGTATAATTCACATAGCACAAAACTCACCATTTTAAAGTTTATTTTAGTGAGCTTGAGTAATTACAAAGTTAGACAGCCATCAACACTGTCTAATTCCAGAATATTTTATCTGCCCAGAAAGAAACTCTGTCCCCAGGAACGGTTTTCTTGGTGTGTGTTCAGGCCACAGCACCATTTATCCACTTGTTCATTCAGCAAACACTTCCTATGTACTTACCAAGCTCCAGATTGGGATTTTTTTTTTCTTTTTCTGGTACTAGGAGTGTTCTACCTATGAGTGTTCTACCTCAAAGCTATACCCCCCGCCCTATTTTTATTTAAAAAATTTTTGGGGGGGTCTGGGGATGGAACCCAGGGGCATTTGACCTCCAAACTACACCCCCTGCCCTATTTTTTATTCTTTATTTTGAAACCAGGTCTCACTGACTTGCAGAGGGTCTCACTAAGTAGCTGAGGCTGTCTGCGAACCACGATCCTCCAGTCTCAGCCTCCCAAATGCTGGGATTACAAGCGTGTGCCACCAATCCCAGCTTATTTTTTTTAATTTGGAAATAGGGTCTCACTAAGTTGCTGAAGCTTTACCTCCAACCTGTGATCTACCTGTCTCAACCTCCCAAGTGTGGGAATTACAGGCATGCACTATCACTCCCAGCTGAGACTGGGATAATGTTACCCTCTCCTTAGCAGCAGAGGCATGCATCATACAACATGTTGAAGAGTGCAGGAAGGGGCATTTAAAGTCTTGTAGGCATGAAGTTATCAGAGGTAGGGGTGGATTATTTACCAGTGGCTCCCTGAGAGTGAGAAGAGAGGAAATGGGATGAACAGAAAGTTTATAGTTAGGAGCCAGGCCCTGCGGCACATGTTTGCAATTCCAGTATTTTGGAGGCTGAGACAGGGGATTGCAGGTTTGAAGTCCACCTTAACAACTAGTGAGACCCTGCTTGAAAATAATAATTTTTTTTTTCTTTTGGTGGTACTGGGGTTCCTGGAAGCCCTTCTACCTCTGGACTACACTCCCAGACCTATTTTTACATTTTTATTTGGAAACAGGGTCTCCTAAGCCAGTGCGCGCCAGCTGGCTTCCAACCTGCGTGATCCTCCTGTCTCTGCCTCCCAAGCGTGGGGATTACAAGCGTGCGCCACCACGCCCAGCTGAAAATAATAATTAAAAAAACAAGGTCAGGGTCCAATCCCAGGGCCACAAAGAAAGGAAGCAGACAGTGAAGTTGTATGCTTTTTGGGAAAGTTTGCTCCACTGCTTAGATTCCTTTTTAAAAGTCATGGCTTCCAAGAGTCATTACCTCCCCGGCGGAGGCGTCTGCCAGCAAACCAAACCCTGTACATTTTTAGACTCCTACGCTGCTCCTTCACATTTCCTGCTCAGTCTGTGTCCAGCTGCATAATTTCTTTCCATCCTTGACAACTTCCATGTTATTTCTTTCACTTCGTTTTCTTTCGCATGTCTTTTTTTGTGTTATTTCTGCATTTCAATTTCTTTTGCTTTTATTGCTCTCTCTTTCTCTTTCCTTCTTTCTTCTGTTGTTTTTCTTTCTTTTTCCCTCTTTCTTCTCACACCTGGCACCCAGCAGGCTTGGGTTAGAGAGTTGCCACAGGTAAAATGTCTCTCCTCTCCACACACAACTCACATTTGGAGAGAGTGTGAGCTCTGCCGGGCCACCTCTTTGTCGCATACCATTATTTTAATTACACTAATATAAAATTATATCAATTAAGGTTTTACTGCAAACCAGGCACTGCATTAAGCCCTCTTCAGGCTTTACCTGATTTAATCCTCACAATCCAATAAGAAAGGTGCTATTAGAGTCCCCCAGTTTATATGTGGGAAGACAGCCTTGGAGGGATGAAATCGCGGGTTTAATGTCTTAAACTGGTTAATGTCACAAAGCCTACCTGGTGACTAGAGTGTCTTGCTTCTGTCTTTCCGCCTCCCCGCCCCCTTAAGTGAGCTCGGTCTCTTCCTGGAGACAGTGCGGTTGGCCTCTTCCCAGCTGTAGGAGCGGGAGAATCTTTGGCGTGGGCTCAGCTAGAGTTCTATGGAGCATTGTAACTGCTGGTCTAGGGCAATAAAATCTTAACAGTCTCCAGAAAAGACGGCTGTAAATTCTTCTGAAGCCCACTTTGGGTGTAAAGGTTCACGCCTCCCTTTGCCCTTCTCCTCCATCCCCACCTCCATGAACAGCCCCTGTTTCATGAAAGGGACCACGCATTAATGCAAGGCACAGACGTCCCAGCCACGGCCAGCTGCAGCCAGGTTTGTGTTTTATCTAAGAAACATTCTGTTTTTTTCTTTTTTTCTGTTTTTTTTTTTTTTTTTTTTTTTTTTGTGTGTGTGTGTGTGTGTGTGTGTGTATGTGGTAGTGGGGGTGGAACCCAGGGGCTTTTCTACCTCTGGGCTATACTCTCAGACCTATTTTATACTTTATTTGGAAACAGGGTCTCACTAAGTTGCTGAGAGCCACACTCAGTAGCTGAGGTTGGCTTCGAACCTGTGCGATCCTCCTGTCTCAGCCTCCCGAATGCTGGGATTACAGTATGAGCCACCACACTCAGCTTAGTAAATATTATTTCTTGAAGAAGAAATGATATATATCCTTTCATATTTTTCTTTTTTTTTTTTTTTTTTTTGGTGGTACTGGGAGTGGAATCCAGGGGCTTTCTACCTCTGGGTTATACTCCCAGACCTATTTTTTATATATATATATATATTATTTGGAAACAGGGTCTCACTAAGTTGCTAAGAGCCTACTAAGTAGCTGAGGCTGGCTTTGAACCTGTGCGATCCTCCTGTCTCAGCCTCCCAAGCGCGGGGATTACAAGTGTGCGCCACCACGCCCGGCCCTAAGAAACATTCTTAAAAAAAAAAAACCTTCAGAATCTATTTTGTTTAGGATCACAGACCACAGACTTACAGCTTATGCTATGAGGAGAAATAAAGAGAAAGAAGAGACAGAGGGAAGTGGCCGGAGAGGACAACAGAGAGGGATGGAAGGATAACCCCGAACGTGGAAGTACAACCAGAAGGAAAATTTGGGAAACGACACCCAGGGGCTTCTAGGACTTTTCCTCTTGATTATTTTTATATTGTTACCTGGGTCCTGACAAGCCAGCCAGCTGTGATCTTTCTGCAAAGTTTATTTGACTTTTGGAACTGAACTAGGAAACCAATAGCAGCAGAAGGCTGAGTGAAGGGTTAGAAAGCCCATTTCGTCCTTCGAGGATCACATGAGCAGGTCGCAGGGTGACTCGAGGGGTGACTTGGAGAGTAACAAAGGGGTCCCTTGTTGTGCTTCTGGAGATTGAACCCAGCAGCTTGCCATCCCCCAGCCCAATATTACCACCACCACCACCACCACCACCACCACCACCACCATCATCATCATCATCATCATCATCATCCATCATCATTTTGAAACAGTCTTGCTAAATTGCAGAGGGTCTCACTAAGTTCCCAAGGCTGGCCTCAAGCCTGTGTTCCTCCAGTCTCAGCCTCTCAAGTGCTGGGATTACAGGTGTGCACCACCCAGACCAGGTACAAAAGGGCCTCCTTTTAGAGACTCCTTTCTGCCCCAGCAATCAGCGACACCCTTACATTTAGACAAAATGTGAAAGTGGCACAGAGACCTGGGAAAGAGACCACTAGGAAGATGCTGAGGAATCCATGCCTCCTAAACCCAGCCCTCACTCCGCAGCAAAGCCACTGTGGCTTCTCTCCCCAGAAAGAGGCCGGCCAGGGGGGAGGCTGGAGGGTAAGGCTCACATGGAGAATGGAGGGGCTGTCAAGGGGAGGCCTGGGGCTTTGGTAAACAGGACAAAAGGGTTTTATGCGTCCTGTGAGATAAAACTCCAAATGTCTTTGTCCAATCCTGCTCCCCTGGCAGTTTCTAAACCCCTGTGCATTTCACAGGAAATTAAATCTGTGTGGGTCAGATTCCTTTACCCTTACTCACTGCAAGGAGGTGAGGTTGGAATTGGCTTATGTACCAGAAACAGCTAGGATTTGTATCTTTCATTAACTTCAAATGCCTGCCTGATCAAAATGGAAGTGCAGGCAGGGCCTGAACACCAGCCACAGGCACTGGCCGGCTAGACAAGGACTCGCTGCAGGAATGTGTGTGTGTGTGTGTGTGTGTGTGTGTGTGTGTGTGTGTGTGCGCGCGTGCACGCGCATGCACGCACATATGCAAGTGTAAGGAGTAAGGAGAGTGGGGGGCTTGCATTCCAACTCTGTGCTGAACCCAAAATCTCAGATTTGAGTTCAAGTTAACTAGTTCTCTTCCTTACTTCAGATAGGAATGTGCAAGCCAGGTGTAGTGGCGCATGCTTGTAATTCCAGGACTTGGGAAGCTGAGACAGGAGGATCCGGGTTCATGACTAGCCTCTGCTACTTAGTGAGGCCCTTAGCAACTTAATGAGACCCTGTTTCAAAATAAAGAATAAAAGGCTGGGCTTGGTGGCGCAAGCTTGTAATCCCAGCATTCGGGAGGCTGAGACCCAAGGATCATCGTTCGCAGACAGCCTCAGCTACTTAATGAGGTCCTCTGCAACTCAGTGAGACCCGGTTTCAAAAATAAAGAATAAAAAATAGGGTAGGGGGTGTAGCTTGGAGGTCAAATGCCCCTGGTTTCCACCCCCAGACCCCCACAAAAAATAAATAAATAAAATAAAGAATAAAAAATTGGGCTGGGGGTGTAGCTTGAAGGTAGAATGCCCCTGGCTTCCACCCCCAGAACCCCACAAAAAATAAATAAATAAAATAAAGAATAAAAAAATTGGGCTGGGGGTGTAGCTTGAAGGTAGAATACCCCTGGGTTCCATCCCCAGCACACCACACACACACACACACACACACACACACACACACACACACTCGATAAGGATATGCCAATATGTCAATTTTTTTAAGTGTGCCTTGCGGATAGAAATTGTATCCTATTCATTTCTGATTTCTATTCCTTCAGAGTCTGTTAACAGAGTGCCTAATACCCAGTAGGTCCTCAATGGGGCAAAAATAGGACAGATTGGAAATGGAGAAACCTGGCTGCCTGAAAGAAGGACCGCCAGGTGGCAACTGTCCTCCCCTAAGCCCAGAGCAAAGGGAGATAAACACAGATACCACAAGAATCCCAAGCCACAGGCCCTGCTAAGCTCCCCCTGCTTGTTACCACTGCATCACACGCCCTTTTATCCAATCATATTTCTGCACCACTGTCTGGACTTCATTCAACCTAGGCACAAGGCTGCAGTTTTCCTCAAGTCTTTGGGTTGTTTCTAGAAGCTCCCAAGTCCCATCAAACTCAGGCTTGTGCTGCTTTTCTCTTGTCGATTGATCTTTTGCTATAGGGCGTCAGTCAGGAGTCTTACCGTGAGGAAAAAGTGCTGCTGTTTCTCCACTACAAAGGGAAATAGAAATCATTCCCCCGTTCCTAGGCCCCTTCAGCTTCTGCCTAGGCCTTCTTTTCCTACTGACTCTTATAGGAAAGAATAAATTGTTTCTTTCTGAAGCCCCCAAACCTCTCCCTCTTTCCTCTTTTTTTTGGAGGGGAAATACTTTTCAAAATTACCATTTTTAGCCAGGTGTGATGGTGCACATTTGTATTCCTAGTATGTGGGAGGCAGAGGCAGGAGAATTGCAGGTTTGAGGTCAGCTTCAACAATTTAGAATGACCCTCAGCAACTTAGTGAGACCCTGTTTCAAAAGAAAAAAGGGCTAGGAGTGTAGCTTGGAAGTAGAATGCCCCTGGGTTCAATCCTCAGTACCAAAAATACAATAAAATAGAAAAAAAAAGTTACTTTTGTGTGTGTGTATGGGGGGGGTGTGCTGGAAATCAAACCCAAGGGCCTCACACATCCCAAGCAAATGCCCTCCAATGACCTCCAACCCTCGGCTCCCCACCAAGACTTCCAAGTTCTTTTGTACCCTTCCCTGCAGACTGCCACCCCACTTCTTCTGCCTCTTCAGGGATCCTTGTTGTGGGAGAAATGCCAGATGCCGTACTGCCAACATGAAACAATCCGCTAAGCTGGGTGCAGTAGCACACACCTGTAACCCTAGTACTTGGGAGGCTGAGCTGGGAGGATTTTAGGCTGGAGGCCAGCCCCAGCAACTCAGCAAGACCCTCAACAACTTCATAAGACCCTGTTTCAAAATGAAAAATAAAAAGGGTTGGGGATGTAGAATGCCCCTGGCCCTAGGTTCAACCCCTAATACCACACACACACACGCACACACGCACGCACGCACGCACCATACTGAGATGGTGCTGTTGTGACTTTCTCCTTGACAGGCCTTCCTTGTTTGCACAATCTAGGGCAAGAGCTGAAGGCTTCAAGGCCGTCCTCTGGTGACCCCGGAGCAGTGCAGTCTGCTGAAGCCCCAGGGAGAGAGGCATCTGGGGTCCTTGGGATGTGGGGAGGGGCTGGAGGCAGGAAAGGAGAGGAGGTGTCCTGAGATCGGGAGGCCTGCGAGACGCTGACTGTGGCGGGGCTTTATGAGCAAGCGCTGTGCCAGGTGATATGGTGGCTGGCGGGTGCCCAGCTTTGTCTGGGTCCTGCAGGCTGCAGTTCCTCCGACCTCCCTTTACTCCCGGTCCCAGTCTCACTCACAACAGCGGGAGATATCTATGCCTGATTTCCTTTAGAGTCCAACTTCTTTCTTTATTACAAAGTGTGTGACTCTAGGAGGCTTTTTTTTTGGGGGGGGGGGAAGAATACCAGGAATTGAGCCCCGAGGCATTCTACTTCTGAGCAGCACCTTAAAAAACTATTTTTGAAACAGACTTATCTTTGATAAGCTTGGTAAGTTTGAGTCAAACTTATCTTTGCTAAATTGCGGGACTTGCTAAGTTGCCGCGGCTACCCTGGAACCTGAGATCCTCCTGTCTCAGCCTCCCAAGTATTGGGATTAGGGGCATGCACACCAAAGATTCCAGCTTCTAGAAGATTCTTAGCCTTGCCTCCTTTCAGAGGCACTAGCCTTCAGCTCCTACCCCAGTAGTTGCATAGCTTGAGTGTTTCAGAATCACCCAGAGAGCTTGTGAACACCAGGTTAGGGGGAGTGAGTTTTGGTTCAGTGAAGTGAGTCCTCTGTGCCTGCACTTCTAACAAGTCCCCAGGTGGCCTGGCACTCCTGGGGACCCAAATCAGTCCACAGGCCGCTGCCCCACCTATCCACTGCTCTTTCAAGTGCAAACTACAGTTTATTGGGTTTGCTTTCTTTTTTTTTTTTCTTTTTAAAAATTTTTTTCTTTTAACAATTTTTTTATTGAACATAAATAGTATATATTTAAACTATATTTGGTGCCCTCTTCCCCCCCGCCCCCGTTTTCCCTTCCCCCCTCCCACCAATGGTTGACCAGGTTAACCATGTCTTATTCATAATTTCACACATGTTCAGATGTAGACCCTCATTAATCAGGATCAGCCTTCCTCCTCTCCTATCTTTCCATTCAAACTTTGCTGATATTTCCCCTCCATTATCTGGAGTCCCACTGGTATCCTCTGTGTTTCCTAGTTTGGGCATATTAGAGGAAACATATGTACCTTCTCCTTCTGTGCTTGGCTGATCTCACTTAACATAATGTTCTCCAGGGCTTTCCATCTTCTTGCAAATGATAATTTTGTTCTTCTTTATGGCTGAATAGAATTCCATTGTGTGTATTTCCCACAGTTTTGCTATCCATTCATCTGTTGATGGTGATCTGGGTTGGTTCCACATTTTGGCTATTACAAATTGTGCTGCTATGAACATAGGTATGCATATGTTGCTGTAGTTCTCTGAATTCGACCCCTTTGGAAAGATACCCAGGAGTGGTAGAGCTGGATCATATGGCGGATCTATTCCCACCTTTCTTAAGAATCTCCACACAGATCTCCATAGTGGTTGAACTTTTTTTTTTTTTTTTTTATGGTACTGGGGTTCCTGGAAGCCCTTCTACCTCTGGGCTACACTCCCAGACCTATTTTATTTTTGGAAACAGGGTCTCTTATGCCAGCGCGGCTGGCTTCGAACCTGCGCGATCCTCCTGTCTCCGCCTCCCAAGCGCGGGGATTACAAGCGTGCGCCACCACGCCCAGCTATTGGGTTTGCTTTCTGTTTTGCATTTGAGATGTTTCATCTTGTTTAATGCTTAAAACACTACCCAGTAGCTTCTGTTAATATTCCTGTTTTAAAGAGGAAGAAACTGAGGCGCCTGTAGGTTATGTATCTTGTGTAACATCCGCGATGAAGCTGGTCAGCACTGCCTCTGAAGCTTGTGTGTTTAATTGTCCAGCCATGTTGCCTTCATGGTCTAAGGACTTCTCCCCCACGGGCATCTCAGATGATCTACTCTAAAAAATCCAGGGCTTTGCAAACAAGGTTTCCTTTCATTCTGGACCACCCCTCCCCAAATTTCTCTTTGCTGCTGGCTAAGTACAGCAAGAGGAAACATACATTTAATCTTCATTAAGACCTTTGGGCCCTTCAGAGAGGAAGTCTAGCCTGACTTGGGAAAGAAACTTGAAATATGACAAATTTTAAAGAAAGTCAGTTTTATTGTTTTCAATAGCATATGGCAATGCACACGTAAGACGAAAGGAGCATTTCCAAGAATTCCTCAGCCTTCTCAAATAAACAAATATGGCTCATTTGCATAAAGCAACTGTATTTCAGGTTAGGGGTAATTATGTGAGTGCTGGTTAATAAATGCCTAAGTATTTTATGGCTGATTTTTAGGGGTTTTGTGTGGATCCTTGTGTTTGCAATATGCAGGCTTCATGATTGTCTCTTCAAGTGGATTATTTTCCCTTTGCCTTTAGAGTCGGCTTTGGTCTCTCAGGAGAGCTTTCTGGCAAAACCACAAATATGCAACTGCTATGTCAAGGGAAAATGTGGAGTCTGCCAGGCAGGCTAGGGTCTGATTTTAAATGAAGACAGCACAAACCCTTGGTGATTTGCCTTAGCAGGGATTCCTACACTTCCTGGCAGTGTGTGTAAGTTATGAATATTTTTTTGCCCCAGAAATTTTTACTACAGGTAATCTGCTGGAGGTCAGAGAATCTGTACCACATATATTCTTGAATTCTATTTTTTTTCTTACCAAAGTGTTTTGCTGTGTGTGTGTGTGTGTGTGTGTGTGTGTGTGTGTGTGTGTTACTAGGAATGGGACCCAGGGACATTCTATCTCTGAGCTACACCCCCAGCTCTATTTTTTATTCTTTATTTTGAAACAAGATCTCACTGAGTTGCAAAAGACCTCACTAAGCAGCTGAGGTTGTCCATGAACCGCTATCCTCCCGTCTCAGCCTCCCAAATGCTGGGATTACCACACCCAGCTGCTTTGTTTTTATTTTTATTTTTATTTGTGTGTGTGTGTGTGTGTGTGTGTGTGTGTGTGTGTGTGTGTGTGTGTGTGTGTTTACTGGGATTGAACCCAGGGGCATTCTACCTCTGGGCTATACCTCTAGTCTTTTTATTTATTATTTTGAAACAGGATCTTACTATGTTGCTGAGGCTGGCCTCAGACCTGAAATCCTCCTGTCTCATGCTTCCAAGTGCTGGGATTACAAGCATGGATCATCACTCTGATACTTTTTTAAATTTCTGATGTAATTCTAAGGGGGCCCACTTTGAGAGATGCTGCCAGGTTGCTGGGAGGGCATGGGGGTGTGGAAGTGAGGATGTTTTTAGAACAGCTCAGGCAGTCCTGGGCTCCATCAGCAGCCCAGCTCCTGCAGGGCACAGACTCACTTGTGGCTCCATTCAGATACCAGTTCCCCAGGGGCTCTGCTGAAGACCATGTAAAACAATATTTTAGGACTGGGCCTGGTCATCAGCATGAAAAAACAAGCAGAAAAACAAAGCAAAACAAACTCCCTGGGTGATTCTCCCTCAGGGAGGGAGGGTGGTTTTGAAAACCACGGGGATGTATCTGACCCGGGCGCAACAGAATTTGGAGTATATTTAGCGGAGGGTGGGGAGTGGAGAAGCAGAGGTCAGATTGTTGGATGCATGGGTGGATGGGCGTGTGTCTTTTCCAAATTAGAATGGACTTCTGTGGGGAGAGGACCCTGACTTGGGAAACAGGTGCAGGCTAGCGAGGCCAGGGGCCTGGGGGCAGCCTTTCCATTCACTCTCTCCCATCGCTTTGACCATTGGCCTGAGATGCCTTGAGCAGGGGCTTCTGCGGGCCTGGCAGGGCAGTTAGCCTTCTGTCCTGGGCTGTTCTCCGACTGCTCCCATCTTGAAGCCCCACCAATCTCAGCAACCCAGTGGTTTCTGGATAATATCCCTTCAGCTTAGGTCTAGGGGCTCTGGCTTTTCAGTTTGTTTTCTTTTTCTTTTTTGCTTTCTTTCTTATTTAAGAAGCTTGAGAGAAGTTAAAAGCAGGCCCTTGAAAGTTAAGCATTCCTAATCACATAAAGGTGTGTGCAGGGACCCACTGAAGAGGGTTTCTTTGGGGGGGCTTTCATCTTGTTGTATACCCCCCTCTTTCTTCTTCAAACAGCCTCGCCTGGCCAGCTCTTATCCACCCAGCCTCTTGCTGGGTGCCCACCCCCATCAGCTCCACAGGAGAAGAGGGGGTAGGCCGGAGGGCTGGCATGGGGAGGGAGGAAGCCTCGGGCCCCATGCTGGGCCTGAGGGGACTGTGAGAAAGCCCCTCTCCATCTGCAGCCCAGCCCGGTGGGAGTCAATTAATTCTGAATAACCTAAACCGACAGAGGTATTTGCATTCACAACCTGACTGATGACCGTATAAAATTGATTTATGAATTAAAGTGCTTCCCCTCCCTTTATCCCCGATTCAGTCTGTAATTGATTATACGTGCTGCAGCGAAATTAAATAAAAGAAAATTAAAAAGAAAAGAAAAAGAAAAGTGGAAAAAAAAAAAGGCAGAGAGGCCCTCGCTCGGGGTCTGGCATTCTCAGGGCTCCCCGGGATTAGCCATTCTATTCATCACGTATCATTTTTTATTTAAAAAGTTACTTCCCGCTTGTCCCCACCCCACTCTGGCCCCTCCACTGTGGCCAGCAGTCTCCTCTCTGGCTTCCTCCACTCGCTGAGCCTTTGGGATGTCATGTATAATGTTTAATGTGTTTCCTGAGCTGATTGAGGAGAGAGGAGAAGAGGGCATCTCCCAGGTAGCAATGCGCCCCCAAAAGTTTGAGGGGCGAACACAGCTGTCTTCCGTCTCTGCCTTGGTCTTTCATTTTGTCCCTTTTTTTCTTTTTCTTTTCCTTTGAGGGATGGGGTTGTGGGCCCTAAACCTAACCCTTATCCTGGGGATTGAACTCAGGGGCATTCTGCCTCTAAACTATACCTCCAGCCCTTTTTCTTTTTCATTTTGAAACAGGGTCTCACTAAGTTGCTGAGGCTGGCTTGCGAACCTGCGATTCTCCAGTCTCAGCCTCCCAAGTACCGGAATTACTAGTGTGTGTTATTATGCCTGGCTTCATTTTGCCCCTTTTCTGACGGACCCCTTTGTTTTCCTTCTTGGGTGCCCCTCACTCTACCTGCACACAGTCATGATTTCCTTGCAGCAAATCTTCTCTCATAAGTATGTTCTTGGGTGGATTACACGGATGATCATCTTTTTAAAGGCTAACTCTTCTCAGCAAAATTTCTTCTCCTCCCTCCCACCAAATGGAAATGTTTAGGTAAAGGAATACATCTCTATTTGTGAAACATCAAGTTCCTTCTACCCCAGGGAGGGATGTTTTCTCAGTTGGAAGAGGGTCTTAAACAGGGAAGACTGGGAGCTGAGTTCAAGCCACCTAGAGGGTATGAGAACAGGCTTTGAAAGCTACTGGGCAGTCACTCTGAAAATGACTAGCCTGTGTCCCTGTACATGTACAAGTCACTTAACTTTTTTTGTTTTCCATGAAAGATGGAGAACTATCTAGTTGGGTGCATGTCTGCAATCCCATACTTGAGAGGCTGAGACAGGAGGATCACAGGCTGAAGGCTAGCCTTAGCAACTTACTGAGACTTTCAGTAACTAATCAAGATTCTGTTTCAAAACACAAAAGGGAGGGGGGCTGGGCTGAGGGTGTAGCTCAGAGGTAGAATGAGCCTGTGTTCGATCCCCAGTGCGCGCGTGCACACACACACACACACACACACACACACACACACACACACACTGAACGAATGGTTCATGTAATTGATGTGTATCTCTTTCAAGTGCAGCTCAGCAAGTCTAGGTAGGGTGCAATGGTCAGCATTACAGCCTACTTCTTTTTTTATTCTACTTATGAAATGAGGCAGCTCAGGCTGAAGAGTGTTTGGCTAACAGGATGACCCTGGCGCTCTCTTGCTCAAACTCGGTGCTGCTGTTTGAGTGGCAAGTGCAGGACTTCTTTTCATTGCAAACCAGATCTTGAAAGCAGCCACGGTATCCTCAGAGATCCTGGTACTCACAGTACATCACCAGTAAACCCTATCTACTCCCTCGTTGCTCCTCACCCTTTCCATTTCACCCCATGGGGAGGCAAGAACTTATTCTTAATAGGGCTATTTTCCTGCCTCAATTGCTGTCTTAGAAAGTATACTCCCAGATGGACACAGAGGCTCACAATTGTAACCCCAGTGCTTGGGAGGCTGAGACAGGAGGATCTCAGGTTTTGGGCCAGCCTCAGCAACTTATTTTGGCCCTGTTTCATAATACAAAGGGTTGGCAGTGTAGTTTGGAGGTAGAAATGGCAACAACAAGTAAACAAAAACAAAAACAAGAAGTCCAAGCACTCCTTCCTCTACCCCTTCTACCTTACACCGGCCACTCCATTCCTCTACGCTGTAACCAGCAGTTGACTGGGAAATCCCATATTAGAGCTTTTGACCACATCTCACAGAAGCTTCAGCAGGGTGGGGAGCATGTGCTGGGGCCGCTGCCGGAGCCCACCTGCTCAGCGAGCATGGAACTCCTGCCCGGGGAGGAGCACTTCCAAGAGCAGGCCCTGGGCGCTGCAAAGTGGGGATCCCAGGATCAGGGCCTCTTCAGGGATGTTCAAGAGGTGGGTGATGTGGTGAGAATGTTTCCAACAGATACTGAAGCAGCTCCAAGGCGTGTGTGTGTGTGTGTGTGTGTGTGTGTGTGTGTGTGTGTGTGTGATCTAATCTGGAGAGAAAGCTTTTTTTTTTTTTTTGGTGGTACTGGAGGTGGAACACAGAGGCTTTCTACCTCCGGGCTATACTCCCAGACCTATTTTTTTAATATATTTTATTTGGAAACAGGGTCTCACTAGGTTGCTGAGAGCCTCACTCAGTAGCTGAGGCTGGCTTCGAACCTGTGCAATCCTCCTGTCTCAGCCTTCCAAGCGCAAGGATTACAAGCGTGCGCCACCACGCCCGGCCAAGAGAGAAAGGTTTTAGGTGATTTGGACTCTTCCTTCTGCCATCTCGGCTGATGTAAACTACTGTTTCCTCGAGGTAAGGCTAGGAATCCTGGAACTTCCCCCATCCTAGTCTACTCCTACATGATCTTTGCTGAAATGCAATAAAAACAGGAAAACCCATGCAGAAGAACCCATCTCAGTTCTTCACTGCTTGGGATCACTGGGGTTGCTACAGTGTCTGAGAGCAAGTTATGAAAGAATCTGAGTTGAGGCACTAAATTATGAAGTACTGGGTTCTGGAGTACTGGGTGCTGAGGTACTAGGTACTGAGTTACTGACTACTATATTTTACTGGGTATAGAAGTACTGAATACCGAGGTGAGTTCAGACAAACCACAGGGTGGGTAGGA
Source organism: Muscardinus avellanarius (assembly GCF_963383645.1). Lineage (NCBI taxonomy): Eukaryota > Metazoa > Chordata > Mammalia > Rodentia > Gliridae > Muscardinus > Muscardinus avellanarius. Next base: position 62,846,653 of record NC_137790.1, on the reverse strand, counting down.
AATAAGTTGCCGTAAGTGAGCTCTGAGAAGACAGGCTACCTCGGCAACTTGGCTAATGGAAGACACCACAGTCATAGGAAAAAAGAAATAAAACCCAAACAGCAAGTTAACATAGTGATGGAACCACTGGATGGTTCTGATGACTAAGAACTCTCTTTTTAAGTGAAGCAAAGAAATTGATGACTATTTTCCCGAGGCTAAGCAGAATTTAAAAACACAGGGAGAACGATATTAAGAAAGGACTATAAGAATAGTATCCAGCTAGGTAGGTGTTAGGGACTGAATATTTACATCCTCCCCCTACCTCCTACCCAGATTCATAGGTTGAAATCCTAACTTCCAATGTGATGGCATTAGGATAGAATCTTTGGGAGGTGATAAGGTTGTGAGGTTGAAGCTGACATGATAGACTAATATCTTATATGAAGAAATCAGCTGGGTGGCCCAGGCCTATAATCCCAGTGCTTGGGAGGCTGAGACTGGAGGATCACAGGTTGAGGTCAGCCTCAGCAACTGAGCAAGGCCCTTAGCAACTTAGTGAGACCCTGTTTCAAAATAAAATATAAAAAGGGCCAGGGATGTAGCTTGGAGGTAAAAATGCTCCTGGGTTCAATCCCCAGTCCAAAATGGATGAGGAGGAGAAGGAAGAAGAGAAGGAGGAGGACATCTCTCTTGGCCATGTGAAGTTACCACTAGAAGACAGCCATCTGTGAACTGGAAGCAGATCCTCACCAGGTGACGAATCTGGCAGCACCTTGATCTTGAAATTTTCAACTCACAGAACTATAAGAAATAATTATTCGCTGTGTAGGCTACGGTGTTTTCTCAGCGTTGAGCAACAGAAGCGAGCTTCGCAGAATTCTATGGAATTTTCCCACTATTCTTGGTCCTCCACTAGGTTTAACACGGCACAGGTTGAGATCATAGTTATGATCCAGGTGTAGTGGCACATGCTTGTAATCCCGGCATTTAGGAGGCTGAGACAGGAGGATCTCAGTAAATAAATAAATAAACAAATAAATCATAGTTATGTCTGAATGACCTGATTGCAGACCACAGACCAGGGAAAGATGTGCAGCTCCAGGAAACCACTGTTGTGGAGGAGAAACCTTCTCAGCTGATCCAGAGAGGTCAATCCTATTAGTGTCAGAGGATTTGGATTTCCGTCCTTACAGTCTCTTATAGATGCCATTTCCAGCTCTCTGTTGCAGGCATCTTTCATCATCTGAAGGCAGTCCTTAGTATTCATTCAGTTCAACCTGTCTGAAAATGTTCATAGCCAAGTTGGGTGTAGTGGCGCATGCCTGTAATCGCAGTACTTGAGTGGCTGAGACAGTGGGTTGCAGGTCTGAGGCCAGCCTCAGCATTGCAGCAAGACTTTCGACAACCTAGGAGACCCTGTTACAAAACAGAACAAAAAAAAAAATTTTAAAGGTTGGGGTTTTAGGTCAGAAGTAGTATACTTGTGTGTTCAATGTCCAGTAACACACACACACACACACACACACACACACACACACACATTTATTGCAGCTTTTTTCATAATAGATAACACTTGGAAGCAACAAAGATGCCCTTCAAAAGCTCAGTGGATAGATAAGCTGTGGTACATCCATACAATAGAATATTATTCAGTTCTAAAAAGAAATGAGCAGCCGGGTACTTGTAAACCAGGACTTGGGAGGCGGAGACAGGAGGATCGCAAGTTCAAAGCCAGTCTCGGCAACTTAGGGAGGCTCTCAACGACCTAGTGAGACCCTGTTTTCAAATAAGAAATAAAATTGGGCTGGGGGGAGGGGTAGAATGCCTCTGGGTTCAAATTCTAGTACCCCTCCCCCAAAAAAAGAAAGGAAAAAATGAGGATGAAGCCACAAAAAGACATGAAGGAAACTTAAATGTATATTTGTAACGGAAAGATGCTCATCTGAAGGTAAATATTCTTAAAATGACTGTGACTGTGTTTAGTTTTTTTCCCCATGATCTAAGTCTGCTCAGAACAATAACATCAGGGTTATCTCAGCGAATATGTATAAATGTAATACAAGATATTAATAAAAGGGGGAACTGAATGATGGAAGTGAGGAGCAGGGAGGAGGAGGGGATATATAGGAACTTTCTGTAATTTTCATCCAATTTTTCTGTAAGCCTAAAACCACTGTAGAAATAAAATCTAATAAGAAAACAGGGAAAGAAAGAGAGCCCTTTTGTCATTGTTCACTTTTGAGCTCCATGTTGCAAAAATCCTACATAAATGTCAATTTATTTTATGAGTCTCAATGAGAGGACAGAAATGACTTCTGATGACATGAAACCCTGTGGTGATACCTAGAAAAAGATTTAGCATGACATTTAGTGACACGGTTGGGCCTGAGTGGCCATTATGGCAGTGGTACCTCATCCCAAGCTCAGGACAGTTCACACGAATCTGGTCCTCCTTAAGCAAGGACTCCTAGGAGCCTCCGGAGACAGAGAGAATGAAAGATTAAAACCTCATATCCATGGTAAGAAGGACAATTTGCAAAGAGTAAACAGATGAAGGCAGTGACAATCACAAAAATGAGGTGCTGGGAAGAGATCTGTGTAACAGCCCAATCCGGCAGTCTTGGTGCATCTCTGAGCCACGGTGATGCTTTTCTTTGACCATCTTCCCCTCTGCTGTTTGGGGGGTGGAGGAGAGTGGTGCTTTCTGTTCTCAGTGCAGATGTCTCTCCTGAATTCTTTTTTCTTTTTGGTACAGGTGACTGGGGATCGAACCCAGAGGCATTCTATCTCTGAGCTTCACCTCCAGCCCTTTATAATTTTTCATTTTGAAACAGGATCTCACTAAATTGTGGAGGGTCTAAGTTGCCAAAGGGGACCTGGAACCTGCAAAATCCTCCCATCTCAGCCTCCCAGGTACTGAGGTTATGGAAGTGCACCACCGAGCCCATCGTTTCTCCTGGACTCTTTTCCGTGGATGCTACAAAGAATGTCCCTTTTCAGTTCAGAGGAAATTCAGTCTATAACTTTATCATCCTCCAAAATTCTAGACGGCTTTCCTCATACAGTCCCACTTCCACAGAGGAGCCTACACTGAACTCCAGCTCTGCCCGCACTCTACCCTTCCCAGGACGGCCTTTCTATCTGCCAGAACCTGGCCCAGTCCAGCCCAACTTCCCTCTTGGCCCAGTTTCCCAGGCTGCAATTCAAGGATCTGGCACTCAGCAATCATAATTCAAAGAGATCTATCATTTATTTTAAAAATGCGTTGCAGTGCTGCAGATAGGACCCAGAGCCTCACACGGGAGGCAAGTGCTCTACCACTGAGCTACAACCACAGCCCCGTCATGCGCACGGAGCCCTCTCCTAAGTGTGCCCAACTGACAGCACAGGCTCTGCAGAATCCACAAAGAAAAACAAAAGCCCCTTTTCTTGGAACCTGATTCTGAAGCTAAGACACACGTAGGTTGAATGGATACGGAACAATTTCAAGCCAAGATAATAAACAAGGCTTGGCAGTGAGGTTTGCTTATGTTGGTGTGTGCCAAGAGAACTCAAAGGAAGGAAAAGATACCTGTGGGAAAGGCTAACAGCGAAGACCATGGGGAAAAATGAAGGGTAAGTAGATTCCTGAGAAAAATCTAGTAGAAAACCTGTTGGTCTAATGTATGCACTTTTCTTGGTTCAGCAAAGTAATTAAAAACAGTCATCGTTTGCGTCTAGGAGAAAAGCCGTGGTGAGAGAGTCAAACGATGCTTTCAGTGGAGTGATTCAATGTGCTCGTTCCACTCTGTCCAGGATAACCCCAAAGTTTGCTAGGCGACTTCGGCAAGTCCCCTATATTATGCTTTCTTCTTCTCTTATCTTGCCTTACTTTCTGGTGCTGTTAGGATATGAAGTCAAAAGGGTAAAAATCAAAACAGAAAGGCTGAAAGTCAAGTGGTTACCATAGCTGAAGGAAATTCAAATAAGAGGTAGCAAACAGTGCAGGGGTCAGGGCAGACTGGGAGGAGAGACTGAGAGAGGGGAAAGGAAGAAGGACCATGTTGGCCCTTTCAGTTCTGTGGATGAGCAGGCCATTGGGATGCTGATGTCTGGCAGTGACCACTAATGGCTAAAAAAGCCGGCTTGGGAGGCTAGGACAGGAGGATTGTAGATTTAAGGCAGCCTCAGCTACGTAGTGAGGCCCTCCACAACTTAGTGAGACCTTGTTTCAAAATAAGACTGGGGATATAGCTCAGAGGCAGAATGTCCTTGGGTTCAATCCCCAGTAAAACACACACACACACACACACACACACACACACACACACACACACACATAAAGGCTAAAGAACTAATGCATTCCACAAGTGAAATAAACATTAATATTCTCTCTTTGGGAAAGGAGAATAGCAATGACCCATAGATTGTGGTGATGATTAGGTAACTAATGCCTATAAGGCATCTGGAACAGCATCTGGCGCATAAGTACTAGGAGTACTGACTTGCATAATTCATATATAATCAGCACACAAAAGAATAAAAGAGCCAGGTGTGGTGGTACATGCCTATAATCTCAATACTCCAGAGTCTGAGATGAGAGGATATCTGGTTCGAAGAGAGCTCAGCAACATAAGAAGACTCATAGCAACCTAGCCAGACCCTATTTCAAAACAAGAAACATTTTTAAAAGGCTGGGGGTAAGCTGGGCATGGTGGCGCATGCTTGTAATCCCAGCATTTGGGAGGCTGAGACCGGAGGATCTCGGTTCACGGACAGCCTCAGCTACTTAGTGAGGCCCTCTGCAACTCAGTGAGACCTGGTTTCAAAATAAAGAATAAAAAATAGGGCAGAGGGTGTAGCTCAGAGGTCGAATGACCCTGGGTTCTACCCCCAGACCTGCAAAAAAAAAAAAAAAAGGCTGGGGGTATAGTTCGGAGGTAGATGTTCCAGGGTCAGTTTTCAATATCAACACACACACACACACACACACACACACACACACACACACACACTCAGAGTTAACAAAAAGCAAGAAGCCAGTCACTCTTAACATTTGGTTGGCATTATTATTATTACTATATTACTATCATTATTAGTAGTAGTTGTACTACTACTATTACAATACTGCTACTATTATAGTAATTTGGGACTGGGGATCGAACCCAGGGATGTTCTACCTTCAAGCTACCCTTCAGTCCTTTTTTTTGAAACAAGGTCTTACCAAGTTACTGAGGCTATCCCTGAACCTGTGATCCTCCTGTCTTAACATCTCAAGTACTCCGGTTACAGGCATGTTCCACCACACCCAGCTAGTATATGTTTTTTAAGAACATATTTGTTCTTTAATGCTATCTAGGATGGAACTGAGACCAGTTAAATTTGTATTAAGTCTGGGCTTAATAAAAAAAATTCATGTTTTTGTTCAGATGAGGAAATATAATAATTGTATCAAATGACCTTTGATGGCCTGATACTAAGCTGTTCAAAACAGGAGAATGTTCATTCTATTTTAAAAAATGTCATACACATAAACTTATTTATGTAATTTTTATTTATGTATGTATTTATTTATTTAGAGTCACCTAAAGAAATAAGCCACTCTTAGTGGAAACAAGAGAGCCTTGCTCCAGATCCTCTTCCGACCTTTGATCCAGTGTTCCAAACCTGCTGAGAAGGGTGCAGAGCCCGGGTCTGTGCATGCTCCTGGTGCCCACAGTCCTTGCGCCACATCAAGGCCCTCTGCTGGATTAGGGACCTGTGTCCTCACATGTGATGGGCCTCCTGTTCCAGCCCAAAATGCAGGGAGAAGAGATGCCTGAGAGTGCTTCTGCACTGTGTATGTGATGGAACAAAAGAGGAGCTGGCTGCTTGGTTCTGACATTTTGGAGAGGAACATCCCAGCGACTGCCTTACTTACTGCCATGACACTTACAATGGGGATGAACAATACCCTTGCTGCCTGACGGAGGTTCCTATCACGTCTTCCAGCTCACAGCCTCTGTGAGTCTATCAGACTGTCTCTGCCAGCAGCCCTGTGGGCCTCGGCTCCTCGTGGGCACCTCAGTATGAGGTAGAGCTTGGCCTCGGATTCCAACCCTTTCTCAGTACCCCTCCCCAACCTGTATTTTTTCCCCATAAAGGAAGTTTGTCTAACAGTTCCAAGAAACATTCCCTAGGGGTTCAGAGGCAAATCTTCCATCAGCTTCTGGGTCTTGAGTCAAGTGGGACCACTGCATGGGGGAAACTCATCCCAGCAGAAGGTGATAAAAGATTTGAGTTGAGTGTAATTGGAGGGAAAAGTTGGTCTTTTAAGAAAAACATTCAGAAAATGTATCCCCAATGCTGAAAAGCCAAAATTAATTTTTTAAAAGTTTTTTTGGTATGTGAGAGGTTGAATAATTATGCAAATACTATTTTTTAAATGAAAAATGACTGCAGAAAGGAAAGGGTAATAATAAAATAATAAGGAATCAAAGTAATGAGTTTAGCGTCACCTTAGAAATAAATTTTGGTTAAAAAAAAACAACTTGGGATTCTTTCAACATTTACAGATGTGATATTCCTAGCCAAAGGAGCCATTCTTATTTTTATTTTGAGTCTCTTTAGCTTTAAAGACTAGAGTCTCTAAAAGTGTGTATCTTTAAAACACAAACTTCCTTTGGAAGCTGATCAACTGAGAGTATGTGGTACAGAATGATTCTTGAAGGTATGATAAGAGGACATGTTTTCCCAATTTTCTATTCTGCATAAGTAGCTTTAACCCTTAAACACCATCATTAATAGAAGAAAAAATAAATCCCTCTTACAAAAACATGAGACTGCTCAATAAATGAAATCCATTGTAAAATTAAGATTAGATTTCAACTCTGAAGATGAAGTTGTAGGAAGCTGGGCACTTTTGATTCTGAAACAGGCTTTTGTAGTAGTTTTCTGAACCCCTGGAATAAAGAGGGTTGATTTGCGATGGAACCTCCAGGGTCTGCAGTCATATATTACAATATGTTGTAAATCCAGAGGGTACAATATAGATTTCACAGGGGGCCCTGGGGTTAATTGAAATTCCATCTGTTTCTTCCCTGTGACATAGGATCCTGGGATATTCACTCAGGATAAGATATGAGACTTACAAGTCTTTTTCTTTTAAGGCTCCAGTGGAAGTTTGTCTGAATCTACTCCTCTCCACTTCTACTCCCTACCTTCACTTAAAAGGGAAAAAAGGTTTAAAGACAGCTTTTATTTTCCCCACAGCTGCCTCTAGGCAGCCCCCCTTCCCTCCCAGTGCATGCCGGGTAATGCTATGTATTCTTAGGCTCCCAATGGCCCCCATTACTGTCAATTAGTTACGGAATGCTACAGAGATTCATGCCTGACAGCTTGAGTAAAGGCAGGAGAAATGGGCTCAGTAGGGAGCGAGGGGCCTGATTCTTTTTTGTCCACAAGAAATACCTTTCTCAGCAAGGCTTTTAATGGCTGCCCCTTATTTCTTTCCCTCTGCCCAGGCCTCCCCCCACCATCCCAACACACATCATATACACATACGCTCATATATGCATACACCAGTGTGTTTGTGTTAGTATCACAGGCGTGGGACTGTGGGAACTCTCAGAGCTGGCGGCTCTGAAATGTCCTTATAACCTCTGAAAAGACCAGAGCTTTCCAAATCCAGCTTCTATCTTTGGTACCATCTGATTCCCAACTTCCTCTCTTCCGAAGGTATCCTGTTACTCAGTCCTCCTGGGCCTTCGCTTATTAAAAGATCTCCCTTTAGCAGCTTCCTCCCTCCAAAGCAGAAACAGCCTCTCTGGCCACAGACTGCTCCTGCGTGTGCTGTCCCCTGGTCTGGGCTGTGGATTTGTTGGCCATGCCCAACATGTCCATGTCCTTGATCCTTTCTTTACCCTTTACCTTTCTCTCCTCTACTTCCCATCCATCCTTTACCCCTTCATCCTCCTCCTATCCATCCACCCACTAGATTATCCCACCCACTTTGAAGACTTGAAGCCAGATATTTTGTTTTATTTATGCATCTTCTCTCCCCTCTTCCTAACCTACTCCAGTATTTCCTTGTAAGAGGACTTTCCTGAGGTCCTTGCTCATTGCCTCCAATACCTGCTCTAGCCATCTGGACAAGTGTCTCCTCTCCTCATTTATATCTGTGCTCAATGCCATGGACACAGAGCCCTTTCCTCAGACTTTCCAAGCTAAGGGAGTTGTAACTCATGCCCAGGTGCTCTTTCCCATCACTCTATTTTATTTTCTTCCTAGCCTGACTCATGATCTGGAATGGTATTCTTCATCTATATGTTTGCATGCTTATTGACTGCTTCCTCCACTAGCAGGAGTCTTCATGAAGACCAAAGATGTTTGATTCACAAACAAACCTGCCCTCCATAGAACACCACCTGCCACAAATAGGAGCTCAAAAGTATGTGCTGAAAATGAAGGAGCTAAAAAATATATACATAAAAGATAAAACAATGCCATTAGTTATAGTTTCAGGGTTAAGAAAAACCCAATCCATCTGGACATGGTAGTGCATGCCTGTAATGCCAGCGACTCAAGAAGCTGAAGCAGGAGAACCTTAAGTTCAAGGCCAGCCTACACAACTTAGTGAGACTCTATCTCAAAAATAACCAATTTTAAAAAGGGCTGGGATGTAGCTCAGTAGTAAGTTACTCCTGGGTTCAAGTCCTCCTACTGAAAAGAAAAAAAAAAAGGTAAGGGACATCATACCAGTCGGCTGTCTTTGCTTTATGTATGAGTGTTAGGTTTTTCTCATGATAAAATGAAACACTTCAGCAAAGCTAAGAGGAAAACAACAGATGCTAACAGAAAATAGTGAATATAAAGCTTAAAGTGATCACATTCCTCCAGATGGATTTGTGGAAGATGACAGGATAAAGATGGCAGAAGACGATACACTAGAGAAACACGTTGTGGCAATGCATGCCAGGGTTATTCATAGCTCCAGTTTCTTCCTCTCCTGGAGCATAGCCCAGTGCAGAATCGCCCTGGAGCCGGAAGACATTCCCATCTTGTTTCATCCAGACATTTGTGGGAAGGGAGAGCAGGGAGGCTGAAGACAAGTAGAGCTGGTGTGAGTGACCCTGGGAGCCCAGGACAGGGCTGCAGGCCTGTATTTCCCTGGCTGTTGCAATAGCCGGAGTAACTGGGAAGATGCCACCCAGAGCAGACTGCAGCTACTTGACCTTATCAGTCCACCACACCACAGACTGCTGCAAGAGGCCTGCAGAATCCTCAAGCTTCATAGTGAGGTCATCTGAGATGAACTTCAAATTCTACTTGTTACCCCGTCGGCCTGGCGTTAGTGCTTCTTAAGCTTTAATGTGTATGCAAATGACCCGATAATCTTGTCAAAATGCTGGTTCTGGTCTTGAGATTCTGCGTTTCTAACAAGCTCCCGGGTGATGTGCTGTTGCTGGTTTGCAGAGGCCCTGAGTAGAAACCAGCTGACTTTGCAAGAGTGAATTGTCTCCAACTTGAAGCAAAGAAGCAAAAATGTCATTAAGATGTATTTTGGTCTTACAAATAAGAAAAGATGTTTTTATGTCTAAGATTCATGTAACTCTTTTTTTTGGGGGGTGTAAATGAATTTAGGAGGTGCTGGGAAATAATAAACTGACTCATGAAATAGGTATACTAAAGATGTTTGCCTGGTGTAAATTCTATTTTTCCAAAAATATTACAATAACTCTACTACAATATTTTTGTAATAGGTTTTTGTGAGACAGGTAGATAACAGTTTCAAGGCCAACCTCAGCAACTTAGTGAGGCCCTGTTTCAAAAGATAGGGCTGGGGGTGTAGCTCAAAGGTTGGATGCCCCTGAGCTCTATTCCCAGTACCACACACACACACACCAAACAAAACAAAAACAAAAACAAAAACAAAAACCTAGCCAGCCGTGGTGGTGCACATCTGTAATCCCAATACTTGGGAGGCTGAGACTGGAGGATCACAGTTGGCAGCCAGCCTCAGCTACTTAGTAAGGCCCTGTTTCAAATAAAGAATGAAAAATAGTGTTAGGGGTGTAGCTGGAAGATTGAGTGCCCCTGAGTCCAATCCCCAGTAATGCAAAAAACATAACAAAACAAAAAGAAACCCCAAACAAGCAAACAAACAAACAAAAACACCTATTCCAAAGTTTTCTTTCCTTTTGTAGTGGAGTTATTTCATCGTGAAGAAGCCACTTAGCCATTGTGTGATTAATGAGGTTACTTGGTAGGGAACAGACTTACTGTTTGCCTTGCTTCTCCTTTTCTGATCAACTAAAGGAAAGGCAGAATGTGACGAGGTGAGGTACGCGCAGTTTCAGTGTTTGTATGCTCCAAGACTTATATTGAAATTTGGTTGCCATGGAAACAGTATTAAGAGGTGGAACCTTTGAGAGGTGACCAGGCCAGGAAAGCTCTTCCCTCACTGGTGGCAGTAACGTGGTCACTCTGCAAGGACCGAGGTTGGCTCCTTCTCTCTCATTGCCTTCTGCCTTGGAATGTCTTTTATCATGTTATGCTGTAGCAAGAAGGTTCTCACCAGATACTGGTACCTTGATATTTGACTTTCCAACCCCTTGAATCCTGAGCTAATAATTTCTGTTCATTATAAATTACCCAGTCTCAGATATTCAATTATAGCAGCACAATCAGACTCAATAGCCGGGCGTGGTGGCGCACGCTTGTAATCCCCACGCTTGGGAGGCAGAGACAGGAGGATCGCGCAGGTTCAAAGCCAGCCTTGCTGGCTTAAGAGACCCTGTTTCCAAATAAAAATATAAAATAGATCTGAGAGTGTAGTCTGGAGGTAGAAGGGTTTCCAGGAACTCCAGTACCACCAAAAAATAAAAAAATAAAATAAAATAAAACACATAAGGTAGCCAATTAATATTTTTAGAGGTTTTTTTTTTTTTTTGGTAGTAGACTTTGAACCCAGAGTCATTCTACTTTTGAGCTATGATTCCCCCAGTCCTTTTAATCTTTTTTTTTTTTTTAAGGTTCTGGTGATTGAAGGAGCATTATACTGCCAAGTTATATCCTAGTTCTATCAGTTCTATTTTGTTTTTATTTTGAAACATGATTGAAGAGTCTCACTACTTGCTGAGGCTATCCCTAAACCTCAGATCCTCCTGTCTCAGCCTTCCAAGTACTCGAATTACAAGCCTGAAAGATCACACCTGGCCCCAGCCCTTTTTATTTATTTTATTTTGAAACAAGATGTCTCCAAGTTGCAGAAGACTGCCTCAAACCTGCAATCCTCCTCTCCCAGCCATGCAAAAACTGGAATTATAGGCTTTCCCCACCGTGCTCAGTTTAATAAGATTCTGTTTGGAAGGAAGTACAAAGGGATAGTCACACCTACACATAGTCAATCCTCCCCAGGGCATTTGCTCTCATAAACAGGCAGATTTGGGATTCAGTGTACAGAGGCAACTTATATTTATAAATCTATGGAAACTCAGAAGAGACCGGGTAGCATTTCAGTCTGAACTAGGTGTCAGTTGGGGGTCCATATCTGAAAGAAGCACACAATCTAGGGAGGAAGATAACAATCAAAACAATAATAATTCAACATGAAGAAATACAAAATTTCACAAACTTCCAGGAGTTTATGGGAATTCAAAGTTAATGGGAAGAAAACATAGATTTCAATTGAGGTGATTAGGGAAGGTTTTCTGGAAGGCAGAATTTGAATTGAATTTAAAGAAAGATTAGACCAGGAGAGAGAGGAGTATGAGGGGTGGGTATGCCAAATGATAGAAGAACATAAACGATTACGTGGTTAGAAGAGAATATAAAGTGTTTGGGAGCTTACCAGAAAAATAGCTTCACTGGAGTGACTCATTTGTTTGAGACAAATCTGATAGAGGGAGAAATGGTAGGAGCGACAGATTTGGAATTAGATTAGGGAAGTTCTTGAATATTCAGCTAAGAAGGCTGAACTTGATACTGTCAATAATAGGGAACTAGCTGGGTGTGGTGGCACATGCTTATAATCCAGCATTTGGGAGGCTTGAGACAGGAGGATCACAGTTTGCGGACAGCCTCAGCTACTTAGTGAGGTCCTTCACAACTCAGTGAAACCCTGTTTCAGAATAAAGAATAAAGCTGGGCATGATGGAACACGCTTGTGTTCCTAGTACTTGGCAGGCTGAGACAGGAGATTGCAGGTTCGAATCCAGTCTTGACAACTTAGCAAGGCCCTCCACAATTTAGTGAGACCCTGTTTCTAAATAAGAAATAAAATTGGGTTGGGGGTTTAGCTCAGAGTTAGAATGCCTCTGGGTTCAATATCCAGTGCCACACAAAAAAGAAGAAAATAAAGAATAAAAAATAGGGCTGCAGGTGTAGCTTAGAGGTAGAATGCCAATGCCCCTGGGTTCAGTCCCCAGTATCAAAAAAAAAAAAAAAAAAAAGAAAAAGAACTATTGGATGTTTTGAGCAGGAAAGTACATTTTAACAAGAATATTTTAACAGATTAATCTCAGTTGTCCAGATATGGGCAGAACGAGGATGGCGGCAGAGGGAACTGAAAAAATGGGTTAGAGAGTGGACCTAAAGGAACCATGGGCTACTAGGCTGATGGGATATGATGATAATCAGCAGTTGGCCAGAGACCCTGAGGCTTGAAGTTAGCAGACAAAAGAGAATGGGGGAAATAAATTTAATTTGAGATTATTTGAGTTTTACTTAATAGAAAGACATGTGGAAAAATCCAATAGACTGAACTAGAAGAGCAGTCCCGCTTAGCCACGGTCCTCGCTGAAGCTGTGGGGTGAAAGGCAGGTGTGTGTGGTGAACCACACAGGGTTGAAAATCCAGGAAATGCCTGCAGATGAAACCAGGAGGGAGAGGGGGCTGAAGCAATGGCCGTAGCAGAGGCACAAGGAATGTTTAAGATGCAAAAGGAAGAGGGAGCTCAGGAGCCGGCAGTGCCTACAGCACCAAGGCCTGCCAAGAAACCACACAAGGGAGACAAGGACCAGCTCGGCTAAGCCTAAGCTCATCCATGGGGCCTTTCCCAGTGTGGGCTGCCAGTGGGTGAGAGTGGAACCCCTGTGAGTAAAGATTAAGGAGAAAACAACCAGGACACAACGAAGTTGAATGTGTACACTTTTCTTTTCCTTTTTTTTTTTTTTGTATTAGAGATTGAACCCAGGGGCATGCCAGGTCTGAGCTATCCCCCTGGCCCTATTTCATTTTTTAAAAAATTTGAAACAGGGTCTGGCTAAATTGCTGAAGCTGGCCTCGAACTTTCAATCCTTCTGTCCCAGCCTCCCAAGTACTGAGATTACAGGCGTGTATCACCATGCCCAGCCTGAACTTCCTGTTAGAAAAAAAAGAAACATAGTAGGAGACTGGAGGTGAAGCAGAAGGAGAACATTTGGATGGACCATGGCCGCAGGGAATTGGCAAAAGGTGAACAGTATTGCAAACAACAATTGTGATGAGCGTGAATTTTCCGAGTCAACAGAAACACAGATTTTGTTAAAAAATAGTGGCTGGTGGGCCTGACTCTGGGATGGAATTCACAAAGTAGGATAGAGTGGGCAGAACTGAAGTGGGCAGTAGAATACCAGGCACTCAGGAAGTCAGCACAGAGGCAGCTGTCCACCGAGTGCACATGGGGTGTGTGCACCTTATTAACAGCTGTGGCATCTCAGGAGAGGAGGAAGATGACTAGGAATGGTCACCAAGAAAAACCAAGAGAATATTTCCACCCTGGGCTTTCCAATGGAACAGACACTTTTGCATGCATTGGCTAAAGAATAGCCCCTCGCTGAGCAAATCAGGCTTGAATGTGCTGAGCTCAGAGAAGTACGAGGCAGTGTTCCTACCCTCAAGGGGCGTCAGTGCAGTCAGAGAGTGGAGATGATCGTGTGAGAGTGTCTGCTCCTGCAGCAGCACAGGATTTAAATACTGTGATGTATTTAAACTGTAATGTGCTGGCTGGAGCAGAGCCCACCTGGAGGCTGCCATGGTGACAGAGGAGTGATCCTATCATGCATCACACAGACGGGATGGAGAGCAAGGTGAGGAACACTGTGACTTGCTCCTATGACAGAGGCCTGAAAGCTATAACTACTTTCTGCCCAATATCAGGTACGAAACCACACTCAGCTTCCTTCTATGCTGCCTGTGGGGCACACTCAGCAGAGCGGGTTGGATCAGCAGGAAGAAAAGAGCCAGTATGGAAGGCGAAGGGAAATCTGCAGTCTTTGATGAGAAGGCAGCCACCTAGCCACCCATGGCAGGCTGATACAGAGTACAGGAGCAGCCCCTGAGAGCCTTCTATGAGGGCAACCACTCTGCTCCCACTCCCACCCCCACCCCCATCCCAAGGAAACATCGATGTCTGGCTCTGCTCCTTGCCAGGTATGTGACCTTGGGCAGGTTGTTTAAGACAGATAAGTCTTATTTTCCTCCTCAAATGGGTTAAAGATCCTCATAGGAAAAGTGCCTGGAATTAAGCAGTTGATGTTATTTTTAGTGTATTTTACCTCCCACTTCATTTCTTGACCACCAGGGATTTTTCTTTTATCCAGCCACAATGCTTGTTAGCAGACATGGATCTATCTCAAGTAATGGCTCATGGGCCGAGCTGTAGATTCGTGACGGTGATTTGACTAATGCCGCTCCCATCCAAGTGAAGGGAGCACTTTGCTCAGTCTTGGGATTTTCACATAGTTGTGAGCATAAAGATCAACGTCTCAGGAGAAACCATAGATGAGCAAATAAAGAGGTCTAACTGGGGGTGACGGGTGGGGGAGTGGGAAATTCCCTAATGTATATGATGTACTTTCACAAACATATCAAAGTCAATCACTAAACCAAACATGGGGGGATGGGATGGGAATTGGGAAGGGCTAAATAAGTTATTGATAGGTCAGGTCCCTCCTTTCCCCCACGAGTCACCGCAGCGGAGACTGGAGGCGGAACCCTAGAATCCAGAAGTGGAGATGTCAAGAGATTCCAGACATCACGAGACAAACTCCAGGTGCCACGAAACTCCAAGAAACTGTCGCGAGAGGACTGGCCACTAGCTCCACCCCAAGACCCTCGCTATAAATGTCATACTTCCTCTCTGACCTCATGACTCTGCCGACTGACTGTGACTCTGCGGACTGACCGTGACTCTGCTGACCAACTCTGCTGACCATGTGACTATGCTGTTGGGTCATTGGTCCCTTCCCTCAAGGTCGGCAGACCTCGCCTGAAGGTGCCGGTTCAAGTTATTAACTTGGCTGGTGTTTGCCTCCTTCACGACCCTCCACTCAATTTCAACATTACAGTTATGTGTGCATATATGCCTCTACCCTATGGTACACCACTAAGATGTATGAGTACAATGCACCAATAAAAAAATTTAAAAATCAATCATTTATGCCCCTCTCTGTGTCTCACTTGCACATATGTGCATGTATGCATGCTTGCACATGTGCATGTACACAAACACACACACACACACACACACACACACACACACACACACACACACACACATTGAGCCCCATCCAGAGCTACTGAATCAAATCTTGGAGAGGTAAGGCTTTTAATGTAGTTGTTTTTATTTTGTTTGGTTTGGTACTGGCAATTGAACCCAGTGCCATTCGATGTCTGAGCTATACCCCCCAGCCCTATTTTATTTTTTATTTTGAAACAGAGTCTTGCTGAGGCTGTCCTTGAACTTGTAGTTCCCCTGCCTCAGCCTCCCAAGTGCTAGGATTGCAGATATGCACCACCATGCCTGGCTCCTGTATGGTTTTAAGAGCTTTCACCTCTGGTTAAGATCTTTGTACCTCTTTAAACTCCAGCCCTGTGAAAATACATAGCAATATTATTGGGGAAATAGATGACTTTTCTGTCAAGCTACGTTCAGAGGCTGTGGCTTTTTCAATTGTAGACTTAGGAAGAAATTGAAAGGATTTGTTTAATTGGAGACTTACCACTGCAGAGAGGTCCACTATAAAAAAACAAAAACAAAAACTTGTTGGTTCTTTTCTGTACACTAACACAGTCTAAAGGTCAAACTTGCATCTGCTCTAATCTCTTTTCTCTCTTACTGGCTGAAAAATCACTGTCCTTCCATCATGGACCTCTGCTTTACCTGCCATTGCTGAGTCAAGATCCCCTCACCCTTCAGCCTCTCTGGAGTTGCAGAGACCTCCAAGGAAGGAGGAAGGCAAGAAGAGGGCTGGAGCCTGGGGAAGGGAGGCACAGAGGAATGGTGAGGAGTGAAGTGTAAGTCCCATAAAAGTAGGACACAGCCTGGCAGAGGCCACATGCCTGTGATTCCAGTACTTGGGAGGCAGAGACAGGAGGATCCCAAGTTTGAGGTCAGTGTTGGCAACCTAGCAAGACCCTGTTTCAAAAAACTAAAATAGGGCTCAGCATGTAGCTCAGAGGTAGAATGTCCCTGGGTTAGATCCTTAGAACCAAAAAAAAAAAAAAAAAAAAAAAAGAAAAAGAAAAAAAGAAAGAAAGAAAGGAAAAGAGAAAACAATGAATGGGATCCTCATGGAAAAATCCAGAGCAAACCTCCAAGTTGGAAGAAATAACTTTTCAGACCTTCCTAATGTCTTGGTCACTGTCCCACAGTTTTAGGTGTGTGTGTGTGTGTGTGTGTGTGTGTGTGTGTGTGTGTGTGTGTGTTGGGAGTAAGGTAGCTGTATACTTAGTGTTGAAAATGAAAAGGCTCCCTCTATTGACTCCTGAAAGCCTGAGATAAAGACAACCCCATGGGACGCTTTGTGAGAAAGGAGCTCTCAGAAGCAGGCCTCCTTTCTCCCATTATTGTGCTATTCTCCGCCTCCCCTCCCCCTCCCCCACGTTCTCCCCGCCCCCACCGGGCCCCGCCCCCCTTCCCGCTCAGCCTCAGCCCCTTTTCAAACCCTTACTGCCAAGGCCCCCTCAACAGAGCCCAAAACCTCCATTCAGAGTCACTGGTTTGGGTAAAATCCCTTATTCACCCCTTACCCAACCCCCTGCCCCATCAGCTGAGCCTCAGCTCAGCCCTCACAAAACAAAACAAAACCAGCCCGTATAATTGATGGTGGCTGTGGAGGAGCCCCCTGCGTTCTTCCCCAGGGGCTCGGGCCCTCGCGGCCTCCAGTCTCCAGGCTCCCCCCTCCCTGCCCCCAGCCCTGGCCGGATTTTCCTGGTTAACAAGTGCGCGCTGTTATAATTGTGCCCCTATCATATTTATCCCCTTTCAGAGGCGATCTGCGCTTTTGTCGGGGCAACGGGCGCATCTTTTGACATTTCAGCCTCTCTGGCTGTGGGGGCGCCCCACGCTTCGGAGCTGGAGCTAGCCAGAGAGATGAGGAAGCACAGAACAAATCCCGGGACAAGGGGGAAGAGAGGGAGAGAAAAACATTGTAACTTGTTAGTGACCCAATGATAAGAAGGCCCAGGAGGAGGGCACTGAGGGCTTGGCCGCTGGCGAGCTCCCAGAGTCCATTGAAAAAGATGTGGCTTCCCTTCGGCACACTGCAAGGTGGTTTCCTTTATTACAATCCACTAAACTTCACTTTCACAAGTTCACTAAGCCTTAAGGAGATGAGAGAAACAGAAAAAGAATGAGGAGTAAAAGGAAACCAGAGATCCAAAGAGCAAGAGCAACAAAGAGAGAATAGGGGAAAGAGGCAGAAAAAAAGAAAAAAAGAGGAAAAAAAAAAAGGATTTTTGGTGTCCCAAGGAAACACATCATTGACAGGGACCAAGAGATGGGGCCAAGGTTTCTTAAGCCCCCTTTAAATACAAAGCTTAGGAAATGTCAGAGAATCGCCATGGGTGACTAGGAAACTTTCCTGGTTCTTTTTTGTTCATTTCCTTGGAGGTCAGGGGATAGAAGCAATATCTAGAAGCGTCCTCCAACTGGTGGCTTTTGAGTGCTGACCTCTCCAGTGAGAAACTCAGTATAGCACAGTGCTGAGTGTTCACTTCACTTCATCCCAGCCCTGCAGACAAGGAAGCTGAGCAGCTCTGGGATTGACAGAAGACCCAAGGTGGAGCCCGGGATGGAGAGCCTCCCCCCTGCAGGGCACACAGCCAGCTCCTCCCCAGACCGCAGCCAGCGACTCCCAGGGTCATGTTTCTGGGGAAGAATGTACACGGATGAGGAAATCTGAACGACAAAATTCCAACATTCTTTTTAGGGGAAGAGCGTGTGGAGAGGACATTGAGGGGAGAGATTAGCCTTTGGGGATTAGTCATCTCCTGACTTGCTTTTCTTCCCTTATAAGACAAGAAGAGGGACCTCGTGGAAGGCTTCCTAGAAGGAGATGCTCTCAGTCTTCTCTTTTCTAAATAGGATGTTGTATTCATAAAATCCTTGCCCTTCAAAATGACTTAAGCATTCGGAAGCATTAATTTAGCATCAGGACAGTGGTGGGTGGCATTTGTTATTACCCTCAGTTTGCAGATAATCAAGTTTAGAGAAATTAAATCTCTAGTGCAAGGTCCCTTGGCATGGTAGAATTAGGTCTTGAACCCATAATTCTTAGACTGAAATCCTCTCACCTTTTTGTAAGATCAATGTCATCTACATGTTCTTCAATGAAATTTCTAACAGTTCATTCATGCTTTTATGCCCAACCTTTTCCCTTTTCTCTTTCTTGTATAATCTTTAAAAGGTGCCCAAGCAGGGTGTGGTGAACTGTAATCCCAGTATTTGGGAGAATGAGATGGGAGGATCATAGGTTCAAGGCCAGCCCCAGCAACTTAGACCCTTAGCAAAGCAACACCTTGTTTCAAAATAAAAATGAGCTGGGGTGTAGTTCAGAGGTAGAATGTCTCTGGGCTCAATCCTCGGTACAAAAAAAAATAGTGCCCATTATTCCTTTTATAATCTGTGGGGCAGTACGAGAACTAAGATTTTTTTACAGGTTTTACTTCAGAATAAACCCCTCAACATTGATTCACATGTGTTCAGGAAACAGAATTACCTGCTATAAATCCCTTTATCAGGATTATAAAGCTAATGACAGTAAAAGAAAAGAAAAAATGCCCTGTGATATGTGCTTCATATTTGATAAAAAGATTTCAGATAGTCTTTCAGCTGAACTTCACTAAATCCCTGAAACTTATACAGATCAGGAAACCGACTCAGTGTTGACAAGGTTATATATTCAAAATCATGCCCCTAGGAAGTTGTGGCACGGGGAGTGGATGGGAACCCAGGTGTCCTAGGCCTCAGGTACAGAATATTTTGTGCTAGTTGCTAGAGGGGGTCATTAGAAGATGAATTTCTCTGTGTATAGTAGTGAAGCTAACATTGGTATCTCAAAATAAGCCAGCCTCAAGGAAAATTTGAGGCATGATAAAGTGGAATATTTCCCAGATCTTGCTTAGGAATCTTGAATCACAACCTAAAAATCAGAAAGACTATAACATACATAATGTGAACTGTGACATGATTTTGATATGAGGACCTGAGATTTGGAAGCATTTTGAAACACTCTGTCACTCTGTGGCCATAATTTATTTAGGCAAAGTACATGCTTTGGAGCCAAAAGTCTCATCCCTTATAGAAAAGATTGTGTGTTCTATGAATGTTGGGTAAAACATTTAAATACATTAATTAGGTCCAAATGTTTAATATACCATCCATATAATTACTAATGGCTTGTAACTACTTGTAGGTTACTTGTAATGACTTGTTATTACTTGTAGATTACTATTTTTACTCGTTCTATCAATTGCTGAGAAAAGGGTGTTCACATCTCTACCTGGACTCGTCTGTTTTTCCCTTTAATTCTGTCCATTTTTGCTGTATGTATTTTTGAAGCTCTGTTGTTAGATACATTCACTTATTATCTCACTCCCTGATCAGGAGACTTGCTTACCATGGTATTGCTGGTCTACCCTTCTATGCTTGGTGTTTATGTGGCTTGTCCTACCTAGTTGCTTTCATGCTTCAGGGCCTACTCTGAATCAGCGCACCCAAATTCCTATTTCTATAGTAGGCACTTGTGAATTGTATTAGTTTGAGTGAGATACTAAGAGTATGATCATCTCTAGGTGAAACAAGAAGAGGAAATCTTTGAACCCAGTCAAAATCAGGTGCATGGGCCCCTCTGAGAAAAGTGACCAACTCCTGTGACCGTGTTCAAACTCATCACCTAAGTTCTCCATTTTCCTGTTCTCTTCCCATTCAGACTTTCTCTAAGTCTTCTCACACTTCCTATTGTCTTCTACTTTTCCTCTCCAGAAAGTAAACAGGAGCCAGTGACTATGTAGCCTTCACCCATGATCATTTAGGTTTTCTTCTTTCTACTCTCCAACCAAAAACTGAGCAGCAAATCTCATTGAGTTCTTTCTTCTCCTGGAACTTGCTTCTCAGTGCTCCTTTTTTTTTTTTTTTTTTTTTTGTGGTACTGGGGTTCCTGGAAACCCTTCTACCTCCGGGCTACACTCCCAGACCTATTTTATATTTTTATTTAGAACCAGGGTCTCTTAAGCCAGCAAAGCTGGCTTCGAACCTGCGCAATCCTCCTGTCTCCGCCTCCTAAGCATGGGGATTACAAGCGTGCACCACCACACTGGGCCCTTAGGTTTTCCTTTTAACCCTTTGGTTTAGTAACTTTCTTGTCTGTCTCTTGAAATAGCTCACATTTTTCATATTCCTTTTTTCTCCTTCAAATCTCTCCATAAAACTCATTTCTTTCTCTTGGATTCTCTTGATCTTCCAGTATTTTTTCTTCCATTCTTTCTAGCCACATCAACTCAAGGAGATGTCTTACTGTTTATTCAGTGTTTTGTTTATGTCTAAATCAGACAGTCAGCGCCTTGAGGCTGGGCTTCCTTCTCAGGTTCTGTGTTCTGCAGAATGCCATCTGCCCTTACCACACTGTGTAAATAATAAATAATCAGACCAAAGAATCAGTAAGCGGGTGCCAGATCACTGATTAGCATAAGTCCTCTACGATCCAAAGAGTCCCTGCTGCTGTTGCTGCTGCTGCTGCTGCTGAAACAAAAACTTTTTTTTCCAGGAAAAACAGAGTAGTGAAAAAGAACCTTGGAAAAGATGCCTGGTCACAATTGAATCTGGATGAGGCAGAGGACTAATTGACGGGAGGGAAGGGCTCCCTGGCTCTTTATTATCCTGTCTCTTAAAGAAACTTTCAGGAGGACAGAGCACTCTCTCTAGGTCTTATTCTTCCTTTGTTTTCTGGCACAGTGCCTGACAAGAGTAGGTAGACATATGATAGCTGTTTTTCTTGAATGGTTTCCCTGAACATAGAATTTAGCTCACCTCAATGACTGGCTTTGGAATTGTTCTTTGAGACAGACCCTCACTATGGATTAGCTTCTAGAGGTATCCAATTGCCCTAGGAATTGAAATACTGTGTAAAACCATATTTGGCATTCATAATTTGGAGCTCGAAATAATACTGAGTTATATGTAATAGGCTCTGGTTAAGAAAATAGAGGGATACATATATAGCATATATAAGATAAAAGATATATATCATATATAAATTTTTATTTTCTCTAAGTCTCATATAGAAAAGGGAGGAAAAGCTAGGAAGATGCTTTGCAATATACAGTTTTGATAGTGTGAAGAGGAATTCTTCAAGATGTCTCTGTGCCTCTGTATTTAGGGAGCTCTGGGTCTACGATATGGCTCACATCCAGGAACTGGTTGAGGGGCCACAAGTCTCTATTTGGATGATTCGACTCAGACTTGGCTGGGGTTGAGCAAACGTAGAGACTGTTTCATTGTTGGTTGTGGTACTGGGGATTGAATCCAGGAGCAAAAACCACCGGTGCAATTAGGTGCTGCTGCCTTGGTTCTTGATTCGGATGCACTGGCAGCTTTAGCCTTTATGACTTTTATGCCGCCAGTGGCACTATCACCATGGTATAAAATGGAAAAATAGCATTTTGCATTTTTTGTGAAAATAATTCCAATCTTATGTACCAGGTAAAATGAGTCCAGAGCTCAGTAGACTACCTCCTAAGAACTACTGCTTTAAAGTGTACCAAGGAAATCTAGGCATTTTACTTAGGGTAGCCCACTCACCTTTGCATCCAGGTTTCAATGAACTAACCATCGCTACAACCATTCTCAGTGGCTCCAGCCAGTATAGGTCCTGGATTCAATCCCCAGTACCACAACCAACAATGAAACAGTCTCTACGTTTGCGCAACCCCAGCCAAGTCTGGAGTCCAGAATCTCTGTATAGAGCACCCATACCATGGAATTAGGTCATGTCCTACCCTGTGTTTCTTCCATCTCAATCCATCACCTTCATGTTGAAAATGGACAAATCTGTGTAATTCTTCTTATATATGTGGTGCCTCCTCATGGCTCATCAACTCTGTGTGTTAACCTCTTGGAACTTGAATCTGACAGTCACAATTCCAGAAGCAATTAAAATGTGTAGGGATAATTTTTTTTTTGTACTGGTGATTGAACTCAGGGGCATTCTACCTTCTACCTCTGAGCTCAACCCCCAACCCTATTTTATTTTTATTTTGAAATAGTGTCTCCCTAGGTTGATGAGACTCCCACTAGTTGCTCAAGCTGTCCTCAAACCTGTAATCCTCCTGTCTCAGCCTCCCAAGTACTGAGATTACAGACATGTGTCACTATGCCCAACTAGGATAGATCTTTAAAGAGGTTAGCAGTCCCCTCCCAGACCAGGTACCGACCACATCAGGTTCCTCATGCAAGGAGAGGAAAGGATGCTCCTTCCAGCAAAGAAGACTCAGCAGATTTTAGGGGTTTAAGGCCCCTAACTTTCTTAGCATTTGCCTACAAGCCCCCAATAAAATGTAAGCTGAAAACTTAGTGCCTTGTAGTCATAATTTTCTTTCTCTCAAGTTCTCCAGCACACTAAGAAGCATCCATCTAAGCCCATTGTATCTATTTTAATTAGAATGTCTATAATAGCTGCTTTGTTGCAAAGAAACCTTGACTTCTACTGACAATCAATGGCATGTATTTGTAAGTGTTAGATGAGAGTGCAAGTTTTGCCTCTTCATGCTACGGTCTGCCAGCATTTCCTTTACCACTGGAAATAGAGTAATTGATGCCTTTAAATTTAATTGAATCAGTTATAATTCCAAAAAATTCAAAGCCAATTCAGAGAACCCATCTGTAAGCATCTCTGAAACCACTTCTAGTACCATTTTCTGTATTAGTTAGGGTTTGGTCGGAGAAGCAGAATTATGAGTAATATAGTGTCAGAAATTTGTAATAAGGGCTTCAATCATAATGTAAGCAATTTTTTTTTTTTTTTTTTTGCAGTACTGGGGATGGAACCCAGGAGCATTCTACCTCCTAGCTACACCTCCAGTGCTATTTTTTTTTTTATTCTTTATTTTGAAACAAGGTCTCACTAAGTTGCAGAAGGCCTCACTAAGTAGCAGAGGCTGTCCTCCGTGAACTGCGATTCTCCTGTCTCAGCCTCCCAAATGCTGGGATTACGATCGTGTGCCACCATGCCTGGTTTGTAAGCAATTTATTGAAGACTACCAATTTTATATCTGATGTTGGGCACCAAATAACCAGGTCAATAGTCAAGAAAGAGAAAATAGACATTAATTGTAGGAAAGGAAACACTTGAGAAGCACTTATTATGATATCCCCTCTGCTCTCCTGGGTCTCTCGGTAATGTCCTTTGTCTACCTGATTACCGCTGGCCTTGCTGGCATTAAGGGGTAAACTCAGTGGCCGGCATAATGCTTACTCATGTCTCCTTTGGCTCCATTGGGGACTATCACCATCTCTGGGGCTCTTGTCTCACCTCTGGGCACCTCTGTTATTGAACTAACACCTTATTATATATTTGGCCTTCATCCAGGAGGTCCTCTGTGCTAAGTGTCACCCTATCTCTTTTTGGCAAATTCCCCAGAGAGATTCTCAGTTAAACTTGAGTTCCATATGCTGTGGACAAATGAGAGTGGCTTACAAAGCTAGATTTGTGAGCCTTTCTCTGCTTAATTATACTATACTACTAGTTTTGCATTAAAGGGATACATCCATGTTGATCTAAGAGAAGCCTAGGAGGTAATATCCTTCTAGCTCCCAGCTGAGAAGCCAAAATAAATATCTCCATCCTCAGAATTCACTTGACTTAATTAGGTGCTTCTAAAGCACTCCTGCCTTTGTAGCTTAGAGTCTGAGTATGAAAGAGAAAAGGGTGGGGGTTGGGGGGAGGAGGGAGGACATATTCACGTAAAAACAAGTACCCTGCAACCAGAAGCATGCTGGTCAATTAGATATGAGGAATAGAAATCCCTGATTTCTAGTGTTTGCCTATTTCTATGGTGGAAATATTCCCATCAGAGCTCTTTCCAAGCTACAAATATTTAACAACCTGCTTGGAGAACTGCAGAATATTTTGCTTGCCAGTAGGAGAACTTGCTAGCCAGTATAAACCAACACCAGTATTCCACTGCCTGGATCCTTTCTTTACTCCCTTTATTTGTCCCTGCTCACAACTCCCTACCAGAAAGAGCAGACTTGCTCTTCTTCCCAGGGCCTCATCTCCTTCTACTGTGGAGTGGTCAGTCTCTTGGCTCAGGGATTGTGTACTTTATCATCCAACCAGGACTTTGGGGGAGTAAAAAAGAACACTCAATTATTCATCAGGACAACAAAAATAAGCTGGGACTGGAAAACTGGATGCATGCTGTCTCTACATATGACCTATTTTCATCATGAGGAATTGTAGGATCCGAGTTTCTGGATGCTTCCTTCCCAAAGAAATTTAGGATTTTCTCATCCAAGCCTGTTTTTTAAGGCTGTCTTCTCATTAAATATGCCTTCCGTGAAGCTGGGCATGGTGGCGCACGCTTGTAATCCCCGCGCTTGGGAGGCTGAGACAGGAGGATCAAATGGGTTCGAAGCCAGCCTCAGCTACTTAGTGAGGCTTTCAGCAACTTATTGAGACCCTGTTTCCAAATAAAGTATAAAAAAAGGTCTGGGAGTAGAGCCCGGAGGTAGGAAGCCTCTGGGTTCCACCCCCAGTACCACCAAAAAAAAAAAAAAAAAAAAAAAAGCCTTCCATGGGAAGGACTACAAGGAAGTGTCTAAATATTTAGTAGTTGACACCTTTCTCTATCAATACAAATATCACTGATCTCATTATCAGTTATTGAAAGGAAAGTCAGATTGGGATACAAATTTAGATTCTGCCATCTTGAGCAGGTTTCTGAATTTCTTAGTTTCAGTTTCCTAGTCAATGAGTTGGGATGAAGGGAGAACTGAGGTTTTTAATGGATTTACCATTTCTTCCCAGCATGTACAGGAGTATTGTAATTCTAAAATTAAAATTCTGTATCACAAGAAAACTTACAGCAAAAACCAGGACAGTTGGTCACCCTTCAACCCAGCATGGTTGTTATGAAGCTCACATATCATGCAAGAGACTCTTATGTAGATGGAGCTGCTGTCCTCACAGCACTCAGAGGATAGCCGTTAGTAAACTTTTCAGTTTAGATTTGCTCTAGCCTTCACAGTTCCACTTATTTCCAGCTACATGGGGGCCGCCATCTGTTCAGTGGACATATCTATGGATGATGAGCTGGCCCATGAAATCATCTCAGTTGTGCAATTAATTATTAGGCACAAACTAAAGATTTTGAAAATTTGCCTGAGATAATCCTTCTTCTCCCAGATCAGTCCTCCAAAACGACCCTTTGAAGAGAGCCTTCATAATCCTCTTGCGAAGGCAACTGTTGCCCAAGATGGACGCTATTCTCCCTGCTGTTTCTGTCGGGTTAATCTCTGCAGTCAGAGCGGGAGGCAGAAGATCACGCTACACATTCCCTCCCTCCCTCTGTGGACCAGCATGGAGTTGTTTATTCACAAAGGCTTAATTTAGCCTGGCTTAATAAGAATCTTTCTTCTTAAAATATAATGTAATTTTAATGCTGATGACAGAAAGCATGGAGCCAAATCTTCTATTCCGTGAGAAATTGCAGCTGTGCACAGTCTCTCCCCTCCAGGGGTGAGGGGCAGCTGTGACAGGTAGGAAATAGCACTAGAGGGGCCTGCGTGGTCTCGGGGATGCATTCCAACTCTGACACCTCTACCCCAGCTGCTCCGCTATGTGAGGCAGAATGAAATGACTCTCGCAGAGGTGAGGTGCAGGATGACATCAGTATTTTTCCATCTGGAAGGAATCGAAATCATCAGCTCATTTCTTGATAGTCTCCTAGGGAGTAAAGGTGATTTAAAGTTATGACTTGGAACTCAGTTTAGGACAAAGGACACTTTTTTTTTTCCCAGTTACACCAGCTGGTACCTATACAGCATCTTCATTATCAGCTTTTCAACCGCACATCTCTTCTCAAGTTGGCAAGTCCTTCATAGCTGGAATGAGTCAACCTAATTCTTCCTGAAACAATACCTATTCAGTGTGCTGTCTGCGAGGGAGGGATTAACTGGCTCCAGATCTTCTTTGAATTCCATCCCTTCCTCTACTTGCAAGTAAGTCATAATGGAGGTAGCAGAAAGGGCCAGGATTCAAAACCAACACAATACCTGGCACACAGTAGGGATAGCAAGTGAGACCAGGTTTCCTGCCCTTGCTGCATCACTTAATTAGTGATATGACCTTGGTGTTATTTTATCTCTTTGGAAGGCAGGAGGTGGTTCTGAGTGATCTTCAAAACCCTTCTATCCTTGAGAGCCAATATGTTCTGTGTGCGAGCAGCTTTGCTGATTTTCTACTGTCTCCTCCTCCTCCTCCTCCTCCTCCTCCTCTCTTCCTCCTCCTCCTCCTCCTCCTCCTCCTCCTCCTCCTCCTCCTCCTCCTCCTCCTTCTCCTTGTTGTGATACTGGGGATTGAACTGAGGGGAATTCTACCTTTGAGCTGCACCCCCAGCCCTTTTTATTTTTGGTTTTGAAGCAGGGTCTCAGTACTTGCTGAGGTTGTCCTTGTACCTGTAGCCCTTCTGTCTTAGCCTCCCAAATACTGTGAGTCTAGCTATGTACCACCATGCCCACCTCCCTTCCTTTCTTTATGTTTCTCTCCCTAGAACCCTAGGCTGATGAGCCCTGGCTGGAGAGAAGCCCATGGTGGTTAGGGTTGACTAGGCTAACACACAGGCGCTTCCTTCCCTCTCCCCCAGTCCTGCCTTCTACAGGAACCTCCTCATGACACCGAAAGGCTTTGCCCACTTCTAGAGAATGGCTCTAGCGCTGTCTCCTCTCCTTTCATGTGTCATTTCTTATTTCCTTCTAACTCCAAGTCTACCCTCAAGGGAGCGTCTCTGCATGTTTACTGGCGGTGGGGTGCTGGTAAGCTGGCTGTCTGAAAACAAAGTCCTGATTTGTAGCGTTTGTCCGTTTTCATGGTTTTAATATTCCTTTTGTTGTCAATTTCAAGCTAACTATGGCTTAACAACCTGCTTGAGAATTTTCTTAATATTTAAAAATCTGCTCCCAAGCCAGTTTGAGCCAATCCCAGTGCACCTCGGGTCTGGCGCAGGGCATAAGTGAGAAGCAGGCCACCTTCTTTCATCAGGGTGTGGTGTGGGCACAGTAGAGGGGGTACCGTGTGAACTTGGGTAGTGCCCTCATGCCTCGACCAGGACAAACTTCCTCACCCTCATGATCTTTCTATAGAAAGAAATTGCAATATTTTCTACTCCAGTCTTGCCTGAGGTACCATTTTTTCCCATTTATTGTGATATTCTTTTCAGATCTCCAATTAGTCTTATTTAATTTCTGTTTCTTTTCTCTCTTGGTACTTTCATTTGGAGGGGGTAATGGATTGAACCTACCAGGGGTAGTCTACCTCTGAGCGACACCCCTATCCCCTTTTATTTTTTTTTTTTTATTTTGAAACAGGGTCTCACTAAGCTGCCGAGGATCCTACTGAATTGCTGAAGCTGCAATCCTCTAGTCTCAACCTCCC
Source organism: Muscardinus avellanarius (assembly GCF_963383645.1). Taxonomy (NCBI): domain Eukaryota; kingdom Metazoa; phylum Chordata; class Mammalia; order Rodentia; family Gliridae; genus Muscardinus; species Muscardinus avellanarius. Next base: position 62,818,799 of record NC_137790.1, on the reverse strand, counting down.
ATGCACTGGGATTACAGGCATGCACTACCATGCCTAGCACTAGTCCGTCTTTCTTTCTTTCTTTCTTTCTTTCTTTCTTTCTTTCTTTCTTTCTTTCTTTCTTTCTTTCTTTCTTTCCTTCCTTCCTTTCTTTCTTTCTTTCTTTTTGCAGTACCTGGGATGGAACCCAGGGGCATTCTACTTATGAGCTACACCCCCAGCCCTAATTTTTAAATTTTTAGTCTCTTTGTTTTTGAAACAGGGCCTCGCTAAGTAGCTGAGGCTGTCCCTGAACCCCAATCTTCCAGGCTCTGCCTCCCAAATGCTGAGATTACAAGTGTGCACCACCTCGCCTGGCCTGGTACTTTCATTTTTAAAGCACAAACACACATACATGAGAACAAAATAACACCCTGCCTTCCTCGGTTCTATCTTGGAAAGGTGAAGGTGCTTTTAGAGCTAATCTCTAAGGAGTATGACTTCTGCCTCATACTGGAGGCTTCTTTTGGTCCAGGTCAGCCTTGATCTGCTTAAGAATTCCTTCTCAAAATGTGGTGCATGGTGATCTCTGCAAACTTACAGTCAGGTCGGGGGAAGATCTCAGAGACCAGTCTGCTGTTACCACCAAAACAGAAATCAACTGCATCTTATGTGCACCTTTTTCAAAACTTGAATAAGCTAAAAAGGCTCCATCGTTTGGGCTCTTTCTCCTCTCAGTTCTTCTCTTAACTTTTGCCCTAGCCGTATTGTGTAAGTTTATTTTGCAGGACTGTGCCAGTTGTGGTTTGGGACAGGGCTCCTTCTCCAGGCAGAGGTGTTTCATCTGGAGCCAGCCCTGACTTTCTTTTTGGCTATAATGGAAGCAAGAAAATATGGAAAAGAATAGCGCAAATAAGGTTTCATGGCTTACTCCAATAACATAGAGAGCCAGGAAAGGCAATAATGGAATTCAATCATTCGCCCTCCTTTCCTATTAACTTGATTTTAATTTCTCTTCCAGAATAAATATTTGACAAATGTGTTCATTCCCATGGAGCTGGAAGGAGGGCAATAACCTTGGCTCAGGTGGATTAATACTGCTCTACACTGGCGGTTCTGCCCTGTGGAGTTTCGTGTTGGGTTTATGGTTCCTACCAGGCCATATGGTTGAGACTAAATAAAGAGGGCGATGAGTTTGCTGAACAAGGGTCTAAGGTTAGAAGAGCTGAAAACAGACATCCTAGGTCAGGGAGGAGGCACTTGAGAGAGAAACCCAAGACAAAACTGTGCATTTACTGTTCATACTTATTCCCCAGAGCATGCTGTTGACCTTTAGAAATGGAGAAGGGCTATGAGTAAATTAATAGCTGTAAGTGTTCTTCATAGACATCAGGAGTCAAGGTTAGTTGACTGAAAATTAGATTTGGAAACAGTGAGTCAGATGAGCGTTCCAAAAGGGGTACAGGAGAATTTGGAGAGCATCAGGACCAGTCTGAAGCAAATGATGCAATTTCTCTCCATATCCCTGTTTCTGTTGTTCTACCAGTTTTTATTGACTGGATGTTTGCATTTCCCCGAATTCATATGTTGAAATGTTAACCCCCAATGTAATGATATTAAAAGGTGTGCCTTTGAGGAGTAATTGGGTCATGAGGGTGAAACCATATGAATGAGATTAGTCCCCTGATAGAGTCTTGAGAGCTTTCTCTCTCTTTTGGTATCTCGCCTCTCTCTCTCTCTCTCTCTCTCTCTCTCTCTCTCTCTCTCTCTTTCTCTCCTTCATCATGTGAGGATACAATAGAAGATACCAAGTATAGGAAGAATATATTCACTGGACACCAGATCTTCTGGCCCCCTGATCTTGGGCTTTCCAGCTTTCAGAGCTGTGAGAAATAATGTATGCTGTCTATCTACAGTAAATTGTTAGCCATCTGAACTGACTTGGGCACCATCTGATCTTGTTTCAGAAGTTGTAAGACTTCCCGTCATTTCCAGGGGCCTTCCATCTTCACTTTTAACTGTGAGACCCTGTTAAGAAAAGAGGATGCTTCCAGGAGAATGTCATATGGTGAGCTTGACAGTTCGGTCCTCCATTTTAGATGCAAGTATTGTTGTTCTTCCAGTCTAGCGATGTGCAAACCTGCCTGCATAATTATAATCACTTGGGAAACCTTTAGAATCCTCACTCCTTCCTTTCCTTTCTCATCTGCAGCCGGGACAGTGAGGAGGACAGAGTGCTGTGATGATGATGTGCTGGGGGTACCAGATGGCTGCAGAGGAGAGTGGGGTGGTGCAGAGGAGACAGGGGGATAGTAGCGAGAAGGTTGGGGTCATGCAGCAAATAAGTCAATTAAGGAAGTCATATCCATATTTCTCACCATCTATGACAATATTTACAAAGATGGAAATAGGAAAATCTAGAAGGATACTGAGGTGCTGGATTGGATTAAAGTTAGAAGTTTTGTTATGAACTTAGGAATTTTAAAGCACATACATACATACATATACATATGTATATATAAATATATTTTAGACCTCTTTTTATATATAAGTATATATACACATTTACATATAGATAGAGACATAGTTATGGATACATGTGACATTAAATATGTCCAGTCCCTAGATCTTGGCTTTTAAATATATTCTCTATCGAAAGGATCATGGGCTGATTGTGGACCCAGAGCAATGAAAGAACATTATGAGCCTGAATCATCTTTTATTTGTGGGGTTTTAGGGATTGAGCCTAGAAGTATTATAGCTCCAAGTAATACCCTGAGCCCTTCTTGTTTTGTATTTTGAGCAGAGTCTTGCTAAGTTGCTGAGGCTGTCCTTAAACCTGTGATCATCCTGTCTCAGCCTCTCAAGTACTGGGATTACAAATGTGCACAACTGTCTGCATCTGGCTCTGAATCATCTTGTGATAGAAAATGAAGAAGTGTCAAAGAATGATGGAGTCATGTCAAAAGGAGATAGAGGACAGTTTGAAGGTCTCCCATTGGCCAAATTTAGAATTAAGAAAACATCAAAATAAGGGATGAAAATGCTAGATTCAAATTCAATGAATAAAATAAAGGTCCCTGAATTCACACTGATATGAACGAGTGAATGTATTTAAAAATAAAAAGGAAGAAATGTTTTTTTCTTAACAATAGAACACCAACTATTAAATGACAGCAACTGACAATCTCCATTTGGCAGTCAACGTGGTGGTGGACAAAGGCAGGAGTCATTAATGGGTAGTTAGCCAGGGGGTAGAGGTTTGATGAGGCAAGGTAAGGATGTGTAATACTAGAATACCTCCCCTATAAAATGCCACCCAACTACAACAGACTAATGATGGCTTTGCAGTGGAGAATTTGGTGGGCATAAATCTGGCCAGGTGATCATGGTGCATCACTGGCAGGGGACAGGTTGACAGAGCACAGCTTCCTGATGAGATGTGCTGAAAAGAAGAGCACAGGGACATTTCTTCAGCTTTTCTGCCAAAAATAATAAGGTCATCCTAATGAGTAAACACCTGTGTACAGAACACAGTGAGACTCATTTGTAATCCCAGTATATTGAAGACTGCAACAAGAGGATTGCAAGGTCGAGGCCAGCATGTGATACTTTAGTGAGGCCCTGTTTCAAAATAAAAATGGCTAGGCATGTATCTCAGTGGTCAAACACCCCTGGATTTAATCCCCCACAAAGGTTTGTGCTCCCTAAAGCTGTCAAGGATATTGAGCAGGGAGAGCCCAGGAACAGGAAGAACGGTTCCAGATTGAAGGGGATCCAATGAGAAAATGGGTATTTCTGGAGAGCAACAGGGAAAGACAGTGTTGGGAAAGCTGAGGTTTTGGATCAGAAGTTAGGGTGTTAGCATTGCTTTTCTGACTGAGAAACGCTATAATGATGCTAAAGAAGAGTGTTTTTGTCTTGGGAGTGTATATATAGTCACTTAATAATGTTTTCTCTGACAAGATGCAATTATGATAGTAATCCCATAAAGTTTTAAAGGAGAACTGAAAAATCTCTATAACCCAGTGATGTCTTGTACCACTATGCAAGTCATGTAAAGATTCATTTCTCAAGTGGGGCGCAGTGACACACACCTGTAATACCAGTTTTAGGAGGCTGAGACAGGAGGATTGCAGGATTAAGGCCATCTTTAGAAACTTAACAAGATCTTATTTCAATATTTAAAAACAAATTAAAAGCCGGGCGTGGTGGCGCACGCTTGTAATCCCAGCATTTGGGAGGCTGAGACCATAGGATCACAGTTCATGGACAGCCTCAGCTACTTAGTGAGGCCCTTTGCAATTCAGCGAGACCCTGTTTCAAACTAAAAAGAGTAAAAAATTGGGCAGGAGGTGTAGCTCAGAGGTCAAATGCCTCTGGGTTCCATCCCCAGACCTGTAAAAATAAATAAATAAATAAATAAATAAATAAATAAATAAATAAATAGGGCTGGGAATGTAGCTCAGTGGTAGAACACCCCTGGGTTGCATCCCCAGTACTAAAAAAAAAAATCCATTTCTCAGAAGGTACCCCGGTAGTTAAGTGATGTGTGAGTATACTGAAGTCTTTAGGAGTCATGGGCCATGGTGACAGAAAAAAGACTGTAGGTGTTAATTTGATCCATTTCTTTTTCTTTCTGTGTATATGTATATAAACACACATGTGTTTGAGGAAATAAAAATGTGGACTTTATAAACATATTTATAGATATGTTTTATAAATAAATATCCGTTTATATGCATATATGTATGTGTCACATTCATCTTTGTATATATTTACATATGTATGCACATATATGTATCTGTGTGTGTGTGTAGATAAATACATCTATTTCTTTCTCTCTAAAAGGTTAATAGTTGATAATTGGGGAAATTGGGTAAAGGGAATACACTTCTTGCAACTTTCTGGAAGTTTAAAACTCTTTTTTTTTTGGTGGTACTGGGGTTCCTGGAAACCCTTTGACCTCCAGGCTACACTCCCAGACCTATTTTATATTTTTATTTGGAAACAGGGTCTCTTAAGCCAGCAAGGCTTGACTTCGAACCAGTGCAATTCTCCTATCTCCGCCTCCCAAGCACGGGGATTACAAGCGTGCACCACCATGCCGGGCACTTAAAACTCTTCAACTTTGTTTGTCTGTGAGATTCAGTAGTACAGTTGAAATTCATGAGCAGCACTGGTTCCCACAGCGCTGTCTGTCGAGTGCTTCTCCTGTGCAAAGCGGCCGCCCACCTGCCCTGGTGCTGCTCCTGTGTCGGGTGCTGCGGGAGCCCATCCATCCTGCTAGGCTGAGAGTGGAGACCGTTCTGCTTGCTCCTATGGGCAGGACCTCTCCACACTCCAGGGAAACCTAGAGATGCTCTTTTAAAGAATCACCAGGTTTCCCTGAAGATCTGTATACATCATCTTCTCTCTTCTGGGCTGTGGCAGAGACATGTGTTCTTCAGAACAATCCAGCTTTCCATCGTGCAGAGCCTCTTGCTCATGTGTCTGAGGCAAACACATGTTTCCTGGGCTGGAAACCAGGTCTCTCTGTCCTCATTATTGTATCTTCTGAATATCAGGGCTGGCAGAGGTGAGCCACACCTGTAAGAGGCTCTGCTGCCTGTTTAATCCTCCTGCTGGTGGAGAAAGACAGACACATCTCTAAGAGGTGTCCCTGCAAGGGCTTAGTAGGAAATCAGTCTGTCTTTGTCCCCACTCTCTCCTGTCTGGGTTGGCCTTGTTCTTGAGCTAGACCTCCCCCTGGCTGCCCTGCCAGTGACCCCACCTGACCTTGGCAAGCCAGCCTCCCCCAGCATCACACACACACACACACACACACACACACACACACACACACGCTGGGGAGGTGTGGGTGGCAGAGAGGTGTTTCAGAGACACTCAGCTAAAGAGTTCTTTCCCCACAGAGTAGACATTGTGGTTTTGTTGGAATCACATTCAGGTTTATGTGCATTTGGTTTTATGAAAAATTCAGGGCCTTTTGCCCATGAATGTAATGAGTTGACCCAGCTCAGCCACAAATGACATTTTGGCTAGAGATAAGCTCCTGTAGTGAACAGGATGATCCCCTGTCCAACTGTCAAGGCTCAAGGGGACAGGGTGGTAGGAAGGAAGAATCCTGGCATCCTGGGTTTTATTGTTGCTCTGCCACTAAGAAGCTGTGTGACCAAAGATGGTCAGTTTCCCTCTCTGTGCCTCCATTTTCTCACCTCTGAGACGGATAGGGGTGGAACAGATGACCTTCCAAAGCCCTCCCAGCTTCCACATAAAGGGTGAGTGGAGGATCACCTGTCATTTCCAGGACCTGGTATAAATGACAAATGTGGAGCCCCATTTGCCTTAACAGCTAGGGTGCCTGGGAGCTGTATGGATTCTCTGTGTCTCCACTACTGGGCCTCCGATCACACTTGGTGGAATGTCTGCCTGAGTGGAAGGAATGGAGGCTTTGCAGTTACAGACTCAGTCTTAAACCTTGGGCCTGGGCAGGTGCAATCGGGGGTTACCCATCGCTCTGCTCATGTGTAAGATGGGGAAAATCACACCCACCTGGCGGGAAGGTTGTGAGAAATAAAGATAGACACACAGGACAGAGATGGGAGTTCAAGAAACAGCATCCCTGGTGTTGCTGGGTACCATGGATCCTCATTCCATCTAATTCTGTCTAAAACAGGGTTTCATGGAGCTGTGGCTTTCAAAGGCAAAGTTATGCTAGAGAAAGAGTCAGATTCAAAATAGATTTTCTCCCCTCCTCCAAAAAAAGCAGTCACGAGAGCATTTTTTTTTTTTTTTTTTTTTTTTTTTTTTTTTTTTTACAACCAGTGCATCTGCAGTACCCTGCTTCCTGGGAAACACGCTCTACCATTTGGGAAGTCTTTTCATTCTCAGCTGAAAGCGAACTCCTGGGCCTGTTCCTCTTTTCTCTCAGTCTCCATCCTCACACCCTTTTCTCTCGTCTCCCAGGCCTTCCTCTCCATTCACGCTGCAGCTATATTTGTTCTTCTTTGCTCTTGTGTCCACATGTGTGGATTTTCTCAGATCTTGTGCAGCCAAAGAGGCCCAGCCTTTCTGGGGCCTTTCCGCCCCCAGTTAGTAGTGTTCTCAGCAGAGGGCCGTTGCCACTGGCATGGGACATCGTTCAGCCATGCATTCATTCATTCCCTCACACTCTTATCACCATTTGAGTACCTACTATGTGTTAGTCATGGAGCCAGATGCTGGGAATTCAGACATGAAGGTTGGGCGTTGAGGAGCTCAAGAACTGGTAGGGGAAGATGTAAGGGAATAGAACGTGTCAAATACAACAAAGTAGATATCTTTATAAAGATCTTGGAGATACCTGGCATGGTGGCTCACGCTTGTAATCCCAGCATTCGGGAGGCTGAGACCTGGAGGATCGTGGTTCGCGGACAGCCTCAGCTACTTAGTGAGGTTCTCTGCAACTCAGTGAGTCCCGGTTTCAAAACAAAGAATAAAAAATAGGGCAGGGGGTGTAGCTTGGAGGTAAAATGCCCCTGGGTTCCATCCTCAGACTCGCAAAAAAAGAAAGAAAAAAAGATTTTGGAGGGGGAGGAGAGAGAATGACTCACGTGGTTCAGTTTCTACCCGGATGTGCCAGAGAAGACAACATTTGAGTTGGGTATTGAAAGGTGAGTACATTTTTTAGGAAAAGATATGTTCATCTGGAAGGACTCCTGGGACCTCATCACTGCTTTACAATCCTTTAACTGTCTCTGGTCAGTTTCCTGAAATATTTGTCTTAAGAGCTCATGGATGGAACTCTAGCTTCACAAGTCCTGTAGGTCTCAGCACACAATCTGCCCTCTTGCTCAGGCAGGATGACAATGTCTAAAGATGAGGTCCCTTCCCTCCCTCTCTCTCTCTCTTTCTTTCTCTCTCTGGGATTGAACACAGGGGCATTCTGTCTGCAAGAAACACTCCCAAACCTTTTTAATTTTTAAAACAGGATCTCACTAAATTGCTGAGGGTTTCACTAGGTTGCTAAGGCTGGTCCCATACCTGTGATCCTCCTGTCTCAGCCTTCCAAGTGCTGGGATCACAGGCATGCACGATACGTCCAGATCACCTTGTCTTTTTATTTTAATTCTGTGATTCTTCACTGCTAATCTTTTCTTGTCTCTCGGAGGAAGACTCTGTCCACAGGCAGCCCTTCCTCCAGGAGCCAGATCCCATCCCACCTCCTTGAGAGACTTGCTTATTAAGTCTCAGCTTCAGAATCTTCTACTTTCCAGTCCCGTTCCCTCTGTTAACAAACAAGTTCCAGTCTTGCACAACCTAAAAACAAACTGAGCCTCTTTTGAACCTGCTATCCCCTCAAGCTCTTGAGAGACTGCCCGCCTTCTTTTTGCTAACCTGTTCTTTCTGCCATTATATTCTCCCTACTCCTTCACGTCTTACCTTCTAATGGGTTGGCTTCTATCCTCTCTTGGCCGCCAAGTCTCATCTTCCAAAAGTCAACAGACCTCTGGATCGACAAACCCACTGGCCCATCTCCTGCCCGCATACACACCCTCTTTTGTATTGCTTAAATCCTCAAAGTGTTATAATTCTACAACAATCCACTGGGCTTCTAAGTATCACGCTCCCAGCTTCTTTGTTCACCTGCCTGCTTCCTCAGCAGCCCCTCCTCTCATATCACAGACCCTTCCCCTCAGGCTGCATTGCCTGTTGGCCTCTGCTGCCCATTCCCAAGCCCTGCCCGAGGTGCCTCAGCTTCTCCCAGCCTCATGCTTGCATTTCCAACCATGGCCTGAACCCAGACTCAGGGTTCAGAGGCTGTTTATTCCTTAAATCCTCTCTCTCCCTTGCCCCATTTCCAATTAGTTACCACAGCATAGACTGTGTTACTCTGAAACCATTCCTGCCATCTTATGTTATTATGAAAGTAAATGGTTTTACCTTCCCCCTGGACTTCCATGAATGCCTGATCATACATTTTCATCTATTCTTAACCCACGTGAACTCATCTTTCTAAAGCTTCACTCTGATGGTGTCATAATCTCTTGCCTTTCTGTATTACCCACATTTGTCTCTGAATAGTACTTTTCCTTTATTTTTTATTTTCTTCTCTTCCTTCCATCCTTCCTTCCTTCTTCTTTTCTTGTACTAGAAATTAAACCCAGGAATATTCTGTCTCTGAGTTGTACCTCCAGCCATTTTTATTTTGAAACAGGGTGTCACTAAATTGCTGAGGTTGGTCTTGAACCTGCGATCCCCTAGTCTCAACCTTCCAAGTACTGGGCTTAGAGGCATGTGCCACCATGCCCGGCTATTTTAAAGACAGCACCTGATTTTCTATTCACGTCAACAAATCCTCACTCGGTAACTAGCAAGTCTGAGTCTTTCTATGAGGATCTATAGAAGTAAGAAGAGGAAGATACAGTCTTCGCCTTCAAGGAATAGAATCTAACTTTAAGAGAAGAGTATGCTAGGATAAGGCTGAGAATGAAGATCCAAGAAGAGGAACAATGATACTTTCCTAAGAAAGATGATGGTGCATGTATGCATGCATGTACATGCATATGTGTGCATGTGTGTGCGTGTGTGTGTGTGTGAGAGAGAGAGAGAGAGAGAAAGGGAGGGAGAGAGAGAGAGGGAGGGAGAGAGAGAGAGAGAGAGAGAGAGAGAGAGAGAGAGAGAGAGAGAGAGAGAGGTGTCTAAGATTGTGAAAAATAGGATTGTGAAAAATAGGAGGATTTGAAAAGGGAGAAATCAGAACAGAACTTCTCAGAAGAAAAAAATAATTGTCACGATGATGTAGAAATAGAGAAGTTCTGTGAATGTTTGAAAAAAAAAAGCAAGTTCTTTAGATCTGTTGGAGATAGAGGACTAGTGGATAGTTAATATATTTACTGAATGTATTCTAAAATCCATGTGTTTTTTTTTTTTTTTACAGAATATAGTAAATGGCATAGCTGATGACTTTGGCTTATGTTTCAACAAAAACATTTACTTGAGTTGAGTGTCGTGTATATTTGTTGGGTCACATACAAATATGAACACACACACACACACACACACACACACACACACACACACACCACAAGTGCAGAAAAAGACTATGCAGGGCAGTGTGGATAAACGGACCTTGCTCTTGAGAATACACCGGCTCTTGAGAGAAGGGGAAAAGGCCAATAAGCAATTGCAAGTTTATATGGTGAACACAATTAGTACAAGTCAAGTTGTTTGCACTGCCTAAGGCAGCCTAGAGGAAGGAAGGGAAATTAATCTGGCAAGGAAAGCTGTATAAGGGAGCATTTGATTTAGGCCTTAAAGAAGAAGCATGGATCTGTCAGCAGAAAGGGGGAAATCAGGGTGTTTCAGGAAAAGGGAAAAGGAAGAAAGGCATGTATGTGGAATTTTTATGGGAGGGGTGGTAGCAAGGGAAAATGAGTTCTAGAAGGGGAAGTTGTATTAGGGGGCAGAGCAGTGGCTCTTCGTGGGGATGGTTTTATCCCCTGGTGGCTCTTTTTGGGATGATTTTGCTCCCCAGGAATATTTGGCAGTATCTCCAGATATTTTTCAATTGTCACAACCTCAGAAGGAAGGGGTGTGCCAATGGTATCTAGTGGGTAGAGGATAGAGTCTACTAAATATCTTAGCATACACAGGATGGCTTCCTAGAACCAATAATTATCCCATTCAAAATGTTAATAGTGCCAAGGTTCAGAAACCCTGGGGTGGAGAATGGTAGTTCTAGAAAACAGCAGCAGATGAGGTCAGAAAGATAGATTGTTGTTAATTTTCAAAAGGTATTAAAAGCCATATAACAGAAGCTTCTAGAAAGGTAAGAATTTTATGTTTATTAATTAATATTTATTTATTTATTTATTTTTTGCAGTACTATAGATTGAACCCAGGGCCATTCTACCTCTGAGCTATACCTGCAGCCCTATTTTTTATTCTTTATTTTGAAAAAGGGTCTCATTGAGTTGCAAAGGGCCTCACTAAGTAGCTGAGGCTGTCCGCGAACCGCAATCCTCCTATCTCAGCCTCCCAAATGCTGGGATTGCAAGCGTGTGCCACCATGCCCGGCTTCATCCTCAGTTCTTATTTCCGAATTAATAAGAACGTGGCTCCAAGTCTATGGCTTCATTACACCGTAGCATCTTGTCACTATTTGAAATCATCTGCCTACAGCTGTGATCGTGTCTTCTTATCTGGTACCCCAGCATCTTCCATGACAGATTTTATAAGAATAGGCAGCAATAAATACTGGCTTAAAGAGAAAGCTTTCAGGAACACACGTTTCCTCACTGAGAACTGTGTTCCTTGGTGTGTGTCCATGTACTTAAGTGTTCTTGTGAGTGTATAGGATAGAGTGTTTTGGAAATGTTGGGTGTACAGGGACTATTTTTCTTGAACATTTTAGTCTCCAAAGCCAACACTTTGAAGATTCCAGTAATAACTTCTTGGGTAGAAGAGATGGCCCCTGGTTCACAGCAGACACTGAGACGCGGCTTGGCTCCATCCCTCGGCACAGTGCTTGGTTGTTACATTCCAGTAGAGGCCCTGGCGACAGGAAGCACTGGTACCTTTTTCAGAAACTGGCCAAATCAGGCTCAGACTTGCTGGCAGCTCAGTGGAGGGACCTTGCTGATCTGTGCCCAGCTCTCAGGAGGGAACTGGCAAGAAAGAAAGCAAAACAAGCAACTGAATCTTTATACGCCTTATAAATTTGACTTGGAAATTCTGTCTCAAAGCTGGAAAAGGGTAGAAGTAATGATTTCATTTTCTTCAAGCCAGTTCTTGGGCATTTAATCTTTAATGTGGATAAAAGACATCCATTTTCTGATTATCAGCTCCCCCCATCCCCACTTTTTTTGTTTCAGATGAGCCATTTCCAGGGTCAGGTGATTCTCCTCCTTGAGAAATGAATTTAGGTTAGGCTCTTCCTGTCCAAAACAAAGCCTTCAGGTCATGTGACCTTCTTCCTCTTCTGGGGCCAAGCCTCAAAATCATGTGCTTCTACTTTGCCTGTGAGACATTTCTTTGATTATCTGCTCTCCTCTGCCAAAGATAAATCAATTCGTCTCCATTCTGTCTGGGTTTGTGGACCTGGGATTATTAGGTTCCTCATGGTGGCTTCTAACAAGCCAGAGAACTTCTAGACTGGTAATCTAGGTACAGCGTTCTTCTGCCCTCTGGTGGAAATATCAGGTTTGTGTAAGACAAAACTACTGATTTCTTAAGCAAATCAAACTAACTACAAATTATAGATTTTTTAAGGCTCACTGCTTGCTAGTAACTACCCTTAAAGCCACTCGGTGACATTAAAATGTACATCAAAAAGTTACAAACAGCCGGGCGTGGTGGCACACACTTGAAATCCCTTCTCTTGGGAGATGAGACAGGAGGATCGCGCTGGTTCGTACCCAGCCGCGCTGGCTTAAGAGACCCTGTTTCCACATAAAAAAGTTAAAAAATAGGTCTGGGAGTGTGGCCCGTGGGAGTGTATCCCGGAGGTAGAAGGGCTTCCAGGAACCCCAGTACCACCAAAAAAAAAAAAAATAGTTACAAACAAAAGGTAATTAAATATATGGGGTTCCAATGGTTGTACTATGATTGACTTCTCAGCAGTTTTAGCTTTAATCTCACCTCTTTTTTATTTCCATTTGCTGGGAACTCATCTCTCATTTCTCTCTCCAAAGTCTTCAACCATTATTTCATGTATCTTGAGATAATTATAAGATTCTTGTAAGATTATCTTTGAACACTTCTGAAAAGTGAGAATCAACATTTGGCCCAGGAAATGGATGTATTCTTACACACTTCGTATTGTTGCCAGCCAGAAATAACTATTATTAATATCTTGGGGTTATTTTTACTCCACATCCAGATTTCCCTTTGCCCCTTCCACAACCTAAATTGCTATAGTATATACAACTTATAGTCTCTCTTATTCATTTAGTAAAATGTGAGTATTTCTCTTTACCATTTATTACTTATTTTAATTATATTATATTTATTTATTTATTTTTATTTATTTTTTGTGGTACCGGGGTTCTTGGAAGCCCTTCTACCTCGGGGCTACACTCCCAGACCTTCATATATATATATATTTTTTATTTTTTTATTTTAGTTGGAAACAGAGTCTCTTAAGCCAGCCCAGCTGGCTTCGAACCTGCGCAATCCTCCTGTCTCCGCCTCCCAAGCGCGAGGATTACAAGCGTGCGCCACCATGCCCGGCTTATATATTTAAAAAGTGACTGTGGCAGAGTCATTGTGCTGTCGAACACAATGCTTCCTTCTTCTTGAGTAGTCATCTAGACTCTTTCCCGCCTGGCTGCAGTGAGATGCAGCCAGTGGGTAAGCATGGATGTGATGAGCATCCTGCCTGAGCCAATGTGCTCAAGAGGCAGGCTGTCTCCTCTGTGAGACCTGCAGCCTATCGCAGGATGGATGCATTCTCCTCTGTTATCTGTTCCTCTTCTTCTTCCTATGGCAGGATGCAGATGATGACAAGGCTCTGGGAGATTCCAAAGTCACAGACTAAAAGGTGCCTACATTTTTGAATAATCATGTTTTGAATACAATGTGGATGAAATAAACCATTTGTTGTGTTTGAGCTACGATGTATTTTCAGAGTAGTTTGTTACAGATGTTTTTCCTGCCCCGCTTTTCAGCATATCATAATTTTAAAAAAGAAAAGTTTTCTATTACACTGCAGTAGATTGTTTAAAAAAAAAAAAATGAGCTGGGCGTGGTGGCGCACTCTTGTAATCCCCGCGCTTGGGAGGCAGAGACAGGAGGATCGCGCAGGTTCGAAGCCAGCCACGCATGCTGGCTTCGGAGACCCTGTTTCCAAATAAAAATGTAAAAATAGGTCTGGGAGTGTAGCCCAGAGGTAGAAGGGCTTCCAGGAACCCCAGTACCACCAAAAAAAAAAAAAAAAAAAAAAAAAAAAAGAACTCAGCCAGGCATGGTGGCAGACGCTTGTAATCCCAGTACTTGAGAGGCTGAGATCGGAGGATTGCAGGTTCTCGGTCAGCCTCAGCTACTTAGCGAGGCCCTCTGCAGCTTAGTAAAACCCTGTTTCAAAATAAAGAATAAAAAATAAGGCTAGGAAAGCTGGGGAGTATAGCTTGGGGGTAGAATGCCCTTGGGTTCCATACCCACTACCGAAAAAAAAAAAAAAAAAAAAAGACTCCAATGATCACAATTTCCAAGATGTGGTATTTATGGGTAGCATGTATTGAACCCTAGCAATCTTCATACTTTTTTTTTTTGTGGTACTAGGGTTCCTGGAAGCCCTTCTACTTCCGGGCTACACTCCCAGACCTATTTTGTATACTTTTAAAATTTGGAAACAGGGTCCCTTAAGCCAGCGCGCTGGCTTCAAACCTGCACGATCCTCCTGTCTCTGCCTCCCAAGCGCGGGGATTACAAAGGTGCACCACCACGCCCAGCCTATCTTCATACATTTTAAAATGTTGCTATTGTAAATGACAGTGATGAGCATCCTTATCCTGGATTCCTTGTCCATCAAAGGCTTTATGATACTGAAATTGTTTAAGTTAGGAAATCAAATAAGAAGTCCTATCTCTTTATTTTGGTGCCCAAATCAGTTCTCTGGCTCCTATAATGTAGTTGAAGTAATATTTTCATAACCTGTGCTCTATTTCCTCCCATGCAAGACTGTGTACTTGTCCGTCTGAAACAAACCAGTATCTGACTGTAGTGTAGTCTGAGAGGTGATGGGAAGTGGCTGGGGTGGGTGTTGAGGTCATTAGAAGGTCATTACACCGGTCTGCTCAGACACAGGAGGGCAGGCTATGCCCAGAACATAGCTTTCCTGGAATCCAACTAGATGGTCCTAATAAGGACCTTGGAATACCACGGCCCAGAGTCTTTCTTAACAGTTAATGCTCTGTCACATGTGAGATTTGTGAGACTGTGAATTCAGTTTGAGATGTAATTCAGCAACCCAGAGGACTGCATTTTTAGTCGAGGTCTGCTCTTGCAGCTATAAAAGAATAAGTGATTTTTTTAGGGCTATCATAGAAGCTCTGTGATTCTGACTCAGCCCTGTCATTTTCTCTCATCAGTTCTCCAGTGCACCATTGCTACAGCAAAGAACATCTTGTCCCCAATGGGCTTCAAAGGGTATTTCATTCCAAAAACCAGGGATGATGAAGCATGATGACACATTGCACCATGAATTCCTCTGGTCTCATTTCCCCTGATGAAGAGATTGCTATTGTGTTAAAAACAAAAACAAAAACAAAAACAAAATGAGCACCTAGCCAAACCAACCTCACAATCCCATGGTGAGGGGCTATTTCCTGGAACTACCTGGGGTTCCAAATAATGTATCAGTCAGAGCCCTTTAGTGAAACACAGTAAATACCATGTATTTCAGCAGAGAGAATTTAAGAAATATAAGAATTGGTTACATGGATGTCTAAAACTGAAACGCAAAAGCACAACACTGAAGTAACACAGAGATCACTGCACTTACAAGCCCTGAAGCTGGGGAAAGGCAAAGAACTTGGGCTTATAAGAATTTAGACTTTTAGAGGAAGGGACCTGCAGAACTGGCACTCAGATCTTGGAGAACATTGTCCAGGCTCTGAGAGTACTTGGGGTGGGGGCGGGGAGCACCTGCCTTCACTTGGGCTGTAAAGCTGCTGGGTGGCTATGTTAGGAACAAGGAAGCCAGGAATCAGCTCTCCTCCTGGACTACATCGCTCTCTAGTGGCCCATGTTGGTATAACATCCTTCTGGCAAAGAATGTAGTTTGCAGAATACAAGTCCCAGCATCACCAAGCAAAGTTTGAAACATGGGACTTAAGCAGAAAGGCTACAGGTAAATGGGCCAAAGTGTGTCTCTAAATATATTGGTGTGTGTACACATGTATACACAGATCTTAAGACTTTAGTGCATAGTATTTTGGCATTAATAAAAACGTTTCCCCATTATAACAGCAATATTTCTATTTTTATTTTTATTTTTTTTGAGCACCACAATTTATTTATTTATTTATTTATTTATTTTTATTGGTGCATTATATTCATACAACTTATTGGGGTAAAAACTTGTGTGTACAAACATGTACTCATCGCTGATTTAACCCCTACCCAATTCCCACCCCATTCCCTCCCCGTCCCTCCCTCCCTTGCTTGGCTTAGTGATTGACTTCAATATGTTTAAGTACATTTTGTGTTTTAGAGATTTTCCTCTTCCCCCTCCTTTCTCCTCCTTTAGGTTGTCTTGTTTGCTCCTTTATAGGATTTCCTCTTTCAAGAGTTCCTCCTATGACCCATTTCTCCCTAACTCTCACTTGTTAGGGAAAGCATCTGCTTTCTTATTTTTTGTGACTGACTAATCTCACTTAGCATAATGTCCTCCAGTTCCATTCATTTCCCTGAAAATGATGTAATTGAGTTGTTGTTTTTTTGATGGCTGAGTAAAATTCCATTGTGTACATATCCCACAGTTTTGTAATCCATTCATCTGTTGATGGACATCTTGGCTGGTTCCATAGTTTGGCAATGGTGAATTGTGCAGCTATGAACATAGATACTTTTAAATGAAAGATATAAATAAACTCATAGACGGGGAAAAAATCTATCCTATTGCTAGAAAAATTATCATTGTTAATACCTTTGTAAGGATTCTTCCAGACCTTTTCCTCAATGTGCGTGCGTGTGTGTGTGTGTGTGTGTGTGTGCACGTGTGTGTGTCCATATATTCTTGAATTGCCACCAAATGGGTGTCTGAGGAGGTCCTTCCAAAGAGGAAATGGGGCCTCAACTTTGTCCAGGCAGGTGCTTGACTTTCATCACAGAAAAGAATTAAGAATTTTAGGATGTGTCAGAAGGAAGGCACATGAAAAGATTTACTTTATTTTTGTAGTGCTGGGGATTGAACTCAGGGGAATTCTATTGCTAAGTTGATGTGAGCCTCACTAAGTTGCTGAGGCTGGCTTTAAACCTCTGATCCTCCTGTCTCAGCCCCCCCACCAAGTACTGGGATTAGAGGCATACACCACCATGCCTGGAAAAGATTTATTTAAGAACAGCAAACACATACACATCAAAAGCAGAATGTGCTGGGCACACTTGTAATACTAGCATTTGGGAGACAGAGACGGGAGAATCATGGTTTGTGGACAGCCTCGGCTACTTAGTGAAGCCCTTTGCAACTCTGTGAGACCCTGTTTCAAAATAAAGAATAAAAAAAAATAGGGCTGGGGGTGTAGCTCAGAGGTAAAATGCCCCTGGGTTCCATCCCCAGTACTGAAAAAGAAAAAAAAAAAAAAAAAAAAAAAAGCAGAATATGAGCACATCTTGCCTCTCAGAAAAGATAAGAGTAGTGAGATGCTCAGGATTGAACTCTCTGAATTATATATATATATATATTCATCCCCCCCATTGGAAGAAATATGCAAATTTCCAGGCAAGCTTCTTTTAAAATTAAGCTCTGTAAAAATTGTTCTATATTCGCAGTTCAGAATGTTTATTTTTGGCTGGGTGTGGTGGCACACGCTTGTAATCCCTGTGCTTGGGAGGCAGAGACAGGAGGATCATGCTGGTTCAAAGCCAGCCTTGCGCAGGTTCAAAGCCAGCCTCCCTGGCTTAAGAGACCCTGTTTCCAAATAAAAATATAAAATGTGTCTGGGAGTGTAGTCTGGAGGTAGAAGGGTTTCCAGGAACCCCAGTACCACCAAAAAAAAAAAAAAAAAAAAAAAGAATGTTTCTTTTTGGCCAAATAGTGTAGCCACAAATCATTTATGGGTACATCGTTTGCTCTTTGAATCTGGTGGCATTTAATTTAATTATGTTTTGCTGTAGTTGACCTGTTATAAGCATATGCTGGAGGCTTTGTTTAACTAAAGGAATTAGTCGTACTCTTGATCTGGATCTCCATTTACTAAGGAGCTCTGTCTCTCTCTAAGCTCCCACCTATCTCACTAGAAGATTTCCTGTGAACTGCTTCTAGGCATTCCACACCTTGAGCACTTCAATTCTACTTTTATGTATTTGTTTATGCACTCGACTTTGAAGGATTTTGTGGGCGAAAAAGAATTCCACTGCCAAAATGTTAGAAACCAACAGATTCATTATGCATTTTCAGTTTTTTTCATTACGACAAGAAAGGATAACTTTGTATTTAAATTTTTGTGCGAAGTCCTAGTAACAAGGGACATCATGTTTTTTGCTTTGTCTATTTAATAATACCTCAAAATTATTGTAATTTTTATTTCTTACACTATTAATGAGGCAGGCAAGGTTTTATATAGTTAATGGTCATTTTGTGTCTGTGACTGTCTCTGCAGTCTAGAAAATTTAAAACGTGGCTGTAAAACCAAACTTCCTAGTGTATGTTAGCCTGTGTTCCTCCACATCCTTCAGTTCAAGGACGCTCTGCTTTCAATCTCCATCCCTCATTCAGAACACCATCTCCCTATCCTCCACGCTTGGTAATAATCTCAAATCGTCCCCACTCACAGCACAGAATCTATCATGATTAGGTTTCCCCATCATTCCATCACCGTACCCCAGACATATCCATATCTATCGTTGCCTTTAATTTTCTTCCTGGCTCATACACTAAGGGCTCTTCAATCTTAACGTCAACCCCTTTACATGAGCACTTGATTTCATCCTTGTATATCTCCATTGGTACCTAATGTGGTGCTTGGCAAACAGCAAGCGGTGAATCAAAAACTTGGTTGAATGAGTAATGGCCCTTGTCCATCAGTTCCCTTCTCCTGGGGCCTCTTTGGTATGTCCAGCTTCTCTTGCTCTTTCGGTTCCTTCTCCTTGGCTTGTGTATGTGATTACATAATTTCCCACCCAAGATGATCAGTTTTGTGAGTCACCTGGCCAAGTTATAGTATGTAATTATCCAATCAAACACCAATCTAAGTGCTGCTGTGAGGTGTTCTACAGATGTGATTAATATCTACAATTAGTTGACTTTATTTAAAGGAGATTATCCTGAACAATGTCATGAGTCTGATCCAATCAACTGAAAGGCCTTAAGTACAGAGCTTAGATTTCCCTGAGGACAAGAAGGAAGATTAATTCCCTCCGTAGCCTGCAGCTGCAGTTCCTGACTGATTTTCCAGTCTGATTTTATATATATATATATATATATATATATATATATATATATATATATATATATACACACACATATATACATATATATCTCATATTATATATCATACATTATATATATCATACATTATATATAACATATATATTATATATAATGTATATTTGTGGTACTGGGGTTTCTGAAAGCCCTTCTACCTCTGGGCTACACTCCCAAACCTATTTTATACATTTTTTAAAATTTAGAAACAGGTCTCTTAAGCCAGCGCGCGGCTGGCTTCGAACCTGGGCGATCCTCCTGTCTTTGCCTCCCAAGCACAAGGATTACAAGTGTGCGCCACCATGCCCGGCTATATTTTGAACTTTCCTTTTTAACTCACATATAGACAAGTTTCTTTAATAAATTCCTTTACATTCTTTGCAAAGTGGGACCCTGACTGATATACCATCCTTAAAATCTGAGCATAATAAAACAGTATTCTCTTGATTCTGCAGTTCTCCAGCAGCACATCAACTCTGTCTTCCCTTCTCAGGTAAGCTTCAAAGGGCATTATTTTATATTCATTGTTTCTACTCAATCACATTTGAGCTATCTATTCAACTGGTAAATTGGACATTATCTTTTAGAAAGTATATGTGCAATCTCAAATTTCAAGATTTATGTCATTCTTCCTACCATCTATCTAAATTTGTTCTTCTTAACAACATTTCTCAAACTCAAGGTGGAAATATGGAAGTCATCCTAGACATGTAAATATTGAAAAACTACATATATATGTACATACACACTCATATACACACAAGTGTGTGTGTGTGTGTTCATACTTTCTATCTCCATTACCAGTGCTAGAAGGCTTAGGATTACTTTTTTTTTTTTTTTTTTTTGCAGTACTAGGGATGGAACCCAGGGGCACTCTAACTCCAAACTACACTCCCAGCCCTATTTTTATTCTTTATTTTGAAACAGGGTCTTACTGAGTTGCAAAGGGCCTCACTAAGTAGCTGAGGCTGTCCTCAAACCACAAGCTTCCTTTCTCAGCCTTCCAAATGCTGGGATTACAAGCGTGTGCACCACGTCCGGCTTAGGATTTCATTATTTCTATCCTCAGCTTTTGTAATAGACTCCTACCTGGTCTTCATACCTCTAGCCTCTTCCTTTTCAAATCTGTTGTCAGTGCTTTTCCTCTGATGGGAGGTGACCAGACACAAACTGCCCTAAGACTCAACAAGTGACTCTTTTTTTATCACCTGCAGTAAGGGCACCTCAACCCAGACGATGATCACAAGAACCTTTAAACACACAAACACACACACACACACACATGCGCATGCACGCGCGCACACACACACACACACAACCCACAACCCTATTCACAGCTAATGAATAAAATTGTCTACAGTGGTAGCTGAACTTTCTATTTTTTAAAAATATCCAGGTAATCTGACGATCGGACAAATTTAAGAATCACAAGTCTTCAGAATAAAATCCAAATTCTGCCCATGATTTGATACTGGTACTTCCAGCTTCATCCCTCAGCACACATCAGGCTCCCACAATACTCACTCCAATTCTTCAAACTCAGGCTACTTAACACCTTTCAGGAATAGTCATCTTCTCTTAACTGTCTGAGGAATTCCTATTCATCCTTCAAGAACTCTATTCAAGCAGCATCTATTCTCTTATTCTGCCATTGAGCTATAAGATCAAGAGTACTTCTTTAAGTCACAAACCACTGAGGAGACATATAGACACACAAATACAATGTAGTGAGGTACATTCTGTGAGAGAGGCTGAAAAATGGTCACCCAAAGATGTTCACATTCTGATGTCCACATTTTGTAAATATGTTATCTTACATTGCAGAAGAGATTTTGTAGATGCAATTAAGGATTCCCAAGATGGGGAGATTTTCCTGATTATCTTGGTGGGCCCAGTGTCATCACAAGGGTGTCTTAAAGAGGAAGGTCTGCAGGAGGGAGAGGGAAAAGGAGCAGGGAGATTGGAGGTTACTATGTTGTTGGCTTTGAAGATGGAAGGTGAGGTCCTGAGCCAAGAAATGAAGGCAGCCAGCCACTAGAAGCTGAAAATTTACAAGCAAGGAAATTTTTCCTAAAACCCCCAGAAGGAAGCAGCCCTGCCAACTTTAGTCCTGTGATACTGAGTTTTGATTTCTGGCTTCTAGAAATACAACTGTGTGTTGTTTCAAGCCTCAAAATTTGTGGCAAATTGTTACAGCAGCAAGAGGAAACTAATATGCAGACAACATAGGTCACTGTGGTAATACATTAAATGGGCCTCTAGATTAAGTTATAGAGTGAGGATTGGGGTGTTCAGGAAGAATTACTAAAGATGATCACTGTGGTAATACAGTAAAGGGCCTCTAGATCAAGTTATAGAGCAAGGATAGAGGTGTTCAGGAAGAATTACTAAAGGTGATTGACCCTGCAGCTGGGGAAGGGAGACTGTTTCAGAGGGATGGTTCAGGTAGAGGAAGTATTATGTACAAAAACACACGGAGAGCATGGAAAGTCTTTCAGTAAGGCAACACTACTTCTGTTAGGGTATTAACATAAACAGTATTAATTACAGTAAGAATAAATGTTTATTGTTTGTATGCCAGGCACTGTTATGCACTTATAGCCCTGTGAGGTAATACCCATTTTCATTTTACCCATAGATAGTAAGGTCAGAAGGAGTTGAGAAGTTTCCTGAGATCAGAGGTAGTAAATTAGAATTAGAACTAGAACTAGAATCTGATTATAGCAGGAATCTTAAGTATATAAGTATGGGATCATCTGTGATTGAGGATTAAAGAACCACTGGTAAACTGGGTGTGGTGGAACAGGCCTGTGCTCCCAATACTTGGGAGGCTCAAAAGGAGGACTGTAGGTTCAGCCTCAGCAACTTAGTGGGACCTGTTTTAAAACAAAAAAATAAAAAGTTGGGGGTGTGGCTTGGAGGTTAGACTGCCCTTGATTCACTACCCAGTAACAAAACAAAAAGCAAAACACCTACAGCAATAAGAATCAGCAGAGTTTGGAATAGTATTTTGTCTTGAACATAGATGGAGAAGGGGGGGGGATGATGGTCAGAGGTCCTCCAGGTTTCTTTGATGTGATGGACTTATCTGATGGATGCTGTTATTTGAGGTATGATGGAGCATTCCTTCACTATTCAAAAGTGAACCCCTCCTTGGTTACAATCTCCACATCTTGTATAAACGTTATTTCAGTTCTTCCTTGCTCCTAATATATAAGGTGGAGTTGGGATTGGGCCTCAATTTCCACATCTGTACAAGGCCTGCAAGTAGTTCTAAACTTACTTAGTTGTGCCTCAAAATACCCTGAGGCACAGACCGGGGATTTCAGTTTCCTCACTCTGTTTCCAGAAATTCTGATTGAGCAGCACGGAGATAGTTCCACTAAAAAACTCTCTCCAAAAGATTAAAAAAAATTTTTTTTTTTTTTTTTATGGAACCCGGGGACATTCTACCTTCGAGCTACACCTCCAGCCTTTTTCTTTGAAACAGGGTCTTGCTAGGTTGCTGAATCTCACTGAATTGCTAAGGCTGGTCTCGAACTCGTGATCCTCCTGTCTCAACCTCCCAAATACTGGGATTACAGGCGTGCGCCTGCATATATCCTTTTGATATGCAGGATTTGGTAATAGGGCTGGAAGAGTGTCTGGGTCTTTCTCAGTCCACACTTAACTGTCCAATCCCAGGGTTCCGCCCCAGGCCCCGCCCCTCCGCCCCGCCCCGCCCCTCCTCCCACCCTCCCAGGCAGCTTCCTCTCGGCCGCTCCGCCGGTCTCGCCGCACCCCGCCCACCCCAGGCCCTCTCCGGCCCACGATGGCTGCCGACCGTCCGCTCGGCTCGGAGCCCTGGAACCGCGTGAGGATCCCCAAAGCCGGGAGCCGCAGCACGCTGACCGTGCGGGCCCCGGGCGCCGCCCTGGGTGAGCGAGGGTCGCGCGGAGGGCGGCGGCAGCGCACGCAGACGGGCCGGACTTCCGGGGCGCGGGGGCCGCTGGGAAGGCGCGCGGGGCGCGACGGGAGCTCCCGGGAGCGGCGGCCGGCGCAGGGTCGGGCGGGGCGGGGTCCGGCCGGAGCCCAGCTCGCGGGTCCGTGCGCTGCCGAGGTCCTCTTCCCGCTCACTCTTGGAGCTCACTCTTCCCGCGCCTGCCGGGAGCTGGCGCCGTCACCACCAATGGTGGCTTAAACCAATCTTCCTGGTCCTCCAGCTCCTTACTGTAAAAGGGAGCTTGTCTCCTGGGCGATAGATCGCAAGATGTAAATTAGAGCAGAGTGCGCTGTGAAATACGGTGCTTTATCAACATATTATTGCAGTAGGGTATAGTAGGTAGGAGTCTGGGGAAAATTTTTTTTGTACCTCAGCCCACTGTGTGTGTGAGAGAGAAAGATACTGAGGATGGAACCAGGGACCTTCTATCTCCGGGCTATACCTCCCGACCTATTTTATTTTTATTTAGAAGCAGGGTCTGGCTAAGTTGTGGAGAGCCTCACTAAGTTGCAGAGGCTGGATTTGAACCTGGGATCTCCTGTTTCAGCCTCCCCAAGTACTAGGATTACAAGCACGTGCCACCACGCCCTGTTTAGCTTACTTTTTAGTGGTATTAGGAAACTTCCTAAGGCTGTCTTGGGGAATGAGAGTTGATTCTATAGACACAGCATTTGAAACTCTGCCTGGTATTGGCAGATTGACACTCAAATGGTAGCAGTTATTAAAATTCAGTGCAACCTGGCAAATCACCATGCCCTCCCCATCTGTCCATTCTCCCAGTTTACAGGTTAATCTTCCTTCTTCCTCTATTAAAAATGTATTTAACAGGATTTCTATTAAGCAGGGGAAATTTATCATCTCACTCTTCATCCCAAAGATTGTTTCCAGATAGTTGAAACAGTAAGAGAACTCCACATGTTATGTAGAAACCTGCCCTTGTGTCCCCTTAAGAGACATAGCGTTAACTTCATCTATTTCACAGCTTTTCAGAATAGGAAACATCTGGGCACTGAAGTTCAGTTAGGCAGGCATTCATCAAATAATACAACTTCAGTGGCCATGGTGGTTTCTCTTTTCTGAGAACAGTGCCATAGGGGATTGGTTCCTGGAAACCCTTGTATACCAGAAGTCTGCAGATGCTCAGTCTTTATATAAAATGATGTAGCGTTTGCATATAACCTATACACATCCTTTAAACATCTCTAGTTATGATACCTAAACACAATGTTAACACTCTCTAGGGAATAATGACAAGGAAAATCTGTACATATTTAGTACAGGTGAACTTTTTCTCACCTTTTTTTCATATGAGGTTGGTTGAATCCCCAAATGTGGAGCCCATGGATAGGGAGGGCTGACTGCAGATTCTTGTCTTTCTTAAGATAATGTCCAAATACAGATTGTTTTCTTGTCTTTCTTAAGATAATGTCCAAATACAGGTTGTTTTTTTTTTTTTTTTTTTTTTTTTTTACTTTGAAGGCTGTGACTTTGTTCATTCTGTCTCATTTATGTGCATAGCAAAACAGAATTTAGAGAAGCAGAAAACATGTGCCCAGGTTGAAGGTACTTAGGTATAAGAGTACCTCAAATGACTGACTGCAAAGTATTCATTGTCATGGTAAAAATGCCATGTAAAAATATAAATTCTTGCCGGGCGTGGTGGCGCACGCTTGAAATCCCCACTCTTGGGAGGCGGAGACAGCTGGCTTAAGAGACCCCGTTTCCAAAAAATATATATAAATATAGGTCTGGGAGTGTAGCCTGGAGGTAGAACCCCAGTACCACCAAAAATAAATGAATAAATAAATAAATAAATAAATAAATAAATAAATAAATTCTTGCTTAACAGATATTAATGACTTCTTGGAGCTTTTATCATCTGTCACCATTTTCCAGCTTCTCATGTACTTAACTATCCTTCATTATGCTTGTATAGTTGAGGCTGATTATATTAGCTTTTTAAAAAAATTCCTTTAAAGTAAGTAAGATACTTCTTTTAGTATATTTTACTATAAGGTATTTAATATTTCTGCTTTAGACCTCTGCATCGCAGCTATAATTAAAGAATGCCATCTGGTCACACTGTCGCTGAAGAGCCAAACCTTAAATGCAGAAGTAGATGTGCTATGTGCAGTCCTTTACAGCAATCACAACAGAATGGGCCGCCACAAACCTCATCTGGCCCTCAAACAGGTGAGGAGGCTGCTCTGTGCTCCATAGCCAGCCTGTTACTCTGTGAAGGTGTAGATCATGCTGCCACTTGAAACCATTTTTAGAAATTACTATTGTTTGGAAGGAAATATATACATGTAGATTAATTCTTTCTCATTCATTCTTAGTGGGAAAGTAAAAATGTTCTTCATTATGTGTAATGTATGTAAACATTATCTTTGCTTGGTCAGAGATAAGTGATTTGATCAAGATAATGGTGTTGGACATTAAGAAACAATTTTATGAACATTATTTAAATTCTCAAACCAGAAAAAAAGAAAGTTATGGCTTATTGTGGGGTACATAATCAGCATGTTGGAGTAAATGGATGTATAACAAGTTTTTTGGTTTTTTTGGTGGTACTAGAGGTGGAACCCTTCTACCTCCGGGCTACACTCCCAGACCTATTTTATATTTTTATTTTGAAACAGGGTCTCTTAAGCCAGCGAGTCTGGCTTCGAACCTGCACAATCCTCCTGTCTCCACCTCCCAAGCGCGGGGATTACAAGCGTGCGCCACCACGCCCGGCATGTATAACAAGTTTTGATATAAAACTGTTGCATATAATTTCTGGAGCTTAAAATACAGTTGGGCCGTCTAGTTTGGATTACACAATAAAGTAGAGCCTCTTAAGCTGGGTCCCTTATGTGTGTAGTCGTTCATTCACTTTTTTAATTCTGTCAATAGTTTTTAGTAGTCCAGTGTGCTGCTATCATTGTTTGACAGAACCTCCTTACAAGTATTTTTTTACAAGTTTATTTGTTCCAGGCACTGTACTTGGTACTGGGTATATAGGAGTGAAACAGACAGACATGGTTTCTAACCTTGCAGGTTCATACTTTCTGGTTAATTTTCTACTTCCATTACATATGACAAAAAGAAGAGCCAGGTGTGGTGGCGTACACTTGTAATCCCAGCATTTGGGAGACTGAGACCGGAGGATCGTGGTTCGCGGACAGCCTCATCTACTTAGTGAGGCCCTTTGCAACTCAGTGAGACCCGGTTTCAAAATAAAGAATAAAAAATAGGGCAGGGGGTGTAACTCGGAGGTCAAATGCCCCTGGGTTCCATCCCCAGACCCGCAAAAAAAAAAAAAAAGACAAAAAGGATGAAGATTTGTTCATCAAAGAAATATCTGGGATCGTGTGGTCTTTTACTTTGTTTTCTTTCAAGGGTACCTTTTACCTGAGTCTCCTAATCCAAAAGCAAATTTGGTAACTCTTAGATTGAATGTATTTTTCCTCCTGGTTTCCAGGTTGTGAGTAATTACCCAGTCAAAAAATTTTTGTTGTTCTTTTGCCTCTGTTTCTTCCATTTATGTAGTCAACTGATAAGTCAGAGCTTTTTCTGCATCTCGTCTTGTCTTCAGTTCTGGCTGCCTATTCTTGTTTTAGACCTTGTTAACTTAGAGTTGTCTTATTGTCCTAACAGATGTTTCCTCATTTAGTCTTTTCCACCTCCTGGCATATTCTGTGTACCAAAAGCAGGTTGATTGTCTTAAAAATAACTGATGTTTAATAGTTTTCCATTGGGTCCCGAATAAAGACCAAGCTCCTGAGCTTGACGTATGCGATCTGCTGTGGTCTAGCCTCATCAGCCTTCTCCAGCATATCTCGTATTCCAACCAACCTGTGCTAAGGAATCTACTTGCTCACCATGTTTGTTTCCTCTTCTGAGTCCTTGATCTCCTCTAAGTTTAAAAACCTCAGCCTTTTCTTGTCTGTGGAAGGCTTTCTTGTCCTCTAAGACCCATTTTAATCCTTGGCAGTGATAATCTTCTTTCTAAGGTATAATATTAGTATTATTTATTTATTTTTTGTGGTAATGGGGGTTGAACCCAGGGGCTTTTCTACCTCTGGGCTATACTCCCAGACCTATTTTATACTTTATTTGGAAACAGGGTCTCAATAAGTTGTTGAGAGCCTCACTAAGTAGCTGAGGCGGGCTTTGAACCTGTGCGATCCTCTTGTCTCAGCCTCCCAAGCGCAAGGATTACAAGTGTGCGCCACCACACCCAGCCAAGGTGTAATATTAGTGCATATTATGGCAATCCTGTTTTAAGTTGCATTTTTGTGTTTTTGATTTTTTGCTATCTGGGCCTTCTTGTATTTCTCTTACTGTATTTAATACAGTCTGCATTGTGGTACAGCTACTGTGTATGCATTATGTTTTCTGTAACCCCTTGGTATGGAACATGTATCTTGCTATTGCAACTACTCTTGTTATCGTGACTGCTGCCTTGTATCTGCTTAACATTTCAATTTACAGAAAACATTCACATACTTTAAGATTTACTTTTTTCTGTTTTGCTATTTTTTATTTTTTCAAAAGCTAGGCACTAGAATTTAGCCTTTCTCTAACATTACCCCCAAATGGAGCAAATAATATATTTTTATTTTTCTTCTGTGGAGCACAGAAAATATATTTCTCTTCTTAGAGTATGTGAGAACTGTTTTTATGTTTTTTCTCTTGCCCAGGTTCTCAATTTTTTTTTTCTTGAACCATTGTTTATTTACTTGTTATCCAAGTACATTACCTTCTTGGTTTGTCCAGATTTAAAAATTAAAAAATGATAGGAGTTGGCCCCAGAGAATTTAAGGATTATTTCCTCCATAATTCTGGAAACTATGATGTTAATATAGAATTCATAACTTTGATTCAATTTTCAATAGTATGTATTTAGCTCTAGGAAGATACTGTTGTTACCCAGTATCAGTGCTCATCCACTTCTTTTCGTGTGTGTGTGTGTGTGTGTGTGTGTGTGTGTGTGTGTGTTGGGGTGTATGAACTCAAGGGCATTCTATCTCCAAGCGGTACCCCTAGCCCTATTTCATATTTTATTTGGAAACAGGATCTCATGAGATTGCTAAGAGCCTTGCTAAGTTTCTGAGGCTGGTCTTGAAACCTCCTGTTTCAGCCTCCTGTCTCAGCCTCCCAAGTACTGAGGTTACAGGCCTTGCACCATCATGTCCGGCTGTGTCCAGGTTTTTACATCCTCAAAGTGTGGTTACAGTCCCTTGTATGTGTGGTATTTCCTGATGACTATAGAATTCTTAGAGCATTTTGTAAATACATCACTTTTTTTTTTCTTGATAAAAAATGGTGTTGAATGCCAACTCAGTACTGTGCTAAGAACTGGGTATAATTGTGAATGAAATGGACAAAGTGTATTGTGGAACTAACAGTATAGTTTGGAGAGAAATACAGTGTATCAGTCAATCAGCCAATTAATGGTATGTCAGATGGTGGTAAGTGCTATGGAGAAAAATAAAGGATTGCAACTTTACATAAAATATATCTTTATTTTATCACCTAGTTAAATATTTTATGTCATTTTATTTTTATGACTAGAAATTGGGAAATGTCTCAAACCATTTTACATCCCAGCATGCCTTGCATGTAGCAGGTCTTTAGATAACATTAGTTCATTTACTAAGTCACTTTCCTCATCTCTGTGGCACTTATAGACTGTTTAAATTTAGTGGTTAATAATTTACTATATTGTTTTAGTAGCTTCACTATCATAAATTATATGCCTCAGAAAAATTATAATCTTGAGAATTATCATATACTCATTATAGCTTCTTTTTGGCTCTCTTTATAGGATCAAGCATGTTTTGACGTATAGTAATTTATTCCTTTTTTATTTTTGTGATGCTAGGGATTAAACTCAGGGCCTCATGCACGGTAAGCAAGTATTTTACCACTGAGCCACTTCTCCAGCCCAGTATAGTAATTTCTTAATCATTACTGTATTTGAGAAATTTGGGGGGCTAGATAAACTCCATATTTGTAGCCAGAAGCAATTCTGGTGGGCTTTGGATTTCTTTACCATTAGGTATTCAGTGGTATTTAGCATGTTTCCATACTCTGAAAATCTGATTTCTGTGCTCTCTTGGTCCTATTAGTGACTCCATCTGTATTATACTAACTATACTAATTTGAGCTGCTCTTTTCTTTCAGGTTGAACAATGTTTAAAACGTTTAAAAAACATGAATTTGGAAAGCTCAATTGAAGAGCTGTCTGAGTTGTTTTCTTCCAAGTAGGTGGTTCATTGTTTGTGATGTGGTAGGCAGGGAATTTGATGTCCTGTTGTGATCTCCCTTCGGATTTTCTCTCCTCGGTTTGGGATAGAGCGAATTATAAGTCAGCTGTACACATTTCTTTTAGTAAATGGCATCTGGTATCTGTGGCAATAGATCTCCCTCCATGGGAGGGTCTGGAGTAACATTGAAAATCAGGGTGATAGCCAGGTGTGGTGGTGCATGCTTATAATTCTGGGATTCGGGAGGCTGAGACAGGAGGATAGAGGTTCGCAGACAGCCTCAGCTATGTAGTGAGGCTCTTTGCAAATCAGTGAGACCCTGTTTCAAAATAAAGAATAAAAAATAGGGCTGGGGTTGTAGCTTGGATATAGAATACCCTTGGGTTCCACCCCCCCAAAAAAAAATTAGGGTGATAACAGTTATATTGAGACATCAGGGGTTGTCATTAAGTATAACTTCCTCAGATTGAGATTAAGGCAAGTCTTTACTTGAAAAGCACTATGGAAATGCTTTGTGTTTAAAATTGAAATTAATGTCCTTCTCTGTTTTTATCAAGTGAAAACCAGCCTGTAACTGCCAAAGTGTGTGTTATCCCCAGCCAGCCAGTGGTGGAGTTGGTGCTGATGAAAATTTTGGGAGCCTGCAAGTTATTATTACGCTTGTTGGACTGCTGCTGCAAGGCTTTTCTGTATCCTTGAATCTACTGAAATTCTTTCTTTAGAGAGAATTGTGTGGCCTTTTCTAACTCTTTCTTTTTTTCTTTTTCTTTTTCTTTTTCTTTTTTTTTTTTTTTTTGGTACTGGGGATGCATTCTACCTCTCATCTACACTCCTAGCCCTATTTTATGTTCTTTATTTTGAAACAGGGTTTCACTATGTTGTAGAGGGCCTCACTAAATAGCTGACTGAACCACGATCCTCCTGTCTCAGTCTCCCAAATGCTGGGGTTACAGGCATGCACCACCTTGCCGGCTTAACTGTTTATTTTGAAAGTTTAGGCTCTCTAGGCATTACAACCTCTGTGAATTCTTAAAATTTTGTTTCTTGGCCTCGTTTTCCCAGTAATTGCTATCTCTAGCCATTGTGAGACTCCCCTATCTCCATGTAGCATTAATTATCCTAAGAACATTGACAGCTAGAAATTCTTCATCTTAGAAACTAAATTGCTCTAGCAGTGTATATTACTGTATTTTTAAGTTTACATGACAGATGGATTTAAGGATATAATAACTTTAAGAAGATTCCTTTTACTTCCCCTTTCTTCTTTCCTAATTATACCTAGCAAAACCCAAATTAATTTAGTTGTTTTCCCACCTTAAATTGACTTTCCAGCTGGACTGTGAAACATCTAGGTTTACAAGAGTTCATTATTTTGAACCTTGTGATGATTGGGCTGGTGAGCAGATTATGGTATGTATATATCTTTGACATCCTTCATTTCTTTTATATTTCTCTACCTCAACCTAGGTTTGTTTCTCTTTCTTCCTTCCTTCCTTTCTTTCTTTCTTTCTTTCTTTCTTTCTTTCTTTCTTTCTTTCTTTCTTTCTTTCTTTCTTTCTTTCTTTTTTGTGGTACTAGGGTTTGAACCCACAGGCATTCTGTTTCCAAGCTAAACATCTAGCCCTATTTTTTATTCCTTATTTTGAAATAGGGCCTCACTCAGTTTCGGAGGGCCTTATGAAGTAGCTGAGGCTGGCCACGAACCTGTGATCCTCGTGTCTCAGACATCTAGGTACTGAGATTACAATCATATGCCACTATGTCAGGCTTCAACCTAGGTTTCTTTTTAGTAGTTTTCATTTCATATTGTTTTCCCATGGAATGCAGAAGGTGATACAGAGTTCCCTTTGTGTGATCTGTGGTAGATTGGGAAGCTATGTGCTGATGGTTCTGTCACAGGCATAGGCTTCCTTTCTGAAGCTTTGAGATCAGCCTAACACTAAATAACCAAACAAATGAATTCCTATGATTTAGGAACCAGAATAATAAGAAATTTATGGTAGTAATTATGTTGCAATGGACTATTTGAAAGGATCTTATTCCTGAGCTGCTTGTATCTTGATTCTTTTTGCCACTTGGTTTCTAATTTTTAATGGCAGTGAGAAATAAAATTTGACATTCTTTACATGCTCTAGAAATACCACTGTTTCTGAAGCATATTTAGTTGATATAAATAACATTTGGATTACTTGCAAACTACAGAGATATTTTCTTGCATTTTTTGTATATATTTTGAGATCTTTCTGACTTTGGAGATTTTAAAGCTTGCATTAATGTCTTTTTTCTTTTTTCTTTTTTGGTGGGTCTGGGGATGGAACCCAGGGGCATTTGACCTCTGAGTTACACCCTCTGCCCTATTTTTTATTCTTTATTTTGAAACAGGGCCCCACTGAGTTGCAGAGGGCCTCACTAAGTAGCTGAGACTGTCCGCGAACTGTGATCCTCTGGTCTCAGCCTCCCGAATGCATTGATGTCTTAACCTAGAGGGCTCATGTACTATCTCCATTCATCTTGCTGTTTATTTTGCTTAGTCTTAATCAGACATAATACCATTTTAGTTATTAATTATATTATTTAAAAATTTCCAAACTTTGTTGCTCTTTTCTATAATGAGAAAAGTTAGTTTTTGCCAATTACAACAATGATACATGCTTAAGAAACCAAAATAATATAAGAAATATGAAGGACCTGAAATTGGCGTCATCATAAAAAAAAAAACACTCATAAAGCTGGTATATGCATCCTTTGACATCCAGGTAGTACTTTGCTTTTTAGTAAAATTTTGTATTTGCATTTTTATGTTTAATCTGAATCTGATTTCTTGCAAATAACATGTAGTTTTTTTTAATCTATAGTAGTAGAACTTCATAGCTATTTACATTTAGTTTTTAATCTTATAGTTTATTTAACCTGTATTATAATTACTAGCTAACTCACGAGCTCCTTTTTCTTCCTAGGGTTCTCTATAAAAGTGTTTTAAGAAGGTTGATTTCTTTATATGAGCCATTGTTTGGACTGCTTCAAGAAGTCTCAAGTATTCAACCCATGCCTTATTTTAAAGGTTTTACCTTTCCTTCTGATATTACTGAATTTCTAGGACAGCCTTATCTTGACGCCTTTAGGGAAAAAATGCCTACAGCTTTTGCAGCTAAAGGAGTAACTAAGTTGCTAAATAAACTGTTTTTAACAAAAGTACAGTCACCATTGTCTAGTGAAGACTCTTTACTTAGAATTTCCAAAAATGCTAAACAAATGAAGATCAATATGCAGGATAATGTGGATCTTGGACAGCCAGTAAAGAACAAAAAAGTCTTCAAAGGTAATTAGCTTTGATATAGCACATATTCTAATTAAATGAAACTCTTGAAAGCATGATATATTTATGCATTGTTCAGAAATTCAGTATCCTACTTCTTAATGTTAACCCCCATTGAGTATGTTTAGAGAAGTATGGTTATACCTGTGCTTTCTAAGCTTGAGCACTTAAAGGTCTTCATTTTGTTTCTGTTCCTTCCTAGTTTGTTGCTTACTCTATTCCTTATTTAATTTTGAAGTAACTTGGCAAGAAACATGCACTTCAGAATTTGTTGGAGATTTAAAATTGTATTGCCTACATTTTTGTATCTGATTTTTCCTCTTCTACAGGAAAATCCACAGGATTTGATGTGAAAGCTTTCTGCAAACAGCTGAAAAACAAGGCAACTCAGGTTTGTCTGGCATAACTTAATATAGCTGTGCTTTGTGCTAATTTGTACAAGCTGCTACTTCCTAAGGACAGGGACTGAATCTTTTCTATTTATCCCCAATTCAAAGCCTGATACCTTCTAGGTTCTTGGTGTGTACTTCTGAACAAAAAAGGCAGGGTATTTTTAATGCATTAAGTTAATAGAATGCTTTCAGAAGTGTTTTAGCAGGAATTTGTGTAGAATTTTAAAGTGACCATAAAATCCATCATAGTACGGCTCATAGTGCAGTTTAAGAGTGGGTTTTGCAGTCAGATAGTTTGAATCTGAGTTTTGGTTTGTATTAGCTGTGTGACCTGTAAGTTCCCTGGCCTCTCAATATCCTTGTTTTGTAATAATAGCACGAACCTCAGAGGGTTGGAATAGTTTTAATGCATGTAAAGTGTTCAGCAGAGTCTACAGTATGGTAATTTAATTGGTGTTAGCTGTCATTGACAAATGTCATTATTTTTATGTCATCTGTATTTGTCCTGGGGCTTCTATTCTTTACTTCTTGTTGAGGTTCAAGCTTTAACATGATTCCTCTTATTAGTGCCTATAAATCTTGTTTCTTCCTGACTTAACAACAGATAAGTACGTCAGCATCACCCTTTTTTCACCCAGTAACTACTTGACTTTTATTGCATTTTGCAAACTTCTTCTGGTTTCTTTTGTGAGTTATTTCTTCCATTCTATTTAATACCCCTTAATAATTTCTAGTAAGTCTCAATTCTTTCTTGAACTTTTTACAGGGACTCCAGCTTCTACAGTTATACTTTGCCCAATTCATGAGTCCAAAGAGAGGAAGAATAATAATAGCTAGTATTTTCTGTACCTGACATTATTCTAAATATTATATGATTAATTCATGTAATCTTAGCAAAGCTCTGGGAGGTGGTTAGATTCTCTTATTACTATTTTTGTATTTCAGATGAGAAAATTGGAGGAGGGGTTTGGGGAAGGGCTAAATGAGTGATGTGTGCATGTACGCCTCTACCGTCTTGTACTCCATTAAGATGTATGACTACAGCTGGGTGTGGTGGCACATGCTTATAATCCCAGCATTTGGGAGAGGAGACTGGAGGATTACTATTCCCGGACAGCCTCAGCTACTTAGCCAGGCCCTTTGCAACTCAGTGAGACCCTGTTTCAAAAAATAAAAAGACTAAAATACAGGGCTGGGGGTGTAGCTCGGAGGTAGAATGCCCTGGGTTCCATCCCTAGTAACAAACACACACACACACACACACACACACACACACACACACACACACACACAAAGTATGACTATGATGCACCAATTAAAAAAGGCTAAGAAACTTGTATAGGCCATACAGTAAATAAGTGGCAGAGCTGGGATTTAAATGTGGCACTATGGTTTCTTTACTATTATACCAGTCTCTAAAATCACTTTTTCAGCTGGGCCTGATGGCGCACACTTGTAATCCCCGTGCTTGGGAGGCAGAGACAGGAGGATCGTGCAGGTTCGAAGCCAGCCTCGCTGGCTTAAGAGACCCTGTTTCAAAATAAATATAAAATAGGTCTGGGACTGTAGCTCAGAGGTAGAAGGGTTCCATCCCCAGTACCATCAAATAAATAAATAAGATAAAATCACTTTTTCAGTTCTGTGTCTCAAGTAGAACTGTGGTGCTTGGTGATCCTTGTAACTTTGCAGCCTTTCCACCTGCTTGTAGATAAGCTGTTTTTTTTTAAAGGGGGGGGAATATGGGGTCTGATCCCAGGGGCATTCTACTTCTGAGCTACAACTCCAGCCCCATTTAATTAATTAACTAATTAATTAATTTTTTGCAGTTCTGGGGGTGGAACCCAGGGGCATTCTACCTCTGAGCTATACCCCCTACCCTATTTTTTATTCTTTATTTTGAAACCGGCTCTCACTGAGTTGCAGAGGGCCTCACTAAGTAGCTGAGGCTGTCCGTGAACCACGTTCCTCCCGTCTCAGCCTCCTGAATGCTGGGATTACAAGCATGCACCACCACGCCCGGCCAGCCCCATTTATGAGGGCCTCTCTAAGTTGCTGAGGCTATCTTTGAACCTGTGATCCTCCTGTCTTAGCCTCTAAGTACTAGGATTACAGGTACTCAGCTCTTGATAAGATGGTTTTGAAGCCATTTGGTTGGCATTCATCTTATTCAAGAATAATCACTACTGTAATTTTAGTAATTGGCACTAATTTGCTCAGTTTACTTTTAAGGCAAACTTCGTTTATTGACCACCGAACAAAACATTGATAGGCTTCTACTTTTACATTTTTCTGTTTCTTTTTTAAGTTCTTGAGTGTGAGAAGTTAGGAAAGGTAAGCTTTGAATGGTAGGTGACATATTTTCATAAAGAAATAATAATTGCCAAGCTTGACTTGGTATAAAAAGATGGGATTGAAGAAATCAAGGTGCCTTGTTAGGAAATGGTTAGTGGAATTGAAAATGTAGCTCACTTAAGCAATTGTAACATGTTCAGCATATGTTCACTAATCAGTATATAGGCCTGCTCTACTGAATACTTGGCAGGGCCCTCAAGTGTTTTCAGTAACATTTATGACCCAGTCTTTGAGGAAGGTTACTCAGGGGATAGGAATAAGTGAAAAACATGTAGGCCAGCGCTGGGGCAGTTAAAGGCCACCAGTGATGATGTTCCCCACTGTTAAGCTTTGACCAGTATTTAATCATTTGGAGTTTTATTATTGTTTGTTTGTTAGGCATGTGTGTCAAGCCAGGTATAGTGGCACACATTTGTAATCCCAGTACTTTGGGAGGCAGAAATAGGATTGCAGGTTTGAGGCTAACCTTAGCAACTAAGCCAGACCTTGTTTCAAATGAAAAATAAAAATGCCTGGGGGTGTAGCTCAGAGGTCAAATGTCCCTGGGATCAATCTTCAGTACCACAAAAATACATAAATAAATGTTGGAAGATTTATATTGAATTTCCTGTTTCTATTAATTCAACTGCCAATGGGACCTGTCTTGGTACCAAGGGGGTGGATAAAAAATTAAGTTTTTTAAGATAAAAGGAAAGTTCAGTAAACTATTTTCCTTCTTTTTAACAAGACCAATCCCAATCATTTTAAACTTTTTTTTTTTTTTTGGTACTGGGAATTGAACATAAGGGCATTCTAACTCTGAGCTACAACTCTGGCCCTTTTAATTTTAATTTTGAAATAGGGTCTTGCTTTGGCACACGCTTGTAATCCCAGCATTTGGGAGGCTGAGACAGGAGGATCAGGGTTTGTGGACAGCCTCAGCTACTTAGTGAGACCCTTTGCAACTCAGTGAGACCCTGTTTCAAAAAAAAAAAAAAAAGCTAAAAAATAAGGCTGGGGGTGTAGCTTGGAAGTAGAAAGCCCGTGGGTTCCATCCCCAGTACTGCCCAAAAAAAAAAAAAAAAAAAAAAGAAAAGAAGAAATAGAGTGTTTTTAGTTGCTGAGCCTGATGATCTTCCTGTGTCTGCTTCCCAAGAACTGGGATTACAGGAGTGCCCCACCATGTCTAGCTGTTTTAAACTGTTGGAGACAGCATTCTTTCTTGTCATATGAGTAAGTCATTAACATATTCAATATTCTTTTCACCTTTCAGGAAGCCAACTCTGAGTTCATATATTCTCCTCAATCCAAACTGAAGACAACCACACATTCTTCTCAGAAGGTGATAAAAACTCCTCATGCCAAAAGTTTTGTGCAAAAGTTCCGAGAGGCCAAGACTTTCCTACAGCTTTCAGAAGAAATCCAAATGGCAGTTATATGGTGCAGGAGCAAAAAACTCAAGGCCCAAGCTACCTTTCTTGGTAACAAACTCCTTAAAAGTAACCGGTTTAAACATCTGGAAGCTCAAGGTTATAGGTAACTATATTAAAAAAAAAATTACATTCCTTTCAATTCTGTTCAAACCTCCTTTCTTTAAAATGGGATGTTTCAGCAGGCCTGGTAGTGCTAAAAGTGAGATATACTCAAACTGCAATCTCAGTTGCTGCTTTTTTTTTTATAGGCACAGTTATAACATTGGAAGAAAGAAGGCATACTTGGGTTAATAGGACCTATTTATTTATGCTTCTTAGCAGTCCCATAAGTTCATTGAGGAAACATTAAAAATGTAGTGTGCTAAGTCTGGGGCTCACAGTCATATGAGATAAACTAGTCCTGAGTGCATTCATGCTCTGTCAAGAGAGGTGGCCCTTCTGCAGACAGCATCAGTACAGCGAGATGAGGGTGTGAACAGAAGCAGGTGCCCGCTGCCTCCAGGCCCTCACAGGCTGCTAGGATCCAGGTCAAGTTTGATGTTCACAGGAGTTACACTCTCTACATACTGATGTCTTCCTTTTTTTGTGATTCTTACACTCATAGAACTGTTTAGGATTGTGGGCCAATACTGTAAGAAGCATTACATGAGGATATACATACATACAAACATATACATTGTGTGTGTGTGTGTTATTTGAACGGAACTCAAGGGCATTCTACCTCTGAGCTATACCCCCAGCCCTTTTATTTTGAAACAGAGTCTGAGTTGCAAAGGGCCTAAGTTACTGAGGCTGGCTTGTGATCCTCCTGACTCAGCCTCCCAATTAGGATTACAAGCATATGCCACCGTATCCAACTAAGGCTTTATATTTAGACTGAGGGAAGAAAAAAAAAAAAAAAGAGATGCCACTGGCAACAATTTGAGACACTAAAGACACTAACAGATAAAAAAAGATCCTTATTCCTTTTTTCACAGAAGCAGTCATCACTCTGACTAGTTCTTTATATACCCTTCAAGAAATAGTCTGCACAACTACTATATTTTCTTATAAGTAGTTATAGACCCATAGTTCAGGGTTTTATAGTGGGTTTCAGTGGATGAACCACCATAGCTATCTAAAATTTAGGTTTTATTTTAAAAATTATGGAACGATATACCTGATTTAAAAAAAATTGGCATGTAGTAGGGTTTTTTAATAGGTTTTGACAAAAAGCCATTGGAGAAGTTGTGGACAGTTTCTAGGGATGAACTGATGGAGGGATTTTTACAGTTGGGGTCTCCTGAAGGCCTATAATCATCTAAAGGGATTGCTTCTAGGGTTGGGAACTTAGTAAGACATTCCGGAATGTCTACTGACCTCCCCAGTTAAGGTTACAAGACAAGAAAATGGTTTGCAGACAGAAGTCTTAAGTACTCTATTATATGTAATGCCTCCTTAAATTTTTATACTTGTTTTAAAAGTAAGGAGAAGGAAGTGGTGTAGGAGTACAGACCTATATTAATCTTTTAAAATTTATCTGTCATAATGAGGCAGTTTGGCAAGGCACTTATGAACTGTGTGGTAGTGGCGCTCTTTTCCAAAGTGGAACACCTAAAACAGTCAGCTGTTTGAATTCTGAGTTTTCTAGATTCAAGGATGACATGGTATGAATCACACATTAAGTAGCTCAAGGCTTACAGTGTCTGCCTTGCCTTCTCATTTTTTTATAAACCCCCTCTTCATTTTTATTCCCTTTTCCTTGTCCATTTCTTGCCTCAACATGAAGTTTCTCACTCAGATACGAATGACTACATAATGGCAGATTTTAAAAGTTGTGCTGTTTCCCCTC
Organism: Muscardinus avellanarius; assembly: GCF_963383645.1. Taxonomy (NCBI): domain Eukaryota; kingdom Metazoa; phylum Chordata; class Mammalia; order Rodentia; family Gliridae; genus Muscardinus; species Muscardinus avellanarius. Next base: position 62,780,170 of record NC_137790.1, on the reverse strand, counting down.
CTCCACTCCTGCTTGGGTAGTCGGGTATGAGGGAGAACCCCTGGCTCTAGAGTACGGAGGTCTCACTAGTTCACCTGCCTTGCTAGGCAGCTGTAGGATTTTACTTTAAAGGCAAAATGGAGACATGTTTCTGAATCAGAGGGAAGTTATGCTCTGAAAACAGATTTGGGTTGAGACTCCTATTTCTTGATTTTTCATTAGGATTCTGAGGTTGAACACAAGACTTGTAAATAAGCCATGGAAACATATTAAAAGTGCTTGAGAGTTATTTTGCATATTAATGAGCTCAGATTTTTTTCTCTTTTAGTTTGTCAAAGAAACTAGAATGCATAAAAACATCTATTTGCAACTGCCTTCTACGAGGCTCAGGTGTCAAAACTTCAAAGCATCATCTGAGACAAAGAAGATCACAGAACACATTTCCACTGAGACAAAAGAAACCACAGAGAAAGTTGCAGTCAACTCTTTTAAAGGAAATTCAGCAGTTCTCTCAAGGGACTCCAAAGAGTGCTACAGATACCACTGCTAAGTGGAGACTATCACCCAGTACATTTCAGAGAACTGATCTCTGTCCTAAGAGCAAGCAGCTCTTGAGCAGCAGACTTTCAAATCCTGTCATACAAACTAAGGAGAAACAGATTCATGAAAATCTTACAAGAAGAAATGAAAATAAAACTGACTCGTGGAGGAAGATGCACATATACAAACACAATGCTTCAGGACCCATTAAGGAGACAGATGACATTGATGACATTTTTGCTTTAATGGGAGTTTAGATGTTCATTTGTGAGACTTTCAAGCAGTTTACAAGCTGGCTCAGTGTTCTGCTGTTGTAAGTGGAACTGCTGAGACCTGGAAGTACTGCTTAGACTCAGAAGAGCTGCTTCTGTCTTACATTACCCTGGAGTTCATTTCGGTTCAGTAAACACTTAGGAGTAGTTTTAAGTTTTTGTGTCATTTAAGTTTTTGTTTTTTTGTTTTGGTGGTACTGGGGTTCCTGGAAACCCTTCTACCTCCAGGCTACACTCCCAGACCTATTTTATATATTTTTTGTTTGGAAACAGGGACTCTTAAACCAGTGCAGCTGGCTTTGAACCTGCATGATCCTCTTGTCTCCGCCTCTCAAGCTCCAGGATTACAAACGTGCGCCACCACGCCTGGCTTGCTTTGTGTCATTTAATAAAAAAAATTTGGCTTTGATTACATGGCAGGTGTTAATTTGAAGTCTGTCACAGCCTGCCCTTGAGAAACATGTAATTCCTTGACTTACTGGTAGGTCCCTGGAAATTTGCATAATGATTCATTAGGTGGATAAAGACCTGAATAACTAGGTTTGTAGAAGCCTTTGTGCCTTATGGTAAATGGAGAGTGAGGGTGGGGAGTAGTAAGGAAGTACCCTAAAGGTAACTTTGGCCTCATTGGCTCCATTGTAGGTAAACTGAATACCAGTGTTTATAGATTCTCTGGTTGTGCTGTCTTGTTTATAGGTTAGACTGGATCATTAAAAGGACTAAAACTGTTGTCACTAATTGTATTACCAGAGCCTGGTCACAACCGTTATTTCTCTTCATTTGTTCACATATCTCACAGAAGGGCATATAAAATGCTTTGGGAGTTTTTCAAATGGTTCTCATTTTTCTGTTTACTGTTTATTTGGGTACCAGTGACTATTTCCAAATAAACTTTTCCAAAAGGAAATTAGGTGGCGTGTGGATATAAGGAGGTACAAGAGTTAAGATAACACAAAAGTAGGTGAGAAAGTAAAATTAAAGACATATGTCGGTGTGGTGGCACATGCTTGTAATCCCCGCACTTGGGAGGCTGAGAAAGGAGGATCGCACAGGTTCGAAGCCAGCCTTAGCTACTTAGGCTCTCAGCAACTTAGTGAGACCCTGTTCCCAAATAAAATATAAAATAGGTCTGGAAGGATAGCCTGGAGGTAGAAAAGCCCCTGGGTTCCACCCCCAGTACCACCAAAAATAAATAAAAAACACCCAGGAATAAAGCTAGTCGTCTAAAGTTTGTAATTTGGTACTGATTCTATTGTCTGATATTTGTACATGCTTGTACAATTGCTTCAGGAGGATAAATCTTAAGGTGTTTCCAAAAATTGCTGTGAAGTTTGAGGTATCTCTCAAATGTTCTAACTTGATTAGAATTATGTTGATAAACTTTTTTTTTTTTCCTTGCGGTACTGTGGATGGAACCCAGGGGCATTCTCTGAGCTATCTCCCCAGCCCTGTTTTTTATTCTTTATTTTGAAACAGGATCTCCCTGAGTTGCAAAGGGCCTCACTAAGTAGCTGAGGCTGTCCACTAACCCATATCCTCCTGTCTCAGCCTCCCAAATGCTGGGATTACAAGCATTTGCCACCACTCCCAGCAATAAACTTCTAAAGTAGACTCATTTTGTTACAGACTTACAGAGAAAAACCAAATTGTACCCTTGTATATACTGCATCCCTCTTTTCCTTGGCATCCTATCATTTTCTTCTCTGTACTTACTTTCCATTCTTTATTCAACCTTATTCTTTTTTAGGCTTTTTGAAAGTCACTAAACCTACTTATTTTTAGCCTCTTCCCAGACACTGAAATATATGGAGCAGGGATATGGCCAAAAGTCTTCATGTTTAAGAAGCCCAGGTGATTTTGATACAACTGAACCAAAACCCAGAGTTAAAGCACTGGTTTAGCTTCTCCAGAAGTTTGTTTAATCCATAGTTCTGAATCTCTAGTCACTTTCCACTGATTACATTCCTTCTGGCTTCCTACCGAGTGGCAGTAGCTACTTGGAGCCTTAAAACATGGACAGTGAAGCACGCACTCACCTTCCCTGTCTTTTGCAACGTTATGCCTGGATGAGACACCTCAACCTTGTGCTTTGACCATGAGCCAAATGAGCCTTGAGAAATTGAAACAACCAAAAGAACTGTGGGCAATACCAATCATGACAGGTCCAGAAAAGGTCATGAAATTCCAAGTGGCTTTGTGTTCAATGTGTTCTCTGTATATTATCAGGAAATGAATGTGTATTAATAAGAGCACTGGTGTGGTATACCTTTGTCATCTATAGAGCCTGGATTATTTTCTAGGAGTTTTATATTCAGGCACTCCCCCCAAGTAGCCTCTTAAAAGACTTCAAGTCCCAATTTCTGCTTTAGAAGATAAAATTATCCCAGGGAGTTGGGAGACTTAAAGTCTAGTCTTGCTGTACATGATTCCACTGAGGTAAGTTTTCCTATGTAAAGGTTTCAGCATCTTAAGTATTTTTAAGAATCAAAATTTTTATAGTTTAAACAAATTTTGGAGATTATCTGTCATTGAGAAAACCAGAGTGGTTCAGTAAATTGAGGTAAGTTGAATGAAAAGCTTGGGTTGGGCTATCAGCCTAGTATTTTTCCTACTTCATTAATACTCCTTTGGATTTTATCTTCATCTCCTTTTCCCCATCTTCTCTCTCATAATTCTAGGGAAATAGTTAAAAGCTTCACATATGTGTCTACAAAATAATTATAAGTAATACAGTATTCTATATGCCAATTATCTTCAAATAATTTGAATATTTTGAGGACATATATACTAAATATACCTTGTGAGATTAAAGTACTGCCAGGGTCAATGTGAATATAGGTTGAACAACTTTAATTTAAAAATCAAAAATCTGAGCGGGGCGTGATGACACACATTTATAATCCCCGCGCTTGGGAGGCTGAGACAGGAGGATGGCACAGGTTCAAAGCCAGCCTCAGCTACTTAGGCTCTCAGTAACTTAGTGAGACCCTGTTTCCAAATAAAGTACAAAAACAGGTCTGGGAGTGTAGCCCGGAGGTAGCCTCTGGGTTCCACCCCCAGTACCACACACACACACACACACACACACACACACACACACACACACACAAAAAAAAAAAAAAAATCCAAACTCGGAAGCTTTTTCAGCACTGACACAATACTCAAAAACTATAGGTTTTATAGCATTTCTGATTTTGGAGGTTTGGATATGAGATGCTCAACTTGTAAAATCTATGCATATATCTCAACATAGTGGAAAACTTAGAAGATTTAAACATTTCTCATCCCGAGCATCTCAGATAAAAGAAGCACTAGGTACTCAGGTCATTTATATGAGAAAGGTATGGATCCTCTTGGACTTTTTACTTCAGTCACTGCTGTGGGCAACCAGTTTTGAGTAGGGCAGGACAGACCTTGCCTCTTGCTCTGGGGACCTCTCACTTCTCACCTTGGGCTTTAGAAAAGTGGCAGGAACTGCTTGGCACCTGACCTGAACAACAGGGAAGAAGTATGGGTCTGCCCATTCCTCCTTAAGGATATTCAGAGGCACATTTCATAAAGCTGGTTCCTTTGAAAGTTCCTCCGATCAAGCACTACTATCTGCATGGTTGCCAACTGAATGTGTTCTTGACCCGAGTTGTATTCATCTGTTTGACTTCACTGCTCCTGCTCCCTGGGATCACTTCCTAAATTGGCATACAAGCTTTTGTCTGAGGTTGATATATATATATATATTGTGTGTGTGTGTGTGTGTGTGTGTGTGTGTGTGTGTGTGTGTGTAGGTCTGGGGATAAACCCAGAGGCATTCTACCTCTGAGCTATACCCCCTGCCCTATATTTTATTCTTTATTTTGAAAGAGGGTCTCACTGAGTTGCAGAGGGCCTCACTAACTAGCTGAGGCTGTCCACGAACCGGATCCTCCGGTCTCAGCCTCCCGAATGCTGGGATTACAAGCATGCTCCACCACGCCCGGCTCAGGTTCTGCTTTTTAGAGACCCCAGAAAAGGCAAGCAGTTAAGTAACACTGGCAGCTTGGCAGGTATAAGGGTGACTTCTAATATGATTCTCATATAACCATGCATTTTACTTTGAATACCATATTAATTTTTTGACTTAAAATAATGGTTAGAATAAAAAGTAATTCTATTAACTGTAGAACCATGGAAATACTTATAATTTTGTGCAAAGCACAAATTGATGTATAACCTTAAGTTTCTTACATACTACTATAGCTATAACCTTTTAATATTCAGCCTCATTTTGAAAAGCTAAGCTACTTACATGAATAGGTCTATATCATAATAAAAAATCTTTTCCATGAACATTAGGTCAAAGTAAGCTTTATTTTTCAAGTTTGAATCTTGAATGTACCAGTTCTAAACTGTCCCGTGGATTTTTTTTCTCTTGCTGTTTGTAAATTTTATTGCACAATGCTACTACTTGGGTTTTGCTTTTCACTAGAAAAAAATGTGACTTCCTCCCCAACAGGATGTTTTTTTGTAAGAAATACTTGTAAATTTTGTTTAGTTGGTGTGGTTTTACAAATATGCAGCTGCCATATATATTATCTCATGTAATGCCATTTTAATCTCGATAGCTTGTGTGGTTATTTAAAAATGAGTTTTAAGAGAAATCAAGTAATTTGCATGAGGGACAACATAATACACTGAATTATTACGATTCTGATTCTGTGTTCATCTGAAGGTGAATGATTATAGCCTGAAATGACTAACGTTCCATTGTGGATTGACAAATTTTAATTAAAAATAATACTCTTAATATTACTCAGGAAAAAAGATGAATTACAGGCATACATACGACCATTTCAGGCATACATACGGCCATTTATCCTTCAGCTTACCTATTATCGCATAACAGAAAATAATTTTAAAGCATTTTAATTAAAAGTATACATGATAAGACATTTTCTTTAAAAGATAAAAGCCCATGAATAATATGGGAAACCTTTTCTACATGGTAGTAATAGATTCATTTTTTGGATTACCCTTTGCTCTTGCTTGTCAGTTTGTTAAAACAGGAAAACCTGTTTTCTAGTATTTGTTCTAATGAACAACTTAGCAATTATTTATAAACCTTTCTCCACCAGGTACAAATTCATTCTTGTTCGGGGAAGATGCAGGCTTTAAAGCTGAAGTGATTCTCCTTCAAGTTACAGATGTACAACACTTAAAACAATACTGAAATTCTTCTAGATGTTTAACTCCAGCTGGCACACAGAATTTTGAAACTTCATCTAAACTGGGAGCCATTAGTTAAGACTTCCTGTTACATTTGCTATAAAGCATTTCAACAGATGGATTCCGGAATAGGTTACAGCACTGTGAAAAAAGAAAAATAATTTTCTTCCTTATTAGAGGTAAGAAAGAAACCTCATCTAACAAAGTTATTTACAAACTTTTGTGATTACATGTATGAAGCAAAATGTTTAATTGGTTCTACCTTTTCTCTTTCCCCAGCTCCCTGTACAATTCTAAAATTTGGTAATCCATAATATCTGGTCTATTTCCTTCATTTCTGGGAAGCTTATTCTTTTGATGTGTTTAGTTTTTTTTTTCCTGATAAAAATTTGAGCATCTAGATAACTGAGAACCTTTTTCAGGTTTTTTAAAAAATTATTTTCAGCTGGGCGTGGTGGCGCACGCATTCGGGAGGCTGAGACCGGAGGATTGAGGTTCACGGATAGTCTGAGTTATTTAGTGAGGCCCTCCGCAACTTCATGAGACCTTGTTTCAAAATTAATAATAATAATAATAATGAAAAATTAGGGATAGGGGTGTAGCTCAGCAGTAGAATGCCCCTGGGTTCCATCCCCAGACCCGAAAAAAAAAATTACCATTACTTTAACTGTTTATCTGTTTTCCTATATCCACCCATCCACCCACCCACCATATAACACATCATTCCTGCATCATTTTTCAGGCATAAGTACACTATGGTCTTACATACACACAGAATTTTTTTTTCTGGATAACTAATTTCCTTTTCAATAAAATATTGCATTTTAGACAACTTGGCCACAGTTGCTTCCCTGAAAACTACACATGATTTTTATAACTGATTTTATACAAAATTAAAGATATAAACTGGATGGTTTATATGCTATGGCACCTTTAATTTATGTGTAATATTTCCATCAACTCATAATTTTCTCTGTCCTTACAGTCAGTTCTCATCTGCTTGGTATTTTACTATAATAGAAAACCACAGAAACAAGTATATTGTTCCTACAGTATAATTATATTTTTCCATAGTATTTATGAAATAGACTGATCTGCAGTGAGCCTTAAGGGCTTTTACCACTTACATTTTTCTAGCCTGCTGTGCCAGAGTTCAGACATGAAGATTAGCATTTACCTTTTGCCTAGAGGCTTGAAAGCCAAACCTTACTAGACTACACCCACACTTTTCTCCTACCATGAGCATACAGTTAGAGAAATAAATAAAGCCTGACTTATAATAACCAATCATGGATTGGCCAGATCCCTTTCTGGCCAATGGCCTGAGGCATGATCATGCAAGCAAAAGTAACAAACATATATACAAGTACTTTCTGCCTGGGTTCTGAGAGGTATGTATGTTCCTATATGGTCACTGTGTTAGGATGTTGAAGTTCTTGAAGCACGGTAGGCTCCCATGTGTCAATTCTCAGGCTTCTGGGGTGCTATATGGCCTTCTGCAGTGCTTTGGTCATCTATGATGAGTATGGTGGCAGTGGTGATTCAAGGGTCATATAGCTGAGAAAGTCAGCATGTCTCAAGAACGGAATGCCCCCAAAGTACCAAGAAATCTGATAATATGGGTGATAAGCCTGGCCCTTTCACTTACTAGCTGATCACTGGCAAGGAAGAAAACTTAACATTATTAAGTGTCTAATGCATATATCAAGTACATTCTAGTGACCACATTTTTTACCAATGAGGAAACAGACTAAGAGAAAATCAAAGATTGCTTTAAAATCCACAGCCAGGAAGTAAAGGAATTATGCTATGCAAAACCATGGCTGTCTGACCCTAGCTAGGCCCATGTTCTTTTTATTTCAGCAAATACCTCTCTGCAACTCTTAATTTCTCTGGCTTGTAACTTTTCTGTGAAACAGGCATGTTTATTATGAGGGTCAATTAAGTATTTTGAATGATCTAGTACCCTAACCTCATTCAAGATCACCTGTTTTCAAATAGCTCTAACTGTTCTTATGACAAGCCACAGTGAATGGGACAGTCTAGTGGCACACAGCTCACAGTAGTGTGGGACATTGCTTGATCATTCCCTTGTTTTGAACATCACAGTTCCATTGTTGTAGCCCACTGTCAATTTTTCCTCAGCTATATTATACTGTTAATTTAAACTCAGCTTACAGTCAACTAAAACTTTCAGTTTTTTCAACAAATGTTGTTTAGCCATGACTTGCGAATCTTAGGTTCAAGTTATCTTTTTAGCTGAAGTCTCACTTCCTTGTTATTGAACAGTTAAAGAGAAACAGCTGTTTTTAGATGACAATGCTCATAGCTCTAAGGGGAATTAGGAATTTCCACCATATATGTGGGGCAAAGACAAATGAACAGGATAGATATCTGAATGTAAGTCAAAGGAGAAGAGTAACCTATAGGAATGAAGGAAGAGAAATGCTGATAAGCATGTTTGTAATTAAAATTTAAACCTGACCTAGATTGGCAAGACCTAAAATGGCTGTTTCATATACAACCAAGTGTTACTTGGGTTTATTTTCTCATAGCACCTAGCACAATGTCTTCCACAAAAAAAGTCAGAGATGAGTGATGCTCTATCTTTGCCACAGTACATGTTACTTACTATGCCCAAGATAACACAATGAAAAACAAACCCATTCTTTGTCATGAAACCACATCATAATAGCTCAAAAATTACCAGCTGAGGAAATACCCATTCTGCCTGCTATAATTATTCAACCTCACATGAAATATTTTCTCTCCCTCCCTATATGGTCCTTTTTGATTTGTTTTGTTTTGTTTGGTACTGGAACCTAGGAGCTTTTCTACCTCTGGGCTATTCTCCCAGACCTATTTTATACACCTTATTTGGAAACTGGGTCTCACTAAGTTGCTGAGAGCCTCACTAAGTAGCTGAGGCTGGCTTTGACCCTGTGCAATCCTCCTGTCTCAGCCTCCCAAGGGCTGGGATTACAAGTATGAGCCACCACTCCTGGCCCTATATGGTCCTTTAAAAGGAATAATTTAAAAGGGATTTTTTTCTTTTTTTTTTTTTATCCCTCATAGCCTAATTGGGCTTTCTACCATAAGCATAAGTTGTTTTTCAAAAGAACAGAAGGAGGAAAGGATAAGGGGAAAAAATAATAGAAGTACTACCAATCAAGGCTAAACGCATAGTCTTCCAAATTTTAAGTGATATTTCAATTTAAGAAGCAATGATAGATATTAAAGGTTTATAATATAAAAGTTGTTAAAAGAACTCAACTCTCACCTTACAGGAAACAACTGAGGAAAACATCCTTGTGTTTTTGTATTTATAAATTTCTGGATCTCAAGCACTTGTTTCAAAAGATGTCCTTTGGAAGGTTTGTCAATTTTTGTTAAAACGATCTATAAGAAAACAAAATTTTAAGCATTAAAACATTTCTTAATTTATAGTTGTGCATATTTTAACTACAAGTTTTCAGTTACAACTAGGAATTCATGCAGATTTCCTAAGCTCTCTGTACCTATTTCCTCATTTATAAAATAAAAAACAATACCCTATAAAGAAGTTGTTCTTATGATTAAATAAGTTAATGTGTACAAGGTATAAAGTGTATACTACCTATTTTCTAATTTAAAATGCCTCAGTTGTTTCATATGACCACACTATATCTTTTGGTTTAAGATATATAAACAAAGCTGGGCCTGGTGGCACACACCTGTAATACTACTTGGGAGGCTGAAACAGGATTGCAGGTTTGAAGCAAGTCTCAGCAACTTAGTGAGACTGCCAGCAACTTGGTAAGTGACCTTGTTTCTAAAACTAAAAGGCTGGAGTGTAGCTCAGCTACCAGTAAAATGCCACTGGGTTCAATTCCTAGCACCACAAAAGAAAAAAAGAAAAAAAATATGAGTATTATTAGGTTGATCCATATAAAAAACTGCCAACTTAGTCATTTTGACCTATTAAAAAGATCTAGCCTAAACTGGGTGTGGTGGTGCACGCTTGTAATCCCAGTACTTGGGGAGGCTGAGACAGGAGAACCGCAGGTTTGTGGCCAGCCTCAGCTACTTAGTGAGGCCCTCTGCAACTTAGTGAGACCCTGCTTCAAAATAAAGAAAAAAACATAGGGCTGGGTGTGTAGCTCAGAGGTTCAATCCCCAGTACTGTAAAAAAAAAAAAAAAAAAAAGATTTAGCCTTATAAATAATACTGTAAAGGAAAAATTAGGAATTAGGTTATTTGTAAGTTATATCTACTATACTTATAGTCCAGGTAAATCTAGAATTCTATTTGTTTAAATACAACTCCATAATGGACAGAGGTTAAAGCATGAATGATTGGTGGATCAATTAAAAAGTAAAATCTTGATCCATCAGGTTTTCCTGGGAGTTTCTCTAAAATTAAATTTCATCATGAATCATTTACACTTTTAATTATAAAAGTTGCTAATGGAAGAGTGAGAAGTAAAAAGTGTATGGTTTCTAATGACCAATGAATCACCTCAAATCAAATAGTCTTTCTTTATAAAGGCAAATATACTGATATATATACACACACACACACACACACATACATATTTTTTAAGGTGGTGCTGAGGATTGAACTCAGGTGTTCTGATATTTAAAAGAGATATAATTTGTCTATCCCAATTCCTTTCCCAAATATTTTTAGTTTAAATGGTGGAAGATATATGATTAGTATCTATCATAATAAATTCAGGACATCATTACTTAATAAAACTAGTTTGACAATGTTTAGGCATTACTATGAAGATTACCATATTTTGATGCCTTCGATGTTATTCTTTTGCAAACTTCAAGAATACAACAAAAAGGCCTGATCAAACATGGTTTGATTTGCATTAAGCTCCATGGTTACGTTTAGTGTTCTTCTGACATTTTTTAGAAACTAAATTAAAGTCGTTAGTTAAGTCTAATTATAGTAACTTTAAAAGTTCCATTTTTATCTGGAAGTATTACAAAATTAATGTGGGTACTAACCTATTAATCTGTATTTTATTATAGGTCAAATGATACAAAGAACACTAGTAACAGTTTCAAAAGAAATCTGTTTCTTTAAAAATATAAAAATCAGCGGGGCATGGTGGTGCACGCTTTTAATCCCAGTACTTGGGAGGCTGAAACAGGTGGATCACGTAGGTTCAAAGCCAGCCCCAGCTACTTCTCAGCAACTTAGTGAGACCCTGTTTCCAAATAAAACATAAAATAAAAAAGGTCTGGAAGTATAGCCCAGAGGTAGAAAGCCTCTGGGTTCTACCCCCAGTACCACCACCAAAAATGAAAAATAAAATAAATAAATAAATAAATAAATCCTACTTGAGTGTTCTGGAGCCTGCTATGTTCTTGGAATCATTTTTAAATTCAAATTAGGGTCACAATTTTCAGTTACACATATAGACATACACACATACACACACTTTTTTTGTGGTGCTGAGGATTGAACCCAGGAACATTCTACTTCTGAGCTACACCCCAGCCCAATTTTTTATTCTTTAATTTGAAATAGGGTCTCACTAAGTGCAGAGGGCCTCACTAAGTACCTGAGGCTTTCCACAAACCTGGGATCTTCCTGTCTCAGCCTCCCAAGTACTGGGATTACAAGTGTTCACCACCATGCCCGGCTTATTTATATTTTGTAATTATTATCTGTTAAAGAGCTACTAACATGTTTTGGACAAATGTTCATATTTTCATTTAAAAAGACTTAATAAATAGCTTAAAAAACTTTGAATATAATTTTAAAAACTTAAAACTGAGAGAAGGAAAAGAAAAGTGTACTTTCCTTGATCTTCTCAGGAGGCAAGATCTGCTCACTGACTAAAACATGTGTGCACTCATTCACACACACACACACACACACACACACACCTTACTGGTGTTCCACCTGCAGTCATGAGTAAAAAGAAACACTTACCACATAAGGTAATGCAAATTCTTCACACATTTCTATGGCAATATTGTCATTTTTTGTAATTCCAATAGCACTATCCACTAATAAAAATGTTCTCTTCAAACTGTAAGAATGTAGAAAAGATTAATATAAGATGTACTCATTCATCTCTCCTCTGACCCACCCTTACTGTACTAAGAAATTTTCATTTGAATACTTTCAATCTAAAATTTAAAAACTTCTTTAGGCAAAAGAAATTCTCCATTCACCAGAAGTTCATCCTCCAGTATAACAGGTCTCAATAATTTTTTTTTTTTTTTTTTTTTTTTTTTTTTTGGTGGTACTGGGGTTCCTGGAAGCCCTTCTATCTCCGGGCTACACTCCCAGACCTATTTTTACATTTTTATTTGGAAACAGGGTCTCCTAAGCCAGCGCGCGCGGCTAGCTTCAAACCTGCGCGATCCTCCTGTCTCTGCCTCCTAAGCGCGGGGATTACAAGCGTGCGCCACCACGCCCGGCTCAATAAGTCAATTTTTTAAACATCAATTTTTTCAATAACCATGTAATTGTACCTAAGTCTGATTGAGGCCTAATACAAAGATAAGTGAGCCCCTTCCTTTAAGACCTTAATCTGTAGTACAAGAAAGAGACACAAATCCAATTCTATGTTATAAAAATATTTAACTTTTTAAATGTTGCTTTGAGACTAACAAATAATAGAAACCAGACAAATTAAAATTTTGCATTTTATTTCATAAATAGTTCATCTTTATTTTTGTGTAAAGCTATAAAAGCAAAACAAACACCCCCCCCCCCAATTTGTGTTGCTGGAGATTGAACCCACATGCTACACAAGTATCTACCACAGAGCTGTACCCTCAGTCTTAAGCCAATTTTTATACTTCAAAACCTTAACATTAATTTTCTCTATATTGTACAATTCTTAAAACATAGAGCTATCACTTGACTATCTATAGAGACGAAAAAAGTAAAAACATTTTCAGAGGATGTGATGGCTGAGGTATTTTATGATCAGAAATTATCAAAGCTTACATAAATCTGGTGAATATCACATTAACCAACAATTTTCATTTTCAAAATTAGATGCCTAAAAGTTTGGTTTAAAAAAAGTAGTTAAGTAACTCTGCTAGAGTACTCTTTATAGTTTCAGTTTAGGAAAACATTTGAAGTTAGGGTACAATCATCTATAGGCAGAAGTCAAACACACAGTACATAGCTTGTTCCTAATTACTGAATTACAGAATATTATGAGAGTAAAATGGACCTTTCAAAATAAGTCATCTGATAAAACTGAAATGTTCACTATGTGTAGAATACTTTATTTGATAAAAATGTGCTTTGAGGTTAAATGTATAACTACTATAAGAAAATTTTTTCTTACTTCCTTCGTTCTTTTAGATAGGTCTCTACCATGTCAACAAAGTCTTCAGGTGCTCTATAGCCATAACCTGGCATGTCCACCAATGTTAAATATTTTCCAACTTTGAAAAAATTCATTTTCTTTGTGTGCCCCTGATAAAATGAGAAAAATAAAAGCTGACTTAAAATGTATCCTTTACATACTTTGTGACCTGAAATGTCTTTTATTCAATCTATAAACATTTACTAAAAGCCTCAGAATACAGAATTCAATCTTTGATATTCTGATGATGTCTCAGAAAAGAACACAGAGGGAAGTAACTGGAGTAAGCTTAGATCATGCTATGTTTCCCCTCCAATTCCTTTTTCTTAAAGTAGAATCTATATTACTTAAGAACTTAAGTTCCATATCAGAAATACATAGGCAAAATATTTTGAAATCTTTCCTATTTCATTCTCTGTGAAAAAGTAACTCTGTTCTAAGCTGTGTGAGTGCCATAGTCATTATTTTCAGATGAATGTATCCACTTTAAAGAGAAATGGATTACAGCACTCATAAGTTAAAATGTTTGCTATTTAGGTTTTTATAGCACCCAGATCCAAAGCCCAAAGTTTATTATCCTCAGACTGCTGTTTCCCTAAAATAAAGATGTCTTACATGTTTTATGATATGGGCTTTAGTGCACTGATTAAACATTTTTTTATTTGTATGTTTGTTTGTAGTACTGAGGATTGAACCCAAGAGCTTTCTATTCCTGAACTACACCCCCAGTCTGACTTTATTTTTTATTTTTGAAACAGGTCTCACTAAATTGCCAAAGCTGGCCTTGAACCTGTAATCTTCCTGTCTCAGCCTTCTAAGTACTGGGATTACAGGCATGTGCCACCTGGCTTAATTAAAATTTTTTAAAAAGTCGGTACAATGCTATAATTATAGAATATATGAGCAACTAAAATTGATGTAAAGATAATAAATGTGGTATATTTATGCTTTTGTGTCCAATGCAACATTTATCAATAGAAAAGGAAAGATACTTAAAAAGTAGTCATTTGTTTAGATCTTAGAACAAATATTATCAAAAGAAATATTTTTATAAATGATTAAGTTTCCAGCAGCATATTTCCATCCATCCACTAGAAAATGATTTTAGAAGTACACATTGGAAATGTAAAGAATAAATTTCATACATATCCTCTTACACGGGAAAGGAATTCGCCTACCTACAGTGATAGTTTAGCTGGTTTAGTTGGTCAGGTGGGGAAGGAATGAAGTTGGGATGGTGAAGGAATGGCAAGAATCTTTAGTGATGAAGCCAAAGAATCAATTACATAAAGTAGGGAGCAAAAGACTAGTGGAGTCTCATGGAAGGGCTCCAACCCAATCAAAGGGGTTGGGGGCAGTGAGTATTAGTGTTGGAAAGGTTTTTGGTTTTCTTGTGGTGCTAAGGATTGAACCCAGGGGCATTCTACCCCTGAGCTATACCTCCAGCCCTTTTTATTATTTTATTTGGAAACAGTTTCTCACTACATTATTAAGAGCTTTGCTACACTGCCAAAGCTGGCTTCAAACCTGCAATCCTCCTGTCTCAGCCTTTCAGGTACTAGAATTACAGGCATAATACACCCATGCCTGGCAGATGGAGAGGTTTTACATGAGTAGATGCTAAGGTAAGGGGAAGTGGGGAGTGAGTTTTGAGAAGTACTAAGGTAAGGGGAAGTGGGAGTGAATTCTTAGATGTTGGTGAATCTGCTTCATTTTGAGAAGGAAGAAGAAAATGACAAACTATGACAGCTTAATGGTTGTAATAATAAGCACATAATGTACCACTGGTAAACACAATATGTCTGACTGATGTATGTGTAAGAATGTGTGTTTTATGTATGCAAGTTAGTAAGGTATAAAAGATTATAGGAAAAAGAAAGAAAAACTTTAAACCTGTTTTCCCTAAAAATCACTCTAGATGATCTCTCTATAAAAGAAAATATAGAATAACAATAAAACACTTTACTTGGTAACTCTTTGGAAGATTTTGACAAAGGACACTTTCCTCAAGACACTTGCAACACTACTAAAATTAATCCAGCCATACTTCGGTTTTTTCAGGGAATATATAGGCATTAATGAAATGTCTTGCTTTATTATTTGTTTGAAGAAAATCTTTGCTCTAGGGACTTAGCAATTATGAGTTCTTATACCTTCCAATATTTATAGTCCAGACATATTTAAAAATGTCAACATACCGGTTTTTTTGAGACTCTGACTTCAACCTCAGGGGCCAGTGAAAATAAAGCCTTTATAAGGGAGGATTTTCCAACATTGCTTTTGCCTATAAAACATACCTTAGAGACAAAGAAAGAGAACTGAGTACAATGAGAACAGAGTACTAATTTACTTATTTATTAATTTGTTGTAAAACTCTGTCAAACTATTCAGTCTTTTTTTTCTTTTTTTTTTTTTTGGTGGTACTGGGGCTGGAACCCAGGGACTTTTCTACCTCCGGGCTATCCTCCCAGACCTATTTTACACTTTATTTGGAAACAGGGTCTTATTAAGTTGCTGAGAGCCTCATTAAGTAGCTGAGGCTGGCTTTAAACCTGTGCGATCCTCCTGTCTCAGCCTCCCAAGTGCTGGGATTACAAGCGTGCACCTCCACGCCTGGCAAACTATTCAGTCTTATCAAGCAATGTAACATGTGGGTTATGTTTACTCAAACTTCACATTCTATATCATACAGTTGTTATTTATTGAATGATTTCAAAGTGCTAGTAGGCAGTGTTCTAAGCACTGAACATCATTATCTTATTGTTTACAACCTCCCAATAAGGGGGGTAATACTATTATTTTACAGATAAGAAAACATAACTGGCCTAAATTACACAGTGAGAGAGTGAAGGAGTTAGGATTTGAATTCAGGACACTTATATCCAGAACCTGCCCCTTTAATTACACTATGCTACTCAGGAATATCTGTAAAATTTATTAAGCATTCCATACTAACAAAAATATTCCATTTTTGAAGTTAAAAATGTATTTCAACAAAACTGGCTCAAAAACACAAGAATGTGTTTGGAGGCACATTTTCTCCCAGAGTACATTCTAACACCATGGCAATTTAAGAGTTTTTATTTCCTCTAGACCTCTTTTGTTTCAATGAAGATTTTCTCCTCTGTAGTGTAGAAAGCAACAAAATATTGTGCATAATAATTCCCAGTACACATGGCTCTGCTTTTTAACATGGTATTGAAAGGTAGCAACTCCAATGAAGTCAGAACCACCCTTTAGGGGACACTTTTTAAATTTGTAAGAACAATCTTAGTTATCAATACAAATGGGGGGCATTTAGTGGGCATGGGCCAAGGGGGCTACATATTCTCTAAAAACTGTAAAACCTTCAAAATGAATTAACCTGAGTCCTGCATAAGTTTCACACGTTCTTGTAAACCCAGTGCAAATATACAGATAAAACTGAATTTTAAGAAATTATAGTACATAAAAGTCTATTAATCATAGCAGTTCTGCATAAGTTAGAAGAACAATTTCAGGGCAATGGTTTAGTTACAGGGCAAAAGAGATCTGAAACACCTTTACCAGACTTAGAACAAAGTACTGTACTATTAAATAGTAGAACATGCATAAATTGCACTCATGGAATTTCAGTAATAAAAGTAGTCTTCACATTATTGCCACCTTTAGATAATAATTATTTCTGCATATAAGAAACTTAGATCTAATGAAAATTACATACTGAGAAGGATCTCATTTATGAAACCTATTCTTCACTGTCTAAATTCTAATTTGTGTCATGTTTTCCCTACCTTATTTAGGAGAAAGACAATAGGACAGAATTAACTTTTTTTTTTTTGGGGGGGGGGTTGCTGGGGACCGAACCCAGGAGTATTGCGACTCACTGTGAATTTTCACTAAATTGCTGAGACTGGTCTTCAACCTGTGATCCTCATGTCTCAGTCTCTCAAGTACTAGGATCGTAGGCGTGTGCCACCACGACCGGCCAGAATTAATTTTTCGAACAATTAGTTCATGTTATAAAACCTCTTAATGTCTTCCATATTCATTATAATAATGAAAACTATATCTGTGTTTTATTTGCTTGTTTGGTGGGTTTGTTTCTGCGGTGCTGAGGATCCAACCCAGAGCTTCAAGTACGCTACACACACACACACACACACACACACACACACACACACACGCTTATTTTAAGTAAAATATGCATCCACACAAGGCTAGAAAACATCTTTCGGGTGAAGCGAATAACAGAGTAAAAAACCCCAATCAGCCGTCAGGGCGCTGTGGGCGGGCTGTGGTCTGGCCTGGGCTTTGACACTTAGTGCGCCGGGACCCGGGCAGCGGCAGCGCTCACCTCGGGCCGGCGGAGGTCCGGGGCGTGGTCTAGACGGACCGCGGAGCTCAGGTACTCGATGCGGTTCCGGGCGGTGGCCGCAAAGACATTCTCTGCCTTCGCGATCTCCTCCAGACTGGGGTCGAAGACGGTCAGGTGAAGGTCGGGCTTCGAGTCCGAGACGAGGTACTGCTCGAGTTCCTGCAGCGGATACACGAGCTTCGTCAGCTGCTTCTTCGGCAGACGCAGTGCCTCTGCGAAAGTCTGGGGCGTGCTGTAGGCTCGGCGCAGGCACCGCAGCACGGCCGCCTGCTCGGAAAGCATTAGCCGACCCAGCCGCAGCCTGGGGGCCGCCATTTTTCTCTCCCAGAAGCCCCGCGCGGGACTGCTCGTCCGGGGTCCGGACTGCGCGTGCGTGAGAATGGCTGCCGCGGTGGTTGCTGGGAATTGTAGTCCCCCCGGTCTCCTTCGCAGGCTCCGAGCTCTTGGGTCCAAACTGCAGGCGTCCCAGGTGTGACCCTCTGGAAAAGCTCAACACCGGTTTTAACGACTGTGTCTTGGACTAGTACTTAACCGTGGGAGTGTGTTTAACGGCTTCCAGAGGTGAAAGACCTATGGCGACGTGGTCCTTGAGTCTCAGGAGAAGATGTGAAGCTCAGGTGTATTACAGCCCATTTTATCGTTACGATTTCTCCCTCTGCCTCCCTCGCCCCACCTCTCTCGGGTGGCTGACAGGTAGCACACGTTCACACCACTAAGCAAAACAGGTTTGGACAAAAGAAAAGAGCTGGTGAAAAATGTGGTTGAAATCACACCTCGCTTTCAGGAAAGGGGGTGTTCATATCTCCGCATTTCTCTAGCGCTGCAGGAAATATCATTACGCTCTACAGATTTCTTACAAAAGAAGAGCCAAATAGCTTGGCACAGATGTTACAGAATTGTTTCATGGCAGTACCATAACAACATCTCATTTCAAAAGTTTCCTCTCAAAACAATTCAGACTGATCAGTGGTGGAATGAGATGGTGAGAGAGGTTTCAGTTTGATGAAATGAGTAACTGAAAGATATTCCTATGTAAAAACCAAAGATTGATGATGATGATGATGATGATGATGATGATGATGATGATGATTGTACTGAGGATAGAACCAGGGGCATTCTGCCTCCAAGCTACATCCTCAGCCCTTTAAAAAAAATTTTTTTTTTTTTTTTAATTTGAAACAGGGTCTCACTGTGTTGCTTAGAGTCTGCTAACTTGCTGAGGCTGCCCTGAGGCTGTGATCCTCCTGTCTCAGCCTCTCAAGAACTGGAATTACAGGTGTGCACCACCATGGCAGGCTAAACAGGGCAGTTCTTCAATAAATATGACACAAAAATTAGTAAACAGAACTGATGACTTTGGGGTTGACCATATAGCAGCTTGCTCCTAGCTAATTTTTAATCCTTGCATTAGGTTCTGAGGTGCCCCTTTATTTTCTTGCTCACTCCCTATTATAAAGCACTTTATTGTATACATACAGAAACCTGGGCTTCATATATTAATGTGTATCTAATATGCCACAAAATGCTTTTCATGTAGAGGCATGGTGGTGTATATCTGTAATCTTGGTACTTGTGAGGCTGAGACAGGAGGATCACAGATTCAAGGCCAGACTTAGCAACTTAGCAAATCTCTTAGGAACTTAGTGACACCATTTTTCAAAGTAAAAAATAAAAGTAGGAGAGGAGTATAGCTCAAAGGTAGAATCCCACTGGGAATTCCATCCCCAGTACAGAAAAAAAATTTCACATGTCTCATCTTATTTGCAAATATTGGATCCCCAGGATTGTAAATAAACCAGAGCATAAAGGTCGTTTGGCACTTCTTAAAGGGGATTTGGAAATGTTCAGGGGTTGACATCATGGTACTCATTTTGTAATCTTTCATGGGCTTGAGACCTAAATCATTTTGGATTTAATTTGGCAGGAAAAATCATTCTGAAATCATTTGACAGGACAGTTTTTGCAATCTAGGACAGCCATCTTTGCTACCTAAATTGCAATAGTAAGATTGGGAAGTCAAACAGATAATTCACTGAAAATAAATATGACCAGGAAAGCCACTTGACTATTTCATCAACTTTTTTCTCTTTCACTCCATTCTTTTAAATCATCTATGTAAACAAGGTATATAAAACATCTGATATCGAGTCAATATATGCTGTGTTTGCCCTGAACACATTTGATCAAATTCTTCCATACTTTCCAGTGCAAGCAGAAGGTCAAAGATGAGACATGCATAATAGTAAGACTTACTATCAAGCATGGGGGACTAAAACTGGGAGGAATCTGTTTAAGGGAACTAACCCCGTGGGAAAGTCACAGTGCAAATCATACACACTACAAGGAATTGCCAAAGTCCAGGGAAGTTAAATCAAAATCAGCATTGAAGGGACTTAAGTCTGGTGGATAGAATGTTGCAATGGGACTCTTGGAACAACCTGAAACTGGTTGTTGGCAGAACTGTGGTTCCTAGTTGTCTATTTGTATAAAGTAGAAACTCAGGCAATAGCTGTAGACTGGGAGTCAGGACTTAGCTTTCTAGATCAGGAACTGGGATAAGATTCAGAATAGGGTTTATTCCAAGGGGATCCATTAGGAAACCATGCTGTCAAATTCACATCTCCAACTTAATATCCAAAACACAATCCCCAGTATGCTCTCATTCTCTCCTGGTCTGCTCTTCTTCCACGTGATTCAGTCATACTTAGGAACATTCTTGTTTTTCTCTTACACCCAACAGTCAATCTGTTAGCAAATCATACTGGTTTTACCTTCAGTAAATTTGGTCCTTCTTAGCAATCCACTACTACCAACCTGACCTAAGCCCCTATTTTCTCTCACCTACATTATTGCAATAGCTTTCAGACTGATCACCCATCTTTTCTTTTTTTCCCCCAATGCAGCAGCAACTATGATCACTTTATTTTTTATTTTTATTTTTATTTTTTTTTTTGTGGTACTGGGGATGGAATCCAGGGGCCTTCTACGTCCAGGCTACACTCCCAGACCTATTTTATATTTTATTTGAAAACAGGGTCTCTTAAGCCAGCTGAGGCTGGCTTTGAACCTGCGTGATCCTCCTGTCTCAGCCTCCCAAGCTCGGGGATTACAAGCGTGTGCCACCACGCCCAGCTAACTATGATCACTTTAAAATGTAAACTAAAACCTCTATACTGGTCGTGGTGGTACACACATGTAATCCCAGTACTGGGAAGCAGAGTCAAGAGAATCTCAGGTTCAGGGACATCTTCAGCAGACTAGTTAGACCTTGTTTCAAAAAAAAAGTAAAATAAGATTTGAATATATATTTGAGTCAGAATGCCCCTGGGTTCAATCTCCAGTACCACAAACAAACAAAGCTCTGACATTTTTCTGTTTCACTCAGAGAAATGCCAAGGTTTTTGCACTAGCTTTATTGACTACCTGATTTTTCTTCTGACCCTACTCTTACTTCTCTGACTTTACTTATTATTATTCTTCCTCATGTTCACTTCTTTCTGGCCATACCCAGCTTCCTTTTTTTTTTTGAACAAAGTAGACAGTCTTCCCTGGAATGTTTTCCCAAGATAGTCACATGACTTCTTCCATTACCATTTAGGGTAGGTTTATGGTTCTCCTGAGGAAAAAAAAGTTCCTTCTATTTTGAGAATTAAGGAGGTAGTTCACTACAAAGTTAACACATTTTATTTTATTTTATTTTTGTGGTACTGAGGGTGGAACCCAGAGGCTTTCTACCTCCAGGCTATACTCCCAGACCTTTTTTCTATTTTATTTGGAAACAGGGTCTCACTAAGTTGTTGAAAGCCTCACTAAGTAGCTGAGGCTGGCTTCGAACCCGTGCGATCCTCCTGTCTCAGCCTCCCAAGCGCGGGGATTACAAGCGTGCGCTACCACGCCCAGCAAGTTAACACATTTAAAAAAGTTGTTATGACTTGCACAGATATTACATACACATTGTTCACAGAGTCAGAGTTTTATTACTTAAATTAATCTGATTTAAGGGCTGCAATTATACTCTGTCAGGTTCAGCTATTAAAAGGAGGAGGAAGATAGAACAATGATGAGGTCTTACCAGTTAGGACAGGATCATCTCAGTTGTCCCTTCCTCTGTAACCAGGGGGTCCAGAATGACCCCATTTTATGTCCCAAAGTCCCATAGGCATCAAATTTAGGGAATCAGTCTAGAACAGTAAGAAGATAAACACTGTAGGCCTAGCGAGGCAGGCAGAATCATGGGCATCAGAGAGGCAGCAAGCATAGCATACACACAGTTGAACTCTCAGCCTACATGCTTGGAATGCCCAGACAGAAGTAAGGGCAAAGACACTAGGAAAACTTATTTCTAGATGTGTGAGAGGTGATAGATAGGTCATGATGTTTGATCTACATATGACTTTTTCCTACCATCACTTTTTCCTCCTTCTTTAAACAACAGTAATGAACATTTATTGAGTGTGTGCTCTATCAGAAAATGATCTGGATGCTCCCCAGCACCCACTTTTAACTATGGTTAAGTTCAGAATTTTAAGTACGGGGAAGACCTAGTCACATTCAAATTGGTACCTCAAACTTCCGTAGAAAGAAAATGGGGAAAAGGAAGAAGGAAGAAGCATTATATGAGAGTGACATTGAAGAACCTTCTATATATAACTTAAATTGCATGAATTGTAATAACTACTGACTGAATAAATGATTTAAATTTAAAATGCCTTTACATTTTCTCAAGTTTTCTATGCAGCATTTTACTTAAAATTTTATATTCTACCTAATGCGCTGACACAAATTTGTGTCACGCATATTTAGAGTGGCATATGACTTTTCTATTTATTCATTAGGGCATAGTTACTACTCTTGAGATTATTTTACCATCACTCAAGAAACAACAGAAATATATCTCCCACGATCTTTGGAAGCATATCAAATAATTGAATTTTATTTATATCTCATATACCTCTAGAGAATACCTCTACAACCAGACTTTTTTTTTTCTCTCAAAAAAAGCTTTTTGAGCTTTTCTTTAATGTGTCTACCATACCAACAGATTTCTCTAAAGAGATCTGGAGATTAAATAACAGACACCACTCATGTGTAGGAGGTTGAGTTCTTAGAATGATTTGGGGTTTGGAGGAGGAGTAAAGATTCACTTCCCTCAAGGTTTTTTTTTTTTTATTAGTAGAAAACCAGTTGCTTTAGGCAATCTTAATTTTTCTTATTAGTAATTATGTATTTGACTTTTCCTTATTAGTGATATTAAAATATTTTGAAATTTTTGTATGGCACTGGGGATGGAAACCTGGGGCATTCTACTTCTGAGTTACACTCCCAGTCCTATTTTTTTTTTATTTTGAAACAAGGTGTCACTAAGTTGAGGAGGACCTCACTAAGTAGCTGAGGCTGTCCACTATTCCCCTGTCTCAGCCTCCCAAAGGAACATTCTTTGCCATATTCAATTTTTGTTTTTTATATTGGTAAAAAAAAACTCAGGTATTTTTAAGCATGGATTCTTATGTTCTTACTAATTCATTAACATTTCAATTTTTATGACTAGTTAGGCAAGTTTATTTTAGTGGGCAATACATTGCAGTGCACCTCTAATTTATATCTCATTACTTTATTGGATATGAGTGATATGCTCTCTGACACCCTGAAAAAAATTAGGCAACATTCCACAGGCAATATATGTTGACATGCGTTTCAATTTTAACTCATTTACAAGTAGAGTGTTTTAGGTGTCCCCAGTAATAGCTCCCAAAGGTGATATACTAGGAGGATTCACAAGGTTCAGCATTATAGTTGTGTTCATGGCTATAATTTAGAATAGCAAAGAGATACAAAGGAAAACTGACCAAGGGAAAAAGTACTCAAGGTGAGATTGGATGAAGCCAGACACAATCTTCCAGAGAAACTGTGCACAGGGTGCACTCGATTCTTCCAGGAACAAGTTGTAATGGGAGAAATATCTGCCAGGAAAGCTCACCTGAGTCCCATAGTCTAGGCTTTTTTAAAATTAATATTTATTGGCGCATTCTAAACATACATGACATTGAGATTCAGAGTGATAGTCATATAAGTACAAAACATTATTTGATCTATTTCCTTCCCCATAAACCCTCATACATGATAGTGAGATTCATAGTAGCACACTCACACATGTCCCTTTCCTTCTCCAATCTCCTTTCCCTCTCCTCTCTCCCCTGATTCCTCTCCCATTTTCATCAGGTCCATTTTCTGTCCTTTCTCATTATCTTCAACACATGAGAGAAAAGAGATGGTCCTAGATTTTTCTGATATCACAGTTATGATTATAAATTGAAAGTCCCCTGGAGAGCTCATGCATTAATGTTCAGAATTCATATTATTAAGTCAAGAGGTTGTAATCCCATCAGTATATAAATCCACTGTAATTGATTTACTAGGTGGTAGCCTGGGCAGAAGGAGTGTGGCTGGAGAAGGTGGGTCCTTGGGGGTGAGGTCTGAGTGACTGTGCTTTTGTCTTAAGCCCCTTGTTTGCTTTCATGATTCCAGCCTCCATAATATGAGAGCACAGCCTTGTTCTCTCCATTGCTGTGCTTCCTGCCACCAGGCCCTGAGATCCCCAGACCCTAACTTGAATGGACTGAACCTGAAATCTCCAAAAACTATGAGCAAATATATAAGTTGTTTACTTAGTTGTTCTGATTTTTGTTTTGTATTTTTGCAGTTTTGGGGATGAAACCCAGGGGAATTCTACCTCTGAGCCCTAATTTTTATTCTTTATTTCGAAATAGGGTCTCACTGAGTTGCAGAGGGCCTTACTAAGTAGCTGAGGCTGTCCGAAAACTGCGATCCTCCTGTCTCAGCCTCCCAAATGCTGGGATTACAAGCATGCTCTACCACGCCTGACTTTAGCAGTAAGAATTTGATCAAGACAGTCAAATGCTTATCATGATGTTCTCAGGTTTCATCTATTTTTCTACAAGTTTCATAATTTTTTTCTCGAAAGGCCAAATAAAACTCTATTGTATACCCCACATTTTCTTTATCCACTCATCCTTTGATAGACACCAAGGTTAGTTCAAGAATTTGGATATTGTAAAAATGTGCAGCTATAAACCTGGTTATGCATGTATCACTATAATATTCTGACTTTGTTATGGAAAGATGCCAGGGAGTGCTATAGCTGGGTCATATGGTGGTTCCATTCCTAGTCTTTGGAAAAGTCTCCATACAGAGATTTCTAGTGTTTGTACTAATATGTAATACCACCAACAGTATATAAGTGTTCCTTTCCCCACACATCCTCACCAGCATTTATTATTGTTCATATTCTTGATAAGTGCCATTCTATTCAGAGATAGAATCTCAGTGTAGTATTAATTTGCATTTTCTTGATTGCTAAAGATGGTGAACATTTTCCCATGTGTGTGTTGGTCATTTGTATTTCTTCTTTTTTCATGTGTAGTACTGGGAAATTTGTGTATGGTACTGGAATATTCGGTAATAGTCTTTCTCTGAAGAGTTTATCTATGCACTTGGTTTTTGCTTCTTGGCCTTAATACCAATTACCCTTAGGTTTGATCTATTAATGTTTTCACAGGTTTTCTGTATGTTCTGATCATGGTCTCTTATGGTATTTTCTTTATTACTAAGTGTTCAGGTTCATATATCCTGTCTTCCAAGCCTGAGTGTCTATTTTCCACATAGCCTAGTCTAGTTTTCATGGGGTGATACTTCCTGTTAAACTTTTTATTTGACTTACTGTGCCTTTCATTTCATTCAGAATTTCGGTTTGGTTCTTTTCCAGAGTTTTGAATTCTTTAATAGTATGTTATTTCACATCCTGTATACTCCCTCTGATTTCATTTTTTAGATAACTTTTTAGATCTTTGTGTACATATTAAAAATAAGAATTCTGAATTCTTCTTCTGAAAATTTTTTCATCTCTATATCAGAAAATTTATTTGTTTGAGGGTTTTTTTTTTTTGTAGTACTGGGGATTTGGAAAGTATGTTTTTTGCTTGTTTGCTCGTGTTTTCAGAGATCTTAGATTTGCCCATCTTTTGAGATAGATTCCTCTTTCTCTTTTTCGTAGGGGTACTTTCACATCAAAGGCCTTTGTCTTTCTGTCTGCTTTATCCTCATTCACAAGAGCAGCTCCACAAACGCCACTCCTTACAGCCCTCCCCCACCAGGCTGCCGGTTACTTCCACTCATGGTATATGTATAACAAATCGAGCCAAGCCACCTCCATAGAATCTTGAGGTCAGACATTTAGCAGCCCCAGGAGAAACTGTAAAATGGTATCACAAAAGCAAGTGAGCAGCGCCATCACATTCCCTCAACTCTTGAAGTTTGTTTTCTACAAAGCAGTCCAGTTAATCTTCCTGCTTCAGCTCCTGGATTTCCTTAGGAAAACCTGTGGAAGGAGCAGCCATGTTACGTGATCCCTGAGTCGAGCACACCCATGCAGCTTCCTTCCTACAAGTCAGAAAAAAAATCAAGTCTAGGGTTTTTTTTTATCAAAGTTTGTAAGTATCTAGTATCTCTTGGACTGGTTATAGTTAGTGAAATTCCAGATTCTCAGAGGAAATCAAGTGTTCAGTGTTGCTATAATTTAATTTGTATTTTAAATGTTCCCCAGGAGTACATGTGTTAAAGACTGTTTTGTTCTCCAGAGAGGCACTATTGGGAGATTATTAAAACCTTAAGAGGTGGGGCCTAGTGGGAGGTCTTTAGGTGACTGGTGCCTGCCCTCTAAGGAAATGGTGGGACTCTGGTCTCTTCCTCTCTTTATTTTTTAAACTGTGTTTTGATTGGTGCATTATAATGATATATTTTCATGAGGCTTACAATGATAGAAATGTTATGCATCTAACACCTGGTGTGTTCCCCTCTGGATCCCGTTCCCCCTCCCTCCATATTACTGAGATCTTACTGAGATTGGTATTGAAAACTTAATATATATACTTAGCATGATTTGAACTGTTTTCTTCATCAAATCTCCTGTCTCTCCAAATCCCCTTTTGCTATTCTATCAGTATACTTCCTCATTTATCTGAAGTCCCTTTTGGTTCCTGATTTCTCTCTAGCTTCTACATATTTGAGAAAATATACAACCCTTCACTTTCTGTGACTAATCTGAGCATCATTCTCTAGCTCCATCCATTTTCCTACAGATGACATAGTTTTGTTTTTCTTTAGGGTTTAGTAAAATTCCATTGCATGCATATACCACAGTTTTGTAATCTTTACTTCCTGGCCACGAGGTGAGTGATTTTGCTTTGTCACAGACTCGTGCCCATGGGGCCAACTGATCATGGACAGAAACCTCTAAAACTATGAGCTGAAATGAAGTTGCTATCTCAGCTATTTGTGGTGGCAATGGAACGACGACTCACATAAGTATAAAGTACATTGTCAATACAAACAGTTCAGGTCCACCAAGTCACTCTCCTCATTTTCCATCAGTGTTGGGAAATGCTGATCTGTCCATTTCTCAGACACCAGCCCCGGGGACAATCTTTAAGCAAGCCTTTGTAATACTATTTGCAGTCCCTCTAGGTTAACTCTTTCTGCACATCAATTTCAAGGTTAAAAACTTAAAAACGAGCTGGGCGTGGTGGCGCACGCTTATAAATAACACCCCCCCCCCCCCCCCGCGCTTGGGAGGCGGAGACAGGAGGATCACGCAGGTTCGAAGCCAGCCCCGCTGGCTTAAGAGACCCTGTTTCCAAATAAAATATAAAAAAAAATAGGTCTGGGAGTGTAGCCCGGAGGTAGAAGGGCTTCCAGGAACCCCAGTACCACCAAAAAAAAAAAAAAAAAAAAAATTAAAAATGAGGTTTCTTACCTGTATTTATTGTGAGAATGTACACTTGTAAGAGAGTTTTATTACCGATTCAGCTGTAAGTGCAAATTATTTCCGTGGAGATATTTGAGAAAAATGAGGCACAGTGATACTAGAATTCTTCATGTTGAGGAAGTTATGATCAAAGCTGCTGCTTCGGCTACCTGTAATGAAGCATCGGTGCGACAGACTGGCTCAATCGGGATGGTCGCTGAGTCCGTTCGCGACCGAATTATCTCAGAAAGGTGGACAAAGGTTTAGATTGTAGTTCTACAGCCACTTATCTGCAGCGATTCTTTCCCTTTTATGAAATAAACTCCTTTAAGTTCCTATTCACGGCGCTAAATGTGGAAATTCTTTTCCGAGAATCTGACATGGATCCATGCTTCTTGTTCAATCGACCACTTTATTCTAGACACAAGATTTTTTATATTTCCCTATTTCCCCATGATTCCCTAGTAGAAAAGTGCAAACACCCAAAATACAATAGTGAGATATACATGTAAATCACCAACCCTGAACAAGACAAAAGTAAGGCCTGTGACATCACAGGTCTTTGTGATTGAAATCAGTTCCAGGGTCCTGCAGGTGGGTCTTGTGTTTTGAGTCAGCCCCTTTGGCCTTGCAGCTGCAGAGGCTTTTAGTGGGCAAATTCCAGAAGAACAAAAGTCACACCCAAAATCACTTGAAGAATCCAGTTTTTAAGAGTTTTCTTTAACCCTTTCGGAACTTTTATTCCTAGGGCTTAGTCCAATGTCCTTCTCTATCTGGCAACCTCCTTTGAGCTGAATGGGGGACGAAGTCTGAGTTTCCAGCTTTCATACGTGTAGTTGGCGTAGGGAAATCCGTGTACATTTATGATGATTTAGAGGATTTTGATGGATGTCTACTGGATTTTGTCTGCAATACCATCTGCTGTCTGAACGCTTCACCCTATTAAACACTTAAGATATATTTTAGTAGACAGGGCCCAAAAAACAACATGAAGTTTTTATTATATGTCTTTTGTTCTGTCGTAACTATTTTAACCAGGTGGTGTCACCCTATCTCCAGGCAGCGCTATCACTAGGTGCAAAGGTTAAGATTCCTTCTAGCCCTTGGCTCTATTGTAATGATTAGAATAAAGGCCAAAGATAGGGAGGAATTCTGCATTTGTAATTGCAGTAGCAGGAATGCTTCCACAGTATCTGAATTCTGACTAGATTTTATTACCATTTGAGCAAAGCCAAGGATGTTTAGAGGCTTAGACAAATTACTAGAAAATTTTCCACGGACTCAGTTTCTCCCACAGTCCTGATCTTACATCACCGGAGCAATTCATGTGGAAAGTTAAAAGAATTATTACCAAAAGAATAATAGTTATGAAAGAATATCTAAGAGTGGGGGAGTACTTTGGCCAGAGGCAACACTTCCCCTCAGGACTCTGCCTACTTTAGGCTTTAGCCAATTTCCTGAGTGGGAAATCTTCACGCAGATGCCGAGGAGGAGGAAGTAATCTTCGCACATCGGGTCTTTTAAGAGCGGTTCAATGAGCACTAGGGCATGAATTGGCAGAGATGGCAGGTTCTTAGCTGACTAAATTAGCCTTTTAGTATTTATCTGGACTTGAGCACAGCTAGGTTACTGAATAGTTTCTCCTACCTACTTGCATGGGGGCATGTGAGTAGCTAAGCCCAGAGTGCAAAGTCAGATGGTCTTCACACTCTGACACAATATGTTTACTGTCTAGACTATTGCACGTTAGAGCCTAGACTCCACTCTTCTCTCCAAGAATCTGTTATTTGCCAAGGTAGGTTATTTCACTATGACAATAGGATCTCACACACTCACATTATGATACCCACAAGCACCTTGAGGGTAAGACAACAAAAAACCATCCTAGAAGTAATCATAGTGAATAGACCTAGAAGACACAGAATTTAAAACATATAAGGTAGATATCCTCAGAGAGATAAGAAAATGAATGACGAACATGAAATAGGATGCTTCTAAAAAGTGCCATTTGGGCTTCTTGGATATAAACTATAGCATTGTTGAAGTAAAGAGTTCAGTGGATGGGTTTAATAGTTAATTTCAAAGTAGTTAAAGAACAAAATAGTGAGCTGGAGGATTCAGTTGTAAAATACTTCAAGGAAATTAGTAAGAGAGAAAAAAAGATGAAAAATAAAAAGGTTAAGGGCTGTAAGGGGAAAAGAAATTTTAATATCAATATTATAGGAATCAGTGAAAATAAATGGAGTAAAATGTTTGAAAAATAGTAAATGAAAAGCTTCTAGAATTAAAAATGTTAGACTTTGGTTTGGAAGGATACAAATAAAAGACTAGATGATAGAAATCTACCACTTAGACATATTAAAGTAACTTTTAAGAGGATCAAAGTCAAAAAGCAAATACTGAAAGCATCCAGAAAGTAAATGCAAGTGACCTCACCTACAAAGAAATATAAGTCTGATTAAATTTTCTGAGTAATTGCAATGGTTGCAAGCAAAGACTAGAGTAGTATTTTTTTAAAGTTTGAAAGAAATGAGTACCGAATTTAGAATTTTTAGATTAAGATTACTTAAACATGAAAAAATAGGGACAAGCATATAAGGCTAGAGTCAATTTGCCACACAACAGTCTTTAACAACACTTTTGAAGAAAATACTCAGGCATCAAAAGAAATAAACCCAGGAAGAAACAATGAAATTTGTGTCATGGGGTGAATAATTTAGCACAGCGGGAAGTGGTGGTGCATGCTTGTAATCTCAGCATTTGGGAGATTGAGACCGGAGGGTCGTGGTTTGCATTCAGCCTAAGCTACTTAGTGAGGTTCTTTGCAACTCGATGAAACCCTGTTTCAAAATAAAGAATAAAAATAGGGCTGGGGGTGTAGCTCGGAGGTAGAATTCCCCTGGGTTCCATCCCCAGTACTGCAAAAATAACAAAAAAAAATAAAACAAAACAAAACAACAACAACAACAACAACAACACACACACACACACACACACACACACACACACACACACACACCTTAGCAAAGTTCATTGTTGACCTAAGCAATGAAACATAATAAGTTCTGATAACCCAGAACTAAAACTCTAGTCTGTACTGATATTACTAAAAAAATGGTCCATGTATCATTTGTCACCCATCTGTATGAGAAAAGGAGATTATATAAGAGTGTAAGTCAATGTGATACTTCTTTTACTGAGAACGTCTTACTAGGGAAAAAAGCAAGCTGAACTAACTTTGTGCTAATGACACAATCGATTTCTGCTCTGGCCCAGGGTGCCTATTTTGGGGGGCCATAAACTGTTATCAAATTGTTTGTGGATAAGTGCCAGTTGATGCGGCACATTTTGAGTAGCATTGGTGTGAATGATAGCATCGTGGGGTGGAGGTATACAAGACCATAGGGACATGAGAATGTGATAAGGTATACACTTTGGTTTTGTGGTGGAGAAAAGATTTAGATATTGATAAACTTTAAAATTTTATAAGAAAAAGTCAGCATAAGGATGAATCTTTTAAAGCTGAGCTATCCACTATAAGGATAAAATAGTATATAGATCTTTTAAAATAGAATAAGAAAATTGAATTCATATAGGAGTAGTAAAAAACAAATAAAGAAAAAGAATGGTCAACAGAACTGGAAATAGGATAGTTGAAATGAGACCTAGAACAACATGATATATGTAAACAATTTAAACTAACCAATAAAGTTAAAAGTGTCATATTGACAAAATACAAGAACAAGTAAGATAACATAATCTCAAGGTTCAAATCTGTAAAATAATTTTATATCCTATCTTTTAGATAAAGTTTAAAATAAAAATACATAGTTTCTTTTTTTTTTTTTTTTGGTACTGGAGAGTGAACCTAGGGGCCATTTTACCTCTGAGTTACACACCCAGTCGTTTGTATTTTGAAACAGGGTCTTGCTGGGTTGCTGAGGGCCTCACTGGGTTGCTGAGACTTGCCTTGGAACTGCATTTCTCCTGGTTTTGTTTTTTATCAACATAAGAATCCTTTCACTTTATTGGTTAGTTAGGTGATTCCCCCCTTACCCCACCCTCTCTCTATATATTTGCATGAGCAGGGACATCCATATTCTTCTGCTCTTGGACATCACTGCTACCGTTTTTAGGCCTTCTCAGGACTGGAGCTGTATCACCAGCTTTCCTGGGCCTCTGGCCTGATGTTGGACTATCATGGGACTCTCATTCTCCAAAATTACATGAGCCAGTCTCTCATAAGTCTCTATCTATCTATATAAATCTTATTTACTGTGCTTCTCTGGAAAGTCCTGACCAATCGAGTTTAAGTATATTTTTTGGTGACATAACTAAGTTCTTCATATTCTATTTTGGTGGTACTGGGGTTCCTGGGAACCCTTCTACCTCCAGCTACACTCCCAGATACCTATTTTTTTAAAATATAGTTTTAATTTGGAAACAGGGTCTCTTAAGCCAGCACGGCTGGCTTCGAACCTGTGCGATCCTCCTGTCCCCACCTCACAAGCACGGGGATTACAAGCGTGCGCCACCACACGCAGTTAAATTCTTCATATTCTAGATTTTAATTCTCTTAGCTACTTCTGGCTTGGACCCACATCATCTGTCTGCTTGTAATGAATATTTTGGGAGAGAAGTTAAAAGGCTACATATATAGTTGGGCACAATGGCATGTGCCTGTAATCCCAGTATTTGGGAGGCCAAGACAGTAGAATTGCAGGTTCAAGGCCAGCCTCAGCAGCTTAGTGAAATCCTCAGCAACTTACAGAGATCCTGTTTCAAAATAAAAACTAAAGGGGATGTGTGGCTCAGTAGTATAATGCCTCTGGGTTTAATCCCCAGTACCAAAAAAAAAAGCATGCTACATACCTTTATTTTATATTTTATCTAAAAGTGAGCTTATAGAACTAGATTTGAACCTTGAGATTCTATTATTTTATTTGTTCAGAAAGTATTTAAGTATGTCACTTTCTCAAAACTAGCTCCTGGCTTGGTGTGGTGGCACACGCTTGTGGTCCCAGTACTTGGGAGGCTGAAACAGGAGGATCATACAGGTTTGAGGCCACTCTCAGCTACTTAGTGAGGCTCTCAGCAGCATAGTGAGACTCTGTTTCCAGATGAAATGTAAAATAGGTCTGGGAGTGTAGCCCAAAGGGAGAAAGCCCTTAGGTTCCATCCCCAGTACACACACACACACACACACACACACACACACACACACACACACTAGCGCGCGCACTAGTTCCCATCTGTATGTTGAGTCTTATTCACCATTTCTGGTACCCCAGTGCAGAGGAGTTGTCATTTGCTTCCAAATAAAACTAAGATAAACATTGAGTTAAATATCTAATGGCATATTCATGGAAAGTTTAACCCCTTGAGTAGTAGGAAGTTTATTTATTTCACTTTTTTCTTGATCTGTTCATGTAGGCAAAGCCAATTTAAGCAGTCATAAAACACACTATTTAAAAAGAGGTCCTTAATTCATGTTGCTGTGGTTTAGACATGGTTCGTCTCTAGAGTTTCATGAGCTTTGAGCTTGGGCTCCAGGGTAGCAAAGTTGAGATGGTAGAGGAAGTAAGTAGGCCAACTCTTGGAAGAGATCAATGCCCATCTCATAGAAGAGAATTAGGTGTTATGGGACTAGACTAATTACCACAGGAGTGAGTTTGGCTTTTTCAATTCATTCTCAGTCTTCCTCTCTTGCCTCTCGCCTGTGCTCCCACCACATGATGCCCACCTTGAGGCCCTCATCAATCACTGATGCTGGCTGCAGGGATTTGGACCTTCAGGACTGTGGCATAAATCCACATTCTTTCTCCCAGAAGAATATCCCAAGACATTCTCACGCTTGGGGTCGTCTTCCTGGATGGGCATTCTGAAGGTAGATATTATCAGAGTGAGTTGCTTTGGAAGACTAAGGCTGCTTGTGAACCCCCTGCCATTGGTTCTTGTTTTGATGAATTAGGGTTTGCTGACCAATTTATGGTACTTACTCATGCCCGGTTCACTTTCACAAGGTTGCTGTGTCACCAGCAGAAGCCCAGTTATAATCAATTTATTTACTCTTAGGACAAAGTCACTAGAAGGGACACCACTTCTTACAAATTTAGTTGCTTTATTATGCTCAGCCAAGTAAAATATAGAAACACTAAGTCATAAAAAGATCTTATCTACTTCCTTTTCTTGATATGGAACATTCAACATCTATATATTTTCAACAGTCTCATAATCCTTACTTCTTCTTTTCCCAAGCTGAGATAATCATAACGGTATTTTTAATAAAATTCCCCTAGAAGCACTTTCAAATCATATTAAACCTCTTCAAAATTATTGGCTGTACTATATATTAAATGAGGGAATTAAATTAAAACACGTAACAAAGGAAGGCCAATAGCAAAAACATAGTCACAGAAACATGACTTAGATGCTAATGTGGCATAAATCATTATTTGGTACTGAATATTGAAGCCAGGGACATGCTACCTCCAAGTCTTACTCCCAGCTCCTTTTATTTTGAACCAAAATCTCACTAAATTGCTGAGGCTGGCTTTGAACCTGTGATTCTTCTGTCTCAGCTTCCCAAGTATTGGGATTACAGATATGTACCACAATGCCTGGCCAATGTGTCATAAATTATTTTAATTAAAAAATCTTACTGTAGGATTTTAGCTTTTAAAGTTCTTACATTTTGAATCTTTATATCTCATTAACATAATCAATGCTGCAAATGACCTAAATAAACAAAAATGTTAGTAGAAGAGATTGAAGAAAAGTTGTGATGAAGTGAAGCAGCTGCCAAACACAAGGGCTCCTTGGCTTCGCTGTGGTCCACACACTTAATGACACAATGATTAATTTTTAATAGCCACACTTTTAAATTTGTAACTTTATTTTTTAAGTTAATTGTATAGAGTAGAGATGATGTGAAACAGTCAAGTTCAGGAAATATTTTAAAGGAGAAATCAAAAAAGACTTGCTGATGCATTGTGAGAAATAAGGGAAAGTAAAAAAAAAATCAAGGGAAAGGACTTCTACATCAGGCGATGGAAGACAAAGAACTTTAGACTAAATAGTAGAAGAAGAGCTAGACATATGATAAAAAAAAATTGCTGGAAGCTATCAGAGAGCTAACGGGGAAATGATAAATTAACTGACTAAGATCCAGAAAAAGAAAGAAATACAGATGGATGAGCCTAGGACTAAAATTATTTTTGCCTGTGGGTGTTTTGCTGTTTGATCTACAAGAGCTGTTTGAAAGATTAGCAGTGTTTTGACAGCCTCTTGTGGTGGAGAATAGTGGGGCAGAGTGGACCAAAATTCTCTCCTCACGCTGACTACATTCTGGTGTTGAGTCACCCAATAGCTCCCCAAAGCTTAGTCCTTAAAGTTGGATTAATGGAATCCCAAATTGCTTATGTATACAGATACCTGGCAGACATAAGTGAAAATCTTTTGCTGAGGAAAATAAAAATCCCATTTTGTCTAATTATTTCTAAATTTTAAATAATTTGAAAAACAATACACAATGCCTGGCACAAGAGGAGATCAGACTTCACACAAAGAACCAATGGAAAAAGGGTCATAAGAGGAAATCTAGATGAAGAAGGAGAAACCATAGATGAGCAGATAAGGAGACCTAACTGAGGGGGATGGAGGGGGGAGAGGAAATTTCCCTAATGTACATGATGTACGTTCGCAAACATACCAAAGTCAATCAGTAAGTCAAACATGAAAAGGAGGGAGGAGAGGGGAATGGGATGGGAATTGGGTGAGGGCTAATTGGGTGATGTGTGCATGTATGCCTTTACCATCTTGTACTTCATTAAGATGTATGACTATAATGCACCAAATAAATAAAAAATAAACAAATAAATAAATAAATAACCAATAAAGGCATACTCACAGAAATTTTAAAATATTCTTTCTTTCCTTTATTTTTATTTATTTATTTTGCTACTGAGGATTGAACCCAGAGGCATTCTACCCCCAGCTATACTCCCACCCTTTTTATTTTATTTATTTTTCATTTAAAACAGGCTATCACCAAGTTGCTGAAAATCTCTCTAAGTTGTTGAGGCTGGCCTTGAACCCGCAATTCTCTTGCCTCAGCATCTCAGGTACTGGTATTACAGGCATGTGTCACCATGCCTTGCTTAAAATATTCTTTTTATGATCCAAGAGACCAAAGACAAAATGTTTTGGTGAAGAACTGGAAATTATAAAAATTACTCGACATTTCTAAAAAGAATTAGGCATTTTAAATCAGAAAAAATACAATAACCACAAACTAAATGGCAGAATTAAAATCTCAACCCAATAACTTCAATTTTGGAAGCCACTAAAGTGTTAATAGTTGCTTTCAAAACTAGAGGGGAAAATTGGAACAGTCTTAAACTCTATATTTAACATATCAGAGTTCAGTCAAGTTACACTACCTACCAGTTATCCCCAGGAAAAATTACATTACATTATATTATAAATGATAGATGGCCTGGCCAGACATGTGATTTGGGGGCAAAAATTTTAAGCTACTGAGATAAAAGTATGAATGTTTGCTATCATACTTTTTAAAAAGTATAAATAAAAATGATAAAAATAAGAATGTTTGCTATTCCCCAGAGAAAGACTCAATGAAATTGAAATAATGATAGATTAATTATGAAATCATATCTCTATGATAGATATGATTTTCCTGTTTTATATTATTTTACTAGGAAGTTATACAGAACTAATTTAATAATACTGTTTGAAGCATTTAAGATAAGCCCACTTGGTTCCAGGTACAATATTTTTTCTTAAATGTTTCGGCTCTTAAATCAGATGATATTTGTTCCTCTTCAGAATGTTTTCCGTTGATGGTAGTTTTATTTAAATTTTTAGTGAAGAAATTGGACTTTTTATATTTTTTTCATCTTATTTCTGTTTTTTTCCCTGGACTTCCCCATTGCCACTCATAAGTAAAAATAGAAAACATCTCAATGGAGAACTACTTAAAGGTTACATTTTCAAGAAAAATTCCCATTATTTTGGTTTCTTGGGAATGAACACAAATGATTGAGAGGAATACCACCGTATTTGAGACCAGAATTAGGGTAGATTATTTACCAGTATTTTTCTATACGGTAGATACTGTGAAGTCATCTGACTCCTTTGGTAAAGAATTTTATTGCTTTGGTATTGAAAATGTTCAAAGAAGCTGGGTATAGTAGCGCATGCTTGTAGCCCCAGGACTTGGGAGGCTGAGACTGGAGAATTGAAGATTTGTGGCCAGCCTCAGCAACTTAAGGAGGCTCTCTGCAACTTAGTGAGATTCTGTTTCTAAATAAAAAATAAAGATCAGGCTGGGGGTGTGGTTGAGAGTTAGAATGTCCCTGGGTTAAGTTTCCAATAACACACACACGTGTCCACAGTTCAGTCCCTTTATGGGTCGGTGGATTGCACCTGTTTATGGATTGTGTGCAGTTTAAGCTCTAGAGCTCTACATGGAGTTAGCTGGGTCAGGTGTGGACCTATTTTACAATTTGACTTTCCTCTCTACCCACATGAGTTTCTGCGTCTTCATTTCCCCACAAGTGATGATCTCAGGTTTTTCCTTAGTAATCATCCTTCACACTAAACTCCATCTCAGAATTTGCTTCCCAGGGTACCAATGACCATGGTCTTCACATTTTCCAGAAACGAGTCATGGCATATTCCATCCATCCATCCATCCATCCATCCATCCATTTGTTTATATTACAGTTTTATTAAATTATCCTGGAAATTCAGAAGATTCATTACTATTTTGTTCAGTAACATTTCTTCAGTGAAGTTTGGGGATATTATGACTTACTAACTTGCTAACTTACTAATGCTTATTAAGCCTTTTTATTTTGGCTACCACATATTTCATTTATCCGCATCACATCATTCTGTCTTTTTTTCTTTCTTTCTTGCATGCCCTGATTTTTAACACGTATCTTTGACAGCCGGTGGAGCAAAGGTTTTGTGTTTCTCTCTTGAGCAATGCCTTTCTTTTGTTCCTTTCTGGCTCTTCTGCTCAATTTCCTGGATCCCCATGCCCAGGTGGCACAGCCAAGAAGTCTGGGGGCTTTAGATTTTTCAGAGATGCATTTACAGGACACTTACATCTTTCTTATACTGATTTTCATGGTACATCCTCGGTGAATTATTATGCTAACAAACTCCTGAGCTCTTAATTGTTTTAAATGTTTGCTCCCCATGAGAAACAAAGATGGGAGCTGGGGTTGGGAGAGTGGGGTTTGAGGATGAAGAGACAAAAACTTTTATCCTACAGAATCTACTTTGTAAACATGATGGTTTTTTTACACCACTCACTTGGTTCTTGAACTACTGATTTCAGCTTGTGATCTGGTCTCGGGCGAGCACATGAGTGTATGTCTATGCAAGCTGCTCTCTCAAATTTCAAATCAGAGGTGTAGAGTTGAAGGACATAGGATTAGCAAACATGAAATGCTTTGCTCTCGTGTGCTCCCATATCACTCTGAGACTTTAGTCAGGACCGTTAGCACTTCTGTGCTTTAGTTTTGGCAGTGCCATTGAGCGGACGTTAAACGATCATCAAGAGTTTTTGATGACATGGGAAAAGGCTCATGTTAATTAAAAGCAAAAAAAGCTATAGACCATGGAACTTGCCTAGTATTACTGGACTAGTAATTACATAGCAGACTTAACCTTAGGTCAGTCTGTTGCCAAAATTTATGGTCTTGCCTGGTTTGGTGGAACAGGCCTTGTAATCCCACTTGCCAGGCAGAGACAAGAAGACCACAGATTTGAGGCTAGCCTCAGCAACTTAGTGAGAGCCTCAGAAACTTAGTGAGACTTTGTTTGAAAATAAAAAATTAAAAAGGGCTGAGGCTGTAGCTTAGAGGTAGAATACTCCTGGATTTAATCCCTACTCTGCCCCCCCTCCTAAAAAACACCCATGGTCTTAAAATAAATATTAAATTTTAAATGACATTTCCTTGCTGTTTTTTCTGATATTTGGTTAAACACTAGACAGCAGAGAAGGTTGCTAAATCCTGTTCATTGTCATAATTATATCCTAAAGTCTTCTGTGCCCTTTTGGACCTTATTTCACTATCTGAATTAAATTAATTCACTAGAACCAAAGCTTGAGAAGGGGAAGAAGAGAAATATATATAGTGAAGTGTTTGGCAAGAAGGAAGATGAAACTGCTAACTTAGAAAAAAATGCATGTTGTTTAATCTTTTTCCTGTTTGCAATATTTTTCCCCTTCCCAGAGAGTTTTGCCTTGGGGTAGAAAATTCTTACCACATAGAATATTTCTTTTTATCTCTCAAATGTAATCTAAGTGTGTATTAACTGTTTTTTAACTGATAACACTAGGCAAAGTTTTCCTGAGAAGTCAGAATTCTAGAAGGCAATGAAAGATGAGTGTTTATATGGTATTTCGTTAAAATGATCAGTCTAAGCAGGGCATGGTGGTGCACACTTGTAATCCCAGAACTTGGGAGGCTGAGACAGGGGGATCGCAAAGGTTCGAAGCCAGCCTCAGCTACTTAGTGAGGCTCTCAGATACTTAGTGAGACACTGTTGCCAAATAAAATATAAAATAGGTTGGGGGTGTAGCCTTGAGGTAGAAAAGCCCCTGGGTTCAATCCCCAGTAACACACACACACACACACACACACACACACACACACAATCAGTCTAACTCTTCAAAGGTAAAAGTGATTGCCCATAAGTACTAAACTGTGCTTTATAAAAATTATTCCCCCAGCCAGATGTACTCTCCTAATATCTGAAACTTATGAATGTACAACCTTCTGTGGCAAAATGAACTTCTCAGATGTGATTGAATCAAAGATCTTAATATGAAGGGATTTGCCTGGATGATCTGAGCGGGCCCAATATATTCACCCAGGGTTTTTAAAGTCGGGCAGCAGGAGATGTGACAGTGGAGTAAAGGTCCAAATCATGAGGCCACAAACCAAAGAACACAGGCACCTCTAGTATCTGGGAAGGGCAAAAAAGAAATTCTCTCTATGAGTCTTCAGAAAAAGTGCAGCCTGCCCAAACCTTGATTTTTAGCTTTGTAAGATCCATTTCAGAGTTCTGATCTTCAGAATAGGGAGATACTAAGTTTGTACTGTGTTAAGCTACTAAATTTATGGGTATTTGTTAGAACAGCATTGGAAAGGCCGTGGTGGCACACGCTTGTAATCCCCACGCTTGGGAGGCAGAGACAGGAGGATCATGCAGGTTTGAAGCCAGCCTTGCTGGCTTAGGAGACCCTGTTTCAATTATATATATATATAATAGGTCTGGGAGTGTAGCCCGGAGGTAGAAGGGTTTCCAGGTACCCTAATACCACCAAAAAAAAAAAAAAAAAAAAAATAGAATTGGAAAACTACTATCTTTATGCTTCTCCCAGAATTGTATGTAGATGCCCATTCACCACAGAAATTTCACCCAAGACATTTCAAGGGGAATTATTTATTCCAGACTTAAATATTAAGGCTCTTGAACCTGGAGAACACGTCTCAAAGTTATGATAATTGGGAAACTTACAGGCATGGCCCCCAAATAGTTAAGGATCCTGCCTGACCTTTTCATGCAAGCTCACACAAATCTGTTTATGTTAAGCGTGTTCAATGCCTTTCTGTAAACTTTATCTGTGCACAGCAGAAGTGGGAGGAGAAGCAGTGAGCTAAAAGATATCTCAATCAATCTGCTTCCTCTGTCTTCGTCAGCGCGTTATACAGGAAATCTAATGCTGTGTCAAGTTCCAGAGAAGAGTTTTTTTTCTCTCCTACTAATCAGGCAAAAACACGTCGAGCTGAAGGGAAGGGCTAGGAGAAAAGAAGTGGCCTGCTGCTGATGGGCTGAGAGGATCCGGTGGCCAGAAGTCAACCACAGGCAGCCTCGCCATGCTCAGAGCTGCCTCTCTACCTGTGAGGAGAAAAAGCGTTGCATGAAGGGCAGAAACAAGAAACCAGAAATGCTCTGTCCCTGGAGAACTTATGACCTAGGGTTGTGCTTGATATCGACTGTCATCTTAGTGGCCGGTAAGTCTGAATCCTTCTTGGAAGTATGACTGCTGAGGGAGCCGGGCTCAGGTCCTCTGGAGCTTTCTTTGCCTTTTCTATGGGACAGTGTGAGCCAGTCACGGTCACAGATAAAGGACATAACTCACAGATTTATTTTACTTTATCATCTTGACTTTCTGCTTCCTCTTATTTGTTTTTCTTTGTATCCTACTACAATATACACATTTCTAGAATTTGTCTCAGTGCTTCTTTTTATCCCCTCCCACCCTCCCCCCCCTTTTTTTACAAGGCGTGCTAAATTAAATGCATACTAGTAGCAATCAAAGACTCTTGGGCTCTTTTTATCTTCGTCTTCCCTTTATAAAACATTTAAATAATTATCCTATCCTCTCTAGGTCTATGTTGTTGACAGTGAAAATTGGGAAGTTTTTTGCTTTCTCTCAGTCTTTATGACTAGGTGCTTTTAAAATATAATGTATGTACAGTTTCGCTGGCACATCTGTATTTATGTGATAGGTGTAGAGGAAACACTTTCTGAATTAGAGGACATACTCCTCAATGTCTGAGTTCCTGTAGGAGTTGAAGAGAACATGGGCTACTGTGGGGGTGTCCTGGTTTCACTACAGAAGGTTGGTAGGAGTTGATGTGGGAGGGAGTTTTCAGGTTTCAGTTTTAGTAGATGGAAAAGATGCAGGGGTATGATATAGTTGGTTTTAAATTTTATAATTTGATAAAAGATTAAATGTATTTTTACCTCATCTAAACGAGTTTGAAATCATTTTTGTCTATCTTCCAGCAAAATAAATCATATTAATCTTATTGGTGAGGACATGTAAAATAACTATCTTCTTCTATTGTACCTTTCTGTTGAGAATTTTTACATACATATTTTTTCTTTGATCTGTACTGTAACCCAGGGAAGTAGGCATGAAAGACATTTCTCCGTTTTACAAAGATAGAAATCAAGGCTTAGAGAGGTGAAATGATTTGTCCAAGGTAAGATGCAATTAGTGTGTATTAGAATCATCTTCCATTATAATTTATGTCAGTAAGTGTTCCAAAACACTCATGTGAGCAGTTTTCCTCAATATTTAACCCTTGGGCATTTCACTAAAAAGCACCATTACTCATACAACACTAAAATAAGTTAAGCCAGCCAGGCATGATGGCGCACACTTGTAATCCCAGCATTTGTGAGGCTGAGACAGGAGGATCTCGGTTCGCGGACAGCCTCAACTACTTAGTGAGGCCCTTTGCAACTCAGAGAGACCCTGTTTAAAAAAGAAAAAAGACTAAAAAATAGGGCCGGGGGTGTAGCTCGGAGGTACAATGCCCCTGGGTTCCATCTCCTGTACCAAAAAAAAAAAAAAAAAAAAAAAAAAAAAGAAGTTAAGCCAATATTTAATGATAAGTTTAATGAACTAGATCTGAATCTTTCACTAGTTGGGGATCTTGTTATAGAAAGTACTAGTGAGGCCCTTCACCACTTAGTGAGACCCTGTTTCAAAATAATAAAAAATAAGGCAGAGAGTATAGCTTAGAGGTCAAATGCCTCTGGGTTCCATCTCCAGACCCACAAAACAAAATAAAACAAAACACAAAACAAAGAAAGTTCTTCTAGAAACCTGCATAGGACCTAATGTAGCATGGGGGAGACAAAGGTGCTGTTTATGCGAAGTTGAATTTACTTTGGGAAAAGGTAAAAAAAAAAAAGCCCAAGATTAAAAATAGTAGATAATTTGAATTTTAAAAGTTGACCAGTATCACCAAAAATAAAAATAAAAGTTGAAAGTTTAATTTTAAAACTATTTCCAGATACAGCTAGAAAAGAGATACTACATACATCAACTCTCTGAAGTCTATTCTTGTATCAAAATGTTTAGGATGAAGATATAAGAAAGCAAATTACACTATATACAATGTTTGGCTTGATGAATTCTTAAAAAATGATTTAGGCTGGGTGTGGTGGTACACACTTAATAATCCCAGTATTTGGGAAGATGAGACAGGAGAATCACAGGTTCAAGACCCGCCTAGCAACTTATCAAGACCCTCAGCAGCCTAGTGAGATTCTCAGCAACTTAGACTCTTTTTTTTTTTTTTTAAGGCACTGGGGATGGAACCCAGGGTCATTCTACCTTTGAGCTGCACCACCAGGCCTTTTTTAAAATTCTCTAT
The DNA here is from genome assembly GCF_963383645.1 of Muscardinus avellanarius. NCBI lineage: Eukaryota > Metazoa > Chordata > Mammalia > Rodentia > Gliridae > Muscardinus > Muscardinus avellanarius. Next base: position 62,737,455 of record NC_137790.1, on the reverse strand, counting down.
TTTGAAACAGGGTCTCAATGCGTCGCAAAGAGATCACTAAGTAGCTGAGGCTGTCTGTGACCCGCAATCCTCCTGTTTCAGCCTCCCAAATGCTGGGATTCCAAGGGTGCTCCACCATGCGTGGTTCTAGTGAGAGCCTCAAAAACAAAAAATAAACAAAGGGCTAGGGGTGTAGTTCAGATATGGAATGCTCTGTGTTCAATCCCCAGTAAAAATAAAAAAAAAATGAATAATGAGGAGAAAACAACTTGGAGCAATGACTTTTCCTCTCTCTGACTAATATATTGCCAGACAGAAATAACTCACCAGGTGCATGCTACATTCAACAAGGAACAAGAGCTAATGGCTTCAATGTAAACCACAGAATTTTTCATTAACTATTTACTTTTTATTCACTTGTTTATACTTTCAAGCAATGCAGTGTTTATTAGAAAATATTTAGTAAGAAAATACCTGAGGGGAATAGTTCCCCACATAGTACCTAGTTCCCTTCCCGTACCCTTCTCCTACCTTGTGCCTTCTCCCTTCTTTTAGCTATATCATCTTTATTTGTGTATTTAAGTTACATTTTCCTATTCCAATGAAAACCATTCCACTTTTTATAAGAGTTACTGAATTTTTGAAAAGGAACTCTGTTTTTCTTCTTGTTAATTATTATCCGTTTATCATCACTTTCCACTAGAGGGCGGGTAGGTAACAAGAAAAGGAGATAAAAATCAAGGTAGGGTTATTGGGTACTTTCAGAAGATTTGCAAGATAAAGAGATTCAAAGCAATTATGAAAAAGAAGGAATTTGTCCTCCTTTGGTTCTGTCTTTTCTAGTCTGTGATAGTTGCAAATTTACATATTATAATAATTTATAGGTGTATTTTCCTTTAAAGATCCATGTTTAAGCAATTAGTAAATACATCAAAAGTCCTTACTAAGAGCACTGAGTGTGTATAGAGCGGTGTGTGCGTACACTAAGTTATTAAAAATCTAGAGAGACAAAGCTAAGATGCAGCCATTGGGAAATATTTAACATCAGTAAATCTTGAAATTGTCATGAACTTGTAAATATCTGAAGAGAGGAGGAATGATGGTGCTTTGGCCTTGCTGAGGGCTTTATGGAGGAGGTGGGTCTCAAGCTGGGCCTTGAATTGTAGGTTCGGGTAGATGGGAAAGGCAAAGAAACAACTTGAGAGGAGAGGATGAGCGACATGGACGAAGGCAAGGAGGTCCAGGGAAAGAAAGAATTGAGCTTCACGGGGCACATTTTGTACGATAGGAAGTAAGACTGGATTTCAAGGGTCTTTGACAGCTAAGCAGAAGAACCTGGGTATTGTGCAGGTACTGAGAGATAGATGGGATTGAGACACCATCTATCATTTTGTGAATGATATTTTCCTATATAATGTAATAGAGTGATCTCTTGAAAGGACAGTGTAGCCGTAGTATCCCACAGAGTAGTATGGCACTAAGCAAAGGGCTTATTTATTTATTATTTTGTGTGTGTGGTGCTGGGGGTGAAACCCAGGGGCTTTCTACCTCTGGGCTATACTCCCAGACCTATTTTATATTTTATTTGGAAACAGGGTCTCACTAAGTTGCTGAGAGCCTCACTAGTAGCTGAGGCTGGCTTCGAACCTGTGCGATCCTCCTGTCTCAGCCTCCCAAGCTCTGGGATTACAAGCGTGTGCCACCACTCCTGGCTCACAAAGGGCTTATTTTGAATCAAGAGTCCAGAGCTTCTAACCGTGGGTTTCTCTTTTGGAAAGTTTCATAATGCTACATTAGTGGCTAAGAGAGATTTGTGGAGAAAGATATTTAATTTAGTGAAGAAAAACAGAGTAGGGAAGTTCCTATAGGTACTTGGAAATACAGCAAAATCCAGGGTTGGCAAGACATTTATAGAGTGGATACACACACACACACACACACACACACTCACACACACACACACACACACACACACACACACTCCACAGAGAGACAAACATAATAGGCACTGGAAATTTTTATATTTGAGACCAAGGAGCCATAGTTAACTCTTTCTTCTCTGTATCAGAGAGCAAGGTCTAAGAAGAGATGGGAAAGAGCACAACATGAGCTATAAACTAAGTGCTTAACCTTAAATTAGAGGAAGAAAACTTTTCTGCAATTGAGGAATGAGTTGAGAAGTTAGAAACAGGAAGGCTAGTAGGTTAAGGATGGCAAAAAGGAGTTGGAAAAAAATTGCCAAATTCTCTATGAGAGTTTTGTGTACAAAATGTTTATTAGCAGAGGGAGAAGTCTGCCTACCATCTTCATCAACTGTTACTCTCATCTGACCCCACAGAGACCTTAGGTTCAAACTAAAGTGGCCTTAGGTCCTGTATAATCAAAATGGCTGACCCTTTCTACCTCCATCTTAGACAATCATTGGATGTGGGCAGTCTCATAAAAGGTCTGACTATGGTCAAAGTAACTGAGGCAATCTCTGAAGATTCTGGCAGCTTCTGCTAACAGTGCTCCTAGTAACAAAGGTGAAGTCATTCCTTGAAGGGGAGTCCGGGTGGCACATACTATATTCCTTCTTAAATTTCCAAGTGTCCTTCTGGTATTATTTCCCTTTAGCCTGAATAATTTCTTTTATCATGTCTAGAAGTGTAAGTCTGCTGGTGGGTAAATATCTTAGTTTTCTTTTATATGAAAAAGTCTTTACCATGTTTGTATTCTTGAAGTGTATTTTGGCTGGATGTAGAATTCTGGATTGCCATTTTTTTTTCTTTCAGTCCTTAAAAATTTTGTTTTAGCTGAGTGTGGGATCAATAGACCTGCAATCCCAGTACTTGGGATTATAGGTTTGTGGCTAGCCTCAGCAATGTATCAAGGCCCTCAACAAATACTTAGTGAGACCTTGTTTCATGAAAAGGTTGTATGTGTCGGGGCGAGGGGTTGTAGCTCAGAACAGAATGCCTGTGAGTTCAATTCCTAGTACCAAAAAAAAAAAAAATTGTTTCTCTATCTCTGATGAGAAGTCAGTTGTCTGTTTACAACATTCTTCCCTGGATATAATCCGTTATTTTCTCTCGTTGGTTTCACATTTTCTCTTTATTCTTTGTATTTATCACCTAAAATGAGTCTATGTGTGGTTATTTTAATCTTTAAGGAATTGCTTAACCTCTTTGACAGTAATTTCCTCATTTGTGAATTGAAGGAGATGTATGATACTATTAAGAATTACAGCCGGGCGTGGTGGCGCACGCTTGTAATCCCTGCGTTTGGGAGACTGAGACAGGAGGATCGTGCAGGTTTGAAGCCAGCCTCAGCTACTTAGTGAGGCTCTCAGCAACTTAGTGAGACCCTGCTTCCAAATAAGATATAAAATAGGCCTGGGAGTATAGCCCGGAGGTAGAAAAGCCCCTGGGTTCTACCCCCAGTACCACACACACACACACACACACAAAAAAAAAAAAAGAATTACAAAGTTTTCAGGTGGAGAGGACTTTAGAAACCTTAAAATTAAATTCTTTGCTTTTATATACAGGCAAATAAAGCCCAGGGGTATTGAAGGAATTGTTAACTGTATCAGTCTATGTTTTAGTGGATGGACTGAGTTTGGAATGCCTTTATGATACCAAATATAGGGAGGGGGAAGATATGACGTGTGTGTGTGTGTGTGTGTGTGTGTGTGTGTGTAAAACAACAATAATTTGATGTGATCTAAGTAGTCAAGAGAAAATAAAGGGTAGTTAGAGGTTTGAGAGTCTTGTTTAAGAAAGATAAGACACAGACAAGATGTGGGTCAGTTGTTCTGTCAGCTAATAACTAAAGGAAGTGTCTGTCATGTGTCAATCACTGTGCATCATACTGAGAATACTCGACTGAGACAGATATAGATCCCACTCTCATGGGGCTTAGTATCTGGTAGGGAAGATAAATATTAAGTACCTTTTTGCAAGTGTATAAGAGAAAATACAGAGGGACATATAAGTGTGTCATTGGTCAGTCTGGCTGGTCTGAGGGGCAGAAAGATTCCCTGAGAAAGGGATGTGTAAAATGAAGATGAATGGAAAGCGCTGGGCTCAAGAGTTGTGGGATGTGCATGCCGGGCAGCTCAGACAGCCCACGTGGAGGTCAGAGGGAGCTGAGCTAAGACCGGAGCGGTGAAACAAGATCAACCATGTAGAAGTCTCATTGAGATCCTGGCAGCTGGGGAGAATGATGAGAGAGGACGCAAAGGAAGAAGAGCCTGGGAGACTCTGGGGGACTAAGGTGCCTAAGGAAATAGGTAGCTTGTAGAGAAGAAACTATAGTAGCAGTGAAGACAGGAAGAGACAGAGAGGGAAATGTACAGGTATCGTGGTGGAAGCTAAGAAGGGGTTTTGGAAGGAGATAGGGATTAATTGTGTTGCCAGCTTAGACATCAAACAGACAGCAATTCTCCAGTGATTAATATGTGTATTCAGAGCTGGGTGTGGTGATGCATGCCTGTAATCCCAGTACTTGGGAGGCTGAGACTAGGATTGCAGGTGCACAGCCAGCCTCTGCGAGTTATCTAGCCCCTCACAGCTTAATGAGACCTTGTTTCAAAATAAAAATAAAATGGTGCTGGGTGTGTAGTTCAGAGGTAGAATGACCTTGGGTTTGATCTCCAGTATTCCCCCCACCAAAAAAAGTGTGCTTAAGAATAGCATTGCGATGATAATGTGCATGTTATAATAAACTATGTGTGTATCCAAAGACGCTGATGGACATTTGAAAGGTAAAATAAGGGGGGTTTCCATATGCTATTTTGGTGGTACTGGGGACAGAACCCTTCTACCTCTGGGCTACACCCAGACCTGTTTTTTTTTGTGTGTGTGTGTGTGGTACTGGGGTTCCTGGAAGCCCTTCTACCTCCAGGCTGCACTCCCAGACCTATTTTATACTTTTTTTTACTTTGTGGAAACAGGGTCTCTTAAGCCAGAGAGGCTGGCTTCGAATCTTTGCGATCCTCCTGTCTCTGCCTCCCAAGCACGGGGATTACAAACGTGAGCCACCACGTCCAGCTCAGACCTGTTTTTTTTATATTTTTTATTTGGGAACAAGGTCTCTTAAGCCAGTGAGGCTGGCTTCGAACCTGCGTAATCCTCCTGTCTCTGCCTCTCAATCGCAGGGATTACAAGCATTCGCCACCATGCCCAGCTTCATACAATATTTTGAAACAATTATATTGGCTGCAAGAATCAATGACAAAGGTGGGGCCAGTCCAAGATTACACCAACAGTTGTTGGGCAGAGGTCCTTGCAGGAGTATTTGCTGTGTAAGATCCCAATGGCCTATTCTACATGACTGTGTCACTTATACAATCATTTATAATTGTTCTTGTTATCAAACATAAACGTAGGATTTCCTCTTACATCACCTCCTGGCTTTGTTTACTTTAGGCCTTCACACAACTCCATTTTAATTCTACCCATCTTCATGCTATTGAAATCTGCCAGGCAGCCCAGGAGCCCAGGCACTGCAGAGAGGCTGCAAGCATAATTGTGAAATGCTGGCGACCTTCAAAACTGCAGTTTGAGTAGAAGGTGTGGGAGTAGTCAGATTGCTAAATTTAGGGAGGGGTGTGTGGGAAGGAAATTGAGGCTGTAAGCACAGACCACTCATTCTAGAAGTTAGGTAGAAAGGGGAGGGGAAAGGATTATAGCTAGAAGGGAAAAGCAACATTTAAAAATAAATTATTTTTCTATCAACATAGAAGAAACTCAGGTGAGTTTGAAGGCTATTACCTGAAAAAATTCAGTGACTCAGAAGAAGCAGGTCTCTAATCTGTGTGTGTCCATGTAGTTTTAGGGTGATTAGTAGTTTTTGGTTTTTTGTTTGAAATTTTTGACATCTTCTAGTGCTACTTTCCCCCAAAGGTTTGTCCATTACATACTATGAGAATATATAGTGATATATACCATCTGTCGCATTGACAATTTTTTGAAAAAATGTCCAAACGGTAAATATTTGTAGATTCCAAATAATGACATCTAGTTATTGTTATTCTTTGAGAAAAATCATTCTGCCTGTCCTTAATTTGCTCCCTCCTATATGTTCCCCAGGGATTACTCTCAACTAGTAATCTTAAAATAGTTGCCACATAGAATCTCCTGTAGAGCCTAAAATGTTATTACATCCCAGTGCAATGGTGCATGCCTGTACCCCAGGACTCAGGAGACTGAGACAGGCAGATCACAGTTTTGAGGTTAGCCTCAGCAATTCAGTGAGGCCCTCAGCAACTTAGTGAGACCCTGCTTTCAAATAAAAAAATAGGGCTGGGGTTTATCTCAGAGGTAGAATGCCTCTGGCCAATCCCCAATAGCTTCCAACAAAAAGAAAAAAGATACTGTGCTATCTCAGGCCTACTTAATCAGGTTTTTTCAGGGTATGGGCATCCGGATTTTTTCCTTCCTTCCTTCCTTCCTTCCTTCCTTCCTTCCTTCCTTCCTTCCTTCCTTCCTCCCTCCCTCCCTCCCTTCCTCCCTCCCTCCCTCCCCCTTCCTCCTGCTCCCTCCCTCCATCCCTCCCTCCCTTCCTTCCTTCCTTCCTTTCTTGTACTAAGGATGGATCCCAGGGGCATCCTATTTCTGAACTACACCCCTGGCCCTAATTTTTTATTTTCTATTTGGAAATAGGGTCTCACAGAAGTTGCGGAGGTCTCTCTATGTAGCTAAGGCTGGCCATGAACCTGTGATCCTTCTGTCTCAGCCTTCCAAGTACTGGGATTACAAGTGTGTGCCACCACACCTGGCTCTGGGTGTTCATAAATCTTTGCAGGTAGTTCTGATGGGAGCCAGGGTTAGGAGCCGTTGTCCAAGGTCTTCCTAATTTCTTTTTAGCTGAACTATTTCTGTTGGGCCTCATGCTCCACAGATGGCTGCTTACCTCCTGATTTTCCCATCATTCAGTGTGGACTGTTTACCATCCCTGGATGCTCTGGCCTCTGAGAGCCGGGGACCTTGCCCAGAGCTCTGCATAGCTGCTTGGACACCAAGGAGCTGCTCCAATACCATTTGTTAACCTGAACTTCCTCAAAATGTCTCACATCCCTGTAATCCTTAACCTTTTTGTTTGTCTCTCAGAGATGAAATACCAATTTTTCAAAAGCAATCCTCTACTTGGCTTTGTGTCCTTCCAGTACCTCTAGGATCCTGTTTTCCTAGTTAGCCACCTGCATTCTTGTAACATCTACACCTTCCTCTTTCTAGCTACAAACACGCTGTCTTCCCACTTTCTGAAATACCGCCCCAATCCCCATAGCTCCAGGTACTGTTCCGTCTCTCTTCCAAGTCTGCCTTGAAGAGATGAAGCCAGTGTTTCAATTCTGCCTTTCTTTTTTTCAAGGTCAGAATTCTTGAAAGACCAAGTCTGTGTTTGTTGATCCTGATCACCGCTGCTTGGCCTCTTTCAGTCTATTTTCCACTCCCACCTCTGTGCTAAAGCTGCTCTCTTACGGATCTTAAAGGTCATTCTTGTTACCAAAGCGTAAAGCTTCTTCGATTGTACTTTCAGATTTCCCCCCGCGTGATTTGATCTCGACTCTTCCTGTCATGGAATCTCCTCCTGCCCCACTCGATGTCACTGCATCTATTTTCTACTTTTCTCCATTGTTTTTGCTCACTGCACTGCCTCCAACAGATGCCTAGTTATAAATGTTTTCAAGACTCTGTGTTTGGCCGTTTCCCTAGTTTCCACATTAGAGACAGCAATTTGGCAGCCTATGGGTTTAGATCTGGCTTGCAGACACTTTTATTTGGCTCAAGTAATGTAATAGTTTTAAAATCCAGAATTAGCGGACAACTAATAATAAAATCGAGAGATTTTACCTAAAAGCAATGACCTAGTGTCCAAAGCTGCTGTGAGGGTTAAGTCAAATCATGCAGATGAAGTACTTAGCACTGGGTTTGCATTTATAAACATCCAAACAATGGCAATGTTTTTATCTTGCAGTCTCAAAGCTTTATCACAAATATTATTTCATAACACTTAATCAGCCCTCTATGGATTGACTTCTTGGTTGTTTTCAGTTTTTGGGGATATAAAATCAATGCTACAATTAATATTTTAGTATACATATCTTTACATATGCAAATATGCATATATATATTTAGTATCTATATGTCCACTGAACACATTATCCCTTGTGATCACTGATATACATTTGTATAGCATCTGCCTTAGGCCAAGGGACAAGTCTCTCTCCATTAACTAGTGTTAGACTATACAATAGTAAATGCTTAAAAAAATGGTATAGCAAGATGACTGGTTTAGTACTGTGTACTAACCAGCTGATACAGGCATTATGATTATATTATCTTGGAAACTAGGATAAAATTCATTATTTGCCATAACTCTCTTTTGCTTTTTAAATTTTATTCATTCAATGACTTCATTATTGAAATCTTGTGTTTTGGTACTTGTTGACTTTCTTAAACACTTCTTATATTTTCTTTTATAAATCATCTGGGTGTTTTTTTTTAAATATTTATGTTGTATCTGAAGAAGAACATTATGGTTACCAGCTAAGTCACCTACTATTATTTAATATTAATAAGGAATATATATTACTTAATATCTTATTGGTTTATTTATTTTTTTCCAGTTTTCATTTAGTTGGATTGCCCATTCCTTTTTCTTTATTGCCATGTGTGTTTTCTGAGAAAATTAGCTTCTGTTTATCATGAATGTTGTGGACATTCTCTGAGGTTTTGTGTGACATTATGTTATGTATTTTTTATCAAAGGAAGTTTAAAATTTTTCCAGAGTCAAATATCTCAATATTTTTGTCTATGGTTTCTGTTTTGTATCAGGTTTAGGCAGATTTCCTATTGAGTGAGTAATTGTCTCAGTTTGCCTGAAGTTTTCTCCTGGTTTTAGCACTGAATGTCCTATATTCCAGGGAACTCCCTCATTCCCAAAGCAAGATGCTATTCATCCTGTTCCCTGTTTAAGATTAAAAAAAAACAAAGTTTTTTCTTCCACTACTTTCATTTTTGTTTTTATATTTAAATCTTTGTTTTATTTTATGGTACTGGGAATTGAACCCAGGGGCATCCTAATTCTGAGCTACACCTCCAGTCCTTTTACTTTTTTTTTTTAAACAGGGTCTTGCTAGGTTGCTGAGGGCCTTGCCAATTTGCTGAGCCTCGTATTGAACATATGATCCTCCTATCTTCCCTCCCAAGTACCAGGACTATAGGCATAACCTGGTATACTAGGCAATTTATTTTAATTTGGTCTGAGGAGTGGCATAGGAATCTGATTTTATTTTTTTCTTCATAGCTAGGTAGTTCTCCTCATATCACTTATCAATTATGTAAATAGCCACTCTTGCTTTTGAGTGCTCACTGGTATTAGATACTAAGATAAAGCAAGTAAGGTAAAAAATTTTAGGAGTAATAAATGAAAAATCCAACGTTAGTCTATTTCCTTATTCTAATTTTGGTGGGGTTTTTTCTTATTTGTCTATGCTAAAACTTTGGGTTTATTGCCCAACTTTTGTTTACTGAACACCTAATTAGATGTTGTATGCTGCTGAGTTGATATATTTAAAAATAAGCCGGGCATGGTGATCCATGCTTGTAATCCCAGCATTTGGGAGGCTGAAAACCAGAGGATTGTGGTTTGCGGACAGACTCAGCTACTTAGTGAGGCCCTCCGCAACTTAGTTAGACCCTGTTTCAAAATAAAGAATAAAAATAGGGCAGGGGGTGTGGCTCGGAGGTCAAATGCTTCTGGGGCCATCCCCAGACCCACTAACTAACTAAATAAATAAATATCAGTTTCATAAGGTATAAGAATATGAAAGCTATGCCATGATCAGTTATTCAAATTGTGTTTACAACATTAAAAATAAAAAGTACTAATTTGTACTTTTTGAATTTCTTTGCATTTATTTTAATTTTCCTTTTTTAACATGGAATATATATTGCAGAATGTACGATATACATAAATTTAAAAGACTAACTATATAGTGAATTTCTGTATAAGTTAAGAAACAGACTATTGCCAGTTCCTCCCTTCAATCCCCCAGCCTCTGCTTTAAAGGCATCCCTTATCTTTTGAGATAACCATTTCCTACTTGTCTTTATATGTATTTATGTAGCCTGAAAATTAAAAATTGTTTTGACATTTTTGGTAGTATGCATAAATGAAATCATATGGTGTATATTTTTTCATGGCTACTTTCACTTCCTCAACACCATGTTTGAGATTTACGTAAGTTTGCAGTTGTAGCTCATTAATATAAATAATTTTTCTCCTAAAATGTCAAATATTTATATAATAGCTCCCTGTAGAAAGTTCTGATACACAAATAATAAGCATGATTGAAAATCAGAAATCTCATGTTTGGTATTTCATTTTCTTTCATTTCCTGAGGCAGAGGTTCATGACAAACCATAAAGCTATGACACATATGAAAGAAAAAGTATTAATTTGAAAACCATGTTATATATAATACTGCTAAAATGGCAAACCCTTATTTTTCTTTTTCCATTCTCTTTCCATAGGAAAACACATTCGTTTCTGGGGGAAAAATTCTGAAATTATTATGTGAGAGTAATATAAAAGCAAGAGCTGAGAATCTCCTCCTCCTCCTCCTCCTCCTCCTCCTCCTCCTCCTTCTCCTCTTCTTCCTCCTTCTCATCCTCCTCCTCTTTTTCTTTTTTTGTCCTGTTCTTTATTCAAACACTAGTATATCCTTTTAGGTACACACATCCTTTGCACATAATATTGCTTATCTTTGGAATGCTTACTTCTTTTTTGCCTGTCATCCGTGATATTTGTATTAGTTACCTATTGCTACATAACAAGTCTGCTCCAAGCAAATGTTTATTATCTTGCAGTGATCCAAGATGAGTGACAGTGTGTGAGGACTGGGCCATAGTCTCTGCATAACCTAATCTCAGGAGTGACATACCTTCACTTCTGCTGTATTCTGTTAAAAAACAGTTAATAGGTCTGGCCCTAACTCAGTGGGAGAGGATTTATTATATACAGAGGCATGAGTATCAGGTGGGAGAACACTGGGCCCCACCAGAGAGGCTGCGGACGTAGATCTCACGCAGATCTCAGTACTGGGGGCAGCAGCTCACCCCATGTTTTCCTTGATTAAACAATTGTGTAATTGTTTGATTAGTTAATGTCTACTACCCCATTAGCTTAAAAGCTCTTTGATATGCCGGGTGTGGTGGCGCACGCTTGTAATCCCCGCACTTGGGAGGCGGAGACAGGAGGATTGCGCTGGCTTAAGAGACCCTGTTTCCCAATTAAAAAAATATAAAATAGGTCTGGGAGTGTAGCCCAGAGGTAGAAGGGTTTCCAGGAACCCCAGTACCACCAAAAACAACAACAACAACAACAACAACAACAACAACAACAACAACTCTTTGATAAATAGGGGTATTGAGTGTCTAGCTATTATAAGTGCTTAATTGAAGATTAATTATATTTCTAGTCTCTCTCCATTCATCCCAAAGCTTTAATATACCTGAGAGGTGGCCACTCAGGTGCTACCTCCCCGAAAAGTGCTAATGAAAAACTGATCATTACAATGATAGCTAAGTAATTTACCTTAGTAATCTCATTTTTGAAATTTATCATAAAATTAAAGCCTAATTTAGAGGAAAATTCAAATAGGTCTCTTATTCCAATCATTGTTTTTGTTTAATACTTGGAAATAACAATTGGGTAAAAATTTGTCTCACTTTCAGTGATTCCTACAGGTTGATGGTGACTTTTAATTATACATCATAAATAAAAGAAACCAGTTCTTAAGTATGAAATCTAGAACCATCAAATGAAAAGTGAAATGATTTTATTTGGTTTTCCTCATAAAATGTCAGGATAGTTTTACAGATTTCAATTTATGTTTATTTGTGTTATATTTTTTTAGAAGTAGTAAATTTATTGCTAACTAACAATAAAGATAAACAATAAAGATTATAACAAACAACCCAGGCATGGTGGCACACACCTATAATCCCAGTACTTGGTAGGGTGAGGTAGTAAATATCAAGTTTGAGACCAGCCTCAGCAAGTTAGTGAGACCCTTAGCAATTTAGTGAGACTGTGTTTTAAAATAAAAAATGAAATAGGTATGGGAGTGTAGCTCAAAGGTAAATGCCCTGGTTTAAATCCATAGCTCAAAAATATTATAATAAGCAGCAAGAATGAACTCAACTTATCTCAGTACCATTATAGAGTCCCCCCTGTCCTATAAAGAAGTATTAATAAAAATGTAACAATAAATATGTTATACAATATAATCTTTTGCAGCTATATGGTTGTCCTATAAAATAATAGCCTTGCCGGGGCTGGTGGCGCAAGCTTGTAATCCCCTCGCTTGGGAGGCGGAAACAGGAGGATCGCACAGGTTCGAAGCCAGACGCGCTGGCTTCAGAGAGCCTGTTTCAAAAAAAAAACAAAAAACAAAAAACAAAAAACATAAAATAGGTCTGGGAGTGTAGCCCGGAGGTAGAAGGGCTTCCAGGAACCCCAGTACCACAAAAAAACAAAACAAAACAAAACAAACAAACAAACAAACAAGCAAATCATAGCCTCATTTGTTTAGTCTACTGTTTTGTTTCAATTTAAAGGTTTTAGTTTGAAAGTAATTTACTGGACCTCTATTGGTTGGTATTCTTCTAAAAGACCTGCAAACAAATGAAAGGACAGGGAATCTTAACTTCCCCTCCTACCTAACATCAGAAATAATAGATGAATATTAACACAATGTTAACTATTTCATACGATGCAGTCCATACTCTATTTTGGTTAATAACAGTTACCGAATGAAGGGCTATTAATGGGAATGGTGAAATTTCAGAAACGCATCTCTGGATTTTTTAGAGTAGAGTACGCAATGCAGCATTTTACAATACACTGTCTACCATCACAAGAAAGTCATGTGGGGTTTCTGAGAGCCCCGAGGTGTCTCTGGAGGGAGCCTCCCTGGAGCCTGGCCTGCACAGTCACGCTGTGCACTGTCTGCTGTGGGGGTGGTGTGTGCTGGCTCAGACACATGACAGTGATGACTTGGGAAAGGAAACTTCTGGTTCTCAAAGTTACTAAGAGGTTTCACTAGTAGTAAAGATCACAAAACATTCTTACTTCTGCTGATGGTTTTTACTTAGATGGAAAAGTGTTGTTTTTTTTAATGTTATTCTCAGTGCCAAGTGTTTTGGTTCTTTTTGTTTGTTTGTTTGTGTGGCTGCATAACCTAACGTTATGTGTGTTAAAACCTGATGTTTTCTTTTTTTTTTTTTTCTTTTGCAGCACTGGAGATGGAACCCAGGGGCACTCTACCTCTGAGCTACACCTCCAGTCCTATGTCTTTAGTCTTTTTTATTTTTTCTGATATTATTTTTACTCTCAACTTTGTGAGAAATAATTTCTAAACAATTTGCTGCATATAATGTAAAAGGTGCAAGCTGATGAGTGCTGACAGTTGTATGCACTTGTGAATCATCACAATGAACATTTCCATCTTTTCCAAAATATGCCTTATGGCTGGGCGTGGTGGTGCACACTTGTAATCCCCGCACTTGGGAGGCTGAGACAGGAGAATCGTGCAGGTTCGAAGCCAGCCTGAGCTGGCTTAAGAGACCCTGTTTCCAAATAAGATATAAAATAGGTTTGGAAGTGTAGCTCAGAGGAAGAAGGCCCCTGGGTTCCATTCCCAGTACCACCACCACCAAAAAAAAAAAAAAAAAAAAAAAAAGCCTTATGTGACTCTGAAATCCATTCCTGCCTTGGCCCCTATGTGCAGGTAACCACTGGTCTGCATTTTTCACTATACACTACTTCTATTTTATATTAGAAGTAGTATTTTTTATGGTATGTAGTGTGTATTCTTTTGGGTCTGCCTTGTTTTATTCAGCACAATGATTTTGAGATTCATCAATGGTGTTTTTCTTTTGACTGTTGATTAGTATCCCATTGTAAGGACAACTCACTTGTCAATGACATTTGGGTTGTTTCTAGTTTGGGACTGTTGTGAAGAAATATTTGTGACTAAAACCAATATGAACATCATGCACAAGTCCTGTGTGAATGTATTTTTCAGTTTCTTAGCTAAATACTTAACTGTTGGAATAGCCAGGTTATATGATAGGCATATGTTTAATTTCCAGAAAATTAAAATTCTCAGTGTGGTTGTAGAATTTTACATCCCCCCTAATGATGTTTGTATTTTTATTGCTCCACTTTCTTGCCAGAATTTATCAGTCATTTTAATTTTAGCAAAGCTTATAGTAATAAAATAATTTCATTGTTTTTACTTTGCATTTTATTTATGGTTACTAATACTGAATATCTTTCCATGTATTTATTGGCCATTTTAGTATCTTTTTTTGTGGTACTGGGGATGGAACACAGGGGCATTCTACCTCTGAGATATACCCCCCAACATTATTTTTTATTCTTTATTTTGAAACAGGGTCTCACTAAGTTGCAGAGGGCCTTATTAAGTAGCTGAGGCAGGCTTCAAATCCACGATTCTCCTGTCTCAGCCTCCTATATGCTGGAATTACAAGCGTGAACCACCATGCCTGGCTTTTACTATCTTTTTATGAGATGTCTGTTCAAATCATTTGCTCAATTTTTAAAGTTAATTTTAAAAATTATTAAAAATGTAACAATTCTTTACCTATACTTCACAGTGGTCTTTGTTAGAGATGTGTATTGCAAATATTTCCCTTTTCTGTGATTTGTCTTTTCATTTTCTTAATGACAGTTTTTCAAGTACAAAAAATTTAATTTCAAATGCATAGTTTATAAAATTTTCTTTTATTGTTTGATATGTTCATATCTTAAGAAATCTGAAAATTGCCAAAGTTACAGAGATTCTCTCATGTTTTCTTCTAGGGGTTTTTTAACAGCTTTAACTTTCTTATTTAAGCCAATAATTCATTTAAAAGTAATTTTTTTTGGTGTGGATATACAGGGTTGAGCTTTATTTTTGTCTGCATGTGATAAGCAGTTGTTCTATTATCAGTTGTTGAAAGACTTTTATTGTTGAAAGACTTTTATTTCTTTTTAAAATTGCCTTAACACCTTTAATTTAAATGAACAGATCATGTAAGTGTGAGTCTGTTTCTGAACTATTGGTTCTGTTCCTTTGATGCGTGTCTGTCCTTTAGCCAATACCACATCATCTTGATTACTGAAGCTTCAGAATGAAGTTTCTTATTGTTATTATTTGCTTTATTCCTGTACAAAATGCATCAGCTAATCTAGGGTGGCATTGCCACGTGAATTTTAGAATTAGCCTCTCAATTTCCACAGAATACTATCATTTCGATTGAAGTTTTGTTGAATTTATAAGCCAATTTGAACATTTAACACTATCAAGCTTTTTCATGCCACAAAAACAAGGTGTTTCGCTCTATTTATACCAACTTAATTTGCGTCAGTGGAACAGGATAGTCTGGAGTAGAATTGCACTTACATGATCTACTGGTTTTATTTATTTATTTATTTATTTATTCATTTATTTATTTGGTGGTACTGGGGCTCCTGGAAGCTCTTTTACTTCCCGGGCTACACTCCCAGACCTATTTTATACTTTTTTTATTTTTGGAAACAGGGTCTCTTAAGCCAGCGCATCTGGCTTCGAACCTGCAAGATTCTTCTGTCTCCTGTCTCGGCCTTCCAAGCGCGGGGGTTACAAGCGTAAGCCACCACACCCGGCGAGCTATTGGTTTTAAATAAAGGTGTTAAGGAGACTTAAAAAAGAAATAAAAAATCTCAGCAAAAATGATTAATCTTGGAAAAATGTTGTACCGTGTTCAGTGTACATGCCTTGCCCGTCTTTTGTTAAATTTCTATTTTGTTTTGCTTTCATACTGTTGCACATTGAATTGATTTTTAAAATTTAACTTTATAATTATATTGGTACAGAAAAATATAACCGAAAGCAAAGAGGGAGCGGATTGGAAGTCGAGGGGAGGCTCGCTGAGTGCTGTGTGCATATATGTCTCTATCATTCTCAATTGATCATGATGTATGATTACAATGCAACAATATGACATAAAATAAAATAAAAACAAGCCAATAAAAAGAAATGAATATTGTAAGACATTAAAGAAAGAAAATATATTTAATATTTATGTAGTGACTTGGGTGAATTAAATTAGTTCTAGGAGTTATTTTTATAGATCCCTGACAGTCATATCTGCATGTAGGGACAGTTTTATGTCTTTGTTTTTTATCTACGTCTTTTCTTTTTTCTCCTTGCTTTGTTGCAATTACTAGGAGCTCCAGTGCAATATTGCAAAGAAGTATTAAGAACAGATACTCTTGCTTTGCTCCTGATTTTGGAAGGAAATACTTTATTGAGGTGTATCATTGTAGAATTTTCACAGATACCCCTGAGCAGTCTAAGGAAGTCTCCTTCCATTCTTTGGTATTTTAAAAATTTATGAATGAGTGTTGGATTTTGTCAAATGCCTTTTATAATCAACTAAAAGTACGGTTTTCTCTTTTGTTTTTGAATATGATGAATTTCATTGAATTTTTTTTTAGTATTCAATCAACCTGAATTCCTGGGATTAACCTTATTTAGTAATCCTATATTATTTAAATAGTGCTAGATTTTATTTGCTAATATTTTGTGAAAATTTTTCATGTTATATTTGTGTTACTGGTCTTTTTTTCCTTATATATAATTTGTTCACTTGCTTTTGATAGTACTATCATAAAACAAACTGTGAAATGTGCCCTCCATGTTGATTTTCTGAAAGAATTTGTGTGTAAAATTGGCATTGCTTCTTCCTTAAATATTTACTCAGTGTATCCATTTTGATGGGACAATTTTTATCAACAAATTTAATTTTTTAATTCTGTTTATTATTCATTTCATGAATGCCTGTCTATATTAATGGCCCTTCTTTCATTACTGATATTATAGATTTGTATTCTTTTCTTTATTGGTCTGGTTATTGAGTTAATAAATGGTAATCTTTTAAAGAACCAGGTTTTAGTTTTCTTATTTTTAATACTACTTGTTTTATATTTTATTAATTTCCTTTCTTTTATTTATTTCATTCTTTCTCCTTTGTTTTTATCTTCTTTAAAATGTTTCAGATATTCTTCTTTTAGGAATTTTAGACATTTCTTTTTTGTGTGTGTGGTACTGGGGATGGAACCCAAAGGCATTCGTCCTTCCTTCAAGCTATACCCCCAACCCTATTTTTTGTATTCTTTATATTGAAACAAGTTCTCACTAAACGACACCATTTATTCTGATGTGTTTTTGCCTTTTTTTAAAAACCTTGCCAATAACTGCTGTTCAAAAGTTGGATACTAGCATATACCATTAAGAGCTCAATGAAAAAATGTTAATAGGAAGCTGTCTATATCATGAATGCTTAGGAAAATCTTTTTCTCCTCCATAGCAGCCTCCAATGAGCACATCACTACTCTACTTAATTTACTTGCCAGTGCTTGAAAAATCTAATCAAGAGTAACATTTTCTTTCCAACATACTAAATGTATGTAAGCCTCAGAGAAGAAATACTTTGTCTTAAGTGTAAAACAGGAGAGTGGGAAGGGGTACCTGGATCTGAAGCAATAGAATGTCAACAGAAGAAAGCAGGTCAAAAGTTTGTACTGGGGCAAATTATGCAGGGACTTTTGCTTGACTATCAAAAGGTATGTATTCAAGGGACATTCCAAAATACCTAAAGAATGTTGGGGATGGAACCTATGGCCATTCTACCTCTGAGCTATACCCCCAGCCCTTTAAAATTTTTATTTTGAAATAAGGTCTCACTAAGTTGCTGAGTCTGACTTCAAACCTGTGATACTCCTGTTACAGCTTCCCAGTTACTGAGATTATAGGCATGTACCACCATGTCTGACTAATCTGTTTTATTTTAGTTTTTTGAGTTCTTTATATGTGTTGGATAACAATTCTTTGCCATATATATTGCTCGTAAATATTTTCTCCCAGTCTAGAGTTTGTCTTTTCATTTGACCCTATCTTTCAGAGTAGAGATTTTTAATTTTACTGTAGTCCAGCTATTAATTCTTTATTCGTGGATTGTGTCTTTAATTTTATAGCTAAAACATCATCCCCTCAGGACTATTTAGATTTTCTCTTCAGCTGTCTTTTGGGGATAAATTGTTTTGCAAGAATTTTATATTTTGAACTGTGAACCATTTTGAGCAAATTTTTATAAAAGGTATAAGGTCGCCGGGCGTGGTGGCGCACGCTTGTAATCCCCACGCTTGGGAGGCAGAGACAGGAGGATCGCACAGGTTCGAAGCCAGCCGCGCGCTGGCTTAGGAGACCCTGTTTCCAAATAAAAATGTAAAAATAGGCCTGGGAGTGTAGCCCAGAGGTAGAAGGGCTTCCAGGAACCCCAGTACCACAATAAATAAATAAATAAATAAATAAATAAATAAATGGTATAAGGTCTATATCTAGATTTATTTATTTGCACATGGATATTTAGTTATACCAACATCATTTTGTTCACAAGACAAATTAAAGACTCCGTAGTTTTAGCTTTATTCTTTTGCCAAAAATTAGTTGATTATGTATATATGTATATAATGAATAACAAAATAGCCTTAATTCTTCTACCCCTTATATTATTGCTTATTTTTTTTAAAAAAGAAATTACAATACAGCAGTTTTTCAGAAACCAAGTTTGGAGTTGACAAAAACTATTTTGATTGTTAAAAATGCTGTAAACCCGAGGGAAAGAATGAGTGTGGGTTTTAGTAACAAGAAAATTGAAATATTTAAAAATTCTGATTCTCTTCTCTCTGCTTCTGATTTATTTCTTCCTTTTTTTTTCTCAACAAGGTAGAAAAAAACAGGAAAGGAAGAGAGATGGATGAATTCTTTCAGTTATGATTCTAAAATTCTTGAGAAAATGTTTTGCTTTGTCCATCCAGATGAGGTGTCCACATTTGGACCAAATAACTTTAGTGTGTGGCATATGGAGAAAAGAATTTAATCAGACCAGCTCATTTGTGATGTCCACACTAAACCAATTCTCCTGGCTGGGAAAGAAGCCAGAGAAGGGAAGTATGGTTACCTTCTACAAAATAGTTGGCAAAATTTGGCAATTCATGAATGGGTCATCACTCATCAATGTCTTATAAATGTAATTTTTTGTAGTACTAGGGATTGAACCCAGGGACGTTCTACATCTGAGCTCTAAGCTCTACACAAACCCTATTTTATTTTGAAACAGGGTCTTCCTATGTTACTGCATACTCCTGGCCTTGAACCTGTGATCCTCCATCTCCGGCTCTCAAGTACTGGTATTACAGGCATGCACCACTGTACCTAACATAAATAGAATTTTCAAGATGTTAACATACCCCCATCCCCAGATGGCATAACTTGTAACTTTTGCTCTTCAATAATTTGTGTGTAATTTTAGTTATGTTTACCCCATTGCTTATCATGGGTATTAAGACTTTCTGGATAAACTGTGGCTTCTGCTATCAATATATAGAATTGATTTCATTTATACTTTTCTAAATATTTTCTAGATTCAAGTATTTTGTGTATGAATGGAAAGCAGTCAACACAGAACAATTCATCACCTCTCTCAGAAGGTAATGCACTTCCTTACCTACTAATGGCAGCTCGGAGGGATGGAAAGCTGAACTTCGTTAGAAACAGAAGCTGATGACCAGGCTGAAGACCAGACTTAGGACTCATTGAATAACATGGTGATCTGAGTGCTGTGTTTACAGGGTCCCTGAATGACCCAACCTCTAGTTGTTCCCCAGACAAGGAATGTTTCACTGTAAACCTCCATCAAGTTGGAGTGGTGGAGAAAGAATCCTTTGGAGTCTGTTTTAAAGTTTTGCCTCTTTTTCATCTAGTTATGTGATTTTTTTAATAGGGGGGACTGAACCCAGGGGCATTTTACCTCTGAGCTGTAAAATTTAAATTTTTTTAAATTTTAAATTTTTTTCAAAATTTAAAAATTTAAGAAAACTTTGAATTTTGTTAAAATCTGAAAAATATACATTTTTAAAAAAATTTCAAAAAAAAAACTTTCAAAATAAATTTTTTGAAATGGAGTCATTTTCTTTTTTGAAACAGGAGCTAAGTCATGGAGGCTGGCTTCTAACTTGCAATCCTCCTGTATCAGCCTCTCAAGTACCAGGATAACAGGCATATACCACCACACCTTTATTTGGCCATGAAATGTGAGAGCTGAGTACCTAGAAGAAACAAGTGACACAAAACAGAAAAGGAGAGATATTAAATGCAGTTTAGCAAAAACCAGGTTCCTTCACATGAAAAGTTTGCCTCACCACCAGTGCCTTTGCCAATGTTACAGTGATGACATTACTGAGTCTCACCTTTGCTGCAGTTGGGGGTGTGCGGTATGGGGTATGGAATGTGGCAGGTGTTTTGGTTGAGTTAATTACCTCGTAGCAAACCACCATCAGTTATGGATACTTTATGTTGGCTTATGGGAAGCACGAGGTTTTATACTCTATGTTGCAGGATAAAAGGCTTATTTTTGCAAAGATGGGCAAAAGGGGTCAACTTTTATATTTAATTCTGATCAATATGTTGAGTATACAGAAACAAAATCCAAGCAAAGTACACAATCAAACTATTTGAAAGCATGGGTAACTAAAGTGAAGGGAAAGTTATCTAAAGGCTATGTTCGATAATATCACACATTTTCAATTAAATCCCTTTTATGGAAAACTTCTAAAGAAAACAAATCTTGGGTTTCTTTGTTTCTTAACTTATACACCATGCTCCTTTTTGACCAGATATAAGTATTTCTAGATATTTCTTATCACTAGGCTTCATCAGTCTTATTTTTATATAGTCACTAATCTAATGAAATTACAGATTATTCTAAAATGTGCTGATTTCACTGACTCTATTAGTCTTTAAAAATACAAGCCTACAAAATCCCCAGCTAGTTCAACCTGAATTCTATCTGAATTACTTGTAATGAAAGTCCTATATACTTTCCACATTTATGTTTATCTGAACTGTCACCCTTAGGGACAGGCATATAGTTTTGATGTTACTGATATTTTTGTACTCATCAAAACTCAAGGGGAGACAACGACTAATTTTTCCATTGTCTTTCCTGAGGAGCATGAATTATGTAAGTCTAATGCTGCTCACCTCCAACATATTTAGATTTAGAACACTGCCTTTGTCATTTAATCTAGAGCTCTTTATTTTTTTTTAATGTGGAAAATATTGAAAATGGCATACATTCAGACTGTGCTTGGTGCCTCCCCCCTCCCCACTTCCCCTTCCCTCCTCCCAACAATGAGTGTCCAGGTTGACCATGCTACATTCATACTTTCACACATGTTTGGATGTAGCCCCTCCATTAACCAACCTCACCTTCTTCCTCTCCTACCCTTCCATTCTAGCTTTCCCCTCCATTGTCTGGAGTCCCTCTCGTATTACTAATACTCCCTAGTTTGGTCATGTTAGGGAAAACATATGTCCCTTCTCTTTCTATGCTTGGCTGATATCATTTTTCATAATGTTATCCAGGTCCTTCTTGAGTCTAAATATCAAGACTTGACAATTTTATTATTCAATACATTTTGTTTCCCTAGTAATAAATAATACCATGGGAAATTAATTAATATTAGGATTTGGTTTAATATATTATCTATATTTTTAATGTTAGTTTCTTATGTAAGTCTAATATTTCTGGAATACAGTTATTAGCCAAGCAAGGATTCAGTAAAACTTCATGCAATCTGGTGGGGATAACTTGAACACACAAAGACTTTTATCAGCTTTTCTTTTCTTTTCCCTTTTGTGTTTTGTGTATATCCAGTTAACAGCTCACTGTCTGTGCAGATGGGTGCCAAGGCTGTGCTCTGTTGCCCTACTGTCTCATTGACAAAAGCACTGATAATAACGTGGGAAATACGCCTCAGAGACAATCCTGTGTGCAAACTTGCCTACAGCATAGAAAAAAATGAGACCAAAGAAACCAACTGTACTGATGGGAGGATAACCTGGGCCTCCAGACCTGACCAGAGCCCTCACCTTCAGATTGATGCAGTGGCCATCACTCACGATGGGAATTACAGGTGTGAAGTGGTAACAGCTGATGGGAATTTTGCTCACATATATCACGTTCAAGTCTTAGGTAAACAATGCCAAATATTGTGATATTTCTGACCATCATATTTGCGTTTCTCTCAATCCTGTGTCCCGTATGACACGACTGAAGCATTTTCCCTTACATCTCTGCAGTGCGCCCTGAAGTGAGCTTGTTTAGGGGGAAGAACAGAACTGTGGTGTGCAAGGCAGCTGCAGGCAAGCCAGCTGCACAGATATTTTGGACTCCAGAGGGGAACTGTGTCAATGAGAAGGAACGGCTCAGCAATGACACGGTGACAGTGAGGAGCACGTGCCGCTCTCCAGGTAGCAGTGTGTCCACCGTGACCTGCTGGGTCTCCCATCCGACTGGCAACAAGAGTCTATCCGTAGATCTGCTTCCTGGTTAGTAATTATTCCAGTTCTGTGTTTGATTTTTTCCATTATTTCAGAGATGTTAGGTAAAGAAGGAAAACAGAGTATGTAGAGAACTTTTATTCAGGGATGCTTTCTGTAGCCTCCATTTTACCTTCATCCCTTTTCCAAATTATGCATCTATAATTATGGTATGGTGCAGCATGGTTTTACTGCTCTACAAATTGTCTGTGCTCCACTTTTTTAACCCCTTCCTCCCTCCTATCCTCAAAAACCATGTATCTTTTTATTGTCTCTTTAGTTTTGCCTTTTCCAAAATATAAGGTAGTTAAAACTATATATGCAACCTTTTCATGTTGGTTTGTTTCATTTAATTAATACTCATTAGAAAGTCCTCCATGTTTTTTTCATGGCTTCATAGCTCATTTATTTTTATAATTAATAATATTCTATTATTTGGATTTATCTCATTGAATCATATATTTTTGTGTCTGTGGTTACAGGTGCCCAAAGATCAGAAACATTGTATATTAAATACATCATTCCCCCTATTATTATTATCATCATCATTTTGGTCATCGTGGGATCCATTTGGCTTTTGAAAATCAGTGGCTACAGGTATTTGACTGGCAAATGCTTTTCTCTGTTCAGCTTTATTGGACCAGAAGAACCAGAATATAAAATTGACTTACTGTAAGTTAGGATATTAACAGCATTTCTTTCATAATCAAAAAGAATATCTTGAAGATGTTAGATTTGTGCTGCTCTGAACGATGAGAGAGATCTTGCAGGGTGCTTGGGTATGCAGGAATGGTGCATTGGGCTAGTTAGGAAAGAATCTTGGGAGAGACAATACATTTTTTTTAATTTGAGAAAATAATAACAATAATTTCTCTCATGTACCAAGGAGATGGTGTCACCTATATTCTGTTACATCAAATTTCTCTTGCATAATTTTGTTTGATTTTCCAATATCTAAAATTTACTTGTTTGGGGATATTAACCACAAGCAGTTTTCTCCACTCATTTCTAGGAGCTCATTTTTGGTTTATTATAATTTCTATAAAAATGAGTCACAATATTCTCATATAATTTTTTTTTTTAGATTTTCAATCTAAACAATTATTTTTCCTGCATTCATTCCAGATTATTTTATCTTTATAGAAAATGTAAACTGAAAAAAACAGAAACTACTCCAGTTGTTGAGGAGGTAAGAGAAGATTAGAAAAAGAGTTTTTACAAACTTTTAAGATGCATAATCAGAAAATCTAGGATAACTTGTAATTTGTATCAACATTAGTATTTTAACTGAAAAAATTTTATTTTATAATATTAAGTTATTTGTATTTGTTTTATTAACTATCAACTGCTATTTATACATCACCCAAATCCATATTTTTTATTTAATAACTGCATCATAGTCATATAATGTTTGTATTTTTTGGACTGTAATCTTTTGGGAAAAATGAAATGATATTTCTTCCCTCATGAAACTATCTCTAATTCTTTTCTTTCTTTCTTTTTTTTTTTTTTTTGCGGTATTGGAGATGGAACCCAGGGGCATTCTACCTCCAAGCTACACCTCCAGCCCTATTTTTTATTCTTTATTCTGAAACAGGGTCTCAAAGAGTTGCAAAGGGCTTCACTAAGTAGCTGAGGCTATCCAAGAACCACAATCCTCCTGTCTCAGACTCCCAAATGCTGGGATAACAAGCGTGAGCTACCACGCCCGGGTACCATCTCTAAATCTTGACTTATTTCCAGACCATTATCATTTCCCTCTTACCCAAGATGAAAATCTTATGCTGCTCCATAATTTCTTATAACCAGCATCTTACTAGGTGTTCACCTCTTTCCTTTGAAATACTTCTTATGGAACTTCTGCTTTATTTATACTTCCTTCTACTTTATACCATCATCTCACATATGGATATAAATAATCAACACATTTTTTGATAACTTATTAGAACAAAGTTTCGTTCATTTAAGTCCAGGCACAAATTTAGCCACTATTGGTAGATGCTAAAACAGTGGGCACATGTTAGAAACATAGGTAATTTCTGTAATGATTTCTGGTCCTTTTGAATTGATTTTGACTTGGAATTTTCTGTCTTAGGATGAAATGCAGCCCTATGCTAGCTACACAGAGAAGAGCAATCCACTGTATGATACCATAAATAAGGTGAAGACATTGCAGGTGACACAAAGTCAAACTGATAGTCTGGGCCTCCAAACTTTATGAAATCTTGGAATCTAGCACCAGGAAAAATGAATCAAGATACATTGCAATTACTGTGTTGATTTTCTTACAGCTTTTGAATGGAAGACCTATTTTGAAATTATTTTTTCAGAGTTTCTTAGAAACAAAGATGTTCTTATGGACTTGCATTATATTCTTTTACAACAGGAACTATAAAATCTTAGCTGCTATCTGCTAGTTTTTGAAAGAACTGATATTACTACAAAGCACAGCTCATAATAAAATATTCAAATCGTGCAATAGAATAATGAAAACAGAGTTTCCTCAGAAGTAGCTTTTCAGAAGGAACAGTCATCAATAGTTTATGTACTCTTCCAGAACATTTTATGTACATATGACATGTCTACATACCTGTGATTTCTGTATGCATTTATATCTGTTTACATATGTATACATACATCTTTTCATGACAAAAACGGGAAAATAATGTAATGCTACTCTATACTTATATAAAGCTATTAATGTTAATCTTAGAGATCTTTTCATGTATTTAGAAGTGAAACTACCTCATTGTTTTTAATGGCTAAATAAAATTTCATTGTATGATTATATCTTAACTTAATTAACCACAGCCCTAGTAATGGACATTTAGATTGTTTTGTTTATGTTATAAATGATACTAGTAGACTGTTTCCTGTGGGTATATCTCTTTGCATTTGTTTGAGAATATCTGTAAGATAGTTGAGTGGAATTGCAGGGTCATTTGGGTGGGCTGTTTCCCTATTGATAAATGTCAAATTGTATCAATTTACATTTCCTCCAGCAGTGTTTTAATGTCTTTCTCTATACTCTTACTTTGTTATGTGCAAGATTCTCACTTTCTTTGTTCCCATTTTCTCTTTTTATTAACAGCTGGATAATATGATGTAAGATTATAATAAGAATTATACTATGTAATAAAATTAGATTTATATTTTTTGTCATGTTTACAAGAGGGAGAACACACATGGGATGATATTAGATTTTCTGAACTCACCTCTACAGAAGTGGTGATACCTAATCCTAAGTTTTTCAGATGCTATAAAATTGGAGTTGTGTATTCAATTTGATGTATTTATACAATAGCAAACATCTATGAACTACATAAGCAGCTAAGTGTACAAATGGCAAACCTGAGGTATCTACGTGTTAAGAGAATGTCCAAGAATGTGACTCTCCCATCTATTCTTTGGGAGTAAAATATTGGGAACATGTAAATATATAATTATTAATATGAGAATATTTTAGTTATGACAAATTATAAAAACAAAGCCTGTTTGTTCCATAGCAGGGAAACATTGAAATATTTTATTATGATGGGAATTAAAACAAAATCCATTTATTCTTCAATTGTACCTCTGAGGCTTTTAAGACAAGTATTTTGTCTTATTACATTTTTTTCCTAGCAAGCGTCTGAGCAACCTAGAGAGACCTTGTTTCAAACAAACAAACAAACAAACAAACAAACAAACAAACAAACAAACAAACGGGATAGGGACATAGTATGGAGGTAGAATGCTCCTGGGTTCAATCCCCAGTAACACACACACAAACACACACACACACACACACACACACACACACACACACACAATTTTTTCTTCCCTCCAAACATTTTAGTCATCTTAGGGCTTAGCCTTAAACAGATTTTTAGTCTATTATGGATGTAAAGTTAATATAATGAAACTGGCAATCATATTTTCATAAAACCATTTTGATTTGGCCAAAGAAGACCCCAATCCACCTCAACTATTTAGTGAGGCCCTTGAAATCAGTGAGACCCTGTTTCAAAATAAAAGAATAAAAAATAGGGCTGGGGGTATAGTTTGGAGGTAGAATGTCCTTGGGTTCCATCCCTGGTATGGCAAAACAAAACAAAACAAAAAACTCAATCCATTAAGTTTCTGCATATAAATATTACTAAGCAGTGTGTACACTAGACAGCATAATCTTGTCCTTAAAATTTTATTTATTTTTCATCCATACCTTGTTGATGAGGCTCATAGTTAGGCCAATGACTATCCAAATAAATATTACTGAAAAATAAATTAAAATAAATGTATGCTTACATTTTAACTTGATAATGTATAAACAGGTGAAGCAAATGATACCATAAAGACTCCAAGAGGTCAGGAATAATGGCAAATTCCTGTAATCCCAGTACTTGGGTACATGGGAAGCTGAGACAAGAGGATGACAGGTTCTCCGCTAGCCTCGACAACTTAGGGAGGCTCTCAGTAACTTAGTGAAACCCTGTTTCAAAAATAAAGAATAAAATAAGGCTGGGGGTGTAGCTCAGAGGTAAAGCACCCCTGGGTCAACTCCCCAGTTACCACCCCACACACACATAGAAGAAATGACTCCCAAAATAACTTATACATGCTAACTGATACAGGAAATAATTGTATGAAAATTGCTCACTACAGGGTGAAATATGGTTATTGGAATTATGTGGGCAAGTTAAAGAGATGAGAGCAAGAGGGAGGGAGAGAGAGAGAGAGAGAGAGAGAGAGAGAGAGAGAGAGAGAGAGAGAGAGAGGAGAGAGAGAGAGAGAGAAAGAGAGATATTCCTCAAGTCTATAGAGCTACTGAATCAGGAAAAATAGTGATTGGGCCAGGTTCATCAAATCTTCCAGGCATCAGAACCTGAAATGGAATTAGTAGAGATGGGGGTTAATTGGGAGAGGAAGTTTCACCCGGAAAAGATTAAAGGGTGAGGAAGAAGGATAGGGCAGGGCAAGCTTTTAGACCAGGATACTGATCTGAACGAAAGCCACGAGAAGAGGCAGAAAGGATTGAGGAGGGTGAACCTCAGAACATAGTATGAGAATTGTTCAAGTGTTGATAAAACCACTGGGGAACTCTCGAGCAAAAGTATAGTCTTTCATGCAAGGAAAGAATCAAAACCTGATAAACCTTCAAGATCCGTTTATTACCTGGAGCTAGCCAGGAGGAGCACAGCCTCCGCTTAAAAGCTGGAATGGATCCTAAAGGTGCGAAAAAGCTGGTGCTTGCTTTGTGGCCCAGGATATAATCTATTTTAGAGAAGGTTCCATGGGCTGCTGAGAAGAATGTGTGTTCTGTAGTTCCTGGTTGAAATATTCTGTATATTTCTATTAGGTTCATTTGGTTTATAGTTTTCTTTAGTTCTGAAGAGTCTTTACTAATCTTTTGCCTTAAAGATCAATCCAGTGGTGTGAGAGGAATGTTGAAGTCTTCCAATATTGTATTTGGATCTAATTGAGATCTGATGTCCAGGAGGGTTTGTTTTACAAATGTGGCTGCACCCACATTTGGGGCATAAGCATTTACTATCATTATATCTTCTTGGTGGATTGTTTCTTTTCATAAAATGAAGTGCCCTGCTTTGTCTCTTCTGATGTGTTTTAGCTTGAAGTCTGTTTTGTTGGATATTAGCATTGCTACTTCTGCCCGTTTTTGGTCTCCATTAACACGATATATCTTTTTTCTATCCTTTCACTTTCAGTCTGTGAATGTCTTTGGCTGAAAGGTTAGTTTCTTGCAAACAGCATATATTTGGATTATGTTTTTTTTTTTTAAATTCACATTGCCAGTCTATGTCTTTTAATTGCTGAGTTAAGTTCTTTGACATTCAGAGTTATTTTTTTTTCTAATTCAACACCGTTATTTTTTCCATGAAGTTGTTTCTTTTTTTATCAATTTATTTATTTTTTAGTAAATGGCATACATTTAAACTGTACTTGGTGCTCTCTTTCCCCCCTGTTTTCCCTTCCCCCCTCCCAACAATGAATGACCAGGGTAATCAAGTTCAACCTTCTTCTTCTCCTAGCTTTCCATTCAAACTTTGCTGAAATTTCCCTTCCATTCTCTGGAGTCCCTCTGGTATCCCCAATGCTCCCTAGTTTGGGCATATTGGAGGAAACATATGTCCCTTCTCTTTCTCTGTTTGGAACATAATGCTCTCCAGGACTTTCCATCTGCTTACAAATGACATGATTTTGTTCTTCTTTATAGCTGAATAGGATTCCATCATCTGTATTTACCAGATGTATTTACCTAAAAATACATCATCTGTATTTTTAGGTTGATTTTGTATCCTACAACTTTGCTGAATTTGTTAATCAGCTACAGAAGTCTTTTGGTTGAGTTCTTAGGGTCTTCTAAATAAAGGATCATGTCATCTGCAAATAAGGATAATTTTAATTCCTCTCTTCCTATTTGAATTCCTTTGATTTCCTTCTCTGGTCTTATTGCTGTGGCAAGAGTCTCAAGGACTATATTGAAAAGGAGTGGTGATAGTGGGCATCCTTATCTTGTTCCTGATTTTAGGGGAATTCTTGCAGTTTTTCCCCATTCAATATAATGTTGGCTTTGGGTTTGTTGTATATTGCCTTAATGATGTGGAAGTACATTCCTTCTATTCCAGTTTTCTTCAGTGTTTTTAACATAAAAGGTGTTAGATTTTGTCAAATGCTTTTTCAGCATCTATTGCTATGATGATTTGGTTTTTGTTTCTATTTATGTGGTGAATGACATGTACTGATTTCTGTATGTTGAACCAGCCTTGTTTTTCTGGGATGAAACTAACTTGGTCATGGTGTATTATTCTCTTGATGTGGTTTTGAATGCATATGGCTAGTATTTTGTTTAGAGTTTTTGCATCTATGTTCATTAAGGTTATTGGTCTGTAGTTTTCCTTTCTTGAGGTATCTTTATTTGGTTTGGGGATTAATGTGATACTGGCCTCATGGAAGGAATTAGGGAGAGTTCCATCTCTTTTAATTTCCTGGAACAAGTTATGAAGTATTGGTATTAGTTCTTCACTGAAGGTTTTGTAGAATTCAACTGGAAACCCATCTGGGCCTGGGCTTTTCTTTGATGGAAGAATTTTTATCACCATTTATATTTCTTTGTTTGCTATTGGTTGGTTTAGGCTTGCTATGTCCTCTTGGTTTAGTTTAGGTAGCTTAACTGTGCTTAGAAATCTATCAATTTCTTCCATGTTTTCTAGTTTTTTAGAGTATAAATTTTTAAAATAGTTTCTGATAATTCTTTCAATTTCTCCACTATCTATGGTGAGTCTCCTTTTTCATTTCTGATTTTAATAATTTGAGTTGATTCTCTTTTTCTTTTGGTTAGGTTGGCCAGGGGTTTATCAATTCTATTAATCTTTTCAAAGAACCAGTTTTTCATTTTATTGATTCTTTGAATTGTTTTTTTATTCTCTATTTCATTTATTTCATCTCAAATTTTACTAATTTCCTGCCTTCTGCTGGCTTTGGGATTAGACAGTTGCAGTCTTTCTAGGTCCTTGAGTCGTGTCAATAGGTTCTGTACTTGGTGATTCTCTGCCCTTATGTGGGCATTCAATACTATAAACTTTCCTCTTAATACTGCCTTCATAGTGTCCTATAGATTTTGGTAAGTTGTGTCTCTGTTTTCATTTATTTCCATAAATTTCTTTATTTCTTTCCTAATTTCTGCTCTTACCCATTTATCATTCAATAGTGTATCATTCAATCTCCATGTATTTGCATAGTTTCTTTTGAGTTTCCTGTTGTTGATTTCCACTTTCATTCCATTATAGTCTGAAAAGATGTAAAGAAATTTGCTGGTACTTTCTTTGTGTCCCAGGATATGATCTATTTTGGAGAAGGTTCCATGGGCTGATAAGTATGAGTATTCTCTAGTTCCTGGTTGAAATATTCTGTATATGTCTATTAGGTCCATTTGGTTTATAGTTTTCATTAGTTCTAAAGAGTCTTTACTCATCTTTTGCCTTGAAGATCGATCCAGTGGTGTGAGAGGTGTGTTAAAATCTCCCAGAATTATTGTATTTGGGTCTAGTTGAGATCTGATGTCCAGAAGTATTTGTTTTACAAATGTGGCTGCACCCACATTTGGGGCATAAACATTTACTATTGTTATATCATCTTGGTGTATTGTTCCTTTTTTTAAAATTTATTTTTATTGGTGCATTGTAATTATACATCACATTGGAATATAAGACTTGAGAGGATATACAAGCACACATCATCCAATTAGCCCTCATCCAGTTCCCATCCCATTCCCTCCCCCTCCCTCGATCCCATGCTTGTTTGGTGATTAACTTTGATACATATGTTTATGTACTTCCTGCTTTTTAAAGAGGGTCTATCCTCCCCTATTCCATACCCTCTAATTGGTCACCTTAATTGCTTCACTATAGGGCCCTTTCTATAGCTCGACCACTTCCTATTGCCCCTTTCCTCCTAGTTATTGCTAATTAGGGGAAGCATCTGGTTTTAATTTTCTGCGATATTTCTCTGTGCATGCCACGTTGCAAATACTGATCCCACTCTTGACGGCCCCAGATGTGGCCTGGCTACACGGTGGACTGATCCAGACCTTGCTGGCTCAAGCAGCAGCCTTGCCTCATGGGAGGCCCTGGTTCTGGCCTCGCTGGCCCCGACACTGGCCTAACCCCTCAGCTGGCTCCGATACCTGCCTTGGAGGCCCCAGCACTGGCCTTCCTCATGGCAGGCTCCGATTATAGCCGATGGCCCCGGCATTGGCCTAACCCCTTGGCAGGCTCCGATCCAAGCCTCGGAGGCCTCAGTAGCGGCCTTGCTTCATGGAAGGCTCCGATGCCGGCCGCTGGCCCCGGCACTGGCCTAACCCCTCAGCAGGCTTTGATCCCAGCCTCCGAGATCCCGGCACCAGCCCTGCCTCGCGGCAGGCTCTGAATCTGGCCTCGCTGGCCCCAGCACTGGGCTAACCCCTCAGCAGGCTCTGATCCTGGCCTTGGAGGCCTCAATAATGGCCTTGCCTCACAGAAGGCTCCGATGCTGGCCAGTGGCCCTGGCACCAGCCTAACCCCTCAGCAGGCTCTGATCCTGGCCTTGGAGGCCCCAGCACCAACCTTGCCACACGGCAGGCTCCGATCCTGGCCACGCTGGCCCTGGCACCGGCCTAACCCCTCGGCAGACTCTGATCCCGGCCTTGGAGGCCCCAGCACCGGTCTTGCCTTGTGGCAGGCTCCGATTCTGGCCTCACCGGCCCCAGCACCAGCCTAACCCCTCGGCAGGCTCCGATCCCGGCCTCAGAGGCCTCAATAGCGGCCTTGCCTCACGGAAGGCTCCGATGCCGGCCAGTGGCCCTGGCACCAGCCTAACCCCTCAGAAGGTTGTGATCCTGGCCTCGGAGGCCACAGCACCAGCCTTGCCTCACAACAGGCTCCGATCCTGGCCTCGCTGGCCCCAGCACTGGCCTAACCCCTCAGCAGGCTCCAATCCCAGCCTCAGAGGCCTCAATAGCGGCCTTGCCTCACGGAAGGCTCCGATGCCGGCTAGTGGACTGGGCACTGACCAAACCCCTCAGCTGGCTCTGATCCCAGCCTCAGAGGCCCCAGCACTGGCCTTGCCTCGCGGCAGGATCCGATCCCGGCCTTGCTGGCCCCAGCATCGGCCTAACCCCTCAGCAGGCTCCGATCCCGGCCTTGGAGGCCTCAATAATGACCTTGCCTCACGGAAGGCTCCGATGCCAGCTGTTGGCCCCAGTACCGGCCTAACCCCTCAGCAGGCTCCAATCCCGGCCTCGGAGGCCCCAGCACCAGCCTTGCCTTATGGCATGCTCCGATCCCGGCCTCGCTGACCCCAGCACCGGCCTAACCCCTTGGCAGGCTCCAATCCTGGCCTCAGAGGCCTCAATAGCAGCCTTGCCTCACAGAAGGCTCAGATGCTGGCCAGTGGCCCTGGCACCAGCCTAACCCCTCAGCAGGCTCTGATCCTGGCCTCGGAGGCCCCAGCACCGCCCTTGCCTCACGGCAGGCTCCGATCCTGGCCTCACTGGCCCCAGCACTAGCCTAACCCCTTGGCAGGCTCCAATCCCGGCCTCGGAGGCCTCAATAGCAGCCTTGCCTCATGGAAGGCACTGATGCCGGCCTCGCTGGCCCCGACACCGGCCTAACCCCTCAGCAGGCTCCAATCTTGGCCTCAGAGGCCTCAATAGCAGCCTTGCCTCACAGAAGGCTCCGATGCCGGCCAGTGGCTCCAGCACTGGCCTAACCCCTCAGCAGGCTCTGATCCCGGCCTCGGAGGCCCCAGCACCGGCCATGCCTCATGGCAGGGTCCGATCCTGATCACGCTGGCCCTGGCACTGGCCTGACCCTTTGGCAGACTCAGATCCCGGCCTCGGAGGCCCCAGCACCGGCCTTGCCTCGCGGCAGGCTTTGATCCCGGCCTCGCTGGCCCCAGCACTGGCCTAACCCCTCAGCAGGCTCTGATCCCGCCCTCGGAGGCCTCAATAATGGCCTTGCCTCACGGAAGGCTCCGATGCCAGCTGTTGGCCCCAGCACCAGCCTAACCCCTCGGCAGGCTTCGATCCCAGCTTCGAAGGCCCCAGCACCAGCCTTGCCTCACGGCAGGCTCCAATCCCAGCTTTGCTGTGTCTGTCACCGGCCTCACCCCTCGGCAGGCTCTAATCCAAGCACCCTCTTCGCCCAACTATTTGTCCCATGTTCTCGAGGGTGCGTGGTGGTAGCATTCTTCCTCTGGGGTCATTACTTCAAAGGTTCCAGGTGTAATGCATCAGAGCTCTGCCTCCCCTGAGTACTGGCCACTGCCATTGCCACTGCCTCCACCATTTCAAATCTTTCCCAAGCTCTTTTTCCACTCTGAATGTTGTCCAGTCTTCCTAAGCATGTGCGACGGTAGCATTCAACCTTTGGTGTAATTTCTCAAAAAAAAAAAAAAAATAAGGTTGGTAGGCTCCGATTTCTGCTTCTCCTGAATACAAGTCTCCATTGCCAATGCGGAGACCGCTTTCAGCACCGCCCTTCTCCTTGGTCTCCGCTAAAGTCTCTCTCCTTACAGGTGAGTGCCCCGACTCCGCAGCCTCTCGCCACTGCCTCGCAGCGCCCTAGGACTGCAGCCGCCCCAGCACCGTGCAGCCATGAGCCATGACGACCTCGTCCCCTTCACAGGTGTGCCAGAACTACCACCAGGACTCCGAGGCCGCCATCAACTGCTAGATCAACCTGGAGCTCTATGTCTCCTACATGTACCTGTCCATGTCTTACTACTTTGATCGCGATGATGTGGCTTTGAAGAACTTTGCCAAATATTTTCTTCACCAATCCCATGAGGAAAGGGAACATGCCGAGAAACTGATGAAGCTGCAGAACCAGTGAGGTGGTCGAATCTTTCTCCAGGATATCAAGAAACCAGACCGCGATGACTGGGAGAGCAGGCTGAATGCAATGGAATGTGCATTACACCTGGAAAAAAGCATGAACCAGTCACTCCTGGAGCTGCACAAACTGGCCACGGACAAAAATGACTCCCACTTGTGTGACTTCATTGAGACTCATTACCTGAATGAGCAAGTCAAATCCATCAAAGAATTGGGTGGCCACGTAACCAACCTGCACAAGATGGGAGCTCCGGAGTCCGGCATGGCAGAGTATCTCTTTGACAAGCACACCCTGGGAGACAGTAGTAACAAGAGCTAAGCCTGAGGCTGCCTTCACCATAGCCATGGAGCGATGCCCCTGCTCACCAAAGCAGTGCATGCCTGTTGGGGTCACCTTTACCTTTTCTAGAAGCTGTACCAAAACATCCACTTAAATTCTTTAATTTGTACCATTCCTTCAAATAAAGAAATTTGGTACCCCCCCCAAAAAAATAAATAAAAATAAAACGAACAAACAACCATGTGGTATGAAGTGAAAGCACCAAACAAAGAAACCCAAATAAAAGTAAAACAAGAAAAAATATCCCCCCAAAACCAAAAACCAAAACAAATCCAAAGACCAAAGAAATAAAACAAAGCAAAACAGCGAAAATAAAAATATAAAATATAAAAACTAAAAAAAAAATAACAATCCTACTGCTTTATGAATATACAGTGTATATGCCAATGCCTCATATTTGCTTGGAGCAACTCCTTGTGACACTTTGAAGGTATCATGCCTTATGTGCCCTTCCTGTGACACGGGGGTTGAAATTGCCCCCTCGGTGCACACTGGCGCTGATAGTTATCACTGAGTCTGGTGGCACTCATTGTGTGCCCATTGGGTCCTGTGGCCCTTCTGAGCTCACGGTGTTACCTGGCAGTCCAGTCTGGGGCTCTGAAGTTCTGGCAGTTCTCCCATATCCTGCTGATTCTCTGCTTGCATGATTAGCAGGTCTGCTTCTGGGTCCCTGAAGGTATCTAGCACCTCTGCGGGGGCCACCTCTGGTGGGCAGACGGTTCCGCTCAAGTGCTTGAGTCAGCTCATAGCTTAAGATGTTGGGACTCTATGGCCACTTTCAGACTCTAGGGCAATTCTCACACTGCCATAGACTGCCACATCCAAAAACCCTGATCAGGCCAGAGGCCCAGTGGTCGCCTGCATCTGCAGTCTGGGCCGTCTGCGTCTGCCTCAGAGTTATTATTGAAATATGATTTTTGTTTCCTGTCATTTTGTGCATTTTGTGTTCTGACTTCTTTCTTATTTCTTCTTCTTCTTCTTCTTCTTCTTCTTCTTCTTCTTCTTCTTCTTCTTCTTCTTCTTCTTCTTCTTCTTCTTCTTCTTTTTTTTTGCAGGTCTGGGGATGGAACCCAGGGGCTTTCAAACTCCGAGCTACACCCCCTGCCCTATTTTTTATTCTTTATTTTGAAACCAGGTCTCACTGAGTTGCAGAGAGCCTCACTAAGTAGCTGAAGCTGTCTGCGAACTGCAATCCTCTGGTCTCAGCCTCCCAAATGCTGGGATTTACAAGCGTGCACCATCATGCCCAGCTTATTTCTTTTTTAAATAGATGCCCGGCTGATCAACTTTATCTCTTCTCTGGTTCTATAACTTGCTTCTTTTTTCTTCTTTATGGTTTCTTTAAGTATTTTCTCTAGTGTTGTCTTTGAGTTCATGAATTTTTTGAGATTCTGTTTATCTTGAAACACTTTTGCTTCTCCATCAATTTTTAATAATAATTTTTCTGGATATAGCAATTTTGCTGAATTGGTTAATCAGCAATTAGTAGTCTTTTGGATGAGTTTTTTGGGTCTTCTAGATATAGAATCATGTCGTCTGCATACAAGGATAATTTAATTTCTCTTTTTCTATTTGAATTTCTTTGACATCCTTCTCTTGTCTTATTGCTGTGGCAAGAGTCTCAAGAACTATATTGAAAAGGAGAGGTGATAGTGAGCATCCTTGTCTTGTTCCTGATTTTAGGGGGAATTCTTACAGTTTTTCTTCCATTCAATATAATATTGGCTTTAGGTTTATTGTATATTGCCTTAATGATGTTGAGAAAACATTCCTTATATTTCAATTTTCTGCAGTGTTTTTTCACATGAATGGGTGTTGGATTTTGTCAAATGCTTTTTCAGCATCTATTGATATGATCATTAGAGTTTGTGAAAATTCAGCATAATTAGGACTTCGTGGTATTTTTGAACAATGCTCATTAACATACAAACCTTGCATTTACTACAGAGCAAAGTAATAAAGCATCACAATTTAAACCTTGATCTTTTTAAAAATATATAACTTTGGTGAATAGTTTTATAGATACATAAATCCTAAGCACATAAAATAAAAAAATCATAGTCTAAAAAACTGAGTTAATAGCCGGGCGTGGTGGTGCACGCTTGTAATCCCTGCGCTTGGGAGGCGGAGACAGGAGGATCGCGCAGGTTCGAAGCCAGCCGCGCTGGCGTAAGAGACCCTGTTTCAAAAATATAAAATAGGTCTGGGAGTGTAGCCCGGAGGTAGAAGGGCTTCCAGGAACCCCAGTACCACCAAAAAAACAAAACAAAACAAAACAAAACTGAGTTAACGTTGTCTGGTCAGTAATCAACTTATCCTTGGGGTAACTCTTACTGCCTTTTGCTATTTTGGCTAGTTTGCTGTCCGATTTATTCCACGAACTGTTTGATGTTTTAGGTCTCTTGACATTTTCACATTGAGGTGCTTCATTTCCATTTAAAAAAAAAAGTATTTTCACCATCCAAATCCACCTGTTTCCTTTTCAAGCTCTTATTTCTTATTTCCTGTCTGATTACTTGGTTTTCTCGACACGTTTTTACTTCTGCCCAAGTGAACATTTCCAGAACTTGTTCCAATTGTTGACATTCCAGTAGATGAATTTACACCCTCAGGAAGGTCATTTTCCATGTGAAGAACACACAAAGGCTGTGATGTTGAAATGTTGAATTAATATTCCTCCATTTATCCTTGCTCATCATGCAGTCATCTTTGTAAGTACATGCAAACAGTGATCTAATTAAGGTTTGCTTCATCTTAATTTTTTTCTCTTGCATGGATACATGAATGCATTCTATTAGAGGTTTCACTGAAGAATTAGTCGCTTGTGTGGGAGATGTAAAAAGAGTCAGAATTGATGTTCCAGTATGGTGAAGTGTGTTTTCATCACTATATAAAAGCTCTGCTTTGTTTCTGGTAGGAGAACTGGCTGCTTCTTCATCCAAAAGAACCAGTAAAGTTTTTACAGTGTCTCTGCCACAGTATGCAGTGTCATGGTTTATGGCAAAAGATTTTGGCTGTGCAGGACTGATGTCAGTGGTGCTAACAAGTACACCTTCTTGTTGATAATTGAGAATATTTTTAATCCTCACATCCAAATCCTGAACAACTTCCTCTATTGCTTTATAGAAAGGATTCCCGCTGTCCTGGCCTTTAACCAGTTGCATCTTTATCACTGACAGTATTCAACTCCCTGCAATGCTTAGATTTGGTATTTCCCCAAGAATCTCATCTAATTTGTCAATGAAATTAATAAAATTAGACAAGTGCTTTACATGTGTCCTTAAGGGATCAGATGGTGATGGGGCATATCCTTTGCCTCCAGGCTGTATTGCTCTGATAAATGATGTGGCCACCAAAAAGATAGACACCTATTTCTCTCGAGCAGCATGTTTCAAATCAGTGAAGGCTTCTCTTTCAAGTCCTATAACAGGGATATTGAGAATGTGGGCCAGAGCCAGATCATTCTTTGAATTCACCAGCAGGTTTAAGTAAGAAGAGATAATCTTCTTTGCTGTTAGCTGCAACTTTCATTATCCTGGTTATGCTTCAATGGTGATATTGGCATACCAAGGTCAGTTACATCATCTACTGCATACTCTTTGCCAGAGAGAAAATCCCGAAGTTGAATAGGGGATATAATGTCTTCATTTTCACAACTTGAAGTTAAAATATGACATTTATTATACACATCAATCAGATCCAACATATTATTATTCTTTAAGAAATCATCAAAAGTCTCCTTAATGTCCTCATAATGGTCAACCACTTCCATATTTTCAATAGATAAGTTCAGTTTCTCATGTAGTAAGTACTTCCAGGTCATTAACATATCACTGAGAGAGACTGTAAATTCTTCATTGTGTCATTTGTTCTCTGCCATGGAAAGCTGCAGTGCCAAGAGCATGGAGTCCACACCACAGAGAGTAGTTCTCTCCGAGATACCAAGAACATGCCGGTTCCTTCTGAACTCTTTAATCCGATCCAAGACAGACTTCTGATTAAGCACAGCCATCCTCTGGCTCAGAGGAGACCCTGGAGGTGCAGGAGTTCCCAAGGAAAGGCGCTGCTGCGCAGGCAGGGGATCGCCACTGCAGCCCCCACGGGTTACATTTCAAATATCCAATACTTTGTATTTCTATATGAATGTTTTAATCTGTCACTTTCTGCAAAAAAAAATCTGCTTGAGCATTAGACTGTACTAACTCATAATTTGAGAAAAATCAATATTACCAACACTGAGTCTTTCAATCCATGAGTACAGTAGATCTCCTATGTATGGAGGCCTTTAATTCCTCCCTGTGATGTGTTATTTTTTTCTGTGTACAGCTCTCTCATGTTTTGTCAGATTTACCCCTAAATAGTGCATTTCATATCATTTGATGCTATTATAAATGTTATTATTTTTAAAGTTTCAGTTTCTAAATTTTCCTTGATATTACGCAAAAATGCAATTGAGTTTTGTATATTGGCCTTGTACTCTGAAGTTTGTTATACATGCTTATATTTGTTCTAATATCTTTTTGAAGATACTTTCAGATTTTCTAAATAGATGATTGTCACATTCATAAATGTACACAATTTCGTTTTTCCTTTCCAATCTCAGTAACTTTTGCTTGTTTTACCAACACAAATAAGACATCTAGTACAAGGCTGATTAGGAGTCCTGAAAGTGGACATCCTTATCATATTCCTGGTTTTAAGGGAAAGGCTATTTATTTATTTAGTTATTCATTTATCTATTTATTTATTGTGGTACTAGGAATGGAATCCAGGGACATTGTACCTTCAAGCTACACCCCAGCCCT
This sequence comes from Muscardinus avellanarius, assembly GCF_963383645.1. Taxonomy (NCBI): domain Eukaryota; kingdom Metazoa; phylum Chordata; class Mammalia; order Rodentia; family Gliridae; genus Muscardinus; species Muscardinus avellanarius. The sequence goes on along the minus strand of NC_137790.1, from coordinate 62,698,474 downwards.
ATTTTTTAGTCTTTTTCTTATTTGTGAAACAAGTTCTCACTGAGTTGCAAAAGGCCTTGCTAAGTTGCTGAGGCTATCCATGTACCGTAATCCACTGGTCTCAGCCTCCCAAGTGCTGGGATTACAAGTGTGCACCATCATGCCCAGATGGAGGATAAGCATTTATACTTTCACCATTAAATACAATATTAGTGGACTTCCGGGAAGATGGCGACCGAGAAAAGCGGGGCTTAAGAGCCCTGCTAACAACAAATACCCATTACCACAAAATCAGCGCCTTTCATAGCCAGAAAACACCATCACCAGTGAAACAAAAAATCACCAGGCTCCAGAGAGAACGCGGACTGAGAACAGAGCCACAGAGGAGATAACCGGCCTCACGCCGGAGGACGCGGCAGACGCGGCAGCAGCACCATACTGCCGGCGGCACCGGCGAATTCACAGGACGGCTACAGCAAGCCGAGGTGAGCCACTGTGGAGCAGCCAGGCGGGATTTCTCCACGCAGAGAGCATCTAAAGCTCCCAGTGGCCGAGCTCAGCACACGCTGCAGGGATTCAGAGAGGAAATCAAAACCAAGAAGAAAAATACCAGCCCCACAGCCGAGGGCGTAGCAGTGGCGCCATATTGCCACCGGCAGCAGCAGCACCGAATTCAGCGAGGCCAGTACAGCTACATCTGCGTACTCAAGAACAGTGAGTCAAATTGCGGGCCACAGAGGAGAAATCCCAGTACTGTACTCCCTGGGACTTGACCCAGTGGCGGAGAGGCGGTGGCAGAGATATCACACCATAGGAGAACGTGCAACCTGGCACCCCCTACAATCTAAAGCAGCCTCTACCGACTCTCTGGGTGGGAGACTCTGTGATAAAACCCAGTAAAGGAGTAGTGGGGTCTGAGATACTACTGACTCGAGATCCAGAACACCTTAAGTGAAGTCATAGTGACCCAAGGGAAGAACCCAGAGAAGGCACAAACTTCCGAAATCATGGGAAAGAGGAATAATACTGGAGCAATAAATGCCCACAACCCCACAACATCAGAACCCGATAAAACAGAAAATCAGAGATTTCTAGAAGATCAAATCAGGAAAATAACTGTAGAAATGATAGAGGTGTTTCAAAAAGAACTCAGAGAGAGCCAAAAAGAGATAAAGGATGCAATTAATGAAGTAAAGGCTTCAATTCAAAGCACAAACAACCGATTAAAACACATGGAGAATAGAATCTCGCTCTTAGAAGATGAGCAATCCAAAAATGAATGCATAGTTTCTAATCTAGAAAAAAATATCCGACAGCAGGAATATGATATTGAAGAAATATGGGCCCATTTTAAGAGAGCTAACCTAAGAATAATTGGAATAGAGGAGGGAAAAGAAAGTGAAACCAAAGGGATCAACAATCTCTTCAAGGAAGTAATAGCAGAAATTTTTCCAGACATAGAGCAAGAGGTCGATACACAGGTCCAGGAAACCTATAGAACTCCCTTTAGACAGGATCGAAGAAGAGGATCCCCAGGCCACATAATTGTCAAAATGACCAATGTGGAAGCCAAGCAGAGAATCTTAAAGGCAACAAAAACAAAGGGCCAAGTGACATTCAGAGGCAAACCAATTAGAATCACTCCAGACTTCCCAAACCAAGTCATGAGAGCCAGAAGGGCTTGGAGTAACATATTCCAAACTCTGAAAGAAAACAACTTCCAGCCAAAAATTTCCTACCCAGCAAAACTTTCTATCAAATTAGATGGAGAAATAAGAAGCTTCCATGACAAACAGAAACTGAAGGAATTTATGTCTTCAAAACCAGCACTAGAGAAAATACTCAAAGAGATTAACTATGAAGAAGAAATAGGTAACACACTCCAGAACTAGAGAAACAAGATTTTCCATCCAACAGACAACTAAGATTGGTTATCTGTGGAGATTCATTATTTATGTTAGTCCTTTACCTATCTCTAAAGGGTATTGTTTGCCTTTATTGTTGTTAATTTTTAGGATTTCTAGTTGGAATATTAATATACCTTCAGATATAGCAATTGGAAATATTTTATCCCATTCTATTAGTAACTGTTAACTCTGTTTACATTGTCTTTGGATATACAATATTTTTTTTATTTTTTAGGGAGTTTGTAAACTCCTCTGTTGCCTGTGCCATTGAAATCATAACCAAGAAATCACTGCCAATTTCAATGTTGTGAGGTTTAATGATCCAGATTTTCTCCTAAAAGTTTATAGTCTTAAGATTTATATTTAGGTCTATTATCTATTTTGAGTTAATATTTGTATATGGGATTAGGTAAGGGTCCAATTTTATTCTTTTCCATATAATTATTATTTTTTAACAATATTTAGTTAAAAGATTAATATTTCCACCACCAAATGTTCGTGGAAACCTTGTCAAAAATAACTTGACAATATAGGGAAGAATTTAGGTCTAGGCTTTTATTTAACTCCAATGGTTTATATATATGCCTTCAGAATAGTACTACACTGTTTCAATTATTGTAGCTTTATATGGTTTGAAATCAGAAAATATATATCTTCTAGCTTTGTTCTTTTTCAAGATCGTTTTGGGTACCTAGAGTCCATATTCCATATTAGGATAGATTTTTTTCTGAAAAATAAATATATAAATATATGATAGTTTCACCTAAAAAATAGAAAAAAAATATTCTCTGGTAAGAAAGAAAGCAAAAAGAAATATTGAAATGTTACCTTTAAGTCATCAAAAGCTTGGTATCAGACAAATGAAACTGTTATGTGAAATTATCATTTTTAATTTTAGATAAATTGCCATAATACTAGATGTCAACTACTAAGCCAAGCATGGGAGGGAGGGATAGGGAGAGAATGGGGTGGGGATTGGGTGGGGGCTGACTGGGAAAAGTGTGCATGTATGTCTACAAAAGTATGTATCCTACTATGATGTATGAATACAGTGCACCAATAAAAAAATACAATATTAGCTGGGATTATTTTTATTAGGTTGATGGGGTTTCCTTCTATCTCTACTTTTATGACATGTTTTTAAAAAACAGGAATGGATGCTAGATTTTGTCAAAGTTTTTTTCTATATTAAAATGACCAAAATTATTTTCTTTTTTAGTTTTTTTATATGCTCACCTTTTGATGTGATGACCTCTTTTCTCTATGTTTCTTTTTTTGGGATATCAATAGTACTAGTTCATTAATTTATGTAATCTGCTTTTAGTTCCAGTACAGGTAGTTTTCTTAAAACTGAGTTGTCATTTTCCTTTTTAGAAATTCTATTTAGACCTTATTTCATGTATTTCATGTCTTTTAAAAAATTTTTTGCAGTACTGGGGCTTGAACCCAGGTGCATTCTTACTCTGAGCTACACCACCAGTCCTATTTTTATTCTTTATTTTGAAACAGGGTTTCAGTAAGTTACAGAGAGCCTCGCCAAGTAGCTAAAGCTAGCCGGGAACCTGTGATCCTCTTGTCTCAGCCTCCTAAGTACTAGGATTATATGTGTGCACCACAAAGCCCAGCTTATGTCTTTCATAGGTCTAACTTTTAGAACATGTGAACTATACTCATAAATATTATTAGATATCCTTACTTTAAAAATGATTGTTTAATATCCTTGTCTGTTGACTCTTACATCGTAGCCAGTTTTTGCTTTGGTATGAATTCTATTTTTAATTTCTTTGAATGTCTGATAATTAATTTTTTGTTGTCATATATATATATATTGATAATTTTAATTGCTTTTTTTGTGTGTGGTACTGGGGATAGAATCCAGGGGCCTTCTACCTCTGGGCCACACCCACAGACCTATTTTTTATATTTTATTTGGAAACAGGGTCTCACTAAGTTGCTGAGAGCCTCACTAATCTGCTAAGTCTGGCTTCGAACCTGCGATCCTCCTGTCTTCACCTCCAAGCACTGGGATTACAAGCATGCACCACTACTCCTAGATATTTTAACTCTTTTTAAGTACACAGTTTAGCACCACCTAAGTGCACAGTTTAGCATCTAAAAAAAATTAACTAAAAATATCCAAAGCTAAAATTCTATATCCACTAAATGATAACACCCTATTGCCTCTTATCTCTCGCCCCTGGTAAACAATATCTTCAGAGTTCATCAATGTGATAGTATTATCAGAATTTCCTTTTTTTAAAATGCTGCTATGAACATATGTATACAAATATGTGCACATCTCTGCTTTTATTTATTTTGAATATATGCCCATAAGGGGAATTGCTTAACTACATTGTTATTATATTTTATTCTACTTAAGATTTCTGAGAAACCACCATACCTTTTTCCATAGCGGTTTTACCATTATTTAACATTCCCACTAACATTGCACAGGTTTCCAATTCCTCCATGTCCTTACAGACACTTAAAATGGTATTTTGTGGTTTTTTTTTTTTTTTTTTTTTGGGTGGTACTGGGGGTGGAACCCAGGGGCTTTCTACCTCTAGGCTGTACTCCCAGAACTATTTTATATTTTTTATTTCAAAACAGGGTCTCACTAATTTGCTGAGAGCCTCACTCTGTAGCTGAGGCTGGCTTCTAACCTGCACAATCCTCCTATCTCAGCCTCCCAATCTCTGGGATTGCAAGTGTGTGCCACCATGCCCTGCCAAATTTCTCATTTTATAAATACAGCAGTCACACTGTAATGGAGTCGATACAAATGACCTCATCTTAACTTGATTATCTCTATAATAACTCTACTTCCAAATAAGATCACATTCTAAGGTACTGGGTTAGGATTTTAGCATATGAATATGATGATATACAATTCAATCCAGGCAATATTATATTATATTGCCTTTTTATTTCTTCTTATTCATTATAGTCACTGATGCCTTTCTCCCTCTCAGCTATAGATTTATCACCCCAGAGCCTTCCTTTGTTTCATTTAAAGAGATAATCTTCATGAATTTTGGTTGTGTGCAAATATGAATGACAGTCACAATGTATGTTTTAGAGGGTGGAAGAGGTACATTCATTTTTTATCATGAAATTTTACTAACTTCATTTATTCTAACAGCTTTTGTTTCTGTGTGGAACTTCTAAAGTTTTCTATATAGAAGATCATATAATCAGAAAACAGGGAGAAATATACTTCTTCCTTTCTAATTTTGATTCCTTGTATTTCTTTTTCTTTCCTAATTTCTTTGACTAGGACTTCTAGTACTATTTTAATAGAAATGACAAGAGTGAGTCTCCTTGTCTTATTTTTTATCTTTTTTAGAAACTTCCCTTTTTTCACCTTTAAGTATAATGTTAGCTGTGAACTTTTCATTTATGACTTTTTTATGATGAGGAAAATATATATCTGATTTTTAAAGAGTATTTTTTTATTATGAATGGGTGTTGAAATTTTATCAAATACCTTTTCTCTCAATATATCTATTGAGATAATAACATAGTTATTATATTTGTTCTACTAATGTGGTATATCACAGTCATACAAAAATCAAGTAATTTTTGTATATTGAACTATCCTTGTATTTCAAGGATCTCAAATGGTTGAGGTATGATCTTTTTTATGTGCTATTTACTTTTTTTTTTTTTGTATGAGGGATGGAAGCCAGGAGTGAACTACCTCTGAGCTACACCTCCAACTGTATTTTGTATCCTTTATTTTGAAACAGGGTTTTACTAAGTAGTGGAGGTCTCACTAAGTAGCTGAGGCTGGCTGCAAACCTCTGATCCTCCTGTCTCACCCTCCTAAGTACTAGGATTACAAGAATTTGCCACCACACCTGACCTAATTCTTTTTAAAGGATCTTTAACTTTATCAGGAATATTGATCTCTAGTTTTTGTGTAGAGTCATTGTCTGGTTCTAGTGTCAGAATAATATGTTAGCTTCATAAAATGAGGCCAGCATTTTATGAAGCCTTCATAAAATGAGGTTGGAAGAGTTCTCTCCTCTGCAGTTTTTTTGGGAGAGTTTGAGAAAGTCTAGGCCTTTGCTAGGAGCTTTATGATTGTTGATTAAATATCATTGCTAATTATGAGTCTGTTTAGATTTGCTATTTGCTTATGATAAGGTCTTAGTAGGTAGTATGTTTCTAGGAATTTATCTACTTCCATTAGGTTATATAGTTTGTTGATATGTACTTGTTCATCATGGCTTCTTAGGATATTTTTTGTTTCCATGACATTAGTGTAATGTTTCCTCTTTTATTTCTGATATTATTTTTTGCATCTTCTTTCTTCTTAGCTGAGCTTAAGGTATCAGGTTTATCTTTTCAAACAACTAAATTTTTGTTTTATTATTTTCCTACTGTTGTTCTCTTCTATATTTTGCTTATTTCAGCTTCAATCTTTGTCATTTTTTTCTTCTGCTAACATAATTTGTTGTGCTTTTTCTAGTTCGTTGAGATGTAATTATATTTTCCATTTGAAATTTTGCATATGTTTGTGGTAGTAGGGATTGAACTCAGAGGCATTCTACCTGTAAGTTATGTCCTCAGCCCTTAAATATATTTTGTTTTGCTTTGAAATAGGGTCTTGCTCTCTTCACATCTTGGAGGGTGAAAGTTTTTCTCACATCATGGTGAATGGAAGCTGCTTCCACATCATCAGGGAAGTTCTATCTCTGAGCTACACTCCTAGCACTATTTTATTTTTTTAATTTTGAAATAGGAATAGGGTTTCACTAAGTTGCTGAGGGCCTGGCTAAGTTTCTGAGGCTGACCTTGAAGCTGTGATATTCCTGTCTCATCCTCCCAAGTACTGGGATTACAGGTGTGTGCCACCAAGACTCAGATCCAATAGCATTTTTAATGAAAATATAAAAACATCCTGAAATTTATTTGGAGCTATGAAAGACTCTGAACAGCCAAATATTAGAAAGAAGAACTAACTTGGAAGCATCCACTTTTTTATTTTAAAATATAATACAAAGTTATAGTAATTAATTGCATAATACTGGTATAAAGGCAGATATAGACCAATATAACAATATAGAGATCCTAGATATAAATCCATGTGTATTTTTATTAGCTGATCTTCAACAAGAGATCCAAGGATGCACAGTGGGGAAAGAATAGCCTCTTCAACAAATGCTGGGGAAAATAAATATCTCTATGTAAAACAAAGGTAAAATTTGGCCTTTATCTTATAGCCTACACAAAAATCAATAAAATCAATTCAAAGTAGGGTATGGTAGAGGAATGGAGAATATAGTTTTGTTTTTTCACAAAAAATCTCTGCTTTCACTCTCAAATGGGTTGAAGAATTTTCCATTTCATAACAAGGACCTGATCCAAATAATCTGGAAAGTCGACAGATTGACACGATATCTACTTTGTTCATAAGAAGTTTTCAGGAACCATTCCTTTTGGCTAGCCAAAATGGATCCAGTGGTAACCATGGAAGGTAAGAGGGCTGAAGATATGCATCAAATTCAAGGGCAGGATCATTGACTATTTAGAAAGATGTAAGGAGAAACTTTAGCCTGCCAGTCACTTGTATCAGTAATCAGCTTCCCATTCCATGAAGCAAACTTGAGTTTGTGGCAGGAGATAGCATATCCAAAATTGATTTACCCATAAAAACAAACAAACAAACAAACAAAGAAATAAAATAAAAAGTATAAAATAGAAGAGACTAACACTGCCATTTGCATAAAGAATTATTTATATTGTCTTCTTGAGTATTTCACTTTTAAATACTTTGCTTCACTGTTTTCCATACTAAAGTTCATACCCATAGAGGAAGCACAGAGAATGCCCATGCACAAGTATCTTTAATACTTGGGGTTTACTAGACAGTGTATAGTTTAGAGAGATCATGACTACTATTCACTGGACGATTATATTTTGAGATTTCTCTGCTCATCTTTGTTACAGTTTTTTTCTTTTTCCTTTTTGCTAATTTAGAGTTTTTCTGGTGTTTAATGAAATAATGGTGAATTAGAAAGGTTTGAAGTGATAAATATGAGTCCTAGTTTGCAATTAACCTATTTACAGAACAAAGAGAATGATAAAATGGAGGGGGAAAAACCAAGGTGGGGGAAGAGAGAATGCCAAAAAGCAAAGGAGGTTTCCCAGGTACTATTTCCAATTCATTTTAACTACTTCTCTTTTATCTTTTATCACTTTGGATCCTTATCATTCTTATATTTTCACTTCTGTTATGCAGGAAGTACAGTATTCTGTGTGAGATATTTTCATAACAGAATTTTAATGTTCTTTTCAAGCCTGTAGTATGAACGTTTTTTATTATTTGCTTCCAGAAAGCATTTCTGGATTTGCACTTCACATGCATAATAATTAGTCTATGTTCAAAACTCCTGGAGTTTGTTACCCTATTATTTTAAATATTTCTGCACTCCATCATGTACCTTCAGATAAAGCCATTGGTGCTCATAGCACTGGCATGTAGGACAGGAATGTCAGCTATTCTCTCTGGAAAGCACTGTATCTCTCATCTTCTTTCCAGGGCCTATCCTAACATATTCTTTCCTTGGAAGTAGCAATGATCTTATAACCCATCTTGCTACAGGTAGTTTCTTTTTCAGAGTCATTCTTCATAATGCAACCACATCTTTTTGTTAAATTTCCATCTCTTAATACTATCCTCTTGGCCAGGCGTGATGATGCACACCTGTAATCTCAGTACTGGAAGGATGAGATAGGAGGATTGTGGATTCAAGGCTAGCCTCAGCAATTTAGCAAAAGCCTATTACAAAATAAAAAGGGTTGGGCTGTAGCTCAGAGGTAGAATGCTTCTAAATTTAATCTCTAGGATTATGACTAGATGTAGAATGTTCCCTTGAAAAGCTCATAGATTGGTGTTTGGAACTGAGGGGTTTAATCACAGAAGTGGATAATTTCAATGTAATGGATTTACCTGGGTGGTAGCTGGTAGGCCAGTGGGGCTGGAGGAGGTGATCTCTGGAGGTGCGGCTTGGAGATTACATATGGATCCTCCTTCCCTGCTCTTGCTCTCTTGCTTCTGACTTCTATGATGTAGAGAACACAGCCCATGTGCTCTCCCTATACCTGCACCACTGGGCCCTGAGATCCATGGTCCCATTTTCAAGTGGACTAAGCTTGAAACTGTAAGAAAATAAATCTTCTTTCCTGTAAGTTATGTAATCAGCTCTCTAGATTATGGCTGCAACAATGCTGATGGATACACCCAGTTCCAAAAATAAATAAATAAATAAATAAATAAATAAATAAATAAATAAAATGATTGAGCCATAGAGGCCTTTACCAATATTTTCTTCTTGTGCCCACTTAATACTTCACCATCTCTACCCAGTGGCTTCTGGGTAGCACAACAAAGGCTGTGTTCTTTGTTCTTTGTATACCATGGATGATGGTGATTCTGACAACATGGGAAACATTCTTCAGATACAAACCTATCTGCATCAAAGTCTGCTGCAGAGAGAGGAATGAGAATGGAAATAAACTGTGCTAACAAGAGAGTAACCTGGGTCTCTGGTCCTGCCAGCATCTTGCCCTTCAGACTGACCTCGTGGCCCTCACTTATGAGCAATGTTTTGTGTGGATACTTGTGATGCTTGATGGGAATTTCCAGCTTGGCTATCACCTTCCAATATTAATGCAGGTCCAGGACTGAAAGTGCTAGAGCCAGCTGGCAAAAGTACAGGTTCTGAAGAGAGGAGTGAGGATGAATGAATTCAAACAGAATTCAACTTAAGCATGGGAGGATCACCAGTCTACTCCTGGGTCGATATCTCTACTGACCTGATCCTGGGTTTATTTCTCTTGTGGTATTTATACAGTTTCTAGCTTTGGGTTGCACAGGAATGCAAAAAAGACAAGTCCAAAGTACATATATCACTTTGCAAGTCAAACAACACCCTGGTACAATATAAACCTAATCTTAACTAGCAGACAGAACAATTAGCATCAATCATTCTGAGAGGGTCTTATTTACTTAGACTCCATGATTCCAAACCTTGTTGACTCTGGGCGAAGGACAGTCAGAAGTGCACTTTTGAGTAAGGGTGAGACAAGATAAGGTAAAAACCTTAATGGCTCCTTACATGAAAGATAAAGTTGGCCCAATATTTTTGTAAGTGATCTTTATCTTTTGCCCCTTTCTGAAAAATGGGCCTAATCATCCTTCCTAGAATTGTTATAAGGATTAAATTAATTAAAACATTGGAGTTTCTGGATAAGTATCTAACACATAATAAGAGCTCAGGAAGTAATGTTCTCAGTAAGTAACTGATGTCTGAATAAGAGCATCAGTGTGTTTGAAATACTGTGGCAGAAAGGGAATGAAGGCACAGAGGGGTGCCATATTTCATTATCTCTAAGTTGCATTTTTTATACTTAATTATCTCAAAAATGGGATGTGTTCCAGTTAGTGCCACAGCAGGAAACAAAGTACACATACTAGCTGAGTAATCAAAAGAAAGTTTGATAAAGGGATGTATACTTTTCAAGGATGTGGTCAGGGTTTGGGGAAAACAATAAGAGATAATGAAAGTCCCTGAGCATTGCCACCTAAGATGACATTCCATTCCTTGGCCTAATGTTTCAAGATGAAAGGACCTGGAGAAGGCAGTGTTTTTTCTTTTTCTTTTTAGAGGTCTGGCTATACAATTGTGGTTACAGTAATAACATATAACAACTCATGACATCTCCACAGGAACAATATTCTTACCTCATTCTCCTACCTTCTGACCTACATTGACTGACACTTTACTTAAGTGCCTCCATTTCACCAGCCTTCCAAGGACACAGAAAAGTATAGAAAACATTGGGGAAAGGATCTGAAGGGGATAATGGAAGGTAAAAATGCACAAAATAATATCTCTTGAATAATTGGTAAGACTTATTCAATTTCTATTGTTATATACTAAATTTATTAAAAATGATGAGTATTCTTTTTATTTGATGAGGCACAGTAACGTGTTTATGTTTACACAGATAAAAAGCAGTAGAGAAGATAGTGACCATGAAAAGCAGCACATACCAGTCCTGCTGACAACTGATCTCCATTACCTTAAAAACAGCATTTTACAAAGCCAGAAAATAACACCAGTAGAGGAATAAAATGATAGGTAGAAGTAGAAGGTTAGAAGACCAATCAGAGCAGAAAAGAAACCCGCCTGCCTTGTGGCCACAGGATCCTCAGCGGCACCATCTTGTGTCATTGCACTGACTCCAGAGACAAACAGGAAAACAACCAAGGACCTGAAGTGAGCAGCTGCAGATCATTGGAGTTGTAAGCCATCAGTTCTTCTTGTGCAAACACCGGCTACAACTTCAGCAGTGATGGCCAAGCTCACCACAGGCTGCATAGATCCAGAGTGGTGCTAAGCACAAAAAAAGAAACCTGCCTGCCTTGTGGCTGTGGGCACCACAGCAACACCATCTTGCCTCATTGCAGATGACTCCAGGGACCATCAGGAAAACAACCAAAAAACCTGAAATAAGCAGCTGCAGATCAGTGGAATTGTAAGTCATCAGTTCCTCCTGTGGAAACACTGGCTACAACTTGCAGCAGTGGCGGCCAAGCTCACCACGTCCTCCAGAGATCCAGACCAGCATGCAACAACACCATAAGTGAAGCCAAGGTCCCTGTAGGAGACCACCCAGCGTGGCACCCGCAGACACTTGTGCAGCCTCAATAAACTCCCTGGGTCTGAGACTTTACAGTTCAACCCAGAAAAGGAGAGAATGGAGTCTACAATTTGCAGCAGTGGCAGCTGAGCTTACCATACCCTCCAGAGATCCAGAGCAGTGCTCAACAACACTGTAAGTGAAGCCATGGTTCCCATAGGAGAATGCCCCTCATGGTACTCCCAGGTACTCATGCAGCCGTGATAAACTTTCTGGGTCTGAGACTTTGCAGTTAAACCTGGAGAAGGTAGAGAGGGGGTCTGCTTTTGCTGTTGGACATAGCAGAAGCTCAGAGAAACTCAGATTTTTATCAGTAGATAGTGTGTGGGAGACCTATGCTTAACACTAGACCCAACTAGTAGGATCTCCAGGATCACCACAGACCACCAAATCATAGTGAACTGGGAGAAGTTAGACCAGTGCAGCCCTGCCTGTGGAGAACAGAGACTCTTACATTGAGTTTGGTCTCAGAAGCATGTGCCACCTAGGGAGGCAAGAAGAGACCGAGACTCCATATCCATGGAAAGTGTGGAGGGTGACCTGTGCTTAACACTATAGCCAGCCCCATTGATACCAGCCATCTGCATAGACTGAGAAAGACTCGAGAATAAGGCTTGTGGTAGGAAAGGTGCCGGTGACATTCGGTGTCTGCACAGAGAGACACTGCAGAGGCCCAGTCTGCTGAATAGTTATTTATTTGTAGAGTTGCATTAATTTGTTGTTGGGGTTGTTTTGGTTTTCTGTTCTGTGTGTGTGTGTGTGTGTGTGTGTGTGTGTGTGTGTGAGTGTATATGCCATTTTCTTTTTACCCTCTTCCCATACCCTCTCCCAAGCTTCTTTCCTTGCACATACCTACTCTCTTCTCTCTGTCCCTTTCTTTTTTCTCTTTTTCTCTTTCTTGTCTTATATTAAATCCACTTTGTATCACTATACCAGAAATTCCACATGGGTTACTAGAATACTACTACATATTCACTATCTATAATCTCTAATACATACTACCTTACCAAACTCATACTCTCATTCTATTTGAGTCTATCTGTGGCTTTACCCTATTCATGCATTTATAACTTTAGTCCCCTCCTCACTCAACCATCGCTGTTGAATACAATACAGTTTGCCCTTGGATATACCAGCTGACATCTAGAGACTGAGAAAAATCTATCAAAAGGAGCAGATATAAACTTCTGAAATTATGAGAAAGAGGAATAACAAGGAAGCAATAAGCTCCCACAACACCACCATAACAGAACTTGACAACACAGAATTGCAGAGATCTCCAGAAGATCAAATCAGAAATGTAACTGTAGAAATAATACAAAACTTCCCTTCTGGGAAGATGGCAATGGATAAAAGCGGGGCTTATGAGCCCCGCTAATAACCAATCTCTATTACCACAAAATCAGTGCCTTTCATAGCCAGAAAACACCATCAGCAGAGAAACAAAAAATGTAATTACAAGGGACAGAGAAAAAGAGGGCTGGAAAAAGGAGACACCAGACAGAAACCAGACCACAGTGCTGTGGCCAGAGCAGTGGCATGGAGTGGCGTAGGTGCCATCTTCTCTTGCAGCACCAGGCCCCAGAGAGGAGGGGGACTCAGAATGGAGCTCAGAGCCACAGAGGAGATACGCCAGCCTCATGGCCGAGGATGTAGAAACAACGCCTTACTGCCAGGAGCAGCGGCGAGTTCACCAGACAGCTCCAGACCAATGTACTCAACAGCTCACCAGGCTCCAGAGAGGAGCGGCAGACAGCGAGCTGAGGTGAGCTGCTGCGGAACAGCTGAGAGGAATTCGGCAGATTTTTCAGTGCAGGGAGCATCTAAAGCTCCCAGAAGCTGGGCTCAGCACACCCTGCAGGGACTCAGAGCGGAGCTCAAAACCAGAGAAGAAATACGACAGCCTCACGGCCGAGGGCGTGGCAGTGGTGCTATATTGCCACCAGTGGCAGCAGCAGCGAATTCACCGAGTCCACTACAGTTCCATCAGCGCACTCAATAACAGTGAGTCAAATTGCGGCCCCTAGAGGAGAAATCCCAGTACTGTACTCCCAGGGACTTAACCCAGTGGGGGAGTGGCGGTGGCAGAGATATCACACCATAGGGGAACGCCCAGCCTGGCACCCCCCATGGTCTAAAGAAGCCTCGATTGACTCCCTGGATCTGAGACTCTGTGATACAACCCAGTAAAGGAGTAGTGGGGACTGAAATACCACAGACTCGATATCCAGAGCACCTTAAGTGAAGTCATAGTGACCCAAGGGAAGAACCCAGAGAAGGCACAAACTTCCGAAATCATGGGAAAGAGGAATAACAATGGAGCAATGAATGCCCACAACCCCACAACATCAGAACCCGATAAAACAGAAATTCAGAGATTTCTAGAAGATCAAATCAGAAATATAAATGTAGAAATAATAGAGGTGTTTCAAAAAGAATTCAGAGAGAGCCAAAAAGAGATAAAGAATGCAATTAATGAAGTAAAGGCCTCAATTCAAATTACAAACAACCAATTAGACCACATGGAGAATAGAATCTCGCTCTTAGAAGATGATCACTCCAAAAATGAACGCATAGTTTCTAATTTAGAAAAAAAAATCCAACAGCAGGAATCTGACATTGAAGAAATATGGGCCCATTTAAAGAGAGCTAACCTAAGAATAATTGGAATAGAGGAGGGAAAAGAAAGTGAAACCAAAGGGATCAACAATCTCTTCAAGGAAGTAATAGCAGAAATTTTTCCAGACATAGAGCAAGAGGTTGATACACAGGTCCAGGAAACCTATAGAACTCCCTTCAGACAGGATCGGAGAAGAGGATCCCCACACCACATAACTGTCAAAATGACCAATGTGGAAGCCAAGCAGAGAATCTTAAAGGCAACAAAAACAAAGGGCCAAGTGACATTCAGAGGCAAACCAATTAGAATCACTCCAGACTTCCCAAACCAAGTCATGAGAGCCAGAAGGGCTTGGAGTAACATATTCCAAACTCTGAAAGAAAACAACTTCCAGCCAAAAATTTCCTACCCAGCAAAACTTTCTATCAAATTAGATGGAGAAATAAGAAGCTTCCATGACAAACAGAAACTGAAGGAATTTATGTCTTCAAAACCAGCACTAGAGAAAATACTCAAAGAGATTAACTATGAAGAAGAAATAGGTAACACACATCAGAACTAGAGAAACAAGATTTTCCATCCAACAGACAACTAAGATTGGTTATCTGTGGAGATTCATTACTTATGTTAGTCTTTTACCTATCTGTAAAGGGTATTGTTTGCCTTTATTGTTGTTAATTTTTAGGATTTCTAGTTGGAATATTAATACCTTCAGATATAGCAATTGGAAATATTTTATCCCATTCTATTAGTAACTGTTAACTCTGTTTACATTGTCTTTGGATATACAATATTTTTTTTTTTAGGGAGTTTGTATACTCTTCTGTTGCCTGTGCCATTGAAATCATATCCAAGAAATCACTGCCAATTTCAATGTTGTAAGGTTTTATGACCCAGATTTTCTCCTAAAAGTTTATAGTCTTAAGATATATATTTAGGTCTTTTATCTATTTTGAGTTAATATTTGTATATGGGATTAGGTAAGGGTCCAATTTTATTCTTTTCCATGTAATTATTATTTTTCAACAATATTTAGTTAAAAGATTATTATTTCCACCACCAAATGTTCGTGGAAACCTTGTCAAAAATAACTTGACAATATAGGGAAGAATTTAGGTCTAGGCTTTTATTTAACTCCAATGGTTTATATATCTGCCTTTAGAATAGTACTACACTGTTACAATTATTGTAGCTTTATATGGTTTGAAATCAGAAAATATATATCTTCTAGCTTTGTTCTTTTTCAAGATCGTTTTGGGTATCTAGAATCCATATTCCATATTAGGATAGATTTTTTTTTCTGAAAAAAAAATATATAAATATATGATAGTTTCACCTAAAAAATAGAAAAAAATATTCTCTGGTAAGAAAGAAAGTAAAAAGAAATACTGAAATGTTACCTTTAAGTCATCAAAAGCTTGGTATCAGACAAATGAAACTGTTATGTGAGATTATCATTTCTAATTTTGGATAAATTGCTATAATACTAGATGTCAACCACTAAGCCAAGCATGGGAGAGAGGGATGGGGAGGGAATGAAGTGGGGATCGGGTGGGGGCTGAATGGCGATGTGTGCATGTATGTCTACAAAAGTTTTTTTTTTAAATCCCATTATGATGTATGAATACAGTGCACCAATTAAAAAAAAGAAATAATACAGAACTTTCAAAAATAATTTAGAGAAAGTCTGAAAGAAATAAAAGATGTAATCATTGAAGTGAAGGCATTAATTCAAACTATAAACAATTGATTAGACCACATGAAGAATACAATCTTGGGGGCCGAACTGCGCGTAGCACGCCAGACCCCTGGAGAAACCAGGCCCAGTAAGACGCTGGGTTCTGGGCGGGGGTCGCGGGCGGGGCACGCCTAATGGGGCCCGGGTCGCGGGACTCTGGGCCCCTGCCGAACTGCGCGTAGCACGCCAGACCCCTGGAGAAACCGGACCCAGTAAGACGCTGGGTTCTGGGCGGGGGTCGCGGGCTGGGCACGCCAGATGGGGCCCGGGTCGCGGGACTCTGGGCCCCTGCCGAACTGCGCGTAGCACGCCAGACCCCTGGAGAAACCAGACCCAGTAAGACGCTGGGTTCTGGGCAGGGGTCGCGGGCTGGGCACGCCAGATGGGGCCCGGGTCGCGGGACTCTGGGCCCCAGACCGAACTGCGCATAGCACGCCAGACCCCTGGAGAAACCAGGCCAAGTAAGACGCTGGGTTCTGGGCTGGGGTCACGGGCTGGGCACGCCTAATGGGGCCCGGGTCGCGGGACTCTGGGCCCCTGCCGAACTGCGCGTAGCACGCCAGATCCCTGGAGAAACCAGGCCCAGTAAGACGCTGGGTTCTGGGCAGGGGTCGCGCGCGGCGCACAAAAGCCGGGGCCTGGGTCGCGGGACCCTGGGCCCCGGGCCAAACTGCGCGTAGCACGCCAGACCCCTGGAGAAACCGGACCCAGTAAGACGCTGGGTTCTGGGCGGGGGTCGCGGGCTGGGCACGCCAGATGGGGCCCGGGTCGCGGGACTCTGGGCCCCAGGCCGAACTGCGAGTAGCACGCCAGACCCCTGGAGAAACAAGGCCCAGTAAGACGCTGGGTTCTGGGCGGGGGTCTAGCACAGGGCACGCCAGCTGGGGCCCGGATCGCGGGACTCTGGGTCCCGGCCGAACTGCGAGTAGCACGCCAGACCCCTGGAGAAACCGGGCCCAGAACAGAAAAAGATAAAGAAAAATATCGGAGAGGTGGTAAGAAAGCCGTTATGGATGCCAGGACACTGGAGATGCAGACAAAACTTATCTAAATGCACTGGAACTTATGGAAAAATTCGCCGTGAAAGAGGACTGCTATTTCTCTATATTGTTAAGAATCTCAGACATCACATATAAGGAGAGAGTTTAGCGGAGACCAAGGAGAAATGCGGTGTTGAAAGAGTTCTTCGCAATGGTGGTAGAGACTTGTATTCAGGAGAAGCAGAAACCGGATCTTACCAACTTTATTTTTTTGGAGAAATTACACCAAATGTCGAATGCTACCATCACGCATGCTTAGGAACACTGGACAACATTCAGAGTGGAAAAAGAGCCTGGGAAGGATTTGAAACGGTGGAGGCAGTGGCAATGCCAGTGGCCAATATTCGGGGGAGGCAGAGATCTGATACATTACAACTGGAACCTTTGAAATACTAACCACAGAGACAGTGATCGGAACCTGCTGAGGGGTTAGGCGGGCGCCGGGGCCAGTGGCTGACATCGGAGCTTGCTGTGAGGCAGGGCCACTACTGAGGCCTCCGTGGCGGGATTGTAACCTGCAGAGGGGTTAGACCGATGCTGGGGCCAGCGAGGCCGGCATTGGAGCCTGCCATGATGCAAGGCTTGTGCTAGGGCCTCCGAGGTCGGGTCCGGAACATGCTGAGGGGTTAGGCCGATGCTGGGGTCAGCGAGGCCGGCATCGGAGCCTGCCGTGAGGCAAGGCCAGTGTTGGGGCCCCCGAGGATGGGACCGGAGCCTGCTGAGGGGTTAGGCCGGTGCTGGGGCCAGCGAGGCTGGCATCAGAGCCTGCCATGAGGCAAGGCCGGTACTTGGGCCTCCGAGGCCAGGATAAGAGCCTGCCGAGGGGTTAGGCCGGTGCTGGGGCCTCCGAGGCCAGGATAAGAGCCTGCTGAGGGGTTAGGCCGGTGCTGGGGCCAGCGAGGCCGGCATCGGAGCCTGCCTTGAGGCATGACCAGTGCTGGGGCCTCCGAGGCCGGGATCGGAGCCTGCCGAGGGGTTAGGCCGCTGCTGGGGCCAGCGAGGCCGGCATCGGAGCCTGCCTTGAGGCAAGGCCGGTACTGGGGCCTCTGAGGCCGGGATCGGAGCCTGCCGAGGGGTTAGGCCGCTGCTGGGGCCAGTGAGGCCGGCATCGGAGCCTGCCGTGAGGCAAGGCCGGTACTGGGGCCTCCGAGGCCAGGATAAGAGCCTGCCGAGGGGTTAGGCCGGTGCTGGGGCCAGCGAGGCCGGCATCGGAGCCTGCCGTGAGGCACGGCCGGTACTGGGGCCTCCGAGGCCAGGATAAGAGCTTGCCGAGGGGTTAGGCCGGTGCTGGGGCCAACGAGGCCGGCAGCAGAGCCTGCCGTGAGGCATGACCAGTGCTGGGGCCTCCGAGGCCTGGATCGGAGCATGCCGAGGGGTTAGGCCGGTGCTGGGGCCAGCGAGGCCGGCATCAGAGCCTGCCGTGAAGCAAGGCCGGTACTGGGGCCTCCGAGGCCAGGATAAGAGCCTGCCAAGGGGCTAGGCCGGTGCTGGGGCCAGCGAGGCCGGCATCGGAGCCTGCCTTGAGGCATGACCAGTGCTGGGGCCTCCGAGGCTGGGATCGGAGCCTGCCGAGGGGTTAGGCCGCTGCTGGGGCCAGCGAGGCCGGCATCGGAGCCTGCCGTGAGGCAAGGCCGGTACTGGGGCCTCCGAGGCCTGGATAAGAGCCTGCCGAGGGGTTAGGCCAGTGCTGGGGCCAGTGAGGCCGGCATCGGAGCCTGCCTTGAGGCAAGGCCGGTACTGGGGCCTCTAGGTCAGGATAAGAGCCTGCTGAGGGGTTAGGCCGGTGCTGGGGCCAGCGAGGCCGGCATCGGAGCCTGCCGTGAGGCAAGGCCGGTACTGGGGCCTCCGAGGCCAGGATAAGAGCTTGCCGAGGGGTTAGGCCGGTGCTGGGGCCAACGAGGCCGGCAGCGGAGCCTGCCGTGAGGCATGACCAGTGCTGGGGCCTCCGAGGCCGGGATCGGAGCATGCCGAGGGGTTAGGCCGGTGCTGGGGCCAGCGAGGCCGGCATCGGAGCCTGCCATGAGGCAAGGCCGGTACTGGGGCCTCCGAGGCCAGGATAAGAGCCTGCCAAGGGGCTAGGCCGGTGCTGGGGCCAGCGAGGCCGGCATCGGAGCCTGCCTTGAGGCATGACCAGTGCTGGGGCATCCGAGGCTGGGATCGGAGCCTGCCGAGGGGTTAGGCCGCTGCTGGGGCCAGCGAGGCCGGCATCGAAGCCTGCCGTGAGGCAAGGCCGGTACTGGGGCCTCCGAGGCCTGGATAAGAGCCTGCCGAGGGGTTAGGCCAGTGCTGGGGCCAGTGAGGCCGGCATCGGAGCCTGCCTTGAGTCAAGGCCGGTACTGGGGCCTCTAGGCCAGGATAAGAGCCTGCTGAGGGGTTAGGCCGGTGCTGGGGCCAGCGAGGCCGGCATCGGAGCCTGCCGTGAGGCAAGGCCGGTACTGGGGCCTCCGAGGCCAGGATAAGAGCTTGCCGAGGGGTTAGGCCGGTGCTGGGGCCAACGAGGCCGGCAGCGGAGCCTGCCGTGAGGCATGACCAGTGCTGGGGCCTCCGAGGCCGGGATCGGAGCATGCCGAGGGGTTAGGCCGGTGCTGGGGCCAGAGAGGCCGGCATCGGAGCCTGCCGTGAGGCAAGGCCAGTACTGGGGCCTCCGAGGCCAGGATAAGAGCCTGCCAAGGGGTTAGGCCGGTGCTGGGGCCAGCGAGGCCGGCATCGGAGCCTGCCTTGAGGCAAGGCCGGTACTGGGGCCTCGAGGCCAGGATAAGAGCCTGCCGAGGGGTTAGGTCGGTGCTGGGGCCAGCGAGGCCGGCATCGGAGCCTGCCGTGAGGCAAGGCCGGTACTGGGGCCTCCGAGGCCAGGATAAGAGCTTGCCGAGGGGTTAGGCCGGTGCTGGGGCCAACGAGGCCGGCAGCGGAGCCTGCCGTGAGGCATGACCAGTGCTGGGGCCTCCGAGGCCGGGATCGGAGCATGCCGAGGGGTTAGGCCGGTGCTGGGGCCAGCGAGGCCGGCATCGGAGCCTGCCGTGAGGCAAGGCCGGTACTGGGGCCTCCGAGGCCAGGATAAGAGCCTGCCAAGGGGCTAGGCCGGTGCTGGGGCCAGCGAGGCCGGCATCGGAGCCTGCCGTGAGGCAAGGCCAGTACTGGGGCCTCCGAGGCCAGGATAAGAGCCTGCCAAGGGGTTAGACCGGTGCTGGGGCCAGCGAGGCCGGCATCGGAGCCTTCCTTGAGGCATGACCAGTGCTGGGGCCTCCGAGGCCGGGATCGGAGCCTGCCGAGGGGTTAGGCCGCTGCTGGGGCCAGCGAGGCCGGCATCGGAGCCTGCCGTGAGGCAAGGCCGGTACTGGGGCCTCCGAGGCCAGGACAAGAGCCTGCCGAGGGGTTAGGCCGGTGCTGGGGCCAGCGAGGCCGGCATCGGAGCCTGCCGTGAGGCAAGGCCAGTACTGGGGCCTCCGAGGCCAGGATAAGAGCCTGCCAAGGGGTTAGGCCGGTGCTGGGGCCAGCGAGGCCCCATCGGAGCCTTCCTTGAGGCATGACCAGTGCTGGGGCCTCCGAGGCCGGGATCGGAGCCTGCCGAGGGGTTAGGCCACTGCTGGGGCCAGCGAGGCCGGCATCGGAGCCTGCCTTGAGGCAAGGCCGGTACTGGGCCTCCGAGGCCAGGATAAGAGCTTGCCGAGGGGTTAGGCCGGTGCTGGGGCCAACGAGGCCGGCATCGGAGCCTGCCGTGAGGCATGACCAGTGCTGGGGCCTCCGAGGCCGGGATCGGAGCATGCCGAGGGGTTAGGCCGGTGCTGGGGCCAGCGAGGCCGGCATCGGAGCCTGCTTGAGGCAAGGCCAGTACTGGGGCCTCCGAGGCCAGGATAAGAGCCTGCCAAGGGGTTAGGCCGGTGCTGGGGCCAGCGAGGCCGGCATCGGAGCCTGCCTTGAGGCATGACCAGTGCTGGGGCCTCCGAGGCTGGGATCGGATCCTGCCGAGGGGTTAGGCCGCTGCTGGGGCCAGCGAGGCCGGCATCGGAGCCTGCCGTGAGGCAAGGCCGGTACTGGGGCCTCTGAGGCCAGTTTAAGAGCCTGTCAAGGGGTTAGGCCGGTGCTGGGGCCAGTGAGGTCGGCATCGGAGCCTGCCGTGAGGCATTACCAGTGTTGGGGCCTCCGAGGCCGGGATTGGAATCCTGCCAAGGGGTTAGACCGGTGCAGGGGCCAATGGCCAGCATCGGAGCCTGGCGTGAGGCAAGTTCACTCCTGCGGCCTCCAAGGTTGGGACCAAAGCCAGCTTAGGGGTTTGACCGGTTCAGGGGCCAGCGAGACCAGAACTGGGTCCTCCCATGAGGCAAGGCCGCTGCGTGAGCCAGCGAGGTCTGGATCAGTCCACTGAGTAGCCAGGCCACTACTGGGACCATCAAGAGTGGGATTGGTACTTGCAACGCAGCATGCACAGAGAAATATCGCAGAAAATATAAATCAGACGCTTCTCTTAATCAGCAATAACTAGGAGGAAAAGGGCAACAGGAAGAGGTTGAGCTATAGAAAGGGCCCTATAGTGAAGCAACTAATGTGATCAATCAGAGGGTATGTAATACTGGAGGACGGAGCCTCTTTAAAATGCAGGAGGTACATAAACAAATATATCAAAGTAAATCACCAAAGAAGTGTGGGATGGAGGGAGGGGGAGGGAATGGGACGGTGGCTGGAGGAGGGCTAATTGGATGATGTGTGCTTGTATATCCTCTCAAGTCTTGTACTCCAATGTGATTGATATATGACTACAATGCACCAATTTAAAAAATAAATTAATTAAAAAAAAATAAAACAATGTTAGACAATACTAAATATAAAAAAAAAAAGAATACAATCTTCCTCCTAGAATATGATCACTCCAAAAATGAATGTATAGTATTTAACTTAGAAAAAACAATTCAACAGCATGAATTGAACACTGAAGAAATATGGGCCCATTTTAATAGAGCTAACCTAAGGATAATTGGTATAGAATAGGGAAAAGAAGGTGAAACCAAAGGGATCAACAATCTTTTCAAAGAAGTAATATCAGAAAAATTTCCAAACATAGAACAAGAGGTTGATACACATGTACAGGAACTTATAGAACCTCCTTTAGATGAAACCTGAGAAAAGGTTTTCCATGTCACATAATAGTCAAATTGACTAATGTAGAAGCCAACAAGAGAATCTTAAAGGGAGCAAAAACAAAAGACCAAGTGACATTCAGAGGCCAACCAATTAGTATAACTCCAGTCTTCCCAAACCAAGCCAGAAGGGCCTGGAGTAGCATATTCCAAACTCTGAAAGAAAACAACTTAATAGCCAAAAATTCCTACCCCTCAAAAATATCTGTCAAATTAAATGGGGAAATAAAATCTTCCATGACAAACAGAAGCTAAAGGGATTTATATCTTTCAAACTAGCACTAGAGAAAATACTCAAAGATTAACTGCAAAGAAGAAATAAGTAATACATGCCAATATGAGAGAAACAAGACTTTCCACCCAGCAAACAACTAAGCAAAGGAGAACAAACACAACCTCAGACAGAAGTTAAATCTCAATATGTTAGAAATTTAAAATCATCTCTCAATAATCACACAATGTAAATGGCCTCAACTCCCCAATAAAAAGACATAAAGTGGCAGAATGGATTAAAAATCAGAATCCATATATCTGCTGCCTGCAAGAAACACACTTTACAAATAAAGATAGTAACAAACTTAAGGTAAAGGGCTGGAGCAAAATAATCATGCCAATGAAACTCAAGAAAAGCAGGAATAGCAACCATGATATCAGACAAGTTAGACTTCAAGCCCAAGCTTATTAGAAGAGACAAAGCAGGTTCTTTTTCCTGGTAAAGGAAAAATGTAGCAAAAGGAAATAACGATAACCAACATTTATGCCCCAAACATAGGTGTAGCTACTTTCATAAAAAAAAAAAAAACTCTTTGTGACATTAAGTAACACATAAATCCCAATATGATAATACTGGAAGACTTCAACACCCCTTTTACACCATTAGAGAATCAACCCAAATTATGAATATAAGAGATAAAAAAGGATATATCACTACTGATAGTGTAGAAATCCAGAAGATTATCAGAAAATACTTTGGAAAACTATACGCCAACAAAATGGAACATCTGGAGGAAATTGACAACTTTCTAGATAAATACAACCTGCTTAAACTAAGTCAAGAGATATTAAAAATTTAAACCAACTAATAGCAATCAAAGAGATTGGAAAAGCAATAAAGAGCCTACCATTAAAGAAAAGCCCAGGACCAGATGGTTCCCCAAGTGAATTTTATTAAACTCTTATAGAAGACCTAATCCTGATACTCCTCCATCTATTTCATGAAATAGAAAGAAATGGGACTCTCCCAAATACATTCTATGAAGCCAACATCACATTAATACCAAATCCAAATAAAGACAGCTCTAGGAAGAAAACTACAGGCCTATATCTTTGATGAACTTGGATGCAAAACTACTAAACAAAATACTAGCAACATGCATTCAAAACCACATCAAGAAGCCAGGCATGGTGGTGCATGCTTGTAATCCCAGCATTCGGGAGGCTGAGACCAGAAGATCGTGGTTCGTGGACAGCCTCGGCTACTTAGTGAGGCCCTCTGCAACTCAGTGAGACCCAGTTTCAAAATAAAGAACAAAAAAATAGGGCAGGAGGTATAGCTCGGAGGTTGAATGCCCCTGAGTTCCATCCCCAGACTAGCAAAACAAAACAAAACAAAACAAAACAACAACAACAACAAAAAAAAACAAAAACAAAAACACATAAAGAAAAGCATACATCATGACCAGGTCTGGTTCATCCCAGGGATGCAAGGCTGGTTCAAAATACAAAAGCCAATCAATATGTGGGATTATATTAAACTGAAGAGCTTCTGTTCAGCAAAGGAAACTCTCAAGAACCTCAACTGAGAGCCAACAGAATGGGAGAAGATTTTTGCCAACTACTCCTTCAATAGAGCACTAATATTAGAATACACAGAGAACTCAAGAAACTTAGCACTAATAAAACAAATAACCCAATAAAAAAATGGTCAAGTGAACTAAATAGATACTTCATGAAGAAAGAAATTCAAATGACCAATAAATGCATGAAGAAATGCTCAACATCATTAGCAATTAGAGAGATGCAAATCAAAACTACCCTGAGATTTTACCTAACTCCAACTAGAATGGGAAACATTCAAAATACAAACAAAAACAAATGATGGTGAGGATATGGAGAAGTGGAAACTCTAATACATTGTTGGCGGGATTGCAAATTAGTGCAACCACTTTGGAAAACAGTATGGAAGATCCTCAGAAAAATGGGAACAAACTTAGCATATGATTCAGCAATACCACTTCTGGTTATCTACCCAAAGAAAGGAAACCAAACTACCAAACTAATGCATGCGTATCTATGTTCATAGCTGAACAATTTACCATTGCCAAACTATGGAACCACTGAGAAATCCATCGACAGATGAATTGGTTACAAAACTATGGGATATATACACAATGGAATTTTACTCAACTATAAAAAATTACATCATTTATGGGGAACTGGAGGGAACTGGAGGACATTATGGTAAGTGAGATTAGTCAGGTACAAAAAATAAGAAATCAGATGCTCTCCCTAATATGCAGAAGCTAGGGAGAAAATGGGTCATAGGAGAAACTCTAGATGAAGGAGAGGATATCCTATAGATGAAAAATAAGGTGACTTAACTGAAGAGATGGGAGGGGGAAGAGGGAAATTCTCTAATGCACATGTTTCACTACCAATCACACTAACATGTATGGAGAGGGAGAGGAAGGCAGGGTGGGATATGAAGGGTGGGATATGAAGGGAAATAAACCAAATAATGTGTGTGTGTGTGTGTGTGTGTGTGTGTGTGTGTGTATGTATGTATCACTTTAACTCTCACTACAGTGCATAATTACAATCTACCAATAAAAGTATATTTTAAAAGTTTTGAGTATACCTCAATGGGCATAATGTACTTACACAAAACCAATCACTGTGTCCAGTATGGGAAGGTGGGGAGGGAGAGGGAGTGCAGTGGAAACTGTGTGAGGGCTTAATGAGTTCTGTGTGTATGTATGCCTCTATCACCCTGAACTTCACCAAGATGTGTGACACAATGCACCACTAGTAAAAAAAAGTTTCAAGTACTTAAAGAGTTTAAGTAGAATAAGAAATACACCAAATCTGTATGCATGTATGTTTTTACTAAATTGAACCTCTTTTTGATCTATAATTACAATGCACTAAAACAATTTTTAAAATAATATAAAAAAAGTTAGAAAAGACTTTAAAGTGTTCTTCAAATTGTCAACAGGCTCATTGATGACCATCACAAAGGCAAGTTCAGTGGAGTGCTTAAAAGAATAGGCGTACCATGTAGAAATGATGAGGGCCAGATACTCAGACATCTTTTGTTTTTTCTTTTTGGAAATATATAAAATATATCAGAAAACATTTTAAAATATATAAGGTTCTTTTGTATACTATCACAGTCTTAAGATACAAACAAATATATGCTAAAAATTCCACATTTGTATTTCCATCCCCAAACACTCTACCTTCTTGACATATTCACATGGACATCTAATAATTCAAATCCAACATATCCCAAACACCTCCTTTTATATTTACAAACATGCTTTACTCTCCATTTTTCTTCTTGCTGTTGTTGGCAACTCTATTCTTTTAGTTCCTGAGGGTAAACCATTAGGATAGTCTCTCTTCTCCTCTCCTCTCCTCTCCTCTCCTCTCCTCTCCTCTCCTCTCCTCTCCTCTCCTCTCCTCTCCTCTCCTCTCCTCTCCTCTCCTCTCCTCTCCTCTCCTCTCCTCTTCTCTTCTCTCTCTCTCTCTCTCTCTCTCTCTCTCTCTCTCTCATAATTCTAAAGATTGAACTCAGGACCCTACTCATGGTAGGCAAGCACTACACTATTAAGCTACATGTCTAGGCCTTTTTTTATTTTAACACAGATTTTTGCTAAGATGCTGAAGCTGACTTTGAACTTGCAATCTTCCTTCCTCAGCCTCCTAAGTAGCTGGAATTATAGGTGTGAATCACCATGCCCAGCTTAACTCCTCTTTGTGTCACATTCCATAGGTAATTAGAGACACCTGCAGTCTTTATTTTCACAATGTTTCTAGATTCCTACCATTCTGTAATTCTTCTACTCCTATCACCCTGGCCTAAACCACCACCAGACCGGCACAGTTGTATCGCAAATTAGTATAGCTGCTATAGAGATCAATATGGAGATTCCTAAAAAGGCTGAGAATGGAGCCACCATATAGCACTTTTGGAGATCTTCCCAGAGGAATTGAGATCAGATTACTATAGGGATACATGCATTTTCATGTTTATAGCAGTTCAATTCACTATAGCCAAATGATGGAACCAACCCAGGCATTCTTCAATAGATAAATGGATTAGGAAATTTTGGTATAAATAAACACACACAGTAGAATTCTACTCATAAAAAAGATCAAAATCTTGTCACTTGCAAGAAAATGGATGAAACTTGAAAATATGCTTAATGAAATTAGCCGTCACAGAAAATGAAAGGCCATATATTTTAACTCATATGTGGAATCTAGAGAGAAATTTTTAAGCAAAGAAGACCTCAGATAAATCAAGGGAGACACTAGTGTAATGGGCAAGGAGGATCTGGAGACCCTCCATCATTCCATGATGATGGAAACTATTCCAATAATAATTTGTTCATGTACAAAATAACTTGTATTGATATAAATAGTATCTATGGATGGGCAGGGAAGCAGGTGGGAAGCATAGGAAAACACACAATGAATGCTATGTGCATGTATTTGTCACTCTGAACTCACTAAGGTGTAATTAGAATGCATAAATAAAAAGACCCTGTTTCAAAATAAAATATAAAAATAAATATAAATGGGCTGGGCTAGGGGTGGGTGTAGCTCAGGTAGAATGTCCCTGGTGTACACACACACACACACACACACACACACACACACACACACACACACCAAGAATAGAACTAAAGATTGAGTGTAACTGACCATTGTGTGAAAGGTTTTACGTCTTTTATGCATAATTTCTTAGGTATGTCAAAGTGCAGCAATGACCTTTGTTTGGGAAAATGGCAGAAAGAAATATGTTTCTGTTTGTAAGTGGAATTAAAAAATACAATTACCAGTAATCGTTGTGGTGGAACATAACATAAAAAGAAACAGGTTTCCCTTTGTAAGTGGAAATAGTTTTTTATTCAAAACTGCTTTGCAGAGAACAACTAATACAAAATCAGATTACATTTTCTTTCTTTCTAAATTTTCCTGCCATTAATATTTTTTATTTCTCTCTTTCTAAATTTTCCTGTCCATTAATATTCAAGAGGATAAGAAAAGATTTTTGGGGGAAGGATTCAAGCTTGTTTTATCTCAGGTAGTCAGAATATTGTCTACGGACCAAAGATGACTCCCTTGAAGAAGTTATCAAGGTTGTTTCTATTTCCATAATAATGCTAAGATGTTATTGCCTTTTTAAAAATATTAATTTTTATGAAATTTCAACTTCTAGATATATGTTTTAAGTATTTCATTTGATGAAATGTGAAGTATGCATAAAACATTTGTGATACATGTCAAAGTATAACAGTTATCTTTAACACAAGAACTTTGTGATTCTTTGAGTTGAGTTGAATGAGCCTTTCTTCCTTCCTTCCTTCCTTCCTTCCTTCCTTCCTTCCTTTCTTCTTCCCTTTTTCTTTCTCTTCTTTATTTTTCTCTCTTCTTTCTTTCTTTCTTTCTTTCTTTCTTTCTTTCTTTCTTTCTTTCTTTCTTTCTTTCTTTCTTTCTTTCTTTCTTTCCTCCTTTCCTGTATATCACCATTTTACTTGAAAGAACAACTGGCACACAAATTACAGTTATTACAGGTTGAGTATACTTTAGCTGAAATGCTTGGGACCAGAAGTAGTTCATATTTTGGGGCTGTGGTATATTTATATATATGTAATATATCTTGGGGATGAGACTCAATTCTAAACATAAAATTCATTTACGTTCCATATAAATCTTGTGCACATAGCCCGAAGGTAATTGCATACAATATTTTTTAGTGTACCTGTGTTTTGACCATAACTCATCACATGAAGTCATGTATGGAACTTGCCACTTGTGGTATCATGCCAATGCTCAAAACCTTTTGGATTTTGTAGCATTTCAGATTTTGTTTTTTTTAAATTTATTGTTTTTAATTTAATTCTTTTGTGAGAGCACAATGGAGTTTTCTAGATACCATATGGCACACATTCATATTACTGCTTTGATGTCTCATGGAATAAGTATTTGCATATTTTTATGTTTTCTAGAATTTTATTATTAATTGTAACTACACGTTGTAGTGAAATTAAAAACGATGTATTCATATGTGCACGTATCACCTGGTGTATTTCCTCTGCATTCCACCTTGCTCCCCCTTCTCCTTCTTCATGAATGTTAGTGAGATTGCTGGTGATAGCCTCATATAGAGACATACCATTATTTGATTCATTATTTTCCTCTATTATCATTTTAACCCTTCTTCATTCCCTTTCCACTAATCTACTGATTTTTCTACTCATTTTTCGGAAGTTATTTCTTACTATTTCTCTAGCTTTTACAAGTTAAGAAAAACATATGGCCCTTGAATTTATGAGACTGGTCTATCTCACTCAGCATAATATTCTCTAGTTCCATCCATTTTCCTGCCAATGACATAATTTTGTTCCTTTATATGGCTGAGAAAAATCTCATTGTATGTATAAACCACATTTTCTTTATCCATTCATCTGTTGACAGACAGCTAAGTTGGTTCCATGGTTTGGCTATTGTGAATTGTTGTGCTGCTAAAATGTGGGTATGCATGTTTCACTATAGAATTCTAACTTTAATTCCTTTAAAAAGATACCTAGGAATAGTGTAGCTGGATCATGTGGTGGTTCCACTTTTAGTCTTTTGAGAAAACTTCATACTGATTTTCAAGAGCTATACTAATTTACAGCCCCTCCAATAGTGTATAAACATTCCCCCCATTTTATCTTTATTCATTATTGTTTGTATTTTTCTTAAATTTGGATTATTTATTTGTTCTTCTACAATAATTATTTGTAAGGTCCTCTACGTGCAGAGCATCAGTACCTGGGGGTATAGAGATATAAGCAACCTGCCACTGCCCTTTAACAGCTCAGTATTGACTAATACAGAGTTACAAAAACAACTTCAAGACAGAAAATTTAAAAGAATTCAGATAATTTCTTCTTACAGTTCTATGAACAGATAAATTCTCAGCAGAAGACTTTAAGAAAGTTCTGGAATGATGTCACATTTGATGATTGTCATTTTAATAGGGTTAGATGGAATCTCAGTGTAGTTTTTATTTGTATTTCTCTAATTGCTAATGATGTTGAACCATGAACCTGTGATCCTCTTGTCTCAGCCTTTCAAGTACTGAGATTACAGGACTGTGCCACCACATCTGGATTCAAGATAACTTTCTTTTCTTTTCTTTTCTTTTTTTTTTGGGGGGGGTGGTGGTGGTACTGGGGTTCCTGGAAACCCTTCTACCTCCGGGCTACACTCCCAGACCTATTTTTATACTTTTTTATTTGGAAACAGGGTCTCTTAAGCCAGCGCAGCTGGCTTTGAACCTGTGTGATCTTCCTGTCTCCGCCTCCCAAACGCGGGGATTACAAGTGTGCACCACCACGCCAGGCTCAAGATAACTTTCTAAGGCAATTTTGCCAAGTATATTATAAATCAGCATTAACATTTACTGTGTGAATATTTATAAGTGGTCCCTTATACATATATTTTTCTTATTTTTTTTAAAAAGTGCCATTTAACCCCATTAACATGTATGACTACAACACACCAAAAAAACATGATTTTATTTTTGTGAAAAGAAAGCATACTTATAATACAAAATTCAAGTAGTACAGAAAAATACAAGTGCTTAAAATTTCAGTACTCAGAAACAAGCACTGTTAGTATTAGCTGCTTTTCATATATACATATGTATATATGGAAAGAGAGTTTCATAAAAATGCTTTTATATAAAAATGTTATTTTAAATAAAAAGTATCTTATTTATTGTTACTTGATTTTAAAGCGAAGTAAGAAGCTGAAGCAATTTCTGAATTTAAAATAAAAATGTCTGCAAACTAGGAGTGAGCAAAAATGTAAGAGGAAAGCTGAGTGACAATAAGCTGTCAGTGTAGGCTCATCAGTTACGGCAAATGTACGGCTCTGGTGGGAGATGATGTGGGGGAGGCTGGGCTTGTGTGTAGAGAGAAACAAATGGAAAAACTTTGTACTTTCTATTCAATTTTGCTGTGAACCTAAAACAGTTCTAGAAAATAAAGTTTCTATACAGATAAACTTTTTTAGTAGTATTTTCTGATTTACCATAATGATATGTAAGACAGTGAATAAACTAAAAGAAAAAGCATACTGTCAAGAGGGAGAAATTTGTATATGTATATATATATATACATATATACAAATCAGTATATAAAATACATACAAATAAGTTTGTATATATGCATATATACAAAATACATACACACAAATAAATTTGTATATATGTATGTATGCAAATATGTATATATATATATATATAAGTATATATGTATATACATATTCATTCCAGTGGTTTTAGAGTATTGTCTCATACATTTTAGGGGAAAAAAAAGAAGGATTTATTTACCAGATGAGTTACTAATTTCTGAAGGTGTTCCCTAGGTAAAAAGAGGAGAAAAGATTGTGAACTATATTATGAAGGTGACATCACTGTATGTTTTTAAAACAGTATTTTTATTGTTTTAGTGTACATTGACCTCATGCCATGAAAAATCAGAAATCTTAGGAAATTTACATTTCTTTTAACTTGCTTTACTTTTTCCTTCTGACTTGTTATCGTTTTTACATTTTGAAGGTGTTAAAGTATTTACAGTCAGTTCTTAAGCCATAATTCCTCCAAGTGTTTAGTCCAAACTATTTCAATAAATTTATTACTCACCATCAAACATAATTTAGTTTTTATTTTAATTTACCTCTTGCTTGATGGAACGTCGCTATCTAGTACTTTGTTGTTTATTTTAGAGAAATACAAGAAGGTTGAAGGAAGGTCAAAAGAAGGAGAGTTGTGTCAGGTTTTAAAGTTCTCTCCTGTTTCCCCTTGATCCAAATCTACAAGTTAGATAAAATAAAACCCATCACTGCTCACTTGAGTCCAGAATGTCTATTTCTTTCCTTGATGCTATTCATTGTATATGTAGTGGGATCTGTAACCCGACAATATAATTGTGGAGTAATTATCAGGGTTAATTTTCATTTCAATGGAGAAAGAGAAGAAAAGTGAAAATTCTAGTCCCTCAGGAGCAAAGCAAATTCCACCTCATTCCCAAAACTGTTTGGAGATGACTGATTAAGCACTACTGTTCTCAAAGGTTAAAGGTTAGAGCAGAGACTAGCATTCAAGCGACCTTGACTGTGGTGCAGATGAGTGATAAGCAAGGGATAATGTAGTCTCAGCCCTGATGCTTACAGAAACCACAAGTGACCACACTGTGACAACCTGACCTGCTTTGTGCATTCAGTTAATATTTGTATTTGCGCAATTAGTGCTAGTATATGAAATGTTTGTATTAGTGGTGGAAATAACTGTGATAACATCAATCTGAACAGGAAATTCATGTGGGTATCTATTTCAGTGTTAAATAAGCACTATAGAAAAGCAGGTGGGGGAGAAGGGGTCAAGGGCTTCTCAGAGCAGTGGGGGATGTGGAGTTAGCTAGCTGTGGGGGTGATGGGGACCCTGGAGTCCCCACTCTCCTCAAGCAGAAGTAGGTGAGGCCATATTTGGTGAAAAGCTGTGACATCTCTAAAAGTGGTTTTGAAAGTGAACATATTTGGCATACAGAAAGTAGGTTTTCTACAATGTAAATAGAAGAGTTTAATTTTTGAGAAGACCAAGGCTCCAGAAATTTGAAAAATGCAAACAGTGGTTAGAGACTGTGGCATAGAAATGGTGAGAGGCCATTTAAAAGCAAATATATATTCAGTGTGTAGAGGCACATTCCTGTTATCTCAGTATTTGTGAAGCTGAGACAGGAGGATCATAGATTTGAGGCCAGCCTCAGCAATGTATCAAGACTCTCGGCAACCTAGCGAGACCCTATTCAAAATAAAAGAGGACTGGGGGTATAGCTGGGAGGTAGCAAGTATATTGATATCAATTAAATGATGGAGTAGGAAACTCTAAAACTCTGTTCCTTCACTAAAGAAACAACAGAGCTGGAAAAAACTGTCATATTCAACTTCCTTGGAACTCTAGAATTTAATTTAAAAAACTTATTACAACCAAGGGAATGCATAATTAAGACAGAATCTAATAAACTTTACCAAGATAGTGATGGAGTTTTAACTTACCTTGTCTGCTCTTCCCCACACTGCAGGTGGATAGTAATCATGGAGACTGAGTGGCAGATGCAAGTCTTGTTCTCAGATCATTGTGATTATGTGTTTTGGCTTGCCTAATGGCCCTCTGAAGGATTGGCTCAGGGATTTGCCTATATTTCTTCCACTTTGGAACTGTCTCTGGACTGGAGCAGATGCCTGAGTAGCATTTGTTAAAATGTACTTAAAGGTAAATGTTCTAGTAGCATCCATCTGGTATGAGGGATTTTAAGAATGGGGTAAGCATTTGACAGGTGAAAGAGTCTAGGAAGGAAGAGCCTGTGAAAGGAGATAGATGGGAGGCCACGAACTTGGAAAGCTCTTATATGTCCCAGGATATCTATATCTAAAAGGCAATCTACATGACCAACACTGGACATATCTCAGAAAAGGTCTGAGGAGGCCCTACATTTTCACATCTGGCTGATATTGAGGCAAGCAGGGAGTGAAGTGTAAGACAGATTTGTACACCACCTGCTGAGTGCTGAAGATGTTCCCCTACACACACACTCTGCAAAGCCAGGAGGTGTTTTCTTTTGGATGTAGGTGCTTAAGGAATCACTTATTGATCAGTAGTTGATTAATAAGCACAATGGCACAGAGATGTCAGTAGGCATGAGTCTCGGTCAACATTCTCCTACTGTGTACTAAAACAACCGACCACACAACTTAGAGGAAGGAAGATTTATTTGCTCACAGTATTTTTTTTTTTTTTTTTTGAGATTCCAGAGTTCAGTCTATGT